>NC_071505.1:40227062-40860098 GCF_027887155.1 Malaclemys terrapin pileata
TTAAACTGATTTCCTATATCCTGCTGTGCTATGTGGTACATCACAGTTAGTACCAGTGACCACTTGTAGGGGTTGGCTCAAAAGGCATCTTCACATGTCAAGGTGCGGAAAATCGGGTTTCATCGACAAAGAGGGAACAGCTTTTGCATAAGATCTTTTAACCTGAGATGTCAAAATGCAACATGATATGCTGTGATCACTTTGATGAATGTTTGACACCAGGGACACAAGAGTTTTAAAAACATTCTTGTAAGCGCAAAAGCTTTTCTTCTTCACCAACAGAAGTTGGTCCAATAAAAAATATTACTTTACCGACCTTCTCTCTCTCAAAATAATAAAATAAAAATATAGAAAAATCATTTCTAATCCTTTCCCCTAATATACAGTATGAAGGACAGGTGAAAAGTAAAACACAAATGATGTGGATTTTTATTGCCCTGACTACATAATGCAAATATTTTTTCAAGATTTTAAAAAGTATATATGTCTAATGTTAATTAAACTTATTGTGGAGTGTGATTTCCTGACCGCAATATGTAGGAATATAAAAAAATTATTGTCATATTTAAAGGTGGGAAAACTGGTTTAGCCAAACTTGAAAATTATAGGGTCAGGATTTAAAATAGAACTCAAAATATTATAGTAGCAATAGGCCTGAACTAAAACTTTGACCCCAAACACCTGCAGATTCTGAGGTGTTCAAAATCTGGATCCAGGCCAAGGTCTGAATTTTTTGACTTGAACCATCTACTCCTCTTAGGTTTCAGTATCATTTGGCTTTGGCAAAATATGATCATTTTATATATTTATTTCATGGATAGTCTTACAAGAATAAATGTCATTGGAGAATCTTTATAATATGCACAGGACAGGCAACTGTTTACTTAGAAACACATTTTAAAATTAGTCATCCCGTTAAGAGAAAAAGTGTTTTATGAATCTTGAAAAATTGTGCAAACTCCCAAATCCCATCAGGTTCTCTCCTGCCTATAAATGTTATTATTAAGCTTTCAATAATTAGATTTTTATTTGTACATGTCAATAAACATCTATTTCACTGTACACACACTAACAGGACCAAAAATATTCCCATCAGTAATAAATGAAGTTTACAGATAGGTAAAGTAAGTAAAATTCTGCTTGAAAACTTCTTAGAGTTTGATTTAAGGATATTTACTTTGTATATTTTGACAATTTGTGTTTCAACAGTTATAGAGCTTTAACCTCATGAATCTCAATATCTACTATTAAATGTCTGACTGCCCCCATAATTTCCCACAACTGTGAACATTTAAATAATACAAATCTAAAAAATGCTTTAAATAAATACGCATATTATCTGTCAAAAATATAAAAAAATAAAAATTGAATTCTTCCAAGCCTAATTATTACTTGTATAAAGCCTTATCAAAAGCCTCATTCACTTCAGTGGGACTCTTTCCTTTGAACTCAGTGGGCTTTGCCTAGGGTCCATAATGCTACTTCTGTCAATGAAGCACATCTTGGATTAATTTTGATGGCAAAAGCTGAATTGCCTACATCTGACTTTTTAAAAATTAGAGGTGGTCAAACTGCATTCTTTGAACCTACAAGTCTAGAAATATTGATTATTTTCCTCACAACTGGTTTGTGATTCAGTTCTGTTCAGTGTGAATGCATTCATTCAGTAGTAGGTGAATAGTTTGGTTGAATAATTTTCAGACTATGGATTACATTGTGACCTGTTTGCAAATAGGCCACTATTCATTATTTGTTATATTGTTCCCACTTTTGAGGTATTGTTCTTGCTCCCTAGCTGCACAGATGAACTTTTTAAACTGGATAATAATGAATAGCAAATGATGAATAAAATCATTCACTTCCTGTATAAAATTGCATAACTTCCAGCAATCATAATTAGTTTCATGCGTACCAGCACAACCCTGAATATTCAATAATAATGGACAGTGTGAATCTCCCGAATGGCAACAAATTAATTTGAGTTGTTTATTCTGGAATGTATATTTTCATTGTCTGACCTTTTATTTCATATTTTTCATTATTTTTTTAAAAAATTATTCTCATAAATTAGCATTTTTTACATTCACTATGAATGGATCCTCCATTTCCCCTGTGACTCTCTCTTTTGGTTATTCTTATCTTCTCACCCACCCACTCCATACTTCACTGTTTTATCTCATCATGGCAGTTATGACAAATGCATATCAATGGGCTCTGACTGAGGGCATGTGACATGTAACAGTCATGTTGTGTGAATTTGTTGGGTGCAATTTTGCCTTCAGTTAAACCCAGGCATCTCCTGTAGCTATCAGCTGTAATTGGCCTTTTTTTGCATACTAAAAAATCAGCCTAAATCTTTGGAGGAGATTAATGCCCTGATTGTCTACAAGGGGAAGAAACTATTGCAGCAAATTTCCTATTTGATTAATGCATCCTTACTCTATCTTTCACAAAGATCTCTCAAGACAGCAGCAAATGTTGTTGATGCTATAACTCCTGGTTTATTCAATTGAGCAAACAATAAAATATGTGTGTGCTTCCTAGCCACCAGTATAAAAGCAAGGCTGCTGAGGAAAAATGTACTTCAGTGACCTGCATGTCCGAGCAAAAATTGAAATAGACAGAAAGCATTTGGGGATCAAGACAGTCTGAATGAATAAATGTTATCCTTCGCAATCAAGGTCTGAAAATGCAGGTGATCTTCCAAAACATTATTTTGGGCCAAAACACTTTGGAAATAACACAGAAAAGCTAAATAAATGCCATCTCCTGGCACCAAGGGGAGCTTTAAACTTTGTTTGCAATGGTCATTTTTCTGTGTATTGGTCCATATGTCAGTGCCTTATATTCAACATGAGCTTTATGAACTCAGCCAATCCATTCTGATAAATGGCTTTGCACAGAAGACACTCACTATGTATAGGTGTCATCATATGATTCATCTGTGTCATCTCACCCAGCATTTCACTTCCATTTTATTTCCTATCAGCTAGTTTGTAGTGTTCGCTCCTTGGTGAAGTGTGATGCCTGAGTGTCAGAATTTCTTTTTCCTCCTTTTGCAGTTTAGTACTCAGGTTGCTGATATCTTTACGAAGTATGGCTGTAGCGGAAATGAGAAATTTTGGCATGATTCATTAATAGAAGAAAAGGTAAAGTTGTATTTGAAAATCAATAAGTTTCTTAATGTAATATATAACAATATTTTCAACTAATTAGAATGAACTGAACTCATTAATAAAGATTGATCTTGCCAAAAGCGGGATATTCATGAAAATGTGACTAGCAGCATTACTGTATTACTGACATCCACTGCTGATCTACTTTTTTGCCAATAAATAAGCAAAATCTAAATACTTACCTGGCCAAATTTTACAAGCAGCCTCTAAACTTGTGAATGTAATATTTCATGTCTGTAGCTGTTCACACCAACCTTTTTGCCTGTCCAAAATCTTTTGTGCACAGTCTACATTTGTTTACTCAAACTGTGCTGTTGGATTTTATGTGGGCAAATGCAGTCTACATACTTAAATCAATGGTTTTTGCACATGCAAACACTTGAATGTGTAAAGTTATGCATGCCTCTTGGCAATGCTGGGTACGCTTTTCATGACTTGGTACTTACAGATATAAATACACCAGTGCAATTTTAAAAGTAATTTCAATATGTGTCATCCAATAACAATTCCTTTTAAGTTGCAGGATACATTTTTATCTGTTTTTAAGATTCTTTAATTTGGATGATTGCATTTTGGAAACCAGAATAACTCATGCTGAAATAAACAACCTATACTAACTGGCAAAAAATGGGTTAATTAATATAAGGTGATGAGATGGAAAGTCATATAGGAGGAGAAAATGTATCTATAGGTTAGAACGTCATACTGGAATCTAGACTTCTCCTACATTCTATTTCTGGCTCTGCCTTCAACTCAGTGGTAAACACTGGGGAAGTAATTTACCATTTCTGTACCTCAGTGTATCCATCCATAAAATGGGTATAATAGTATCTACATCACAGGGCGAAGTAGGACTTAATGTTTGTAAAATCCATTTGGGATGAAAGGTTATGGTATATATGAGTACAAAGTATTATTAATATCTAGTAGTAATAATAATAAATGATAATGTCCAAGAGACCAAGTGATGGCAACCCATGACAACTTTCAAAGAATATAAATTAAATATGCCGCTTCCCATCTGGAAATCAAGGAAGTTCGGTTACAATATTATTGTAAAACAGATTTGATCTTTCATGTGTATATAATTAATGTCTAGCCTCTTTGCATATTCTATTATCTAAGGTCAGTGTTTGTTCTGTAGTTAATTAGAAGTTTATCCAAAATGGCAATGAGGGTCTGAACCAAATGATTAAATTAACTTTCTGTTAACAAGAAAGGAAATTAAGAAAAACTAATTGTTTTAATCCAAATGGTGTCATATTTTGAAGAAAGCGAGGTTATGTTATGGTATCTGAGCATCAGGTCAGGCAGTTACTAAAGAATGTGCCTCCAGGGGAACAGAAAATATCAAATAATTAATCATCCCACCCTTATCCATATTTCAAGGCTTTGTTACTGGTGATATCTATCTTTAGCTGGAAAATAAGCTGCCTAGGCTAATGCCCATTGAAGTCAATAGAAAGACTCCAATTAATCATAATGCATTTTGGATTAGGCCTTAAATGTGTAAGCAACTTGGACCAGAATGTATCTGGTCCTTATGCTGGTGTACAAGGAAGCGAATGAAAGTAACATTTCTCCTTGCCTTGCATAATCTGCAAAAGGGCTTGTCACAATTGTACGCCTGCACTGAAGGAAATACGTAGACTGCATCCTTCCTGCTTCCCTGAGGGTGTGAGATATCTCAAAGTAGGTGGGAGGAGGTGAGGAGAATGTGAGGCCATGGTTCCACCCACCCATGTAATGACCAATGGAGATGGTGAGCTAAAGCTCTTGTGAGTGGGCTTTGATTCCTTCAGGAATAGATTCACCTGCTGTCTTGTATGTCTCCACAATGCATAATTTAATCCATTTTGTCAGTGATAGTTTGGATGCCTGAAGACCATGACACTTTGGAGATAAGGATACAGATAAGGATCCTGATCTTCTTGTCAATTCAGAGTGCTTGAGGTAGGTATTTAATGCACTGCATACATCCAGATTATGCTACAACTTTTCTGTAAACTGCTGAGTTTTTCAGATGAGGAGTCTGAGGACTCTGCATGCAACACACTATTTATGGCTGAAACTTGATGATGTATGGTTCTGGGCTGAAGTACTTTGTCCCATATGGTCCTGAAAAAAAATCCAGAATAACTAGCATTCCAAGGCCTGGGGGTTTCTATTGTTTTCTTGACACCATGAGATAAACCATAACCGGATGAAGGAGTCAGCCTTTAGCACTGAAAACTGTCTGGAGAACAATCAAGTCCCATTCACTTTGAAAGATGATCCATGTGCAATTAACACTTCCTTCTCAATGACCATGCTATCAATTAGACATATCCTGGGTCTGGATGGGGGATGGGAACTTTGCTTCCTCTTGTCTTTTCTACTGAATCACCTTCCCTAAAAGTGGAGATGGTGGGAACGCTAAACCAAGTCCTTTGGCAACCTGCATGCTAGTACATCCATCCTTAGTGACCTGGAATCTACTTCCATGGTAAAGTACTATGCCAGTTTTCTCTTCTTGTGACCGGCAAATAGATTTACTCCCAGGAGGATGAATTTCTGTGACATGAGTTTGAAGACTTCCTGATTTAGACAATATTCTGAGTGTCCACTGAGCCAATATGTCTTCTGGTTTGGTGTTCCCTATATGAGTATGACTCTCATGAAAGCCAGATTCTCCTCTGCCAATTATATTATTTCCATTGTTTCAGAATATAGCATCAAGCTTCGAGTTCCCCATTGCTTGGTGAGGTATGCCAGTGTGGCAAGTGGTTTGACTAGACCAGGATATGGTTGCCCTTGTGGTAGCTCAGGGGATTAGATTTACCATTCTGAGCTCTTGTTTCTCTGTAGCAAGCTCTAAATGTCCTGTGCTGTTCTGTACCCCAGATGTTCTCCCCACCCTAATATTCTGACATCTGTCATGAATCATAGAATCATAGAATATCAGGGTAGGAAGGGACCTCAAGAGGTCATCTAGTCCAACCCCCTGCTCAAAGCAGGACCAATTTCCAACTAAATCATCCCAGCCAGGGCTTTGTCAAGCCAGGCCTTAAAAACCTCCAAGGAAGGAGACTCCACCACCTCCCTAGGTAACGCATTCCAGTGTTTCACCACCCTCCTAGTGAAATAGTTTTTCCTAATATCCAACCTAGACCTCCCCCACTGCAACTTGAGACTGGTTCTGTCATCTGCTACCACTGAGAACAGCCGAGCTCCATCCTCTTTGGAACCCCCCTTCAGGTAGTTGAAGGCTGCTATCAAATCCCCCCTCATTCTTCTCTTCTGGAGACTAAACAATCCCAGTTCCCTCAGCCTCTCCTCATAAGTCATGTGCTCCAGACCCTAATCATTTTTGTTGCCCTCCGTTGGACTCTTTCCAATTTTTCCACATCCTTCTTGTAGTGTGGGGCCCAAAACTGGACACAGTATTCCAGATGAGGACTCACCAATGTCGAATAAAATCTCCTTTCAAATTACTTCATGAAGGGCTGGATGGCAGATAGGAAGACCCCTGTAGATGTTCCCTGGGACTGTTCACCGTCTGAGGGACTCCAGTATGTGGTTTGGTTTGGAATCAGCACTCTATCTTATATGTTTCCATATCTTCAGTAGAAACTTCTGGTGACACCCAATGTGGAATCTCCTCCATGGTGTAATTCCTATATATGACACCAGAAGTCCTATATATAATACTCTGAGCTAGGGACAGTCTTCTATTCCTTGTGAATATGGATATCAGGTTCTGGGTTTGCTTGAATCTGTCTAGGAAGAGGTATACCTTGGCCGCAAATGTGTCTATATCCACTCCAAGATGAACTATCTCTGTGGAAGGGATCAGGGAGCATTTCCTGGTGTTTATCACAAATCCATGTGCTTGAAGCAAGGCCAGTGTCTGAGTTGTAGTACTGTAAGCTCCCCCTCTGGGCCTCGGGCCAACTACTTGAACAATGAGGTCACTTTACAAGAACCCCCTAATTTATCATGGGGAGCTGGTTCTTTCCCCAGGGAACTGAGACCCCCACTTTAGTATATGGGGGGGACTCTGAATCCCGTAAGGAGCTTTACATTCCATCCCAGGTCTTTCGCAGAACTTACTCTCTGAGCTGGCTGCATGGTATCCTTCTCTTCCTTAAATTACCTTTCTGAAATGGTCATGAAAGCCATGTTGCTCAACTTCTTTACCTAATCTGCAGTATGCAAGGACAAGATATTCTTACCTGTTTTTGTTTTATTATTCATTTATCATTCATAATGTTCATTGGAAATAATTATGCTACAAAGGTAACATTATACATAGCACAGATAATGATAGCTACTATTCATCTCCTTTCAAATTACTTCATTTTAGTCATTTTTCTAATTTTTTCATAGCATCATGTAATCAATTGGTAGCAATAAAACATCCATCTCTTTAAATTGGGAAAATAATCCAGTAAAGTTGGGTTAGTAATCAATTGTAGATTTTAGTCCAAACTCTGGAGGTTGCAACAGATTACATGGACCAAATAGCAGGGTGATACCTGGAAAAATCTATCCTAAAGGAAAGGAGCAGATGGTTGTAGGAAGCCAATTCATTTTAACCTGAAGGTATTAAAGTGTAATGAAGTTAAATAAAAAGTCCCTTTTTGCTTTGGGCTGATAATCTGTGATTTACAAGATATATGCAGAGGAAGAACAATTTGTCAAATTGTCATTGAGGAATCTGTACTTTCCATATATGAAAATAAGACTAAGATCTGCCTTTCACTATACGATGAGGGAACAGGTACTGACTGATGCAGCATTCTTTGCCCTGGTATGTTTTGGCATATAATCAGTTACTCCTCACTAACTAGTGTTTTACTTGTGTTATTTTAGAGCATTTCTAATTTAAAATGTTATGAGACACATTTTTCAAAGCACTAAGCACTTGCCTTTTCCCGGGAGTTGTCTAGGAGATACTAGCCAAAATATTAATCAAGTTTATACAAATAGAGATGGGCTGACTGCTTTCTGTTTCCAAAGGCTCCAACAGTGGGATTGGCATGAGGTACACTCAGCCAGCACATGGGTTCCTCTCACAAAAGCTTGTTTAAGTAACTCATTTTCGTAAAATTTCCCAACTGAAAAGTGATGTGTGTTGCTTTAGATTATTAACTGGGAGTTGCCATTTCATTCCTTAGGTGTTATCCAGTGTAATGGTGATGGATATGGCAGAATGACCAAGAAATGGTTCCCAATTAAGGCTTATTTTAAGATAGGCCTTACATAATTTTTCTCTGGCAATTGTTGTGAATGGTTAAGTGCCTGTAATGTCCTCTTACTGGCACTGAGAAAACAACATTTGGCCGATTCCAGTGTGCTGTATATTTGCAACATGCTCCTAACAATGTGAGAAATGTATGGCCCTTTGCATGTAAACATACCATATGTCCTGACACTGCTTTTAATTGTATTTTTTCTTATAAAATGGGGACTGTGATGTGGTGTATAGACCCCACGTTGATGAGAAAGGTGCCAGAGAGCCCTTGGTGCAGGGCTAGCTGCACCCATGCAGCCCTGTCAATCATGTATTGTAGGGAGGAGTGCTTTAAAAGGGAGGAAACCACAGTCATATGAGCGGGGTTGCAGGATCAATATTGCCCTAAGCAGGAGACCGCTGGAGTAATCCCTGAAGCCATAGAGAGAACTTCCAGCCAGATCTTCACTCCAACCCTATGGGGAGTTCAGTGAATGGCCAAGGTAAGCCAGACAGAGTAAGTGCGATTCAGCACCCCAGACAGAGAGATTTCTCAACACACTACATGATGCTGCATCATTGGCAGCACTGTGGACCTTTCTCCACCTGGATTTGAGGGATCTGGGGAAGGGGGGACCCTTGAATTCATTGGGACATTTAACTTTCCTTTCCATCCCCAATCTGAAGAGACTTAAGAAGGCCTGCAAAGGGCAGGCCTCCCTTGTAAGTAGCAAAGAACTGGGGCCCATGCTGGAGCTACCTGCTGTAAATAACTGATTGTGGCCAGGTTCTCCCACCCTCTGGGAGAAAAATCTCAGGAGGCTTTACTGGGACCCGAAGATGTCATTAAATCTCAGCTCTTATGTGTTAATTTAAAACTCACCATGAAAAAACTGGAAACTGTATTCTTACCTAATCATTTCCTTTATCCTAATACTCAGATCCACTAAGTGTGTTTGTCCTCTTCCATCTCCTGTACATGGGGGCAGCAATCAGATTTCTCATTGGGTGGTGCAGGATCCAAGTCCCACCTCCAGTCAGGCAACTGGTAGAAGAATGGTTGCAAAACTTCTGAGTTCTGGATGGAACATTTCCTCCTTCCTCCCACACATGGAGCAGGGTGAAATTGCTTGCTTGCTAAGTTTCAGAGTAACAGCCGTGTTAGTCTGTATCCGCAAAAAGAAGAACAGGAGTACTTGTGGCACCTTAGAGACTAACAAATTTATTAGAGCATAAGCTTTATTATCCGAAGAAGCTTTATTATCCAAAGAAGTGGGCAGTAGCCCACGAAAGCTTATGCTCTAATAAATTTGTTAGTCTCTAAGGTGCCACAAGTACTCCTGTTCTTCTTTTTGCTTGCTAAGGACAATCAGGGAGGAGGCATACTACCTTTTGACCTATAAAAGGAGAGACTCCCTTAAGACTTGTGAATTACTTTAAAGGGACTTTTTAGTGGCTCGTGTTTTGACTCCCTCACTCCTCACCCATACGGATTGTGTGAGAGGGGATACAACAGGGCATAGGACACATTTGTGTCGGGAATGGAATGGGTTGGAAAGCCATGTCTAGCTGCTGCAGGTTAGTGAAGGAGAATTAGGAGGTCAGGCGGGGTATGAGAGACAGACTTTATATTTAAAAAAATTAATCATGGAACTAAGAAGTATAACTAATATCACCTCACTTGTTTTGCTTATTCACACCTTCCCCTTTTCCTACACATTCTCTTTGTGTTGTGTCTGTGGGCTGTGGAACACTCACCACACTTTTGGCTTCTGGGTAAACGAGTGATTACATAAAAATAATAGTGTAAAACATCCTAAGCCAAATTCACCCCTATTATAATTCCACTGAAGTTAGCAGAGTGACACCAGGGATTGATTAAACTGAATGCATCAATGAATCAACATGAGAAGAATATAATCGTATGTAATGCAACCCTTTATTTCCTCAAAGCAAGATGAATTTAATTTCTTGATTAAAAGAATTTCAGGGAAGGACCAAAACTTACTGAAATTTACCTTTGCTTGCACAAATATTCTCAAAAAGTGGACCAAAAAAGAGGACAAATATGGCTGAATCAGATTAGAAATTTGTACAGGAACAAAAACCCCTATTGATTATGGAAATGCCTTAAAGGACAACTGTGGGAAATGAATGTCTGAATCTCAGAACCGTATAGGGAAGAACTGCAAAAAATGTATTAGGTGTTCCAGTGCATCTCCTAGACCAGCTATAATTGCTCCTTTCAGTAAGCTCTTTGGGAGCGAGGACCATTTCTTTGTTAACAGCTTGTGTAGTGCCCACCTAATGCAATAGGGTCCTGATCTATGACCTGGCACTGCCACAATACAAATAAATAAATTAAGATGATTATTATTAATGCTTGGTGAGAGGTTTTTTCCCCCCACTTTTCCTAAAGAAAATAAGGAGCTGTTCCCAGATGCATTATTTTGTTCCTTTTGAAGGCAGACATTGCTTTGGTTCTCCAGACAGAAGTTAGTCCTGGTGCCAGTCACTAACAGGTTTGATTTCTTTCCTTTACATATCGAGGAGATAAAAATAAGTCCCTTAATGATGCCTAGAAGACATGACTATGACAGAAACAGGCAATTACTTTTGTGCATTTATTATTACTCTGATGCAAAATTGACCTATAAAACATATACAAAGTAAGACAAAGAAGTTTCTCAACATTTTGTATAATGCAGAAGTGAAGTAGAAACTTTATTGCACATTTAGTTTCTATTCACACCTCATTCAATGGCTACCAATATATTTCAGGCCTCAGCCTGTATTATCTGTCTTTTTGGTCATTCTTCTAATAGTCAAATGCATGCACTGGTAACAACAGCAAGTCACAATTGAAGTCAGTATAATGCCGAGGCAAGATACAGTATCTTAATGCCACAGCTAACTTTGTACAGAAATTCCCTGAATTAAAATTCTAGTGCAAAAATATATTACTGGAAAAGCAAGGTCCAGGAAGATAAAATTCTTCAACTTTTCTTCAAGAAAGCATTTGTGTTACTACCTGATAAAAGACACTCTTACAGGGAACATTCAGGTATTTCTGTGATGCATATCCTACCATATGCTAGTTGACTATTCAGGAAGGATGAGCACGTAACACCTGATCAGAATGAGTTATTTCAGAGCAGCTCAGCTGGAACAGAAGTTAGAATGTGCTATTAGTGGTGCAATTAATTGTTCTCTGACTTCAGAGGGGAAAAAACACCTCACTGGTTGAAGTAACAATAGGATTTTTCTCAATACTATTTAGACAACTGGCCTCCAGCCAGTTAATCTATAGGATTAAGTAAAATAAAATGGAAATATATAGTAGGATTGTAGGAACATTTTGATTATTTTAATAAAATATTTTAAAACTCTTTACAATTACATAGTACAAAATGATTGTGTCAGTTTTACAAAAGACAGTTCATTATGGAAATGAATCTTTTCTGTTTGATATGTGGGAAGTAGAGCACTGTATTATTGCAAGAAGAGAACAATGCTTTTTTTTAACCGACTGTTCGATAACAGCTTTGACCAAACCTGCCTTTGGTAATCTAGAATTCCAAGTTTTTCTCTCTTAGCAAAGCACAGAAAAATAGCACCATTATTAAAAAGAGTCCATGTCTTTTTTTCTTTTGACTATTATACAGCATATTTTGAAAATGAACAAGAAGAAAGAATTTAAGTACCGGAAAAAGAAATTCAAAGTTGTACTATGTGGTTTGTGTCTATCTTCTCTTTTTTATAGATTGTCACAAGAAGTACTCATATTTAAACTGTATTGTACAAATGGCTTTATTTCTTATTACCTCAAAATATTGGTGTGTTATTAGTTATTTTTAAATACATTCTAGTCATTCAGCCAGGTAGGCTTTTTTATTTAGTGTTACAACTTTCAGTGAATGTAGTTCATATAAATCTAATCAACATTTTATTCCCTTATATTTTAGTGAATCGAGTCATGAATAAGCAGCACTTGCATTTCTGCTGCTTCTAATGCTACTCATGCCTAATGATAACTCACCAATTCTCTTTTTGACTCCAAAACCAATCCTGCTGAAGTTCTCTTGATTAGGGTAGCATTATTCACACCATTACATTGTTTTGCAAAGACAGTCAATTATGATAGTGCAGATGGCACCCACTATCACACTCACTTTCTGCTGTACTCCCGAAATATACCAACACCTGTGGAATTTCTGGATGACTGTGCCATCAGGTGATTCTGGAATGTGGTGTTTTGGCAAATCATGACCCAGGCAGCTCTGGTGATGTGGCTTCAAAGGAGAGAAAGTAAAATATTTGGTGCAGTTAAGAGATCTCAAGCAGCGCTGTGCTCACAGTTCCCAAATAATTTGGAATACATTATGCTCATCTCCAGTCTAGATTCATTTTGCTGCTCATGATAAAGGTTAATTCCCTCCTATCATCTAAAGGAATCATAACTTTCCAGTTAGATCATTGTTAGCCTTCTAGGTGGTGTATATATACTCTAGACTTGGTGCTATTTGTGTGCTATATTTCTTCCAAAGTCTGTAAAGGGTTAGCACCTGCAAAGAAAAACATTTTTTAAGATTGGATGAGACAATTTTATACAAATTTCCAGGCTATAAAAAATGTAGGCTTTCAATTCCTGAATGAGTTTTAAAAACTATGGATCTTAAGAACAAAATGATTGATGTCTGCAGAAATGAATCTTAGCAAGAGATGATGAACGATTCCTGACTTTGAAGCTTTGCTGTTTCTTTTTAACTTTGTCTAAGCTCCATGACATATACATGAGGTCTGGTATCAATGTGCCTGGATCAGCGCACTTTTGGAGAAAAGTGTAAATAATGCCAGCTATTAAAACAGCTCATTTATAAAAAGACAGACATTGAGAAGAAAATAAAAGAAAGTAAAGGCACACATTGCAATTTCTAATTTTGGTCCAGATTTTACCACTAAACCGCTAGCTCCATTGGGGTACAAAGAGCAGGAACCTCTGGAATAAGTCTGATCAGTTTATGTGGGGGCTCAGGAGAAGTTCAAGCTGGAGTGGCGTGGGTGTGGTGTGTGCTCCGCACTAAGGGTATGAGTCACCGGAGTGCTGACAGGAAACTAATTTTTTTTCAGGACATAGTTAATACGAATTAATTAATGTTAGTGATACTCTTACACTTTTCCTTAACCTCTCACCTGCCCAACACAATATCAGATAAAAACAACCACCACAAACTAAAACAGCAAAAGATAAAATGCACAAACAGTGACTTCCATGGTGGAGGTCAGGAGAGATGAACTGAAGGCCTCAATCATTGAGAGAATTATTCTGATTCTTTGTGGACATTAGTGAATTACTTTCTCTGGATCTCAAGGGATTTCTGATCACATAACCACTTCTTGCCTTCAATAGTGCTCCTTCTGCAGTGGCCTGGTAAGCCATTGAAGGGTCAAGTGTATAGCTATTATTTTGACAGATTGTCATTCACTTTTTGTTTGGGACCTGCTATACGTACTTAATAGACATGACATAGCATCTTACAGTAGGTTGTTGGGATCACCAGTTCACATACTTATGGGCAGAGGGACTAAACCTTATTGCCAGCGTCTAGTAAACTTTCCCAAAGCCATTTAGCCCAGAAGTTGTTATGAAAACGCTATAATATCAGAAAACTAGAAGAGAAGAAAACTATTAAAAGAATATTAGCTTGAGGAGCCAGAGCAGAGAGCAAGAATTTGACCTTGACGTTTATTTCCTGGCTTCAGTCACCTGACACAGGTGAGAGTTTCAAAAGATTGATCAGTCTGTAACGTGACAGGGTCAACATCCATTTACTGCAGTTGCTACTGTTATAACCCTCCAGTGTTGACCCATCACCACCTTATGGGAAAGCCCTATAGTGTCAGGGAAGCCAAACGACTGGGTATGGCTGGAGCAGGAGCAGGCACAGACTGGGGTGGGGCAGGGGAAGGCAGGAGCAGTCTGACAGAACTACCAGGTAGTAGGGAGCATCCCAAACAAGTTTAGTGACGATGAACAGACTGGAATGGCTGTTTTCATTAGGTATCAGAAGGGTAGCCGTGTTAGTCTGGATCTGTAAAAAGCAACAGAGTCCTGTGGCACCTTTAAGACTAACAGATGTATTGGAGCATAAGCTTTCATGGGTGAATACCCACTGCGTCTGACGAAGTGGGTATTCACCCATGAAAGCTTATGCTCCAATACATCTATTAGTCTTAAAGGTACCACAGGACTCTCTGTTGTTTTCATTAGAATGCTATACACCTTCCTTGGGATCACCTGGTTATACCCGTGCTTGTGGATTGACTGTATCCTTAGAATTTACAGGTAACTTCTTTTAAACGACTCATCAGGGTCAGAACAGTCAGGCTCAGGGATGACTCAACAGGCTCTAGCTCATCACATATAGGATGTAATAGAGATGAAATCAGTAGGCTTCTGAATAAATGTATTAAGATGCTAAGGAAATTAATCTAAAATATGTAGAATTTAACAGAAATATTGCCTTTCCATTTTTTTTACACCATCCCATGGAATTCTATAACCAGAGTGTAAAACAAATGGTTTAAAAAAGGTATTGAAAGATTTCCCAAGTTTTCCATAATCTTCTCCAGTTTTGGCAAATCTAAATCATTTTTGTCATCTACAAATATTGCCAGCTCACTAATCTTCCCCTTTCCAGATCATTTATAAATATATTTAAACACCAGTCCTAGTGTGGAACCCAATGGCAGTCTGTTGTTATTTTGTCATAATGGAAACTGCAGGGTTAGTCTTAGTCATTGTTTTCTGTCATTTAACCATTTTCTGATCCATTATTTTACTTTGACTCTCACACCAAGACTATTTAGTTTTTGTCAGTAGTCTTATGAGAGGGAATTTCTCAAAGGACTTTTGAAAGTACAAGTAAAATTTGGAAGAGGGGTGGCAAAATGGCTATGAGTTTAGCAGACTGGCAGATTTGCATTAAACCTGAAATAGTTCTACATTCTAAAAGCCACGCAGTTCCGTTACAGTAGCTCATAAGAACATAAGAACGGCCGTACTGGGTCAGACCACAGGTCCATTTAGCCCAGTATCCTGTGTTCTGACAGTGGCCAATGCCAGGTGCCCCAGAGGGAATGAACAGAACAGGTAATTATCATCCCCTGTCGCCCATTCCAAGGTACTAGCAAACACAATCCCTACCCTTCCTGGCTAATAGCCATTGATGGACCTATCCTCCATGAATTTATCTAGTTCTTTTTTGAACCCTGTTATAGTCTTGGCCTTCACAACATCCTCTGGCAAAGAGTTCCACAGGTTGACTGTGCGTTGTGTGAAGAAATACTTCCTTTTGTTTGTTTCAAACCTATTGCCTATTAATTTCATTCACTGACCCCTAGTTCTTGTGTTATGAGAAGGAGTAAATAACATTTCCTTATTTACTTTCTCCATACCAGGCACGATTTTATAGACCTTTATTATATCCTTCCTTAGTCATCTCTTTTCCAATCTGAAAAGTCCCAATCTTATTAATCTCTCCTCATACGGAAGCCATTCCATACCCTTAATCATTTTTGTTGCCTTTTCTAAACCTTTTCCAATTCCAATATATATATAACCAATATATATTTGAGATGGGGCGACCAGATCTGCACGCAGTATTCAAGATGAGTGCATACTGTGGATTTATATAGAGGCAATATGATATTTTCTGTTGTATTATCTATCCCTTTCTTAATGATTCTCAACATTCTGTTTGCTTTTTTTGACTGTGGCTGCACATTGAGTGGATGTTTTCAGAGAGCTATCTGCAATGACTCCAAGATCTCTTTCTTGAGTGGTAATAGCTAATTTAGACCCCATCATTTTATATGTATAGCTGTAATTATGTTTTACAAAGTGGATTACTTTGCATTTATCAACATTGAATTTCATGAGCCATTTTGTTGCCCAGTCACCTAGTTTTGTGAGATCCCCTTGTAGCTCTTTGAAGTCTGCTTTGGACTTAATCTCTCCTCTAGTATTTACCTCATACTAGCCTAATTGGTCCATTCCTGGAATTTCAAAAAGATTTAGATCTTAGTTTCACATAGTAAATAAATAGTAACAGCTGTACATTACAAAAATTTCCAATATCTATAATCCAAATATAAACAATATAGCATTGGGAGAGTTTATGCTGATGTGCTTGTGAGGTTATGTGAGATTTTTGCACCATGGGAGCTCCACTTCCTAGACACCACAGGACAAATAAGTGATGGCCACATTAACACCACCCTATACCGAAAACCCACCGATCACTATGCCTACCTTCATGCCTCCAGCTTCCACCCCAGACACACCACATGATCCATCGTCTACAGCCAAGTGCTGAGGTACAACCGCATCTGCTCCAACCCCTCAGACAGAGACCAACACCGACAAGATCTTCACCAAGCATTCTCAAAACTACGATACCCACACAAGGAAATAAAGAAACAAATCAACAGAGCCAGACGTGTACCCAGAAACCTCCTGCTACAAGACAGGCCCCAAAAAGAAATCAACAGAGTTCCACTGGCCATCACCTACAGTCCTCAGCTTAAACCTCTCCAACGCATCATCGGTGATCTACAACCCATCCTGGACAATGATCCCTCACTTTCACAGACCTTGGGAGGCAGGCCAGTCCTCGCCCACAGACAACCCGCCAACCTTAAGCATATTCTCACCAGCAACCACACACCGGACCATAACAACTCTAACTCAGGAACCAACCCATGCAACAAACCTTGATGCCAACTCTGCCCACATATCTACACCAGCAACACCATCACAGGACCTAACCAGATCAGCTACAACATCACCGGCTCATTCACCTGCATGTCCACCAATGTTATATATGCCATCATTTGCCAGCAATGCCCCTCTGCCAAACTGGACAGTCACTACGCAAGAGGATAAATGGACACAAGTCAGATATCAGGAATGGCAATATACAAAAACCTGTAGGAGAACACTTCAACCTCCCTGGCCACACAATAGCAGATGTAAAGGTAGCCATCTTACAGCAAAAAAACTTCAGGACCAGACTCCAAAGAGAAACTGCTGAGCTCCAGTTCATTTGCAAATTTGACACCATCAGATCAGGATTAAACAAAGATTGTGAATGGCTAGCCAACTACAGAAGCAGTTTCTCCTCCCTTGGTGTTCACACCTCAACTGCTAGCAGAGCACCTCACCCTCCCTGATTGAACTAACCTCGTTATCTCCATACTGATTTATACCTGCCTCTGGAAATTTCCATTACTTGCATCTGAAGAAGTGAGGTTCTTACCCACGAAAGCTTATGCTCCCAATACTTCTGCTAGTCTTAAAGGTGCCACAGGACCCTCTGTAGCTATAACAAGGTTTGACTATTGGCTGTAGTAACGACCCATTCTCCACCATCCAGTACACAGGAAAGGTGTGTAAAGATGTAATTGTTTGAATTATTGATGACTAAACTTTCTCCATAAAGGCCTGTATGAATAGTGGATATAGAGTTGATTTGCTTGTGCAAAAATATGCAATTACAATATCAAATGCAAACTGAACTATTGGATTCAGTGAAGCTGCTCATTCAAACTGGTGTTTAAATATATAACGTTTATATAAAAATAATGCACAAAAATAGCTATGTAAGAGAGTTTATTAAATGTTATCAGCACTAAAGATGCATGAAATTGTTTAACCAAACTATTTTCAGCAAAAATATGCAAATTCAGTGACACCAAAACATTTTGTGAATTCATGTTGCTTTCACCAAATTGTTTTGACCAGAACGGGGTAGGGACCCTAAAAGACAAAAGCTAAAAAAAAAACCCTGAAAAAATCAAAATGACATTTAGAAAGTTTTTCAAATATCTTTCATCCATGCATACCCAAGTTTTGACACTTTGAGAAGTTAGAGTGGGGTTGGAAAATAAAAGGCTTTGCCTACAATATTGGAGGATGTATTGATTTATTTTCCCCACTGTGACTGTTTCTGACTCTACCCAGACTAACTGTGGCTAGCTACTGCACCGAGGCAAAAAGAGAAAGGCTGTTGGCCCTTTCTTCATCAGTTGTGTACCCATTCAGAGGGACAGTCACAGTCTGGCTATTTGTATTTAATTATAAAGACACACTCTGAATCTATATTATAGATTGAAACAGAGAATCATAAAGTATGAATTGACCTTCCTTCACATTTAGGTAGAGAAACTATTAATAATTGTAATGTTCATAAAATACATATGGCAATTCCCAATAATTTCCAGTAAGTAAACTGCATGTATTGACTGTTATAGGGTGTGATGGGTTTTTTGTTTTTGTTTTTATTTGTTTGTTTGTTTTGTGGAAGGTTCTACGAAGCCATAATAAATACAGATAATTCAGAGAGCTGTAAACAAAAAGCTTGTATTCTCAGTGTAGCATTACAATGTATTGTGCTTGACAGAAAACACTGTCTAGACAAGTAGTCTAGTTCCAGGTCTTTTAACGTTGAGGCTAATTATATATATCCATCAAATTGAGCCAAATTCAGCTCTGCGGTAAGAAGGTGCATGTCCTTTGGCCCTTAGAACCATTTTATTTATTCCTACATACAGTATTCTTTTATACTACTTCTGTTTTTAGAAATATCCTACAAGGTAAACAAGTGCTCTCTTCAGAGCATTCTGCTGGTGAAGGATAATATCAGAGTCAATCTGAATTCTCCAAGTCCATGATTTCGCTTCAATACATTTTTGTGGAGTCCGATGAGGTTTTCATCCATTCTGTTACTCTGGTCCACCTTTTTTTCGCCTTAAAATAATCTCTTTCCCAAATGGTACATTTCATTCTGTAAAAATGGAAATAAAGTTACTGACCTCCTCTGTAAAGCACTTTGTAATCTATGGAAGAAAAGCATTGAATATATGTAAGAGCCAGGTGATGGTATTATTATTTTATTCCTACTTTTTGCTAGGTGGAACATTTAACCCTTTTGGTGCAATATGCAAGACTTTATTCAAAATCTGAACTTGATCTTGGTCCTACTTCCTACTGAATAAGACTCAGATTGGATACTTATAGTGTATAATATAAAATGATAAACAATACAGTTCTTAGTTAGTTCTTTGTTTTTTCCAGTAAGTAACTCTCATTAGGCACAACGTCCCTGAGTCAGCAAATTATATAACTATATGCTTAACGATAAGCATCTGAGTAATCCCATCAGTATTCAGTAAAGCACAGGTTTAACTCAATTTAAATTCCCATTGAAGCTAAGATTTAAGTGCAGAGTTAAGCGGATGCTTAAGTGATTTGCTGAATTCGGGCCTAGAAGAGTACCATATGACTAGAATCATAACTCTAGTATTAGTTGTATGGATGTATGCACTGTCAGCATTCAATAAATCCACTAATATTATGCCAGGAAAATCATATTTAGTAGACCAAAAAGAGGAATTGGGGTAAAAGAAGTAAAAACTGCTTGAATAATGAGAAAATATATTTGAAGATAGGTGAAAAGTTTTTTGAGTCAATTCTCACCAAATATTTTCAAGCATGTATATGGCAGGTTGATTTTTGAAAAAGAATAATTTGCAATTAATTTACATGACACAAAAGAATACCAGCTTTTGTCAGCTAAATTATTCTCAGCTAATAATTCAACTGGCTTTAGCAAGGAAAAAAACCTGTTTCCCATTACTATTATAATCATTGTCAAAAGAATAAGACATCTGAATTGTGATGCCCTGTAATAGCATTGACAAATGTATAAATATTGAATAGACATATGAACAGGGACTTCAAACTTTTCAATATTCTCTCATCTGATCACTAGCCCATTTTACCTCTTCCGTCCAGGTTATTGTAGCTGTAAATCAGGGAGACAGGAAATGCCCAGTGAATGAAATTATTCAACAGCAAAACAATCAGAGCAGTGTAGTTTAGAATAGCTGAGGTGAGGCATTGACATTCTGATACAGCACCCCTCTGACAAATTGTCTTGAGAACATGAAACAGAACATGAGCTTATTGCCATGATAATTAATGTAATGAAAATGGGAAATACTACAAATATAACTGACTCCCATTATAATTTTAAGGTTGAATTTATAATTTGTAATCTTGTTGTCCTCATTAAACATGGTAAAGTCTCTAGGGAGAGAAAAAAAAATAACCCACTGCTATATTTTCTAGTGCTTGGGTGGATTGGCATGAAATACAGAAACTCTTTATTATCTCAATTTGGCTCCAAGAAATTACATTTACCAAGCTTGTTGTTAATGCTAAATACTGGTGTGAAATGGTGTGTAACTAAATTAATCTACAATTATAAGGAGTGTCCTTGGTAAAGTTGCTGTAGCCTTAATAATTAAATAGAGTAATAATTCTGGAGATAATATTTCAGAATTTACCAGAAAGTCAGCCAGTTTGAAGCTGAGATATTACTTACATAGTTCTGCAAATACTGCTTGTAGAATTGATATGATCCTTCTCTATATAGCCAGGAAAGGCATCTTGGGCCTCAATCTCAAAGATAAAATAATCAGTTTACTAAATGCTCATGGCATAGCTCCATATCCAAATGCAGGTATATTTTCATTGCTGATAATACTTGGTTGTTTATCCTTTCTCAGTTCAGATCTGTAATACATCTTTATAATGCAATGTTGATATGTAATGATAGTGTAATGTATCTTTTCCCATTCACCTACTCTTCTGGGGACTGATATTATCAACAAACATGCAGATCTCCCTACCTCCCTCCTTAAACCATGTTTTGATGCCAGAAAGTTTATTATTTCCTCCCCTTTGGGGAGTTAAGTGACCTTTCAGATTCAGGTACACCTTGACTTCAAGGCCATCCTGCACAGATGCTAATGTGAGTTCCGACCTTCTTTTGAAACTGGTTAGCAGGATCATCAGATATAGTATGCTGGTTTTAAAACAGGACCAGGTAGCCATTTTGATCATGATAGACCTGGGTGGCTTTTGATACACCTGCCCCAATGATTAGTGCATTAAAATGGATAGATAGACAAAGAGGTGAAAAATAGTGTTCACAAACATTCTTTCAAATTCCAGACACCTGTTCAGTTCTACCTTATTCATGTCAATCTATATTTGCTATGCCACAGTGTCCAAGCATCTTGGGAAAGGGAATGTGTGGGGTACTTTATAAATAGGGGAAAGTATTATTACAACAAATAATAATACTATTGCTATTATTTATGAGCCAAGGACGTAATGTTTAGACCTAGATTTTGGTTATGTTTATGTTGGGTTCTAGTTGAAATCTGGGTCAAACGTAGCATTCATTTTTAACAAAAATTTCTATAGAATTTAATAATTATAATCTTTCTATAGTATTTTAAACAATCAAAATAATTATATAGGTGAATTATATAATTCTCCTTTAAAAATCAGCCTATGGAATTAAACAAATCTTTGAAAAATACATCGTCAGCTATTAATTTCAACAAGCTTTTACATTACTTCCAATAAAACTTTATTGGTTTCATCCTATTAAATGTTATTTTTTCCAAGAGGACAGTATTAGTTTTGATTAGTTCTCACGGCATGGTATTGTAAGAATTTTGCCATCTTTAAGGGTAAAAATGTTGTGAAATCTCTCATGACTTCCACCATTATGAGTCAAAATTTTGTCTGCATTTTAACCAGAACTAGAAAATAGGCTGCTTCTGGTATGGATCTGACTCATGGCAAGTTTAGGGATTTGAGTCCCTACCTCTCAAAACTCAAAGCCATATTTTTACATCCAATTTTGGCCCATTTCTCAATGCGACACTCATAAGAATCATAGACAAAGGCACCACATTTTTACAGTATTAATATATCCAAATTAATTCAAACCATATTTGGTAAAAATATTTTAAAAAATTACTCAAGGCAAGATTCCAAGTTTCTGTTCAGAGTTGGGCTACTTGGCTAAGTTATAAAACCCTGGATAAAGAGGTTTTGAATGAAAACACTGAGTGAATTAAGAAATAACAGGGCACCACAATGTTAACAAAATCCCAAAGCTCATTAGAGCTAAAATAGCTGCTATTATGTAAAATGAGAACCTCTGCAACTCTAGATTTAAGGTTACTAAAGCATGAGCCTGCTGTTTCTGTTCTCTTTTGCTAAGTCCCAACTCATCTTCTCTGGTTCTTTGTAACTAAACCATACTCAAAGATTCATAGTACAGTGGATCTCATCTCTGAAACAAAAACACAGTGACAGAAAAAGTAACCCCAAGTAGTCACTATAAACACAGCAAACAATACCCATCAATGTAACCAATGTCACAATTAAGCTCTTCAAACCAGTGTAAAGCGCTCCACATAGCAGATATAGTAGCTCATTCCTCTGGGATTCCATCTGATTGTCACCTGACTAATTGAGATTCCACTGCTTTGCTGGCTGCTTTTAGGCTACAGTGGATCCTGCCATCATGTATTTCTATCTGTCTCACAGATATTGTATAGGTCAGTCAAAATGCGACTGAAATAAGTTACCATAAGACACATCCCAATAATACCTGAAGGGTTCAGTGCACTGAAGTCACAAAGGACATCAATCTTTTTTTCATTAGGGATTGCCTGTTTCACATAGTGCTGTCTGTCTCCTGTGAGATTCAGAGATTCAGCTGTCATTGTGTTGCCTTTTTCTTAGCAGAAAATGCGTTACCTTCCATATCCAAAGATGAATACTGCCAGCAATAATGTTTTATTTAAAAGGGCTCTGCATTTTTAGTTATGAATATCGCACAGTCCAGAATGCTTGAGAAGACTACCATGGAGAACAAAGTAAAAACCTGAAACAGGTTTTGAAAAATGAGGCACCATCACAGACTAGGCATTTGTCTTGTGTTTGTTTTGATTTGGATTCTTTTATTTTTAATGCCTGCACTCTGCAGTTTGATATGCTTTAATGAAAGCAGTCACGCATTTCACCTGTTGCAGGCTTTTGTTTGATTGAAGAATCACTAGATATCACTGCTCAGTGTTTTACAAATATTAATTCTTCCTATCAGTGGTAGGCGATAGGCAATACTGTTACCCCATTTTACAGATGAGAAAACAGACAGAGAAGTTAAGGCCCAAAGTCTACCATCCCTACTCATGCTGAGTTGCATCCTTGAAACATATAAAGGTTGAAAAACAAATACAACTTTTTTGATGGTGTGCTTTCTTCTCATGGTTCAAAATGGATTTACAGATCTCTTGAGTTCCAGTCTACTGCCTTAACCATAAAAGCAACCTTCTTATTGTAAGAACTACCATATTCCACCCTCCATACAGCCCCAAAAGTGGACCAACATCTTACCTGGAACAATCCAGTCCTTTGTGAATACACGTGCATGTTGGCTGTCATTGATTGATTAGGAGATGATAGTGATCACAGATGGTCCCATCCTGATCCCACAAAATCAAACGTTTACACATTTACCCAACATCCCTTCACAAAGGATGTGAGAGATTTGTGTTAGCAGAGGGCATGATATTGCAGGAGGATGGCAGAGTAAACCCCATGAGGGAGCTGAGTGAAGATTTTCATTATTACCATAGAATTATGGGGGGAGGGGAACGTATTTTCTTCTGCATTAGTGAAAGCCAAATAATGCAGGATTTTTTTATTCCTTACCATTAAAAGAATAACATTTTGCCACAGAACAAATTTGCTAAATGCCTCCAAATCATCAGTTTGCACATGTGACTCTGAACCAAGTTGATGGTAGAGGTGGTTAAATAGTGTTCGTCAAGATTATCGGAATAGTTGTTTTGTGATTTATTTATCAGCGGAGAATGTATTTGGAATTTGTTCATATTTTTTGAATAGCTTAGACAAAGTTTTCAAAGTATGGATTTTTGATTAACTGTTATATATTAACCACTGGCAGGTTTCAGAGTGGTAGCCATGTTAGTCTGTATCAGCAAAAAAAACGAGGAGTACTTGTGGCACCTTAGAGACTAACACATTTATTTGGGCATAAGCTTTCATGAGCTAAAGCCCAATTCATCAGATGCATGCAGTGGAAAATACAGTAGGAAGATATATATATATATATATATACACACACACACAGAGAACATGAAAAAATGGGTGTTGCCATACCAACTCTAACGAGACTAATCAATTAAGGTGGGCTATTAACAGCAGGAGAAAAAAAAACTTTTGTAGTGATAATCAGTTGACAAGAAGGTGTGAGTAACAGTAGGGGAAAAATTATCCTGGGGAAATAGTTTTTACTTTGGGTAATGACCCATCCACTCCCAGTCCTTATTCACACCTAATTCAATGGTGCAAATTAATTCCAGTTCTGCAGTTTCCCATTGGAGTCAGTTTTTGAAGTTTTTTTGTTGAAGAATTGTGACTTTTAGGTCTGTAATTGAGTAATTGAGGAACCTATCCTTGCAACAAAGCCCGTTGCCAACTCTGTCCACATATCTATTCAAGGGACACCATCATAGGACCTAATCACATCAGCCATACCATCTTGTTCATCTGTGCAGGCTCATTCACCTGCACATCTACCAATGTGATATATGCCATCATGTGCCAGCAATGCCCCTCTGCCATGTATATTGGCCAAACTGGACAGTCTTTATGCAAGGGGGGAGGGATAGCTCAGTGGTTTGAGCATTGGCCTGCTAAACCCAGGGTTGTGAGTTCAATCCTTGAGGGGGCCACTTGGGGATCTGGGGCAAAATCAGTACTTGGTCCTGCTACTGAAGGCAGGGGGCTGGACTCGATGACCTTTCAAGGTCCCTTCCAGTTCTAGGAGATGGGATATCTCCATTAATTTATTTATTTATTTATTTAAAAGAGTCAATGGAAACAAATCAGATGTCAAGGATTATAACATTCAAAAACTAGTCGGAGAACACATCAACCTAGGTCAATTACAGACCTATATAATATATAATAATATTCACTTCCTCAGAAGAATACACCTTCCTTTTGGTTTGTAAATGAACAAAAACTAGCTTGTGATATAAAATCTTTAACACAATGATAGTTCAAAATCATAAAGACATTTACAAAAATAAATGTGCTCTGAGGAATGAGACATTGCTTTTGTTGCATGGGTATTAATTTTAGATAGATAGATAGATAGATAGATAGATAGATAGATAGATAGATAGATAGATAGATAGATAGTTTTGGAAAAATTTCAATAAAGAATGATAATAAAACCTGAAACTAACTTCATGAAACTTTTTTTTAAATTACTAGAGAGAATTATGAAATACTTGTGCCAGATTTTGTTACCTTTAAAGAGTATTAATGTGCAATCTCAGTGAAAACCAGTTTGGCATCTGACAGATACACCATCCATCTGTCTTGAGAGACCCACTGAAATCCTTAAGATTCTATTTTGATAAAGAAGGTGCTGCTACTTCTGTGAAATGGGTGGGTATCTTATTACAATGACATAAGAAATTCCAGCATGAAATAAATTATCATTTGCTTTCCTCTGCAAGTGGACTGTATTGTTTTGTATACAACATGTGTATGAGATAGAGATTGCTCATTATGGCTGGTCAGCCTTCTTGTACCTCCTTTTTATACACTATACTGAGTTTCTGATAAAACTGCCTATTAGATGGAATGTGCTAAGTATTCAAAACAAGCAGACAGGATGCAATATTTCTTATCAAAATTGCAGGGAGAAAAAAATAAACAAAAATCTACCTTCCAATAATATAAAATAAATCATATTGCAAAATATTCACTGGAAACAAAGATGCAAAAAGAATATTTCAAGCTTTTAAAGAAGAGAGTGAGTTCTATTTTCTGGAGGCATACATTTTATCAGAGGGGAGTGAAAGTAATCAGAAGCTATCACAAGGTATCTTCCACAGAGGAGTATCATTCCCAAAGGAGCAGTAAGTCTGTTCTATTCATACACAAATTATGTGAGCCAGAAGCTTTGTAGATGAGGAATCAGTTTCAGTCCATCGCTATTCAATCCGTGAAACATTCAAATGAAAGCAGCCACCTCAGAGACAATGCTGCACTGGATTGGAGATAGACCAGATAACCCACTGTAGAAGGCATTTTCATCTTTGACACTTGTCATTCTATTATCTCTGTTGGCTTATTTGAGAGAACTGGAATCACCCATAAAGCACATCCTAAGTAATAACAATAATGTTCATAAAGAATGCATTTTTAAAATTAGCCTAATAATCAAGAATCAATCTGACACGTAAAGAAAAAACAAAAGAGCGTGTAGCTGGACTTTCAGTGCCAAGCATTCTGGGTCAAACTCATGGATACATCCAAACTCCATTCAGCACAGCACACAAGTTGGTGCAAAGATGGCTTTAAGATTTGAGCTAATGTAGGAAGTGTTTTTCACAGTTGAGGAAGATCACTCGTTGAAAATGCACTGCTGCTACCCCTTGCCTGAGGTTGATTAATCCAGTGGATTGTGATCGTCAATCCAACTGCCAACAGACAGATGGCCAACACCCATCTGATCTCATTCCCTGTGGCCTAGGGTGACCAGACAGCAAATGTGAAAAATCAGGATGGGGGTGGAGGGCAATAGGAGCCTATATAAGAAAAAGACCCAAAAATCGGGACTGTCCCTATAAAATCGGGACATCTGGTCACCCTACTGTGGCCTCATTGCAGTTTCCACATTATTTTACCTATACTTGATATTTTCCATCTATCACATAGATGGTGACAGTCATCAGATCCTTTGGCTTCACTTGTCCAGGTCTCAAAAGTCTAGTATTTTTATTGGGCTACTTTGCTCACTTTTAAAATTCCTATTTAAAGTAGCTGGACCACATAAGGTAGGAAAACATTTCCTTGTTGAGCTGGTAGGTTTTTCTGACTTGGATTCCATGACCTCAAAAGAGTTGAAGTTGTTTTCCCACCTCCCAAAACCCACAATCTTATCTTCCACCTCAGGTTCCCTTGATTTTAAACCTTTTTGGCTCCAGGAGAGCTTGACTGTAAGAAAACATGGGGACTGTGGAGGAAGAGAAGGGTAAGGGGGTTCCCAAAATATAACATCCATCTCATCTTCATGTGCGTATCTAGGTAAGACCAAAACAAAATCTCACAAACTAGGCTGGTGAGTCAGAATATACTTTGTGTCTACTGCATCACCCTCCCCTTTTGCCACTCATGTTGACTCCCCTCCACACCACACAAAATGGAATATGAGACCTTTCTACCTAAGCTCATGGAGGCACCTCATAAACTATGAATTAGTCATCTATCAGCACCACCAACGGACACAAAAACTTCATTGGCTATGACCATCTTCATGATTTTACTTACATTGGTGTAAATCAGGATTCACTCTAGTGAAGTCAGGTGTAAAACTTGAGCAATGGAGATCAGAATCAGGCCCCATGAAAAGGTCAGATAATTGGAATGTAATTTCCCAAACTGGCTACAGGGTATCAATAAATATATGGCTCAGTACAATTTTATTCACCATCAGCTCACTCCAACATAACAGAGATTCTTTATAACTAGATAATAACTACAATGCATTGTTTATGATAATATCAACAAAAAGAACAAGGTGGATTTTACAATCTTACATTTACAAGGGTAGCAAACCAACAATTCTTGTATGAATGCCAAAGAAAACAGAATCTTTGCATATTTCTTTCAGATAGGTTTAAAATGTAAGAAAACTACATAAACTAACAGATGAATTTATCTTGTGGTCCTAATCACTACATGTACAATGCAATGTATAGTGCACTTACATTTATATACATATGTATGAAGATGTACTACAGTTCATCTTGTATTGTGTATATATAGTATTTACCAGACATGTGCGTATACACACACACACAATATAAGGCCAGATCCTCTAGCTGGGTTATGACTCCTTTGCCCCACTGAGGTACCACAAAGGGAATCATGCCAATTCCCAGTCGAGAATTCCCCTGGCATATGAGGACTGCTGCAGGTGCATCTGCACCACATCCAAGCCCTGCCTGTCTGCCTCCTTACTGGTGCAGGGGATGCTTTGGGGGCATGGTGCAGTTCTGCACCCCCCAAAAAATCCTCCCCTGATATAGGATCCAGTAATAGAACTTCAGCCCCAACATTCAGGCATCTGGAACTGCCTCCCTGACATTTCCCCTCTCCCCAGTTACATTCTTTCCAGCTTTGCACATTTTAGTACAATATTTTAGAGAAAAGATTATTAATAAACCACGTCAAAGTGTCTCTATCACACTGTGCGACTGCTAATTTACGGATGACAATTTTGCTTTACTTCTTCTTTCATTTTCCTTCTTGCTTCCATTTCTCCCTTCATCTCTGTCAAAAACTGTATTTCCCGTCAGACTATTTTTTCTATAATGTTCTGTGCCTTTTAAATCAATTGTGTATTTTTCCTCTCTGAGGAGACACTCAATTGTGTCAAACTCTCCTGTTTTTTCAGGATAACTTATTCATTTTTGGTTCTGCTTATTTCCTCAGCTTTTCATTTTTCCTCCATCCTACTTGCTCCTCTTCTATTTTTGCCTTAATGTTTTTTCTTCTCTCTCCCTCTTCCTCTGCAGCATGGTACTCCAGGTTAATTAGCACTCTCTGTACAGTGCTTTTATACACTACCAATTCCCCATGGGGTACAAGCTGCATAGTGATAGCATTATCCTACCTGTTTTCATTCTGCTGCTTGTAATGCCATGCAGAAGGGCTGCTTTGTAAGAGCTCTGTCCAGATGGTGTTAATTGTATTCCTTCTCTTTGGGTGAAAAAATCCTGCTCAGTCGTGCTGAGTGTCTCCTGGGAGATGTCAAGCTCCTTCAACTCCTGCTGACTCCAATGGAATTTGAGGCTATTCAGCACCCCACAGGATGGGGTCTTTGGCACCTATGTACTCACATCTCAATAAGTTTCATATTCTGACTATTCATTTTCAAAAGTACCTTTCCACAACGAACCAAAGATCTTCTAGGTCAGATAGTAAAAGGTGCATCATACTCCAGCAGGGGTCACTAGTATTTATATTTATATTTGCAAGACACTACAATAAGATAAAATGGCATCAAGCCAGAAAATTCATTTATGATGCTATAATAATGCAAAGATCAAGACTTACTTTTTTAAATGAGGTGCTTTCAGTGGTGATATTTAGCTGGACAAAAATTCAAAGTGTGTTTTCTCCCATAAGCATGGAATAAAATAGACAGTATATTCCAAAGCTATAAGCAAACACTGTAATGTGATTTGCAAAATCTATTTCTCTATTTAAAGTTAAAAAGAACAAATTTCATGCCTCAAAGGAATGCAGCTGCAGATAAACGATGTATAGTAAAATCCCCATTTCAGAGATACTAACTACCAACCATGAAGAGACACAAACCTCACATACCTATCACATCAGAATTGTTTTCCTTTCTCTTCCTTCCTTCTTTTGTTAATTAGAAGCAGTTAAGCCCATGGTGAAATATATACATTATGCATCTGCCCCCAAGGAAGCATCATCTAGACTTTGTAATGTGTAGCTCACTGAAGAGTAGGGCTTGGTGAAATTTTTCAAATTTCAAATGATTTTTTCATCAAAAATTCAGTTTTTGATTAAAAAGAAAAACCTGAACATGGGGGCGGGGGAAGGAATTCCAATCACCTCTAGTGACAAATACTGACTTATTAGACAAAGTTCACTATTTTTTCTATTCAGGAATTGTACCAGAACAGATCATGATTTTATCATATGTATTCATATTTCAGAATTATTTCATGAACAATTTCTGTGAATAATTCTTAATGTGTAGGTTTTTCACAAACAGTTAATTATTATTATTTAAAATCTGAGTTGTTCTGATTGGATATCTATGCCACAGAGAATGTTTCTTCTCTGATTGGGTGACTGTAACTCTTACAATCAAGGCAAACATTTATGTTTACAAAATTGGAAATTTGTATTCTGTAAATATTTATGCACTGTCCCCTTAAAATTTGCTGACTGTTTAAACATTCTTTTAAGTAATTTAATATGCTAAAATATGATTGGAATCCAAACACAAAAGAGAAGTGAAAATACTTAATATTTTAATCATTGTTATTATTATTGATTTTCAAGCACGCAGAAATGTTCTAGAAGCCTCTTAAAAACAATCAAAGTAATGGGGCCATATTCTGCTTTCACTTACGTCAGTCAATGCAATTACTTACTATACATTGTATTATGTTTTAGCTTTTTCACAACAAGAACATGAAGAAACCACTGAGGCACAGCTGGGTCCCAAATAATTGTGTGTATTAACTATAGACAAACATGCAAGGCCTAGCTACATACTTACTGCTGCTCTGACTGAATTCTGTCAGTTTCTGAAACACAGAACACTGTGAATACCACTAAAGGACTCACAACAATTTAAAGGGATACCATGCTGTTCTTCTAGGCCACATTCTGGGTTTACAATGTTGTAACTGAAAGAATATATGCCACAGTCCCCGCGCAAAAAAGTGTGCAATCTGAGGCCCCAATTCGGAAACACACAATGATATAACTTTACAAATGTGAGCATTTCTATTGAATTGAAAAGGATTACTCGGGTATATATAGTTAAGCACATGAGTAAGTGGCTAGGATCTGAGGCCTACATTTATGTGAAGGTCGTGAACAGACAAAGAAAGAGCTAGAAAGGGAAGAGAAAGGTGAAACTCACAATAATAAGAACAGGCAGTCACTCAGCTTAGTAAATCATATACAAATGTTGACAATCCAGTTAATTGCATGTGTGTCATTGTGACTGTCTTTGAAAATTCAGATGAATATCCTCAGAACATTTTTGCAACATTCAGACAGCTCTGTTCTTATGTGATATGAAAGATTAAAAAAAACCCACAATCAATTATATTCCTCTGATACTGATGTTTTACCTTTGGCAAATCACTGGGGCTAAGTCTCAGCAATATGAATCAGAGTCACAGGAATTGGAATTGAAAAGTTCCAGGTGACTTTCAGCTTTATACATATGGCTGATGAAATACTGTATACTATTTAAACCGTATGTCATCATCCATCATCTTAATCTTCTTATAGCAGGTTCAAAAGAACATCTTTCTGTGGAAAGGAAATGTTCTTATGACAGGTCAACTGATGTTTTTATCTGGTGCCCCAAAGATTTTGTCAAACCAGCTTTGCATTCTTTTCAGCTAGGTGTGCAAGAAACTCAAGAAGGTGAAGAAATGTCATAGTTCATGTCCTAAACATTGGCTAATTCCACTTTTTTGTTTTGTTTTAGTACAAATGTCAGTATATTTTGGTGCTTAAACCAGTGACATATTAGGACTCTTCTTGGATGAATGTATTGAAGTACACACTATATGGGAAGAATAAAGAATGTAATGGTGCATCTCATTCTCATTAAAAACACAATAAGTTATTGATTTCAGATTTAGAAGAAATCTCACAAGAGATAATTGTAATGTATAAAAAATAATAATAATGATACATGAGCCCTTCGGTATCTTCTCAGTACATACCCTTTTACTAACACTGGACAGGTATTAAGGTGTGTTAGCACTTGGATACTTGCAGTGTTATTAAACATGGAATTTTCTCATGGAATCATGATTACAGAATCACCTGTATTAAACTACATTTATGTAACTAAACTTTGAAAATTTGATGTTCATTGGCCTTGTACACTTCTCCATGGGTTTCACTTGTGGAGTGATCTAATAGTTGTATACTAGTCTGTAATATAAAGCATTAATCCAAAACTTCATAAAGACACATTTACATTGCTGAAGTACTATATTTGTATTTCTTTACATATTAATATGCATATCATATTTGGCATAAAGAGATCTGTCTTTGCAATTCTGAAAGCCTGTTACTCTACCCTGGAAAGAATATCTTGGGGATAGTTAAGCAGTCTTTGCAATGGTTCAGGATCTGTTTCCAGACATAAATCTCTGGCAATAAACTATATAATTAACATTTTAATAATTAGACTTATAGACAGATTTTGATTTATAGAAAAAGGGGGGGAGCTGGAAATAATATGAGAATCAGTAAAACAAGTTTAAATACTTTAAGTATCCTGAGGAATGTGTAGCAGAGCATGCTGTGTAACAATGAATTAACCATCTAACTATTCTCCTGTGCTCTCAGTGACCTCTCCTGCTGGCATCATAAGAACATAAGAGCAGCCATAGTGGGTCAGACCAAAGTTCCATCTGCCCATATCTTGTCTTCTGACTAGCCAATGCCAGGTGCCCCAGAGGAAATGAACAGAACAGATAATCATCAAGTGATCCATTCCCTGTTGCCCATTCCCAGCTTCTGGCAAACAGAGGCTAGGGACACCATCCCTGCCCATCCTGGCTAATAGCCGTTCATGGACCTATCTTCCATGAATTTATCTAGCTCTTTTATTAACCCTGTTATACTCTTGAAGTTCACAACATCCTCTGGCAAGGAGTTCCACAGATTGACTGTGTGTTGTGCGAAGAAATGCTTCCTTTTGTTTGTTTTAAACCTGCTGCCTATTAATTTAATTTGGTGACCCCTAGTTCTTATGATACGAGGAGTAAATAACAGTTCCTTATTTATGTTCTCCACACGAGTCATGATTTTAGACACCTCTATCCTATCCCCCCTTAGTCGTGTCTTTTCCAAGCTGAAGAGTCCCAGCCTTGTTAATCTCTCCTCATATGGAAGCCATCCTATCCCTTTCTTAATGATTCCCAACGTTCTGTTTGCTTTTTTGACTGCTGCTGCACATTGAATGGATGTTTTCAGAGGACTATCCATGACTCCAAGATCTCTTTCTTGAGTGGTAACAGCTAATTTAGACCCCATCATTTTATATGTTTAGTTGGGATTATGTTTTCTAATGTGCATTAATTTGCATTTATCAGCATTGAATTTCATCTGCCATTGGAAACTAGAGAACCCGAACCATCAAAAAAGAAAATCAACCTTCTGTTGGTGGTATCTGACTCAGATGATGAAAATGAACATGCATCGGTCCACTTTGCTTTGCATTGTTATTGAGCAGAACCCATCATCAGCATGGATGCATATCTTCTGGAATGGTGGTTGAAGCATGAAGGGACATATGACTCTTTAGCGCATCTGTTACGTAAATATCTTGCAACGCCAGCTAAAACAGTGCCATGCGAATGCCTGTTCTCACTTTCAGGTGACATTGTAAACAAGAAGCAGGTAGCATTATCTCCTGCAAATTGTAACCAAACTTGTTTGTCTGAGCTATTGGCTGAAGTAGGACTGAGTGGACTTGTAGGCTTTAAAGTTTTACATTGTTTTATATTTGAATGCAGTTTATTTTTGTTCATAATTCTATATTTATAAGTTCAACTTTCATGATCAAGAGATTGCACTACAGTACTTGTTTTAGGTGAATTGAAAAATACAATTTCTTTTGTTTTTTAAGTGCAAATATTTGTAATAAAATATAAATATAAAGTGAGCTGTACACTTTGCATTCTGTGTTGTAATTGAAATCAATATAGTTGAAAATGTAGAAAACATCCCAAAATATTTAAATATATGGTATCATCTTATTGTTTAACAGCCTGATTAATTGCACGATTAATCACGATTAATTTTTTAAATCGCACAATTAATCACTATTAATTTTTTTAATCGCTTGACAGTGCTAGTAATTTTTAACTTGTTCTTTCCCTATTTTAGCCTGTGATCCTACCTCATTTTCACTGACATTCATTAAGTTAGATGCCCAATTGCTACTTAACTTTTTGATGAAAACTGAAACAAGAAGTCATGTAACACTTATGCCATGTTTGCACTTTCTGTTATTGTATTTCCCCCTCATTGATGGGTCTGCTGTGTCCTTGGTCTTCCTCTTGCTTCTAATGTAATTGTCCTTACATACTTGTGATATTTGTTTATATTCAACCTTTGTAATTTGACCTATTTTCCACTTTTTGTAGGACTCTTTTTGAATTTCAGATAATTGAAATTACCAGGGTGGTCGCTTGCCATATTTCTTATCTTTCTTACGCAGTGGGATAGTTTGTTCTTTTGCCCTTTATAGTGTCTCTTTGAAAAACTGCCAGCGCTCTTGAACTGTTTTCTCCTTAGACTTGCTTCTTAAGGAATCTTACCTACCAACTCCCTGAGTTTGCTGAAGTCTGATTTCTTCAAATATGTTATCTTTATTGTGCTGTTTTCTCTCCTACCATTCCTTAGAATCATGAATTCTATCATTTCATGATCACTTTCACCCAAACTGCCTTCCACTTTCAAATTCTCAACCAGTTTCTCCCTATTTGTCAAAATCAAATCTAGAACAGCCTTTACCCTAGTGGCTTTCTCCACTTTCTGAAATAAAATATTGTTTCGAATATATTCGAAGAAGTTGTTGGAATCTGTGCCCGGCTGTGTTATTTTCCCAACAAATGTCTGGGTAGTTGAAGTCCTTCATCATACCAAGTCCTGTGCTTTGGATGAATTTTTTATTAAACAACTAACAAATCTCAGCCACCTCTTCTTTCTGGTTAGGTAGTCTATAGTAGACCGCTACCATGATATCACCCTTGTTTATTATCCTTTTCTAGAGACTTTCCATCTCAGTCCAAGTGTATACATTTTTGATATATAAGGCAACACTTCCTCCCTTTTTTCCCTGCTTGTCCTTCCTGAGCAAGCTGTACCCTTCTATACCAACATTCCAGTCATATGTATTATCCCGCCAAATCTCTATGATGCCAGCTAAGTCAATGGGAACTTTGTGTTGAACATATAACATATTATATAATACTAAGTACTCTGAAAAATCAGGTCATAGGTGCCTAAACTTGAGCACTGAAAATTAATAGATAGTTCCCTGTATGTACAGTAGGGATAATACCATTCCCCTCATCTCACAAAGGTGTTGTGAAAATAAATTCATTAATGTTTTTGAAGCACTCAGATATTATAGTGATGACAACTACTGAAAAGCCCAAGAGGAAATTAATAATTCTGTATTCAGAACTGGGTTTGCATAGTGTGCAGTAAATAAGGCCTGGGGCCACACATTGAAAAATGAGGAGTAAACAAAATATTGAATAGCCACTCTTGCATTCCATAACATTTCAGTGCTTGATTTTGCAACCTTAATAATATTATTTTAACACAGTTCTTTCGAGTATATAGACACACACAGACTCAGACTTGTATTTTTATAGCATCACTTGAGCAGTTAGGCTTTTATAACTTTTAAGGAGGGTAGGTGGGGCGGCTGCCCCACTCCCTGAGAGTATGGGCTGCGGCAGGCCAGTGGGCCTGCGCAGACACACAGCCAATGGGAGAAGGGCTTATTTGGAGCCAATCAGGGCCCAGATTGGAGGCAACCAATCAGGGCCAGGCTCAGCCCTATAAAAAGGCTGCTCAGGGAGAGGTGAGTCAGTCTGTCCCAGGCCTTTGACAGGGGAAGGGCTGTCTCCACAGCAGGGAGACTAGCACCGTGGACAGCGCAGTGCTGGCCAGGCACGGGAAGCAAAAGGGCACTTTAGCCCGTAGCCTGCCAGGCTGCAGGCCCTGAAGGGAAGGGCCTAGTGGGTGCAAGCGGCCATAGGGGAAGTGGCCCAGGGAAGTGGACAGGGGAGGGGAGAGAAGGAGGACAGTGAGGCTGCCGTCAGAGGGTCCCTGGGTCAGGACCCAGAGTAGAGGGTGGGCCTGACAGGAGGGATTAGACTTTGGGGTATGTGGTTGACCATGGTGGCTGGACATAGAGACTGCTGATTGGCCCCCTCTCCTGGAAGGGGGTGTGGAAGGACTAAGGGGCACTGCCGGAGGGCAGTGGTCCTGAAGAGGATGCTGTGAGTTGGTGAGTGATGTGGGCTCAGAAGCCAACCGAGGGCAAGACAACAGGCGGGATACCACCGAGAGGGGACACTCCACTGGACTGAGCTAATTCCCGGAGTAACCAGTAGGAAGTGCCGCGGTGGTGAGTCCCAACCCTGTTACAGTAGGCTAAGTGGTAATTCACACTCATCATGAATTAAAGTAGTGGGTATTTGAAGAAGATACATATGCATACAGATTTACATCTTCGCTAAAGATATATTTCTCAATTTCTTATTCCTCACTGAAATCAGTATTATATTGGTGGTACACAACCTCACGCTTATTAACTGTAATCATCATTCCTAAGCAGCTGCATATTCAGTGTCTTAATCTATCTAGATAACATTCAGCAGTCCCTCTATGTAGAGTTCACATACTCAATTTACCTACTGTGCATTCATGGATTTGTGATAAACACAGCAAGCCACAGACTCTCCAAAAGTCGCTTGGTTTATTAGATTGGAAATTCTTCCATGAAAGATTTAACTTTGATCTGTCTATATATAACATAAAAACAAAGTCTGTTCTATTGGCTCTTTCTCCTGCTTTTCCAGTTTGATATTTTCTATTCCAGAAACATTTAAGAGATTCTTTCAAGCCTTAAGAGGAACAGAATAATGTCTCAGTTAAGTAGGTCATAATTCTCTGCCATCTCTCTTCTTATTTTGGGTTATTTTGTTGCTGAGGGAACAGAGTTCCTTCCTTTTTACTTAACACAATAAGAGGGGTCTGAATGAAAAGCCCCTTAAAATATTTCTGATTGAGAACTCTATGGGGATCTGCACTATAACTGCCATTTGGATTTTCCTAGGATTAATATTTTTCCACAGCCTTTAAAGGGCAAGCCGCTTTTCCTCACTGAACAGCTGAGGACTACATCAGGAAAACACAAAATAACTGTTAAAGGGAACAATGCCTCAGTATTAATTTGAGGGAAAATATTGAGTCCATATGCAATAAACTAATTCAACAAGTCTAATGGTCACTATTATAAAGTTAGCAATTAGAAGCAGTTATCACACAGTGGAATCTGAGATACCTCAGTCATATTTCAAATATGACTTGTAATGGTGACCACTGGACAGTAACAGCTGTCATTTGGGACATATATTGCCAACTACTTACTGCTGCAATATCTCTTGAGATGGCAGCATGCTGTGCTCAGTGTACAGGCAAAGCACATAAAATAAAGCAATACAAATGTAAGGGGCTCAATTCTGATCTTATTCATACTCTTTTTTACTGGTGTAAACTTCATTTATTGCCTTCAACTTATTTACACTGGTGTAAGTGAAGTCAGAATCAGGCACAAGGGCTATGGCATTTGAAGTTGGGCTGAATATGAGTGTGCTACATCTTTCCTAAGAAGGAAGGAAATATGTGTTTGTTTCTATTTTTAGTGGCCAGTGCTGTTTTGCTCTAAATTATAAGACATGCTTGTCCTAAAATTCTGGGTAAGGAAAAAATGTGATGCTCAAAGCTTCCCAAACTGAGGCCATAAACAGCTTTCGTGAATTACTCTCAGCTGAGTATCGGGGTGGGTTTCAAAGCACTAAAGAAACATGCCCTACTACTACTGCACCTCCTCTTCCCACTTAAAATGCATCACTGATTTGGTGGCTATCCCTTGCCATTTCATTTTTAAGTTTGCTGTGTAGCAAATCAGTCAAATAGTTTTTTCCCCGATGTCCAAGAGAAACAGATGAAATGGAGAACACATCACATTCAATGTCCTTGGACATTTTTTGTTGACTTTAAATCATATCCAACTCTTCATGACAGAAAAATCATTCCTATTTCAGAGCTTTAACCACCAAAATAACACAATGATACGTAGCCTACCACTAGTTCATTAAATACAGAGTTAGAAACACTTCAGAATGTGTCCTTGGCCAAAGTCTTGCCAACTGCATTTAATAAGGTCAGAGAATCCATTCCAGAGCAACATATTGAAGATCATGCCTCTGGTTATTCTTCAGAGCAAAGAAATTTGATGATCACAACTCACCATGGACTGAATGTCTAGCCATGATCTAGTCAAGATACATGGTTAGAATGGTACTTGGGTGGACAGGGATTTTTGAAGTCATAAAGGTGGTTATTATTAATTATTATTATTTATCTAAAACTCAAATTGCATCACTGTAATAACCTGTGTCCATTTATATATAAACATCACAGTCATCAAGGTGAATTGAACATGGGATGTCCAATATTATGGCCTTTATGCAGCAAAATACTTAAGCCCATGCTTAAGTGTTTTGCTGAAACAGTGCCTATAGTCCAGTTCTCCCCTGCACTATCTGAATAAACTCTATCCGGTATGAGAAAGTAGGTTGTAATAGCCACTGGGACCAGCCATTAAAGATATGATATCATTTTCTTAAAACATGTCATTAAGTCATTTGATGTCTCTGTGCTATATATCATTCCAGACATGGTGGAGTCTCTAGTAAATAAGGGAGACAAAGCTAGAACTCAATGTGTGGAAGCCTGCCTGTAGCTTGTAATTGTTTTCTTTATTAAGGGCCTACTGTTTCAGAGTGTCTGTTATTCCATATATCAGGACATGATGAACATCCCATGATTGAGTTTTAATACTATGAATGCTCACTGGCAGAATATTTTAAGCATGCAGTCTTGAAGAGTGAATTTTCAACTTGCTTTCCATGATAAGAGTTGTGTTCAACCCATCATGGAATAGAAAAAAAAAACCCATATAACCCGGTTTAAATAAAAAGAACGAGGAGTACTTGTGGCACCTTAGAGACACACACAAATTTATCTGGGCATAAGCTTTCGTGGGCTAAAACCCACTTCATCAGATGCATGGAGTGGAGAATACAATAGGAAGATATATATATATATATATACAGAGAACATGAAAAGATGCGGGTTGCCATACCAACTCTAACGAGACAAATCAATTAAGGTGGGCTATTATCAGCAGGAAGGAAAAAACTTTGTAGTGATAATCAGGATGGCTCATTTCAAACAGTTGACAAGAAGGTGTGAGTAACAGTAGGGGGAAATTAGCATGGGGAAATAGTTTTTAGTTTGTGTAATAACCCATCCACTCCCAGTCTTTATTCAAGCCTAATTTAATGGTGTCCAGTTTGAATTAATTCCAGTTCTGCAGTTTTTCGTTGGAGTCTGTTTTTTTTAAGGTTTTTTTGTTGAAGAATTGCGACTTTTATGTCTGTAATTGAGTGTCCAAAATTAATCAAATAAACTATGTATTTATTGAACTCAATTCTCTCTGGACTGAATTCAGCAAAACATTTAAGCACTTAAATACATTCTTAACTTTAGTCATGTGTTTAATTCTTATTGAAGTTAATGGGATATAATCATGAGCCTAAAGTCAACCACATGTGTATATGCTGTCTTGAATAGGGATGATTCCCTACATAGGGGCCTAAACAAATGGACTGAAAAAAATGTGCAGCAGATAATCTAATGGAGAAATCAAATCGTCACTTTTTTATAAAGGGCCATAGTAAATCTACACTGTAAATAAGAGTTCATTTTAAGGTAATACAGCCCACAGTGAATGCATTACTAAAAATTATTTGTCAGAAAGATTAGCTCCCAGAAGTTTCTGCTTCCAGAAACACTTTTGCAATATCTGAAAAGCAAGACTTCTAACACTGAATCTGATAGAAGCAACACCCGTAGAAATGGTGAGAAGCCTGGAAAGGGACATAGCAAAGTCCGATGTGTAGCAAAATCTCTATTTTATACATTTCATAGCCATTTTTACATTAGATGGTGTTACTTTATCACAAAATATTTCAAAATGTGTCACAGTTGTCTAAGTTATTTACCACTGAAATGAAGCCACCTTTCTGGTGAAAGACAACAGACAGGAGGCATCTAGTGCACTGAACACAACATAACTAGGAATGGGAAAGGTTGTCCAAATACACAGGGATAATTTTCTATTCATACAAAATATGCCATAAGAGCTTCAATATCTAAATATCCTGTATGTTTGAAGGTCTCACGAAAAAAACCCTGAGATACTACATTTTGCATAGATTAAATGACACTGGCACCCAGGTCTTTGTGGAACAGCCTTGATCTCTCTATTTTGAGTGTTTTTGGTGCGATAGCATGTGGTGTGCTGTCCTGTGGGGATCTATTATTTCAATTTTCTTACATGAGGAAAAAACAAAACTTTCACTAAAAATACCTGGAGGAACTTCCAGCATGTTCTTATTTCGGTAATTTGAACTCATTTCCTCTAACATTTACCAGGAAAAGATATCAGAAAAAGAAGTCTGCAGCACCTTTGTGATGGTATCACAATGACTGCTTAAATAATTAATGTGTGCTTTCACAGTGGGTGCTGTAGAAAGAAATTCATTAATGTCAGAATGATTCGGATTTGATCAGATCAAAGATGAACTCTTACACTTTTTATATTTGTCTGGAAGTAATGAAAAACAATAGCTAAAATGTATTTGTTTTGGTGATGAATCAGACCTATTAAATGCATGTATCTTTCCATAGTGCATGTTGTTTCTGAGAGATAGTATAAAATTGGTTTTGGTTACATCTAATTGTTCTACTGTTTTCAACAGTGCTCAGAAAGAGAAATAAATATATCAGGTATTCACTAGGAATAGCAAATCCAATTCATATGAAATAAGCACACCCCAAATCTTTGACCGTAATTAGAGATGGGGCCAAACCAAACCACAGGTGTGAACAACCTGTAACTTTAGGTATTCAGAAACCAGGCCCAGATTGGACTTTAAAGGTTGAGCTCATCTCTATCCAAAATTCAAACTGGAATAAAATCCTTTTTGAATCTTTGAAATGTTCAGATAAACTTTGTCCGAGGTCTTCTAATGGCCTTTACATAATCCCATGATTTTATCTGGTTGCAGTGTGTAAAGTTTGGGAGTAAATCTATGTACATCTTTCCACAGTTCAATTGCCTCTTAATGAAAGCTTTTCCTAATATCTAACCTAAATTTCCCATGCGGCAGATTAAGCCTGTTACTCCTTGTCCTGTCTACAATGGACATAGAGAACAATTGATCACTGTCCAAGAAGACCTGCAATAAGGCAAAGGGAGCACACAATAAGGGTCAGTTTACACTTGTGACTGTACACAGATACATGTCACAGGATTCACTTACTGCAGGTGATGGCTCCTTCTGGCCACTCTGGGGCATCTGCTCTTTCCAGGTCAGAGGTCCCTTTCTGCTGCTTGCTGCACACTCTGTTGCTGCTTTCACTCTCTCATTTTCTGCAACTCCAGGTGCTTCTTCTCTGTGACTTGGCCCTCTGGCCAGGTCACTATGCATGTTTCCCCCTTCCGGGGTATCAAGGTCTTTTCGGGGAAACTGTCCCAGTCAGTCCACTCCTCACTGCCTGGTCTGTGCCACTTCCCCAGTGGCTGGTGGGGGAACTTGGGCCTGCTATCTACGCAGGGACTCTCTAGTTAGCAGTGAAGGCCTGGTCCCTCCTGGACCTTACTGATTTTCCCTACTTTTCTAGCTCTTCCCCCTCTCTGGGTTTGCCAGTCTCACAACTCCCTCCTCTCAGGGAGTAACTGTGCACTACTTGCCTTTGTGGCCCCCGAACTTACCTCCCTTCCCCCAGGGAGTAACTGCAGACTACTTCCTGCAGCCCCTTTCTGCTATCAGCTTCCTGGCTTCATAGAAGCCCCTCTGTTCCCACACAGGTGAGCTTCCCCTAATGAAGGTTTTCCTCTGAGCCTTAATTCTCCCAGCTTGTCGCCTAATAGGTAAAATGGCCCACCTGGCCAACATTAACCCCTTCAGGGCAAGTGTGAGGTGGACACCCCATCACAGCATTGTCGTACCATAATCCCCCTATTGTTCACATTTGAAACCCCGATGCATGTTCCTGAAGGACAGTCTAATGCATGAAAGCTAGCACACATGAAGGGTATGGGTATGTAAATGTCTCTACTGTGGCATGGACCCATGCCCATTCTACCGTACAGGGTGGACAGGGGCAAGGAGTGTGTACCCCCTTCACAGGTCACAGGTATTGATAGGCCATTCCCACAATGCATTGATCCCTTACATTGATCTCATGGTCTTACAGCACAGTGACTTGGTCTCTGGAGTGCACATAGGTGCTGATCAATGTGTTGTCAGAATACACTATCCTCCAGAACTTTGCCTGTGCAGGCAGGAACATTCACCTCTACCTGGAGATTTCACAGTCCCTGTCCCAGTGCCAGGAGCACATGAAGCACCTTAGGCTCCTGTACTGGAGGGTGAAGAACTCCAACAGATGCTCCAGGAGGGGACCTAACACATTTCCATGCGGTGATGAACTGGACTGTGTGCTCTCCAGGGCTGCAAGTAGGGACCCTGAAGTGACTCACAACCTCCTCTTCAACCCTGCTGGTCTCATCATATGACAGGATACTGATGAGGCACAGAAAGTGGGGGTAGTGGGGACCTCAGAGGAAATCCTGGAGTAATCCCTAGGAAGAGGAGCATGTGATTCTGGACCTCTACTGGTGAACCCAGTTGAAGAAGCCCTTCCTGGGGAGCTTCAGGAACTACAGCTGCTGCAGGAACCAGATTCCAATGCCCGTAAGCTTTACAGTGGACCCCCACCCACCCTGACAATACCCCCTCTTGCACCACTGCTATATGTTTCAGCCCAACTTCTCTCCCACACACACCCCGCTTCTTCTTGACATGGTCCTGAAGCAACACCTGGCTGTAAATTAATGATTTTATTGAAATTCCATGAACCACTGTAAAGCATTCATGGAAGCTACAACAGATTATTATTGAGCAGTAACTGTGCCCCTGTGTCTGTGAATTTGTATGCCAGCCCTGACAGTAATAATCCCTGGGCCAAGCAAAATGTGGGTTGGGGAAGGAAGTCGCCTGGTTTTAAAAGGGCTCAGGTGGAGAAAGAACAGTTTTGTGACACTTACGGTTGTGCAAAAACCCAACAGCACCATTCTCCCATTTCTCATCCCTCTCTTTCCTTTTCCTTCTGAATGGGAACCACTCAAAGGGAAATGTGGGGGAGGGGTTGATGGCTCGTGTGCAGGCTTGACTAGGTTCTGGAAAGGAAAGGGAATTGTTTGGGTGTCCAAGGAAGGTCAAGGTGGTCCATTCTCCCTGTGACAATTTCAAATGTTTTGTACCATTCCCGGTGTCTGTCCTCTCCCTGTGCTGAGACGCTCTGCGGAGGTTGGGAGAAGTAGAAGCTGGTGAAGCATCTGCTCCAGGGGTTGCACGGCATATCTCTTAGCAGTGGAGAGGTGACAGACTTGCAGTGTCAACCCAAAAGTTCATGAATTTTCCTGGCTAGCAGGGAACCAGGAGTTGTGTACACATGGGTGGGATCATTCTCCCTCTTGATCAGCCATCTTTACTGTCTCAAATTTTTCTGGACTGATTCCATTCAGTATCTAGTATTGCATGGTATGAGCATTTGTCCTGTGAGTAATAGCAGGAGCAGAACCATATAATCATACATTTGCTCCATGTTTCCAACACAGTTTGGCGGGAAGGGAGAGATGATTAGGAGCAGCCATTGCCAAATGTTTGAAGACAGCATATTGTTCAGCAACACGCAGCAAGATTTTTCCCAGAGTGTCTCCTATGATACTTAGGACTCCGCAGCACAAGTATATAGGGTACATGTGCAAGCAGTACACAGACATGGGAAGTGCACAAATGTAGACACAGACTATATGTAAGATGTTTATCTTAACTTTTTAAAGACCTCTCTTGACATTCAATAACCTTCCCTTACTCTTTGCGCTTGGATATTGTGGTGACAGATGCTATAGACAACCCAGCTGAAGGGGAAGTTGTTGTGTGGAGACTGTGAATTTTGGGGGCAGGACTTTAAACAGTTAATTATCTGAATTCAGGGATGCTTATCATACTGAATTCAGATTAGAACTTTTTCAGATTGCTCCATTCCTAGTGCTCACCGTCCACTAATTGTGCAAAATATATAATATTAGGTGATTGCAGTCCATGAAAACTTTAGATAGGATGGCATATTGCTCCTACAAATGGCTTGCATTTTCTGGCTAATGTTTATTTCCAGAAAACTTTGCCTCAGTAAAAAAAATCACTAAAAGTTTTGAGTTAAGCATGTCTCATTCTCTATTTTGGTTTGTTTGTCTATTTGTCCTCTAGAGGAGAGAGAGAGAGAGAGAGAGAGAGAGAGAATCAGAGTGGAGAAGGACCGAAAATATTTAGCACCCGTTTATTCAAGGTATCAATTTCAAATGAATAAATCAATGTCAATAAACAGTCCAAAATAAAGATCAGGTTGTCTCAAATTATCTGGATTATTTGAATATAGTCTTGGGTTTTTTTTACACATGGCTTTTCCCAGGGCTATGATCCTCCCCATCTTACTGTGTTATTCTTCTCTCTGTGGAACTAAGGTTTCCTCTGAAGGACTTGCTCCTAGGGCACCCAAAAAAGGCTCCCCAAAGCCCTCTTCTGGAGAAAAGCAGTTAGGGCTGGGGTCTCAGGAGATCTGCCCCAAATACCTCTAACAACATATGCTAAAGTTGGTGGCTTTGCCAAAACTGAGGTTTGATGAAGCTCACACAATATGCAGAGATCCATGAAGGAGACAAGGGAATAGTTAGTGCTCACCTGGGGCACTCTGTATAAATCTTTTTCCATCTGTATTCATAATAACAGGAGTTTCCCCCTATCAGAAGACAGAATGTCTCCATATTATCAGTATAGCAGGATGGAAATGGTAACATAATTTGTCAGCGTCTCTGGTGCAATACAGCTGCTTTGCCTCACATCTCCAGCATAAAATGGAATTACCTAATTGGCCTGGGAAGGATCATCACAAAGCAAGGGTCACCCCCTGCCTCCATGGCATGGCTCAGCAGAGGAGACAAAGAGGTGTGGCTAGGACAAAAGATCATGAATGGGATGCCTCTTTACAATTTCAATCCCCTGCTGCATTTATGATTTCGTGCAGCCTGTGGCATTGCTGTCCTCTGGTTACTGTACCCATTCACAAGGGAACTAACACTTCACAGAGCTGCAGGAGGCTCAGGGTAGTGCAAGGTGAAGCTTTAAGCCACTTTTGCACTTACATCTCTGACCTGTGTATAGCTGTTGGACCCCAGGCTCTTGCCAAAATATTTTCAGATTAGAAAACCCGAAACCTCTTTTAAAAGTGGACTTGTACATTTGGCAAAAGGTCATATCATTTGGCGCCCCCATTGGCATTAACATCTTGGAAAAGTGTTTGGGAGACTAGTAGGCAGTTTAGCATGTAAACTAATCTGGGTAATATACTAATCTTAAAAATGCTTATGGGGCTCCATATTTGCTTTACTTATAGAATTATGTTCATATGAAAATCTGAAAAGGTGGGAAATATTGTTGTCCCCAATTTGTCTTTGGAGAAACTGAGTCACAAAGAGGGGAAGTAACTTTCCTAGGCCACACAGCAAATTGCTAGCAGAACTATGAATAGCATCAAGACATCCTTAATCCCAGTTCTACAGTCTAACCACTAGACAATCCTTCCTTTCAGTAGATGGGCCAGGTTATAAGAGAGACTCTTAGAGGTATGCCAAGTATCCAGTTACCTGGATATTTAAAAATGTGGGGTCCGCATCAGAATCACTTTGCTTCAAATGATATTTGATGTTTATTCTCTGCAACTCTGCTTTATGCCCTGGATTCTCACAGGTGCCTATTTCAGGCCTCAGGAATTTTCCTGCTATATCAAATAGGGGTAGGGGAAAAAGACACCCTTAACATAAGTCCTAGCCGGGGAAGAAGGGAGGAAATGCTTAGGAACCCTTCCATCTCTATATCCAATAAATTGATCCCAGGGCAGAATGTACAGAGCCAAATGTAAGTAGTCCCAACACACCCTGTGAAAAGCCTTTTCTTCAGGATTGCCAAAAGGTGTTGTCACAGTTCAGGGCAACTGCACTGTATTCCCCCAAAGTTGTCCATTGAGGGCACCCACTGTAGGCTTCCAGCTCCTCAGCCATCATCCTCTCTTGGGTGGAGGGAGACCTACATTTTTCTCCCTTCTGAATGTTTTTTTTTTCCAACTGGACAGTTCCCTGATTAAACTATAGTATTCCTAGCAACCCAGGTGACTTAAAGAGGCCAGAATCTGTGCTTTGGTTTCTCTCCAGAGGTTATGAACTGTAATTGTCAGCAATTATAAGTTATTACCCAGCTCTCTTTAAGCAAGCACATTCATTCTTAAGGTAAAAAGCATTACAGAGAAAATATAATAAAAAACAATAAAAGGAACTACACTAAGCTAATAAGCTTACCAGAAATCACTTCCAACGCCAACAAGAACTCTGGTAGGAATCAGTCCATCCAACCCCACCAAGGGGTTTGTTCTGTAATTTCAAGTTCATAACAGCCTTAACTCAGAACTACCACACCCATGAATATTTCAGGTTTTTTCTACACCTAAAACTCTTCAGTGGTACCAATGGGATGGATTCTTCCACTGGTGTAGGTAATCTACCTTCAGACAAGGTGGTAGCTAGGTTGATGGGGACTTAGGTTGGCTTAACTACACTACTCAGGAAAGTCAATTTTTCACACCCCTGAGCAATGTAGTTATGCCTACATGATTTTCTAGTGTGGACCAGGCCTTAGTCTTGATAAAGCTTGGCCTTTTGATCTCGAGACTCAGGGAAAGTGTGAGACCCTTACTGAATGGGGGAGGCAACCTAGTGACAGACGATGTGTAAAAAGCTGAAGTACTCTATGTTTTTTTGCCTTGGTCTTCACAGACAAGGTCAGCTCCCAGACTGCTGCACTGGGCAATACAGTATGGGGAGGAGGTGAACAGCCCTTAGTGGTGAAAGAACAGGTTAAGGACTATTTAGAAAAGCTGAACATGCACAAGTCCGTGGGTCCAGAACTAATGTATCCAAGGGTGCTGAGGTAGTTGGCTGATGTGATTGCAGAGCCATTGGCCTTTATCTTTGAAAATTCTTAGTGATTGGGGGAGGTCCTGGATGATTGGAAAAAGGCAAATATAGTGCCCATATTTAAAAATGGGAAGAAAGAGAACCTGGGGAACTACAGACTTACTTCAGGCCCCAGCAAAATAATGGAGCAGGTCCCCAAATAATCCATTTTTAAGCACTTGGAGTAGAGGAAGGTGATCAGGAACAGTCAACATGGATTCACCAAGGGCAAGTCATGCCTGACCAACCTGATTGCCTTCTATGGTGAGATAACTGGCTCTGTGGATATGGGGAAAGGAGTGGATGTGATATATCTTGACTTTAGCAAAGCTTTTGATACAGTCTCCCACCGAATTCTTGCCAGCAAGTTAAAGAAGTATGGATTGGATGAATGGACTATAAGGTGGATAGAAAGCTGGCTAGATTGTCGGGCTCAGTGGGAAGTGATCAACGGCTTGATCTCTAATTGGCAGCCGGTATCAAGTGGAGTGCCCCAGGGATCGGACTTGGGGCCAGTTTTATTCAATATCTTTATTAATGATCTGGATGATGGGTTTAATTGCACCCCCAGAAAGTTTGCAGATAACACTAAGCTGCGGGGAGAGATAGATATGCTGGAGGGTAGGGATAGGGTCCAGAGTGACCTAAACAAATTGGAGGATTGGGCCAAAAGAAATCTGATGAGGTTCAACAAGGACAAGTGCAGAGTCCTCCACTTAGGAAGGAAGATTCCCATGCACTGTTACAGGCTGGGGACCGACTGGCTAAGCAGCAGATCTGCAGAAAAGGACCTGGGGATTACAGTGGATGAGAAGATGGATATGAGTCAGCAGTGTGCCCTTGTTGCCAAGAAGGCCAAAGTCATATTGGGCTGTAATAGCATTGCCAGCAGATTGATGGAAGTGATTATTCCCCTCTATTCGGCACTGATGAGGCCACACCTGGAGTATTGCGTCCAGTTTACAGAAGAGATGTGGACAAATTGGAGAGAGTCCAGCGGAGGGCAACAGAAATGATTCGGGGGTTGGGGCACATGGCTTATGAGGAGAGGCTGAGGGAACTGGGGTTATTTAGGCTGCAGAAAAGAAGAGTGAGGGGAGATATGATAGCAGTCTTGAACTACCTGAAGTGGGGTTCCAAAGAGGATGGAGCTAGGCTGTTCTCAGTGGTGACCGATGACAGAACAAGAAGCAATGATCTCAAGTTGCAGTGGGGGTGGTCTAAGTTGGATATTAGGAAACACTATTTCACTAGGAGGGTGGTGAAGCACTGGAATGGGTTACCTAGGAAGGTGGTGGAATCTCCATCCTTAGAGATTTTTAAGGCCCGGCTTGACAAAGCCCTGGCTGAAATGATTTAGTTGGTGTTGGTCCTGCTTTGAGCAGGTGATTGGACTAGATGACCTTCTGAGGTCTCTTCCAACGCTAATCTTCTATGATTCTATGACTCCAGGAACAAGTTACCAGCAGACAAAGGTCCTCTCCTCAGGGTGTAGCTTCAAAAGTCAGGGTTTTTGCATATACGGAGGTGGGAGGTTTGCACTCACCTGCCCCTAAAGATTCCCCAGGAAAACACTTGACATTCTTTGTTTCAAAACTCCATTCTTGTCTGGCACATTGTTCAGTACAGTACTCTGAAGTTCATAACAGTTCCCAGGGGTCACACCACATCTCCCTACATAGAGAGATTACCTACAACCCCAGCCCACAATAATAAATAACTTTGGCATGTTATACAATTGACTCCAAAGATACTTAAACTTAATTCAATACAGTTTTTCCAGGCTATAACAGGAAATTGCCATATCTGTCACAGGAGCATTTGGATTTTGTGACATAATCATTAAACTGATGTAATGCTGTAGAAATGATATAAATAATTAGCATACTCTCCAGTTTTTTAACAAGTGCTTCTAAAAAGTCTTGCATTTTGTGTTTATTAAGGATATGGGATAGTAACTTCCATGTTAAACTGGGGTCTTATCCAATTTAAATATTACTGAGCTCAAGGTGACTCATTAAACATGAATAAAAGAGAAAAGGAGAGACTGAATCAAAGGGAGTAGTGTAAAGGTTGCCATTTTTTGCTTAAATCAGAAGCTCTTCCCGTTTTTTTATACCCGGGCCTCTTTTTTCATCTTTATCACATGACCTCTGAAATCACTGAATGAAACAAGACATAGTTACTGTAAAAAAATCAGGGCCTGTAGAATGATGGATACATGCAATATCCCAAATACATAATTTTGAACCAAATTTCTTGGCTAAGAGGCATAAATCTTTTTTTTAAAGAGACATTTCCTGTCTACATTCACATCATATGCAGCTGAGCAAGGCTTGGAACAATAGAGGTAAATGAGAGAAAAACATTAATGCCTCAGTCTTATGCATGTCCTTTTTTCTTGCATGTATTATGTCTTCCTACGTCTAAGCTAATTCAAAGTTTCAAAGTTCAGTTTGTAGTTTGCTCAGTTTTAATTTAAAAGCTGCATCAGAAAGCTATAAAAGTTCAACCAAAACTCAACCTTAAACTAAAGCAGAAGCCTGACACCTATAAGAAAATAATGAACTTCAGGGGGAGATATTCTCAGAAACCTGTACAGGATTTTAGAAAAACCAAAGAAGAGACTGATCCAAGAATCCTTCCCAAAATATAAACTGAGACCAGTGCATCCTGGAACAGGATTGTGGGTGTTCCGTGCACATCTGACAAATAAAATTTCTAATTATATACACCAGTCAATATTAAATCCCTGTGCCTTGATTTAAATTCACAGTAACCAGAGCCACAAGCAACTTTTTAAAGTTCTTAAATGCCTCTCGAGATAAACGTAGAAAATTACCTAAATCAATAACCACACAATTCATTAACTTTATATTAGCCATATTACATCAAAAGCTGTTTGAAAGAGAGCAGATTCAAGGTTACGGCCCGTAACAGACTGACAATATCCTGCAATATCCCGGAGAAAGCTTATGGAATTAAGATAAATTTTATTGAATTAAGTTAAGCCTTATTGAATTAGGTTCAATATGTCTGGGGTCCATTGTATTAAAAATGCAATAGTGTATGTGTTATTGTGGAACTGTATATAACTCCCCTGGGGAGAGGGGCAGGATGCTAATGTAAATCTTCTGATTAGCCCTGTGAAGCCATCCTCTGGAAAGGTTCACATATGCTAGTTCCAACTATGTTCTCCAAGGACTAACCAACAAAGAAAGGAGTTTTGGATAAATGGCCTGGGTTTAAACAGGCTCAGGGCCTTCTTCCTGATCCTGCAAATGGACAGGACCTCTAGTCCATGAACAGCCTGAGACCTTAGGGAATGGTTAGAAGGACTGGGTCTACTGAGGCCCCATAAGACTGTGGGCTTGTTCTGAGCTGAAGCTTTGATGAACTTGAAACCACAAGGAAACCCCTTCAATGAGGCGTTGAAGTATTGATCCGATCAGAGCCCATCTTAAAATTGGGGTGATCTCTGGTAAGCTTAGTAACATGTGTGTAGGTTCTTTTATTATTTTTAATATATTTTCTCTGTAATGCTTTTACCTTAGGACTAAAACAGACTTGCACAGGAAGTGCTGTGTATTACATTGTAATGCTGGGCAATTACTCTGTTATTTGTCTCAGAAGAGAAAGTAATAAGCAGGTCTGCTTAGGCAGAGTCTCTTGCTGGGATATCACAGTATAGTCAGGGGACTGTGCAGCCTGGAAATCCTGGTTAGAAGGAGTGAGACACGTGTCACCACTCAAGAGAGATGACAGCCAGGTGACACTGAAGTTTAAAATAGATAACCTTGCTGGACTATAGAGTGGGAGTACAGGTGCAGTTGCCCTGAACTGTGCCACAACCAGCCTGGCTTTACCTAATCATAATAAAAACGGAGACACACAGTCAACATACCTATGCCTCAGAGATTGTAAAGTGTTACTCACACAGAACTAAATGGCAGAACATACTACACAGATATGTGTGTGGATGGCTTTAAACTAGTATTTCAGCAATAAATCCTGATTAGGTTTTGAAATATGACACTTACGACCATGATACATGGAATTTGTTTCTAGATTGAAATCCACCTATGTACTGAAATTGAATAGGAACTGTCAGAAGCTCAAGGCACTTCAGAATTCCTCATACTCAGGCAGCAGAAAGACTAGAAATAGAAGGAAATAGAGCTAGAAGTGAAGCATTAAGAATGATTCTGTTATGCCTTATCAACATAAGAGACTCCACATCCACTATCCTGTAACTTGAATACTAAATTAAAAATGCACAGTAGAATTGTCTCTTTTCTTTATTCTGCTGTACTTGATATGGCACAGAACTGTCTACTTATGTCTGCCTATGGGCTGGAATTTTAATAACTGACCTCTGGCAAAAATCAAAATTAAATCCCATCCCACACACGCGGGTATTCTGACTTGCTTCAGATTGACACTATACCTAAAAGCACAATGTCCACATGGGAATGCTACTATGCAGATCGTACCTTCAGGAAATTTATATCTCTGATACTGCAATACTCATTCTGGAAATACAAGAACAGCACATGCCCATAAACATCTTTTACTGTTTTGAGAGATATTATCATTGCTCCTATTAAACCCCATTTTAACTTTAGGAAATAGGTCTCCAGCAGTTCAAATCAGAAAGACTTCATAAGTGTGATCGTTGTACTATTGTACTAGCATTGTACTATGCTAGTAGTTCCAAAACTGATGTAAAAACATGTTTATGTAAAGTTGTTTAGAAGAGTCAATGGGAAGTACGATATTCACTCTTTTAGTATTAGTTTCTATCTGTATTGTATCAGTGCCACATGCTCAATGAGAATAAATGCCCCATTGTGATGGGTAGAAAATACAGGTAGAAACAATTCCTTCCCATAATTGCTTACAATGTGGTTTTGAAACAAAACACAACAGTGATTAATGGAGGAAAGAGGTGGAAAAAGGGCAAAGCAAAGAGGATGAGGGAAATGATGATGAACTCACACCTACATAGGTTAATTATTGCTAATCAGTTCCAAATCATCTGAAAGCTTTTTTAAAAAATCAAACAATCAATCAATCATCCCCCCACTTGCAGCACAAGCACCAAAGAGGACAAAAAGGGTGGGTTACAGTTTAGGGCAATTGTTGTCCAGAAAATTACACCCACTCTAGGCTTTTAACTCCCAGCTGTCACCTCTTTTGGGCAGAAACCCATGGTTCTTTCCCCCCGACCGGGTTTTTCTATGCTGCACAGTTCCCTGCCTACCCTGGTTATTCTGAGCAAGTGAAACACCCTAAACAGGCCAGCATCTGCACCTTGCTCTCTCTCTTCGGAGGCTATAAACAGTGTAATTGTCCACAGTTATAAGCTACCACACAGTTCTTCCTAAGCAAGCACATTTATTCTTCAGGTGAAAGTACTGCAAAGAAAACCTTAAAAACAATAAAAGAATTCACACACACACACACTAATAAACTTACCAAGGGCCACCCACAGTCTTCTGAGGCTTTTGTAGGCCAAAGTCCTTCCAACCCTTGCCAGGAAACACTGTGAGGTGACCCTCGGACAGAAGGCCCTGTCTGTTTGCTGAAGGCCCTGAGTCAGTTAAACTCAAGAAATTTATCCAAAAATTCTCTATTTGTCTGTTGGTCTCTGGAAAATCCAATCTGAACCAGTTTATACGAGCCTCTCCAGATTGTGATACCTCTCCAGAGATGCTACAACTTGAGTGAATTTGCCTAATCAGTCCCACTGATCTGAAAGCTATGTGGTCACCCTCCCCTTGGAATTACATACAATCCCTGGCTCGCAATGATACATAAACTTAATGCAGTAAGATCTCCCAAAGATATTGCAGGAAATTGTCATAGCTGTCACAGGGTGGTCTGTGGTTAAGGATAGGGCTGGGAGTAAGAAAATCTGGTTTGTGTTCTTCAGTGATACAGAAGATATTTACTATATAGTTATATGTAATGTGATAAGGATATTTATCAGACATTTTTGCAATTTCTATCCTTTTATATACCTTGATGAAGATTTTTGTTTTAATATGACAGGAATCTTTTACTTCCTGGTAAAAGAAAGAGGAAAGGCTACAGATATACAACTTTTGAACTGTTTTTACTTTATATGAAAAAAACCCAAACAATTAATGTCATCTCTGTTTTAAAAAGATTGCTATTTGAGTACGAGGGACACATTTTTTAATAAATAACAAAATAATAAATAAAAATGACACTATACTGATGTTAACTTTCAAACCTAAAATAAATAGTTCTCTCTATTATTAAATAAAAATAACACAATTTACTGGTGTCAACTTTCACACCTAAAAATTTGTAGGAGATGCTCACCAATCTCAAGATGAATGTGTTGAAGGTTGTTTTTTTTTATTATTTGTATTACAATAGCACCCGGAGGCCCTAGTAGGGCTTGGTGTATTATGCAGTCTAGCAATCTGAAGAATCTAAAGAGTAAAAGTGGTATGCAACGATTTTCTTCTCAAAATGTTACTATCAGTTCAGACAATGATTTTCCCTGTTGAAATAACATAGTAAACTGTAGCTCCAGCAAATAATGTACAGTTAGGTATTTCCATAATAATATCTGTAGACTAGGAAACAGGGCACGTACTCTCTCTGAATTACTGGTGAAGCAAAAGAGCCATTTTTATATATGCTAGAAAATGAGATGTCCACAATATCAGTTTCAGTTCATTTAGTCTCCCTCGTTACAGTCATCCATCATCTCTTTCTTCAAGCAGCAACTTGTTGAAGGGAACTCTTTCAAACTGACATTCAGATAACGAAAAAAAAAATCACTCAGCTTGTTAATATTTCTGTGTTTTTAGAAGAGGTCTTGCTAGTTTCTATCAACAGCCACTCAGGGCACAGAATATGTGCTGTAGGATCTGTGCTACTGAGTTGTTGGTAAAAATGACCGGAAAGGACTGCCAATGGTCCTAGAATCTCATTGACTTTAATTGTCTTTAGATCATAAAAGATTGCTAATTAATTGTTTCATGTGATATTACTACTTTATCTACATGTAATTTGAGAACCTTTCCATACAGGTGTGCAGATGACATGAACACTGAACTTTGTTATTGATTTAAAGGCCGAGCCTACTCCTCCCTAAATCTCCTATTCATCATCTAGTAGGGATCAAGTAGTCATCAACAGGTGTGTATCTCAGTAAAAAAGATACATAGCATGTAGATCAAATCTGTGAGGTTTTTATATTGCATAAGGCACTGGTTATAATAGTTCCCCCCGGAAATCTCAGGTGCAGTTTTCTCACTTTTGAGGAATTAGAGCAGGGCAAAAATTTTCAAATTTTGAAACCAGCTCTGGTATGAATATTTTTGCTCTGAGAGCATATAGAACATACAGCAGCCAGGGAGACTATGGGTTTAAGAATTTTTAATACGCAGAAAGGCTATGGTGATTAAGTTTATTTTCAACAGAAAAGAAGTTCCTGGCTGTGGCAGGAACAAGGATTTGGGAGATGAAGAGAAATTTCTCAGGAGTCTGAGGTTATCAGAGACTGTGGTATGAAGTGTAGTTGTAGCCATGTTGCTCCCAGCATATTAGAGAGACAAGGTGGGTGAGGTAATATCTTTTATGGGATGGACTTCTGTTGGTGAGAGAAACAAGCTTATGAGCCACACAGAGCTCTTCTTCAGTTCAGATTGTGGTATTATTATAAGAAGTAGCATAGGTGAATAGATAGATAAGTAGATAAGAGTATAAACTAGGGCTGTCAAACAATTAAAAAAATAATTGTGATTAAGCATGTGATTAAAAAATTAAACATGATTAATTGTGTGATAAATTGTGCTGTAAAACAATAATAGAATACCATTTATTTAAATATTTTTGGATGTTTTCTACACTTTCAAATATATTGATTTCAATTACAACACAGTGCTCACTTTATATTTATTTTGTATTACAAATATTTGCACTGTAAAAATCAAAAGAAATAGTATTTTTCAATTCACCTAATACAAGTCCTGTAGTGCAATCTCTTTATCATGAAAGTTGAACTTTCAAATATAGAATTACGTACAAAAAATAACTGAATTCAAAAATAAAAACTTTAGAGCCTACAAGTTCCATCTGTCCTACTTCTTGTTCAGCCAATCGCTCAAACAAGTTAGTTTACATTTGCAGAAGATAATGCTGCCTGCTTCCTGTTTACAATGTCACCTGAAAGTGAGAACAGGCATTCACATGGCACTGTTGTAGCCGGCATCGCAAGATATTTATGTACCAGATACAGTAAAGATTCATATGTCCCTTCATGCTTCAACCACCATTCCAGAGGTCATGCATCCATGCTGCTGACGGGGTTCTGCTCAATAATGATCCAAAGCAGTGCAGACTGATGCATGTTCATTTTCATCATCTGAGTCAGAAGCCACCAGCAGAAGGTTGATTTTCTTTTTTGGTGGTTTGGTTTCTGTAGTTTTTGCATCAGAGTTTTGCTCTTTTAAGACTTCTGAAAGCATGCTCCACACCTCATCCCTCTCAGATTTTGAAAGGCACTTCAGATTCTTAAACCTTTGGTCAACTGCTGTAGCTATCTTTAGAAATTCCACATTGGTACCTTCTTTGCATTTTGTCAAATGAACAACATTTGCTGGGTCATCATCTGAGGCTACTATAACATGAAATATATGGCAGAATGCGGGTAAAACAGAGCAGGAGACATACAATTCTCCCCCTAGGAGTTCAGTCACAAATTTAATTAACTCATTAAAAATAACAATACCTAGCTCTTATATAGTACTTTCATCAGTATTCCTCATTATTATAACTCATTATTTTTTAACGAGCATCATCTGCATGGAAGCATGTCCTCTGGAATGGTTGTCGAAGCATGAAGAGTCATATGAATCTTTAGTGCATCTGGCACGTAAATATCTTGGGACGCCAGCTACAACAGTGCCATGTGAATGCCTGTTCTCACCTTCAGGTGACATTGTAATTAAGAAGTGGGTAGCATTATCTCCTGTAAATGTAAACAAACTTGTTTCTGTTAGCAATTGGCTGAACAAGAAGTAGGACTGAGTGGACATGTAGGTGCTAAAGTTTTATATTGTTTTGTTTTTGAGTGCAATTATATAACAAAAAAATATACATTTGTAAGTTGTCCTTTCATGATAAAGAGATTTCACTACAGTACTTTTATGAGGTGAACTGAAAAATACAATGTATTTTGTTTATCATTTTTACAGTGCAAATATTTGTAACCAAATATAATAACATAAAGTGAGCACTGTATACTTTGTATTCTGTGTTGTAATTGAAATTGATATTTTTGAAAATGTAGAAAAACATTCAAAATATTCAATAAATTTCAATTGTTATTCTATTGTTTAACAGTGTGATTAAAACTGCAATTAATTGTGATTATTATTTTGTAATCATGATTAATTTTTTGAGTTAATCCGTGAGTTAACTGCGATTAATTGACAGTCCTAGTGTAAACGTGTAGGGATTTGAAGTTATAGTTACAGGGCTGTTGTGGAAGCAAAACAACATTCCACTCCATTCCATTCCCCCTCCTAGGCTCCAATGAAATTCCTTTTACTTGCCTCAAACCCTTGAACTCTGACTAAAAGTAGCACAAAACAATATAAACAGAGCAGCCCTTCTCCTCCTTCCTATTCTAGCCTCCAAACAACCACCCCTTTCTCACCTGAGTGCAGCCCAGCTTCTTTTTAAATATCTAGTCTAACTAGGCTCAGCTGCATCTACTTACCTCCCACCTAGCAGTGCACGTCCCTGAGCTGACCTTGAGAAATCCTGCTGGCATGTAACTCAAAAAGTTCCTTCCTTTTTCATACTCATCACCAGTGTGGCAATTGCATGGTGGCCCCACTGCAGGTAATGTTATTGCCCTATCAAATGTTTGAAAATCAGGAAGGGGTTCAATGAAAACCTGACAGATAACAACTGTACTTTCAGGTACTCTTCCCCTTCTCCCACCTCTTTTTCATGTACTTGTCCATTAATTCTTGTCATTCCCTTCAAACTCTAGCTAATTTTCCTAAATTTTCCTCATCACTTTGTGTATCAATAGGAGTGCCCTTCAGTTACCTCACTGTCCTTTGTGAAAGCTTTATCCAAATTTACTATTTAAGGTGCGTGAACAGTTCAGGCAGAAATGTAAATCCCCAGCTTTGTCTGAACATGGTGAATCTGAGTTCAGAAGATTCATGTAACCCTTCTGCCAGTGTCACTAGCAGCAGTAAGGGCAACATTCAAATGTTGTCTAGGAGTTTCCTTTAAATTAAATACAAATGATTGGCTTGATCTCCCACCTATTGCTCTACTCTCACTTCTGGAAATTAAAATTGAAGACCCCAGTCCCATTATATGATCTCATTGTCTCCTTATTGGTGGGTGAGCACAGCCACATACAGTCCCCAGAATACTGACTTTGGCAGTTTAAGAACAGAACATCATCTATTTATTATTGGAAAAGGTGACAGAGGCAGCTCCCCTCCTGCTGCTGGTACAAATTCCCTCCCTCTGAGGCAGTTAATTAGGCAGTACATTGTAATCAAGCAATATAGCAATTATTAAATCTTGTGGACTAGAGGATAGCTCAGTGGACTTAGAAAACAGACTTGAGTTCTGCTGTTGGTTTATTTGGTTTATCTGGTGACCTTGGGAAAATTATCCATGTGGCTTAATTTCCCTCTCTGTAAAATGAAGATAGTGATACTGACCTCCTTTGTAAAGTACGTTGAGGAATACTGATGGAAGTACTATATAAGAGCTAGGTATTATTTTTTCATTTCTCTAATTGGCACATGATGAAAAATATGATTCTTGCCATGTAATGGCAAAACATGATCCTCTACTCAATTTTCTCACTAGCTAACTGGCAAGTCACAACCCTGTACCTTCCTCTTGTAGCAGGTGAATCTGAGACAGCAGCTTGTCACTCTAATAGGGGAACTGTGTTAGATCTTATTATAGTTGCCCTTTGGCCTGAAGGTTAGCCGATATTTGAGGGGTTGTTTCCATTAGAATAAGAAATCGATTATACTAGTCAGGTCAGGTATATTCTTTGCTGTAATCTTGTTCATTCAGCGAAAATACACACTAAGTCCTGTTTCCCTCAACACAGTAGAAACAAACAACAGAAGGCAAGTTCATTGCTCAGAAATCTCCGAGACTCACTCCATCAAGCTCCGTGTTGAAGGATTGGTCTACACTGGGGGGGGAGGGGGGAATTGACCTAAGATACGCAACTTCAGCTACGAGAATAGCGTAGCTGAAGTTGACGTATTTTAGTTCGACTTACCTCGCGTCCTCATGGCGCAGGATCAACTGCCGCCACTCCCCCGTCGACTCTGCTTCCGCCTCTTGATGCGGTGGAGTTCCGGAGTTGACGGCAGAGCAATCGGGGATTGATTTATCGCGTCTACACTGGATCGATCACTACCCACCGATCCGGCGGGTAGTGAAGACGTACCCTAAGAAGCTTTATTCTCTGCTTCTTCTCAGGATGACACAATTCTTCTTCAGGCTTTCTGCCTCTAAGGGTATGTCTGCAGTTCCAGCTGGGTGAATAATTCCCAGCTTGAGGAGACATACCCGCAATAGCTCTCCTCAAGCTTGCACACTAAAAATAGAATGCGGTCATGGTGCCATGGGAGGATAGCTGCCCTGAGTGCATCCCATGTGTCTTGGACGGGTATGAGCTCGGGGCACCTGGCCCCTTCTGCTACTAGTGGTGTCATGACTACACCCCAGTTAGTGTGCTAATTCGGTCAGAGCTAGAGATAAATATATCTCCTTCTCAAGCTGGGAATCACACCAACAGTTCAAAGCATAGACACACCTATCATACACAGTCTGCCACCAAACTAATATTCTAGCCCCTATATCTGCATCAGAGAAACCCCTCAGATCACAAGGCTTAGTTCTGACCTGATGCCCTGTGCCTTGCACAGTTTTCCTTGTTTGTAGCTATCTTTACTATGTAATTGCTCCTTCCATTGAGTATGAAAGAATGCATGGCACACCCATTGACTTTACCAAGGTCTGCGATTGTCTTTGGATCAAAGACTTACTTGATAGCAGTCATTAGCACCATCCAGCAAAACAGTAAATCAGGTCAAATTAATTGCTGATGTAATTTCATTGATGTGAATGAAGTTACACGAGGAATACAACTGCTCATTACGGTAGGGGTGGTTGAACAGCTTGAAATTTGACAGTTCACAAACCTCTCAAAATGTTTTGGGTTTGCAAGATTTACAAAACTAATCCTTTCCCTCCTTATAATGCAATCCCATATGTTTTTCCACCCCAAGAAAGAGGCAATTTTACAATCAATACAACACTCACTAGGGAAAGTCAATAAAACACAAGTTAATTTTATACTTTTCTAGCTAAAGGGAAACCTATGTTATGAAGTATGAGTATGGGTGATACCAATCCCCAAAATCTAAACTGGGACAAATGGGTGCATTGTATACTATATTTATTTTTTCATTAACATGTTTTATTCCTCATCTCTGGTCCCTTTTCACAGTCTCTCTTTCTATTTGTTTTTCACTCTTCACTCTCTATCTCCATTTATTTTTTCTATTTGTTTTTTTTTCTTTGTTCCTTTTTTCCCCGCAGTCTGTCTAAAATGAATGCAATAACACTCAGGTTGAACCAATGAAGTTCAAGAGGGTTTGAAATCAGACAAAACAAATTCCCCAATCCCATGTTATTTTCCAAGTTGACTTTTGTCCTTGTTTATTTGAAATGGCCACTGTTTTCTCTCTGTCAATACACCTTGCTAAAAGAAAACTCTTTCCTTTTCAGCTTGAGATCCATGTCTTGTGTTAACACCGCTTCAGCAATTCTTTACTTTCAAACTGATTAAAATTAGATTGAACAGTTCTTTGGTAATTCAAACAAAGCTAAACCTGATCTGCCTGCCTGCCTGTAAATAATATGAATAATCATAGTCCTTTGAACTTCTTCACAGTGTCTTTATTTCACTTGAGAAAGAACACTAGTTATTATATCACGATGAATTTATAGTAGTTGTCTCCAGCTACAAATAGGTATATATCAGTGTTTTGTTTTCCAGCAGGGAGCTATTTGCTTTGTCACTTCAGTTCATGATATTTTACAAGAGATCACCCTGGTTGGAAATGTATCTCCTCATTATAGGACTGATCCTGCCATAGTAGGAAATCTTGGGTGGAAGATGAAGCAGAAGGTGATGTGTCTAGCAAATGTCAGTGATCTGTCAGCCAATGCAATACAATAAAAATCTCTTTTCATAAATAAAAATAATTGTACCTGAGTTGAAACAAAAAGAAGGTTTTTTTAAAAAAAATTTGAACATAAATCTTTGTATGCTAGGAAGGATAAGATGGAAATTTTAGCAACTAAAACATATTTTTAAGCAGAAACAAACAAAAAACTTGTACTATTGAGTAAGTAAAATCAGAAATCCCCACTGCACTGGGATTTTTATTTAATTTTTCAGCATACATGTGTTCTTGTATAAAAAGTATTTTATTTATAGTTTCACATGTATTGTATATGTCTTGGTGAATTAGACAAATAGTTATCAAAAGGAAAACATGAAGATAACACATTAGATAAGTTTTGTCAAGTAAAGACATCCAAACATCTTGGTTATAGAATAAGATATGAGTATATGACTAAATATTTTAATAAACAAATAAGTTAAGTGAACATCAGAAACACTGCTGTCTGTTTTGGAATAAAATGTCTACAGTGTACAAAGTACATCTGGTCTTTATTTGAATACCTAAGAGGGAGTTAATCTCTTTGGAAAATGTGGCCCCAACTGTGGGTGTTGAGCCCTAGAAAATCTGGCCCTGAGCTCTTTTGGAAATCTGGTCCCACATTTACTTAAGCACCACCAAAATTATCACCAACCAGATGATCACCCTTCATTTTGTTTAAATGCTCAAGACATAAGGTTTTGGGCCCAGGTAAAAAAAGATGTACTTCTTGTCTTCAAAGACTACCTGGAATTTGGCAGACCAGGGTAGGAAGGCAGATAACATATAGAAAGCGGAAAAAATAGTCTCAAAGATATGCCTGTGTTCATCATATCTGTCACAATCAACACTATTCAAAAACTAAGGGCCACATCCTCAGATGGAGAAAATTAGCATATAATAGAACCTCAGAATTACAAACACCTCCGGAATGGAGGTTGTCTATAACTCTGAAATGTTCGTAACTCTGAACAAAACATTATGGTTGTTCTTTCAAAAGTTTACAACTGAACATTGACTTAATACAGCATTGAAACTTTACTATGCAGAAGAAAAATGCTGCTTTTAACCATCTTCATTTAAATGAAACAAACACAGTTTCCTTACGTTTTTAAAATGTCCCCTTTATTTTTAGTAGTTTATGTTTAAAACAGTACTGTACTACTGTATTTGCTTCCCCACCCCCCTTTTTGTCTCTGTCACTGCTGCTGCATGATTATGTACTTCTGATTCCAAAGGAGATGTGTGGTTGACTGGTCAGTTTGTAACTCTGGTGTTTGTAACACTGAGGTTCTGCTGTAAATCCACTGACTTCAGTGACTGAGGATCTGCAGGCTGAGGATCTGGAGTGAAATCTACGACAATAGCAAAACTCTCATTGACTTGAATGGGGCCAACATTTCAGCCGTGATCCCTAGATTCCTATTATGCTGATGTAAGCATCTCTTTTAGCTTCCCTTAGACAGTCATGAACACTGAACTTTGTGAACTTGTGATTTGCTTTGTCTTATTTTACATGACTGTCTTCATGCATGTGCTCCTGTAAATAATGTGCATAGTTTGAATAAACACATTTTCTGTTTGTTAAAACAGTATTTGGTTAATACACAAGGCGGGATGAGTGTGACTTCCTTCTTCCGATGTACCTGCCACTCAGAGAAGTAATCACAAGTAAACAGGAGCAACTTTGAAAGGCGTGGTGGTACCACATAATACCTGGAAGCAGCAAAATAATGAACATCTGGATTAGAGGCTGATGTCCCATTAGAATTTAAGCTGAGATACATTACCACTGTTATATTTTATTGTACATTTTCTGATGCTGCTAATTATTTTAAAAAGTAATTGGAAGAGGTATCTGATGTAATTTGGTTGCTCCATACTGTAACTACACCCTTTAGTTTCACCATTGGTGAAATATGAGTATATGAGTAGCACAGCACAATAAAATCCAAATGAGAATAACACTCAAAAATCCAAAAGAGTCCAGTTAAAAATAATAACCTTTAAAGAAAAATAAGAGTTAATATGAGATTTTTGAAGATGCCTAAGGAAGTTGTGTCCAACTCTCGATGACTTTTGCTTAATTCCCTTAAATCCCTTTTTGAATCTCAGCCATAATAAGAAATAAGAAAGTAAGAAACAAGGAGCATAAATGAAAGAAACCCTAAGTCTATCTGGATGAGTTTATATATATAAACTTATTGAAGAACTTTAATTAGACTTTTTTCAATATGACGTGTGTGTTCAGGTATACCAGTATCTTAAGCATATAAGTGAATTAGATCACTGACTAGAACAATATTCCATTAGTATCATCCCACTCAAAATTAATTTTGAGAATAAATAAATCTAATCTAAAATGTCTGCAAATGAAATAAGAACAATATACAACAACCCCACTCCTGAACAAAATACCAAAAAATCCAACAAACCAAACATGTTAAAATAAACAATTAGAAAGATTTCAATTACCATATGTACAGAGAAATATTTCAATTAGTTTGTGCAGATTTTTGTGTGTTGGTTCTCCAACATAATCTGGACTTCCTAGAAACATTCTGATCTCTATTTCTGCTTGTCCTTCTGAAACCCTTCCTTTCCAGATGGGATGTTCAAACTAGAGCCAGTTGGAAATTCTCTGACAAACATTCTGCCATCGGAGAATGCTGATTTGTCAAATCTGAAAGGTTTCCAGAAGACAGTTTGATTTCAATGAAGTTCTGTTAGAAACCTGCCTTGTTTCCTGGCAGCTTACCCGCATTGCTCCTCCACAGCCCATCTGATGGACTTTCAGGCAAGCTGACAAGGAGGCAAGAGCCTGTAAACTCTTGTAGCCCTGGCTTCAAGGGTCATAGACTCATAGACTCATAGACTCATAGACATTAAGGTCAGAAGGGACCATTATGATCATCTGGTCTGACCCCCTGCATGCTGCAGGCCGCAAGACCCTTCCCTGGACTCTACCGTTGAAGTCCCCAATCCTGTGTTTTAGTGACTTCAATCGGCTGAGACCCTCCTGCTAGTGATCCCTGCCCCATGCTGCGGAGGAAGGCGAAAAACCTCCAGAGGCTCAGCCAATCTACCCTGGAGGAAAATTCCTTCCCGACCCCAAATATGGCGATCAGTAATACCCCGAGCATATAGGCAAGAGTCTCTAGCCTGACCCTTGTTGGCCATTATGCTGTTCATGTACCATTGCTTGGTTTTCCTTGGCTACTATGTTTTATCATTAAACCATTCCCTCCATAAACTCATCCAAATTAATCTTAAAACCAGACAGGTCCGTCGCCCCCACCGTTTCCCTCGGATGGCCGTTCCAATATTTCACCCCTCTGATGGTCAGAAACCTTCGTCTAATTTCAAGCCTAAACTTCCCCCCGGCCAGTTTGTATCCATTCGTTCTCGTGTCCACATTAGTACTAAACTGGAATAATTCCTCTCCCTCCCTTGTATTAACCCCTCTGATATATTTAAACATAGCAATCATATCCCCCCTCAGCCTTCGCTTTGTCAGACTAAACAACACAAGCTCCTCTAATCTCTTTTCATACGACAGGTTTTCCATTCCTCTGATCATCTTAGTCGCCCTTCTCTGCACCCGTTCCAGTTTGAGTTCATCTTTTTTAAACATGGGAGACCAGAACTGCACACAGTACTCCAAATGAGGTCTCACCAGCGCCTTATACAACGGAAGCAGGACCTCCCTATCTCTACTAGATATACCTCGCCTAATACATCCCAAGACCGCATTGGCTTTTTTCACCGCCACGTCACATTGTCGACTCATAGTCATCCTGCGGTCCACAAGGACCCCTAGGTCCTTCTCCTCTTCCGTTACTTCTAACCAATGCGTCCCCATCTTGTAACTAAAATTGTTATTATTCGTCCCCAAGTGCATCACCTTACACTTTTTACAATTAAATTTCATCCTATTTCTGATACTCCAATTCACAAGCTCATTCAAGTCTCCCTGCAGAGTATCCCTATCCTCCTCCGAGTTTGCAACTCCTCCCACCTTCGTATCATACGCAAACTTTATCAGCCCACTCTTGCAATCGGTCCCGAGGTCAGTTATAAATAGATTAAATAAGATGGGTCCCAAAACCGAACCTTGAGGCACTCCACTAGTAACCTCCCTCCAACCCGACAATTCACCCTTTAATACGACCCGCTGCATTCTCCCCATTAACCAATTCCCTATCCACCTCTGGATTTTCATATCGATCCCCATGTTTTTCATTTTAACCCATAGTTCCTCATGGGGTACTGTATCAAACGCTTTACTGAAATCCAGGTATATTAGGTCCACCGCATTTCCCTTATCTAATAAGTCCGTTACTTTCTCAAAGAAGGAGATCAGATTCGTTTGGCACGATCTGCCCTTCGTAAAACCATGCTGTAATTTATCGCATTTGCCATTAACTTCAAGGTCCTCAACTAGTTTCTCTTTCAGAATCTTCTCCAGCACCTTGCACACTACTGATGTTAAACTAACAGGCCTATAGTTACCCGGGTCACTTTTTTTCCCTTTCTTGAAAATAGGAACCACATTGGCTATTCTCCAGTCTAACGGGACTACCCCCGAGTTTACAGATTCATTAAATATAGTCGCTAATGGGCCTGCTATTTCCCGCGCCAATTCCTTCAATATTCTCGGATGAAGATCGTCCGGTCCACCCGACTTAGTCCCATTAAGGCGTTCTAGTTTTGTTTCTACCTCGGATGCGGTAATCCCCCATCCCGTATGCCCCTCTGTAACGGTGCTAGTATCCCTAATACCTTCATTGGCCTCATTAAACACCGATGCAAAATATTCATTGAGATATTGCGCCATGCCTAGATTATCTTTAATCTCCTCTCCGGCTATAGTCTTCAGCGGTCCCACTTCTTCTTTCTTTGCTTTCTTCCTCACTCAGCCAAGGATTCCAGGGTCCTAGATCCGTTTCAGCTCACCAGGTGGGCTGACAGGGAGTCTGGAAGCCCTGCAAGTTGCAGTTCCCAAGCTCCACGGCGCTCACATCAGCAAGTGCTTTCAGGCTCCCAGCTACCCTTCTTCCTGCTGGGCAGAGTTCCAAGAAGCCAAAATCCTGGAACTCCTCGGTAGCCATGGCTTTTGAGCTCCAAAGCTCTTGGCTCAGCTGGGGCTTCCAGGTTCCTGGCTCCACTTCAGCCCATCTGTCAGGCTGAACGGGTCATTGGACCTTAGAAGCCTGGAGTGTGCTGAATTTTAAGCTCCTTGGCATCTCAGACTCTGAGGCTTCCAGGGTCCATGGCTCCAGGGCAGCCATCAAGGCACCCTGAGATGGGGACCCAGAGCTTCCAGGATTGATTGCCCAAGAGCTGCTCCATTCATTTTGCAAATAATTTTGAAATGTTTAGTTCTAGTTGAAAATGGGAATGAAGCCAAATTTCAAAATAATTTCTAAATCCTCCGTGAAACAGATTCACTTTTCTCTGCACATCTCTGGTTTAGGGTGAAAATAACCATTTCTCACTTTTCAAGTATCCATTCCTGGAATTATGATTATTTCCCATACACATCTGGAAATGTCATGGTGGAGTATGGGAGTGCAAGGGAGAACCACTTACTAGTTGATAGGCTGCCTCTACTATTCATCGCTAACCCCTCCTCTTCACTTCCAGCCCATGCAATAGGTGTACAAACTTTTGTAATGTTTTAGGCTCTCCTCAAATAGCTCTCTCATTTCCTGCTATGCATTTTTCAGCGGAACATTAAATAAATGTGCCTATTTTTTTTAACCTTTGGAAAGAGAATGTGTCATCACATCAAATCAGACAGAGCCCTATATTGCACCCAGTGAAGTCAAAGGGAAATTTTCCGATTGATTTCAGTGAGAGCAGAAGCAGGTGCCTAGGATACATGTTATGCCAGTACAGATTCTGGAGAGCATGCTTCTGTACTGGGGGGAGAACCCAAAGTTTGCAGGATGCCATTGCTAAAAGAAAATTAAAATGTAATAATTTTTTAAAAAGCCATATATTTATAAACTCAGGCATTTTCCCCAACAAAATGTGTGTGTGTGTGTGTGCGCACGTGCGCACACGCGCTTGTGCATGCAGTGCTTACAGTGATCTGGAAAAAGTGGGGTCTCTGTCATAATCCCAGCTGAAATAAATGTTCATGTGCTTGATTCAGACAAGGCTTCTCCTGTCAGAGTAAGTACTCCACCTCCCTGAGATATGGTACCTATGTCAGTGGGTGAAGCCCTTCTGTTACCATAGCACTGTCTACACTGGGGGCTAGGTCGGTATACTACATCCCTTAGGGAGTTGGATTTTCCATACCCCTGAGCAACATAGTTATACTGACATAAGTTTGTAGTGTAAACCAGGGCTTAAACACTTTGTGTATGTGCGTGCATGTGTGTGTGTGAGTGTGAATGTTTGTGTAAAGTGAGGGGGGAGAGAGAGAGTGAAAGGAGGATTGAAAGAGGAAGATAGTGAGAAAAAGAATTAAAAGTAGAATGCACTGAAAAATCATAATAATACTAGATTGACTGTCAAAGCTTGGAAGATATTTGGAAAATAAACAAGCTGACAAGCATGCAAATAATCATACGATCTGGATAAAAGGAAGACATTTTTGAATGAATATTTCATACCATTCTAAAGTCTCAAGTTTATCTAGTACAGGGAGTGAACATGGTGGATGATATTCCAAGATGTAGTTATCTCAAAGGAGTATAGGATTTCATGTGATCTTGATCTTTGGTTGATGCTGATTTATGCAAGGTTAACCACCTATAATTCAGTTAAGACCTCCAATTTTGTATGTTTCACTGAAACTGAGTGACTTATACTTCTAGCATGGTTTTGGTACAGTTGTCTCCAGGTGAGTATTTGGTACAGCATGAACTAAAAAGGGATTGACAAGATGTTGATTTAGCTGCATTAGTTGCATCCAGGAAGAAATACTGGGGGTCCTCTACCACAAAAACTCAATGATAATTATGTCCATCTTGCAGGATTGGTGTTGCCATGCAGATCATGCCACTACAGCATGAAGTCCCTGCATGAGCTGATGAAGCCTGGTGGCTTATAGTGCTTAGTGACTTTAATGTCCATGCTGATGATGAGTCTTCTGAGTCAGTTCCTTGGATGACATAAAATTCTGAGCTTTTTTTTATAAAATGGAGCTATCCTATCTCCTAGAACCAGAAGGGACCTTGAAAAGTCATTGAGTCCAGCCCCCTGCCTTCACTAGCAGAACCAAGTACTGATTTTAACCCAGATCCCTAAGTGGTCCCCTCAAGGATTGAGCTCATAACCCTGGATTTAGCAGGCTAACGCACAAACCACTGAGCTATCCCTATCACAAGTAGATGCAGACTCAAGTTACACAGCTGATCACTCTCTCCTCTTATGCTATTTGGGCTGGGAATAGAGGTTTGGTAACTGGAATTTTGGCCTATGTCATTGATTGATCATTACTTCCTGGAGTTTTAAGTTGGAGGGCACCTCTCTTATCAGAGCTGAAGACCTGTTTGGATGGTTGTGCCTATGGCTAATGTAATCAGCATTTCCTGAGGGTTCTGAAAGAGAATCCAGTTTTCCAGTTGATTGCCCTATTAATGGTTTGGAAGGACTTTATAAATGATCTTCTGATCTCACCTATCATTTCACCTGTTGGGTCTGCCTCCGTTGCTTTGACCTCACATTACCTTGAGTTACATATCACCTGTGACAGTTTGTGTAGGAGGGGAATTAGAGAGAGTACTAATGGCAGAAGTCTGGTTGATCTATCTTGTCAAAAGATATTTATACTGTCAGTGGAGGGGCCAGGCACTCTCTGGCTCCATGTGCTAACCAGAGGAGTTGTTTCTGGTAGTTACCAAATGGAAATAATGGAGTATTTTTACCCAATATCCAGGCTAAAAGACAGACTGTGTTTATAAGCTATACCCTGAGAATGAACACATCACTTGAAGAATCCTTCTCAGATGGCAAGTTTTCCTTATTTTCCCTAGATTGTGTTAAATTATACACAAAATACACAACCAATACACAAAATATTCATCAAAGCCTACTGTACTTTATTAGACAAAGCAAAAAGGAGGCAGAGAGAGAGAGAGAGAGAGAGAGAAATTCTGTAAATTAAAAGACAGGGAGACCAAAGAGCTTCAGGAAAGCTAAAAAAGGGGCAGATGTCTGTTTGTGCTAGTTTTATTGTCACTCTGGCATTGTGGGCTTTTCTTCAGTGGAGTCACAGATGTACCTTAGCATGGAAAGATTAGGAGACACAGATGTGGCCTGATTTATATTTCAGTTCTGATAACTTTTCTTCTAATTGTTTTCTCTTTTTGTCACCCTTCAAGATAATCACAGGAGTGTCAAGTAGATGAGAAGAAAGAGTGGCTGGCTCTAGCTGTGACAGTCTCTTATGTTAGCCAAATCCAGCTTGGTTTTTATTTTGCTTCCTCCAATTGTCTCTGATGTTAGTGTCTCTTATCATACAAGTCACAAAGATATTTTATTGAATAAAAAATAACATTTTAATTATGGTTGTTTCATTTCCCCAAGGAACAGCAGAGAAAGTGGGCACTAAATTTGTACCCTTCCTCATCTGAAAAGAATAAACTGAATTATTAAGGGACTGTCCCTCCTATAACAACTAGACAATGTAAAAATAATATTCAACAGTTATTATATTCTTTTTTAATTCCACCACCCCAAATAAAAAAAGTTGGCTTTGCCCCTGTAATGTACAACTCTATAACACTCCCCTTGTCCAGCACAGACCGGAATTCTGTCTTTTCAGGACTTTTCAGAAAGCATTACACAGAGTTCAACTTCAGGGCTCATGTGTATAAAAGCTTGACTAGTCGGTGTTAAAAGTTCCCAGTCTTACTCTACAATTTCTTATTAAACAAACATTTAATTTACATAGAAAATATTTTAAATTGTATGAATCATTGTGCATAGTATTTGGAATACTATGAATGACTTTTAAACAAAAGATGTTAGGCAGTAAGTTTACTAGTGGTGCTTTTATGGACTGCCCCACTTTGTTGCTGTTGAATATATTGAAATGTAAGCTTCCAACATTACATTTACCCTTCCATATTTCAGCACACATGTATAAACACATTCATCTCTGATCTTTTTTCAGAGATGATTTCTCACGCTTTATAGTGTAGCCATAACTTGTAAAGTTTGTCACCTGATTTCTTCAGAACTTGAACAGAAAGGCAGCATCTCAGTTCTTTTCCTTCAGAACACTATCACATGTCTTTTCCCCACTGCTTCTCTCCCTTTCTTTGGGCCACAAAGCATGGAATGTATGGCTGCAAAATGGTGAGCTGTGTTTTTGTGGTGGACAAGCTGATGTGGTGGGCATCATAATGCATCACCACAAAGACACGGTAAAAAGATGTCACAGTATGCTGGTAACCTGCTGTTGGCCAAACCAAAAATTATCAGGCCTAGATCAGCAAAGGCATAACTGAATTTGGTCCCAGTGCTGAAGGTTGGTATGGCATATTGAAGTGCCTCATACAAAGCCCATTAAACTCAATAGGAAGATTCCCATTAACTTCAATAGGCTTTCCTCTGTGCACACAATCACCTAACCCAATTATTCTGGTATTGCTAGAGTTCACATTCTATTCCTCTGTTTCAACAGAATGCAGTCTATTCAGTTTCTGAGCCTGATGCAGCCATTCAGAACACATGCAATACATGAAACTCCCCAGAAACTATTTGACGGTTTCCCTACTCTGAGCAACTTCTCCAGAAACCATGTTTTCTCTGGGTTAGAACTTAATGAACAGGCTTATGGGCTTCTAATACCCATTTCAAATTTTACTGTGAATGGATGCTACCCAGCATTCCTAAATCACCATGGATTGTATTATTTTTAACATATTGAGTCATGTGGCTTTTCATTATTATATTCAATAAACATTTTCAGAGTACACAATGAGGCTGAACTATAGGTGAGAGGAAAAACACTGGCTAACATATCAATACAAAGCAAAATACCCAATGTTATGTGATCTACTATGTATTAATGGTGGCTGGTGAAGCATTAGGATTGCTGTATAGTACATTTTTAACAAGAATTCAATCACCATGAAGGGGAAAAAATGACTGCACTCAGTAAATGGCTCTTGGTTTTATTGTCCAGTCATTTGAAGAGTTATATTTATATACTAAATACAGTAATGTATACAGTACCTGTAGGTTTACATTAATGAAATGTTTAAATATTACTGACATAGAAGATTATAACTCTCCAAGAAAATAAACTCTTTACTTTAAACCATTACATTTTATAACAAACAAGAACTACTTAATGCATCTATGGAGATTTACATCTTCTATAGTGTCTGATATTATTATAATACTGACATCCTACAGGATTTGGCATACAATCCAAGACATAGCTGATGAAACATGCTATTGTCACTTTCATAGATTTTACTTTCATTTTCATGGCCAAGGGGGAAAAAATCTGTGTATGCTAAGGACAAATGTCAGATTTTACAAATTAGTCTTCTGTGAGGTCAATTGTTTGCTCTATAAATTCCTGGGGGTTCAAATTTCTGTGGACTTGAAAGATCTAATAGGACCCCAGTGTAGAACTTACACATTTACTGCATCCAAACAATGCTCCCTGAAGAGTAAGTTTGTCCCATATGCAATCTGTGAGGGACTTTTCCTTCTACAAATCTTCTTGAATTAAGAAATGGGTTATTTTTCAGCTGGAAGGGTGAGAAACTCACCATACAATGTCTTGAGCCAATGGAAAACCCAATATGTGGAAAAAATTGCAATAAAAATATGTGGTCTCTGGACTGTAACCCTTTGTAGACTTTTTTCTTGGTCTAGAAGTGCTAAAATACAGAGGTGGTTGACATTTGTTCATCAAAATATGTAGTTTTGTCAAAATGGAAACGTTTTATGGGAACATGTCAATTTTGATGAAATTTTCAGTAGAAGAAAATCAAAAAGATTTGTATTGATTTTCTCATTTTGTTTCAATAATATCAAAATGTTTCATGTTGTTTTGACTATTGATTTGGTGTTTACATTATACTATAACATGAATTTTAATATTATATACTATAATATATAACATTATACATATTATATGGTATTGTATTATATTATAACATTTTAACATTATTGGAATTCTCAATATGAAACTATTTGATATTATTAAAACAATTTTGCAGAATTTCCATCCAAAGAATTTTTTCCCTATTCAGAATGAAAATGAATTTTGAAATGTTAGAATTTCTCCTGAAACAGAAACTCTCATTTATGACTAGCTCAGACTGTCCAACAAACTATGTAATATTTTGCTTCAAATTCAGAACAAATGTTAGCAAAGTTAATGACACAGATCTTGAGTTTATATAGCCATCAGACAATGGATCTCAAAGTTCTGTTCAAATGTTACTATGTTAGAATTAGATTATTGTATCCTCTGTACAATGTAGCAGAATAAAATACAAGTCATTTTTAGGGGAAAGAGTGAACAAATGCCATGGTTTGTTTGTTCGATACAAAGCTTGCTCTCTCCTGACTAGCCTGGGTTTCTCCTGGCTTTTTGGGATGCTGACAAAAGTTAACTAGGGTGATGGTTTGCTCTTTTGAGGAGCATTTCCTAGTGGTCAGGGGGTTAAGTGCTTCCAACTGTGGAGGTGGGGTTGGGTAGGGGTGCCTGGGCCCTCACACTATTTCAGGCTCTAGCCAAGGGCTCCGTGAGTGCTATCAAGGGTCTGACATCCAGGAGAACCTTAAGACTGCCTTTCCTGAGCCATTTCCTACCACCCCACTATACTCCAAAGTCTGTGGCAAGGAGGTGTGAAGGGGGGAGGGGTCAACTCACCCCCTGGGCAGCTCCTCATGGCCATGCATGGTGTTGCAATTCTATCTCTCTCAGGGCAGTGGCTGGCTCCTCCTGTGACTTGGCCCTCTGGCCAGGCCAGTTCCAAGTCTCTCCCCTGTTAGGGTAAGCCATAAACAAGACAAGAGAAATTAATACAGAGTTAATATGAGAGAGAGAAGGAAATGCCTGCCTCAAGGTGTATATGAAGCAGGACCTTCAGGTAATTGTTAGGAGAGATTCTGCTTTCCCTCAGTCCTTTCCTCAGGTGCTGTAAGTTGCAGGTCCACTCTCTTCTCTGGTCTACCACCAAGTGAGCTTTTCTGCTCCCTTTTAACTCCTCCTCCAGTCTGTGAATTTCTTGCAGGTGTGGCAAGGCAGGGCTGGCTGAGACCAGAGTATCTCTTTAACCCTTTGTTGCCCAGTGTGGAGTTTCTCACCAGTGAGAAATACACATAACCAGGGCTGGCTCTAAGCACCAGTGTTCCAAGCATGTGCTTGGGGTGGCACTTTCCAAGGGGCGGCACTCCGGCTAATTTTTTTTTTTTTTTGCTTTGGGTACAAAAAGTGGGGAGCCGGCCCTGAGCGGAGGTGAGCTGCGGTGGTGGGGGCATGGGGAGGGCTGCAGGAAGTAACCCTGGGAGGGGGGCAGAGAAATCGCTCCCCCCAGCTCACCTCCACTCCACTGCTGCCTGCTCCCCCAAGTGCGCTGCCGCTCCGCTTCTCTCCCTTCCCCCTCCCTCCCAGGCAAGCCTGGGAGGGAGTGGTAGGAGGGGAAAGGCAGCACGCCTGGGGGAGGAGGCAGGGCTGGGGATTTGGGGAAGGGGTTGGAATGGGGCAGGGAAGGGACGTAGTTGGGGTGGGTCCGGAGGGGGCACAGGAAAATTTTTTTGCTTGGGGCAGCAAAAAACTTGGAGCTGGCCCTGCACATAACTATAGCCAAGTCAAAAGAGACAAAGATCATATGGTTCCCCAAAAGGCAGAGAATACATTTCCTAAAGGCAGCCTTACATTTTTTTACCATTATTCCATGCCGAGTTGCTGAGCTCACATTAATAATCATTTTCAAGAAACATACCACATGCCAAGAAGATACCATAAAGATGACAATAGGATGTTTTAGCAGGCAGCAAATATGAGGAGATTCAGACAGATGCAGACAGTGATGTATTTTTATGAGGCAAAAATTCCATCAACTGCTATGAGAGTGAAGTGGGAGATTTATGCTATCTCCAGAATCCCCAGGTGATGGTATGATGATTTGAAATTTCTATTTTAGTAGCACCTGTAAACCACAAATAAGATTGGGGTCCCATTGTATTGGACATTGTACATACATACAGTGACAGACAGCCTGTGCCATGATGAGCTTACATTATAAATAGACAAGACAGACAAAGGGATCAGGGGGAAACAGAGGCACAGAGCGATGAAATGGCTGTCACCCAGCAGTTAGTGCCAGAACTAGAAATAGAATCCAGGTCTTCTGACTCCCAGTCCAGTGTCCTGTTGGGATTCCATCCAAAACCTTAACCTCTCTGTGATGGGTTGGATCACAGAAACCCCCTTGGGAGCTGCCACCCGATGTGCAAAGACTACCTCTGCTCCTGTTTTCCCTGCCAGCTCAGGACTCCAGCACCGTGTCTTGCTGAGCCAGACACTCCTGTCTGCTCCAACACAGACCCAGGGTCTGAATCACTTGCCCCCAAGCTGCAAGTTTACCTGAAAACAGCTCACAGAAGTTTGCTTGTTTTTAGCACTCAGATACCCAACTCTCAATGTGGTCTAAACCCAAATAAATCCGATTTACCCTGTATAAATCTTATGCAGAGTAAACTCATAAATTGTTCGCCCTCTATAACACTGATAGAGAGATATGCACAGTTGTTTGCTCCCCCAGGTATTAGTACATACTCTGAGTAAATTACGAAATAGAAAGTGATTTTATTAAATACAGAAAATAGGATTTAAGTGGTTCCAAGTAGTAACAGACAGAACAAAGTAAGTCACCAAGCAAAATAAAATAAAATGCTCAAATCTATGTCTAATCAAACTAAATACAGATAATCTCACCAGTTCCAGAATGCTCCCTTTTACAGGCTAATCTCCTTTTAGCCTGGGTTCAGCAATCACTCACAACCCCTGTAGTTACTGTCCTTCAAGTATCCTGGGGCGGTGGAGGGGCTCCTTCTTTAGCCAGCTGAAGACAAAATGGAGGGGTCTCCCACGGGTTTAAATAGACTCTCTCTTGTGGGTTGAGACCCCCCTCCTCCCTCCTATGCAAAGTCCAGCTCCAAGATGGAGTTTTGGAGTCACCTGGCAAGTCCATGTCCCTGCATGACTCAGTCTTTACAGGCCGAAGCCATTGTCCACATGGTATCTTGCATGTCTCCAAGAAGAGTTCTTATGTGGATTGGAGCATTCCAAGATGCATTGTTCTCCAAGTGTTTCCTGATCAGGTACTTAACCTGGCGAATTCCTTCCTAAAGAAGCTGACCAAATGCCTCCCAAAGCTTACTTAGAAACCAAGCAAGCATACAGCCCATACTCTTAACCTCAAGTAGAAAATGATATATATGTACAAATAGGATGAATGGATATAGTAGACCATAACCTTTATGGAGATATATTACATGGCACAGGCAGCACAAAACATATTCCAGTTATGTCATACATACATTTATAAGCACCCCCTCCCCATAAAGCCTTATGGGGTACACTGTCACACCCTCAGTTCCCAAGAACTCAGCTGAACTACAAATTCATCACTCAGGTTTCTTTATTCGGTATATCATGGAGCTGATCAGATTCACATGTAGGACTACAGGTATACCCACAGCCAAATACAAAATTATTAATGAGCTACTATATGCCTTCTAAAAAACAGACTGCTGCATATGCTTTCTATTCTACAGCATATCACACATTCTATGATTGATTCATTAATTTCTGGGAACCTGTCTCTACACAGATCATGAGCTGCTCACACACTACACTTATGCTGTCTGTTGGACACTGCCTACTTCCCTGCTATCTCTTTTCTACTAGCTACATATTTTACATATTGACAAGGCTACTATGAATTCATGCTTTGTTCATGGTTTCATGTCTTTGCTCAGAATAGTCCTGTACACACTGGACTATGCTATCTAAAATGGAATGAAACCCAAGTAACAGTGTCACTCATGTATGTTTATATTGAAGGGTTTTTATTTTCCATCTAATTTATACAGAAAAAAGTGCTAGTGTATGGATATAGTAATTGCTTACTTTTTCAGAGAAATAAACCGTCACCTCAAAGAAGGTTGTCAAAGCCCCCCGTGCACTTCCAAGTCAGTCAGATAGATAGCTGATTAAAAGAGTATCTTAAGGATCAAGGCCCTCTTCAGTGCATCTAATGTCAAATAAGTCTACAAGAATTTATTGCAGTTTGTCCATAGGGTAGCTAGATAATTACTGCAAGTAATTATTTCTGATGGTTTAGGAAAGGATTTTCGCTCCCATTATTATCTCTAACATGGTATTGTGGGCAAGACAAATTTGTGTCTAGGCTGATTAGCCTTACAAAGTTGTGATTAACATTTAAGTAACTGTAATATAATTACCAATAGTCCTGTTATATCATCAAATCATGGGGAGTTTTCTGGGTTTCTGGGACTTTGCAATCATATATATGTTCCTGAAAGCTAGGTCAGAAGGTCTCTTAGGTATGAGGTCATGAGAGAGAGTGAGCTATGAACCAATTAGGGAACTTGAGGAAGATGGGAATGGTAATTGAGGGTAGCAGAGAAGAGGAGACTATTACTGAACCATAAGGATGAAGTAATGTTGCTGGACCTAAATATTTTGGAAACAGATTCTGAAACATATTTCCCAGAAAAGTAGAGCCTCTCTGATTCACACATAACCATAATTTACACACTAAACATGTTGATCCCTACATCCTGCTCAGCAAAAGTTTATTAGAGTGCTGTAGTATGCTTTCACGTTACTGAAATTTCATTTGACAAACTGTATTACAGAACATCTATTAAGGAATACTAACATACATACAAAAAATTCTGTGACACATCATTGTTTTTATTATTTTTGTTCATTTACTTACTAATTTGCAATGGTCTCCCAGTCAATGGTGTGAATTAGCAAGGCTGCAGTGTGATATTTGTGCTACTCGATATTCACATACATGCACATTCATAGTTTGCAGACTAGTTTAAATTCAACATACAACACTAAAAAGTACAGATTTCAGTGTTAAAATGTAAGTGAGATGATTTACTCTTTTTTTTTTTTTTTTTTTTTTAAATAGGACATTTAGCAAGATTTTCACATAGGGGATTTGAATTCCTAATTTCCATACATTTCTACTGGAAATTAAACGTCAAATTTGCATAGGTGGCTTTGAAAAACTCATCCTTTGGGTTTTCAATCCATCCTTTAGTCATTATTTGTACAGAGGAGCGGCAAATAAAAAATGTACTTTCTGAACATATAAAGGGGGAAAATACCAACAATTTTTATCCATGGGCATATTTGAAGCTTAAAATATAGTGAGACCTGAACCAAAATCTTCCTACATAGACATAAGTAGAGAAGTATTTTTCTAGTCCAAACGATCTATTGTTCACTCTAGTCCTCTGAGAAACACTTAGTGTCAGGAACCAGGGACTGCAGCAGATACACTCTTTAGGTAACCTAATAAGCCCAGCTGGTCTGAAGTAGTCTGTCTGATTGGCTACAGGGCCTGGTTGTTTGGAGGAGTCAGCAGACCAGCTCTTAAGCATTTGCTCAAGGCTGTGATAGCTCCCAGTTCTGCTTCTTCCTCGTTCCCAGTCCAGCTTCCACCTGGTTCCCAGTTCTACTCCTGCATTGTTCCTGCCTTTGACTCAGCACTGTTCTTGCCATGGACTCAGCCCGCCCCTGCCTTGCCTCACTCCTGCTAGCCTGACCATGACCCACAGTTTCAATTCCTGACTTCTGACTCCAGCTCTGACGTTCGGCTCTAGCATCTGGCCTCTGATTCCAGCTCTGACCCTAGGCTTCTGTTCCTGGCTTCTGACTCCTGCTCTAAGTGCTAGGCATGGCCACCCAAGTCCCAGTCTCTGACATTTAGGCACCCAAGTGATAGAATGTATCAGAACTAACTAATAGTCTAGTTCCTCCAGATTTATTCTTTTTATTCTTTATTGCCAACATCTATTGGGTCTACCAATGAAAGAAAGAAAAGAAAAAAGACAAGAATCTCCATCTGGATTTTATTTTGTGTGCTCATCATACTCATAGACTCATAGACTTTAAGGTCAGAAGGGACCATTATGATCATCTAGTCTCACCTCCCACATGATGCAGGCCACAAAAGCTGACCCACCCACTCCTGGAATAATTCTCTCCCTTGACTTAGCTGTTGAAGTCCCCAAATCATGATTTAAAGACTTCAAGTCGCAGAGAATCCTCCAGCAAGCGACCCCTGCCCAGCAAGCGACCCCTGCCCCATGCTGCAGAGGAAGGTGAAAAACCTCCAGGGCCTCTGCCAATCTACCCTGGAGGAAAATTCCTTCCCGACCCCAAATATGGTGATCAGCTGAACCCCGAGCATGCGGGCAAGATTCTCCAGCCAGACCCTCTGGAAAAAGTTCTCTTTAGTAACATTTAATATCCCATCATTGACCATTGTTACTAATTACCAGCGATGGCACGTTATTGACCTATTGACTAAAATCACGTTATCCCATCAAACCATCCCCCCCATAAACTTATCAAGCTTAACCTTAAAGCCAGAGAGGTCTTTCGCCCCCACTGTTTCCCTCGGAAGGCTGTTCCAGAACTTCACCCCTCTGATGGTTAGAAACCTTCATCTAATTTCAAGCCTAAACTTCCCGACGGCCAGTTTATATCCATTTGTTCTCGTGTCCACATTAGTATACTGAGCTGAAATAATTCCTCTCCCTCTCTGGTATTTATCCCTCTGATATATTTAAAGAGAGCAATCATATCCTCTCTCGGCCTTCTTTTGGTTAAGGTAAACAAACCGAGCTCCTCAAGTCTCCTTTCATACGACAGGTTTTCCATTCCTCGGATCATCCTAGTGGCCCTTCTCTGTACCCGTTCCAGTTTGAATTCATCCTTTTTAAACATGGGAGACCAGAACTACACACAGTACTCCACATGAGGTCTCACCAGTGCCTTGTATAACGGAACCAGCACCTCCTTATCCCTACTAGAAATACCTCGCCTAATGCATCCCAAGACCACATTAGCTTTTTTCACGGCCACGTCACATTGCCGACTCATAGTCATCCTGCGATCAACCAGGACTCCGAGGTCCTTCTCCTCTTCTGTTACTTCCAACTGATGCGTCCCCAGCTTATAACTAATATTCTTGTTAGTCATCCCTAAATGCATAACCTTACACTTCTCACTATTAAATTTCATCCTATTACTATTACTCCAGTTTACCAGGTCATCCAAATCTCCCTGCAGGATATCCCGATCCTTCTCCGAATTGGCAATACCTCCCAACTTTATGTCATCTGCAAACTTTATCAGCACACTCCTACATTCGGTTCCGAGGTCAGTAATAAATAGATTAAATTAAATCGGACCCAAAACCGAACCTTGAGGAACTCCACTGGTAACCTCCCTCCAACCTGACACTTCACCTTTCAGTACAACCCGCTGCAGTCTCCCCTTTAACCAGTTCTTTATCCACCTCTGGATTTTCATAACGATCCCCATCTTTTCCAATTTAACCAATAATTCCTCATGCGGTACCGTATCAAACACTTTGCTGAAATCCAGGTATATTAGATCCACCGCATTTCCTTTATCTAAAAAATCTGTTAATTTCTCAAAGAAGGAGATCAGGTTGGTTTGGCACAATCTACCTTTCGTAAAACCATGTTGTAATTTGTCCCAATTGCCATTGACCTCAAGGTCCTTAACTACTTTCTCCTTCAAAATTTTTTCCAAGACCTTGCATATTACAGATGTTAAACTAACAGGCCTGTAGTTACCCGGGTCACTTTTTTTCCCCTTCTTGAAAATAGGAACCTCATTAGCTATTCTCCAGTCAAACGGTACCACCCCATAGTTTACTGATTCATTAAAAATTATCGCTAACAGGCTTGCAATTTCTTGCGCCAGTTCCTTTAATATTCTCGGATGAAGATCATCCGGTCCACCAGATTTAGTCCCATTAAGCTGTTCGAGTTTGGCTTCTACCTCGGATACGGTAATGTCAACCCCCCCTCCTTTATTCCCATCCGTCACGCTGCCACTATTCCTAAGCCCTTCATTAGCCTCATTTATGACCGATGCAAAATATTAGTTTAGACATTGTGCCATGCCTAGATTATCCTTAATCTCCACTCCATCTACAGTCTTAAGCGGTCCCACTTCTTCTTTCTTTGTTTTCTTCCTATTTATATGGCTATAAAACCTCTTACTATTGGTTTTAATTCCCCTCGCAAGGTCTAACTCTGCATGGCTTTTGGCCTTTCTCACTCCATCTCTACATGCTCTGACCCCAATAAGGTAGGTTTCTTTGCTGATCCCTCCCATTTTCCACTCCTAGTACACTTTCTGTTTTTTCTTAATCACCCCTCTGAGATGCTCGCTCATCCAGCTCGGTCTAAATCTCCTGCCCACAAACCGTTTTCCCTTTCTCAGGATACAGGCCTCCGACAGCTCCTGCAACTTCAATTTGAAATAATCCCAGGCGCCTTCCACCTTTAGATCCATAAATATGTTAGTCCAATTCACTTCCCTAACTGGTCGCCTTAATTTATTAAAGTTAGCCCTTTTGAAATCGTAAACCTTAGTCTCCGATTTAATTCTGTTAATCCTTCCATTTAGTTTAAACCGAATAAGCTCATGATCACTCGAGCCAAGGTTGTCCCCTACAACCATTTCCTCAGCGAGGTCCTCACTACTCACCAAAACCAAATCTAAAATGGCATCCCCCCTCGTCGGTTCAGCAACTACTTGATGAAGGAATTCATCAGCTATCATGTCTAGGAAAATCTGAGCCCTATTATTGTTACTAGCATTTGTTCCCCAATCTATATTCAGGAAGTTAAAGTCTCCCATGATTACACAGTTCCTATTAGTATTTACTTCCCTAAAAACATTAAAGAGTTCTCTGTCCATATCCAGGCTAGATCCCGGCGGTCTATAGCACACCCCAAGCACTATCCCAGGGGAGGCTCTAGTAGTTCTTTTACCCAGTGTGAGTATTGCCCAGACAGATTCCGCCTTATCCATTCCATCACTTATTATTTCTTTACAGTTTACCTCATTATTCACATACAGTGCTACTCCCCCACCTTCGCCTTTGTTCCGGTCTTTCCTAAACAGCACATACCCCTTCATACCTGTACTCCAGTCATGACTACTGTTCCACCACGTTTTGATTATTCCTACGATATCCGGTTTCATTTCTCGGACCAGGAGCTCCAATTTCTCCATTTTGTTACCTAGGCTTCTCACATTGGTGTATTATCATCTTAATTTATGCCGTTTGGCCTCTCTCACATTCATTGTCCAATTTGGTATAGACACCATACCGCCAATATGATCTATTCGTCTAGTATCCATCCTCCCCCTCCTCCTTATGTCCAATCTCTTCCCCCTGGCTATATCCGTTCTTATCTCATTGTCCTCCCTCTCAATGTTATAATCTGGTGTGGAGATTAACTGGACATCTCCCAACCATCTCCCCCAAATTCCTAGTTTAAAGCTCTTTTGATGAGATGAGCCAGCCTCCCTCCCAGAAGTCTATTTCCTTCCCTACTTAGGTGAAGTCCGTCCCGTGAGAACAGTTTTCTGTCCCCGAAAGCCTCCCAGTGGCCATACATCCCAATGCCCTCTTTATAGCACCACTCCCTTAGTCAACTGTTTATCGTCCCTGTCAAGGCTGGATCCCCACTTTGAATTTTAGGGTACAAATGTAGGGGCCTGCATGAAAACTTCTAAGCTTAACTACCAGCTTAGCTCTGGTTCCACTGCCACCATCAATTTTCCCTCCCTGGGAAGCCTTGAAAAACCTTCACCAATTCCCTGGTGAATACAGAACCAAACCCCTTGGATCTTAAAACAAGGAAAAATCAATCAGGTTCTAAAAAGAAAGCTTTTAATTAAAGAAAAGGGTAAAAATCATCTCTGTAAAATCAGTATGGAAATTAACCTTATAGGGTAATCAAACTTAAAGAGCTCAGAGGACTCCCCTCTAGTCTCAGGTTCAAAGTACAGCAAACAAAGATAAACACTCTAGTAAAAGGTACATTTACAAGTTGAGAAAACAAAGGAAAACTAACACGCCTTGCCTGGCTATTTACTTACAAGTTTGAAATAGGAGAGACTTGTTTAGAAAGATGTGGAGAACCTGGATTGATGTCTGGTCCCTCTCAGTCCCGAGAACGAACACACTCCCAAACAAAGAACACAAACAACAACCTTCCCCCCCCAAGATTTGAAAGTATCTTGTCCCCTTATTGGTCCTTTAGGTCAGATGCCAGCCAGGTTACCTGAGCTTCTTAACCCTTTACAGGGAAAAGGATTTTGGAGTCTCTGGCCAGGAGGGATTTATAGTACTGTACACCGGACAGCTGTTACCCTTCCCTTTATAGTTATGACAGTCACAATCCTGTCACCCCTTTGCTGCCCTTCTCTAGGAACAGGCAGAATCTCACTGAAGATGATCTGAGCCTCAATTTCCTTAAGCGTCTTCCCCAGCCTGGCATAATCTCCCTTGATTCTCTCCAGCGAGAACCTAGCCGTGTCATTTGTTCCTACGTGAAGGATGATCAAGGGGTTCTTACCTGTTCCTTTTAGGATCCTTTTCAACCGCAGGTCAACATCCCGTATCTTAGCGCCCTGTAGACAGCACACCCTTCTGTTCTCTGGGTCCACCCTGGTCACAGGCCTGTCTAACCTCCTCAGTAAGGACTCCCCAATCACGTAAACCTGCCTTTGCCTGGTGACAGTGTGATCTACTAATCTATCCCCTGTTCCCTCTAGTTGCAACCCCTGTCCATTCCTATTTTCCCTTATAATCCCCCTTATGCCATCCTGTATCCTCCCGGGGCCCAGATTTGGTGCTGTCTCCATCAACCCCTCCCCTCTTTCTATGGGACTAGCTGCTCTTCTCTTCTTCCTCACCCTCCCATCTTCAGTTACCACCTGCTGCACCCCTTCCTCGTTTTCCAAACACCCAAACCTGTTCCTGAGCTCTATTTCTCCTTCACTGGCCCTCCTTTTCCTTGGTCTGCTTCTCACAGTCACATGCTTCCACTGCCCTTGTTCTCCCCCCCGGCATTGCATACACCTCAAATATATTTCTTTGGCTGTTATTGTAGCTCTATGTGATCCTTCTGTGAAGTTTCCTTTTCAATCCATGCTGAGCATAAGAATCACATAGGCTTGTGTTGAGAATCCATTTATCTCTCTGGAGAATCCAGGTATCTCTCTGCAGCAGTGACAAAGCAGGTGGCTCTCCCGAGGGAGACTAGAATAGGAAACTGTATCTGAGTTGCATTCAAGCTGCTGGCTCAACAGCTGGCATTACCCAGTAGTGACTGTTGTGGGAGTTAAAATATAAATGCAGGATCAAATACCAGAATACTATAATAATATGCAAATTAAAAACTATGGGAGAATAATTTCACAGTGTAAAAAAATGGCAGTTAACTTTAAAATTGTGATAACTTTAAAGCCATATGCTCTACTCAAATCTATACACTACACAGCTTTAATTAGAACTGGACTTTCAGACCCCAAACCCCGGAAATCCTCTTCTTTACAAAGGTAAGGTATTTCCCTTATGTGATTAGTTTGATTCTTCACAATTGGGGCAAGTCAGTGAGATTCATTTTTGTCTGTAGTACCACATGCATTTTTTTATGCCCTGCATACGACTCATGTAGAGTCCAACAGTGTAACTGAAATGCCTCTCATACTGCCTGCTACCAGAAAGAGTGAGGAGGGCTTTGATCACAGGCATGCTCCCCATGTTACCTGACACATGAGGCTATATGGGGAGAGCCATGAACAAATGGATCCAAGTCACTGGATACCCTCCCTGACTCATGACACTGGAGAAAAGGGGTTATAGGGGGAGGGATACAGATGAGAAATGAAATGCCTGTGTGCAATTCCTTTAAGTAGCCAGATGAAAAAGGAAGTAGAGGAGAGATTAGAGATACAGTGTCATATGGTTATGGAGAGCCACATCATAAAGCTTGATGCCTTGATGTTGCTTTGCAGTGTTTTCACTGTGATATTGCATCAACACATGAATACATTAGGTCATGTCGGGATGACATGCTGCAATTATTTTGTAGCTCTGTGTGACTTCGTTCATTGACTTCATCTTCTCTTCAACTCTTCAAGTTTGAATACCGCTGGGTCAGATGTTTAAAGCACTGAATGCCTATTACTATGCCCTAAAACCCAGCACTTAGGTGTGCAAGTTGATTTTTAGACACCCTAGAAAGAGCTTGATGTGAAATGAATCTCCATTAAGCTTGAGAATGAATGCATGTTGCATTGGTGTGGATAGCCAGACACATCACAAAATAGGTGGGGATCAGGCAAAACTAAACATATATTTTGAATGGAATTTTAAAAACACTATGTGTACACGGGCCAGTCTAGATGAACACAATTCTTTAATAAGAAAAACGGAACCTGGCAATGTTTAGTATAATACAGCTGGAATGATTGAATTCCCCCGTATTAGCTTTATGTATCCCATGGTGATTTAACTTGCAGAAAGAAAACTATTACAATGCACATGAAGCAAGATCCCATTGAATCAAATTGACCCACAGGAACATTACAGATGTAGCACAGTTAGAAACTGAGAGACATCTACAGAACTACAAAAAAGAGTAGTGAAGGATACTGGAGCCATACTTTAAATATGATGAAAATAACTCATGCATAATTTTTCAGGCCGCAGATTCAGGATTCAGTTTTATCTCTTGTGATGTTGAGCCATGCTAGGGAAGGAGCAACTGAGTAGCATGTCTGAACCAACAGAAGTGCTCCCAGAAGTGCCCCTTGCTACTCGTAGTTCACACAGCACAGGCATCTCACCCGCAAAGCATGCAAAAATTTGATACCCCCTTTGCTATCTCCCACACACACCCCATTATGCCCAGACACATTCCCTCTGGAGCTACTGTCACTGCAGGTAGCACTAACTAGCCTCAGCAACCTTCCCCCCAATGTACCCACCACCATCACCCTTACTCAAAATAGATATAGGAGGAAGATTACACCTCTCCCCATTGAGCTAGGCTGGGCAGGAAAGGTTCTTTGCTTGCACTCTTCCTTTAGCACAGATATAATTGGGAGGCACAAATTAGCCAGCAAAGAACATAAAATTGTCCTAGAAATCCTAAGAAATTAAGGTCAAGATTTTTGAACAATGGAGCCTATGTTTAGGATCCTTTGTTATTCCTAGGGAAATTTTGTGCCAAAAAATTAAAAATTCTGTGCACACAGTTTTAAAATTCTACAAAATTCTACATATTTTGTTTGTCAAAATAACACAATATAATCATGCCAGTTAAAATTATTTTGGTAATTTATTTTAAAATACATGTCAGCAAATACGTCTATAGCAATACAGACAAAAAAAAATCCAGTAATTTCTTTTGACTAATGGATTCCTTACGAGGCATATTCATATGAAACTTTGAATAATTCATTTAAATTACAATACAGAACTGCATTTCCTGCACCTGTCAGAAGCATTGCAAAGGCTAGGGGGAGTCAGGGGTAACATAGGAGCTGAGGGAGAGGAAAGGAGCCTGGAGGATTGTGGGGTGTGCGTGGGAGAAGTATAGAACAGGTATTTTGGGGGGAGTGGGGTTTTTAGGGAGTTGGGGAGCCTTCCCCATGCAGATCCTGGCTGACCTCAAGCCTCTCCCATTCAGTCAGGCATATCTGCCCCATCCCTGCACCCCCCATCCCCGTGGGTCTCTGCAGCCCTCCACTCCCATCCCCATGTGGTTGTGCACCCCCACTCCCATTCAGTCCCTGACTCAACGCTGTCACCCCACTAGCTCCTGAGCCACTCTAGTCTGTCCCCCAGCTCATCTGTGACCCACTGAGCAGCCCTATGTGCCCCACTCTGTCCTAACCTGGCTCTGCAGACAGGATGCTGTGGTGAACTTCTACTCCTGGGGGAATTCTAGACTACTGTGCACACAGAATTTTTTTCCGCTTGCAGAAAATACATTCTGCCCCAGAAGTGCTGCAATTCTGCCTTTTGCACACCAGAGGCCGCTGTGGCACCAGAACAGCCAGCTGCCAGCTGTTCTGGCACCATGGTTGCCTCTGTTGGGTGAAAGGTAGAACTGCAGCACTTCTGGGGCAGAATGTATTTTCTGTGACAGGAAAAAAAATCTGTGGAACACATGAATTCTGCACATGTGCAGTGGTGCAGAATTCCCCCAGGAGTACTTTGCTGATATTTAGGCACTTAAATAAGAAGCCTGACTTTCCAAGATGCTAAGCACCCAGCAGCAGCTTTTGAAGTCATTGGGAACCTTCATGGGCAATGGGGAACCCCTTGGATCAGATTGCAGGATGTACATATAAATTTTGGTGAAAGCAGATATTGGGGTTAGCTGCTGAGATTCTTATAACAGAGAAGAAAATGTCTTTAATGAAGAAGTGCAATTTTTTTTTAGTGACAAAACACGTTACAATTCAGGTAGAAGTGGAAGTATTTTATAAAGGTTAGGGCATTCATTTAGGATATGGAAACTGTGACGGTGCCACCCATAAGACTTTATGGAAATATGCTTATGAATGTATATATATATATTCATAACTTCAAATACAAAAATGATACATGCATACAAATAGGATTAATTGATTCAGTAGATCACAACCTTTACAGAGATATGTTACCTCGTATATGTAGCATAAAACACACTCTAGTTATGTTATATGTATATACATATACATAACCTTTACAGAGATATGTTACCTCATATATGTAGCATAAAACACACTTTAGTTATGTTATATGTATATAGTCTTGTGCCAAGTCTTATGGGTGGCACCGTCACAGTTTCCATATCCTAAATGAATGCCCTAACCTTTATAAAATACTTCCACTTCTACCTGAATTGTAATGTGTTTTGTCACTAAAAAAAATTGCACTTCTTCATTAAAGACATTTTCTTCTCTGTTATAAGAATCTCAGCAGCAAACCCCAATATCTACTTTCACCAAAATTTATATGTACATCCTGCAATCTGATCCGTCGTATATGTATAATAAAACACATTCTAGTTATGTTATACCTATATATATATATATAAGCTTTATAGAGATATGTTACCTCGTATATATATATATAGGTATAACATAACTAGAATGTGTTTTATTATACATATACGACGTAACATATCTCTGTAAAGCTTATGATCTACTGAATCTATTAATCCTATTTGTATGCATGTATCATTTTTGTATTCTAAGTTATGAATATTGGCTGCATACTTGTTTGATTCTAAGTAGGCTGTAGTGAAGCAGTTGGTCAGATTCCCGAGAAAATACTATTTTCAGTAAGTGCCCCATCAAGAAACACTTAAGCCAACAATGAACTTGGAGACACCAATCCACATCTGGATTTTCCCAGGAATGCGACTTGGCTGGTAAGGAATTCAGTCATGCATGGACTTGCCCAGGTGACTCCAAAACTCCATTCTGGAGCTGGACTTTGCATAGGAGAGAGGAGGGGGTCTCCACCCACAAGAGAAAGTCTATTTAAGCCCAGGGGAGACCCCTCCATTTTGTCTTCAGCTGGCTAAAGAGAGAGCCTCTCCACCCCCAAAGATACCAGAAAGAAACTGAAACAAAGAACAGTGACTGCAAGGGGTGTGAGTGATTGCTGGACCCAGACTAAAAGGAGATCAGTCTGTAAAAGGAATTATTCTGGAACTGGTGAGATTATCTATATTCAGTTTGATTAGACATAGATTTGCATGTTTTATTTTATTTCACTTGGTAATTCACTTTGTTCTGTCCTACTTTCTGTATTTAATAAAATCACTTTTTACTTATTAATTAACCTGGGGTATGTGTTAATACCAGGTGTGCATATCTCTCTATCAGTGTTATAGAGGGCGAACAATTTATGAGTTTACCCTGTATAAACTTTATACACGGTAAAATGGATTTATTTGGGTTTATACCCTATTGGGAGTTGGGTATCTGAGTGTTAAAGATGAGAACACTTCTGTAAGCTGCTTTCAGGTAAGCCTACAGCTGTTAGGGGACGTGATTCAGACCTGGGTCTGGGTTTGCTGCAGGCTAGCAAGTCTGGCTCAAACCAGGCAGGGCACTGAAGTCCTAAGCTGACAGGGCTGGAAAGCAGGGACAGAAGTAGTCTTGACACATCAGTTGGCAGCTCCCAAGTGGGGTTCTGTGATCTAACCCTTCACAGAAACAATCTTTGGTGATCGTCCCACATCTAGAATTCTGAATTCTGCATATGGAATACATGAATGAATCAACTTTATATAATAATTCCCATAAACTGTGTAGCTGAAATTTGTTCACATAACTTATTCTTTGAACAATTTCCAATTATAAACAAATTAATAATAATTGTGATATGTTCACAGACAATTTAGGGACAGAAAAAGGGCTACATTCTTAGAATAAATGGTTCACAATGAGAAATTCAACCAACTCTAGTCTCCATTCAATGAATGCTCATAATTCCTATTAGTGTTAATGAAAATAGTGCACATACATAGCAGGGAGAATATGCAAGGACTATAATTGCCTAAAGAATTTTTTCTTTTATTTTTTTTTCTTCAAAGCTTTTAGAAATTTTAATGGGGATCAGGGCCAGCTCCAGGCAACAGCCCTCCAAGCATGTGCTTGGGGCGGCACCTGGAGCGGGGCAGCACTCATCCGGGGAGAGCGGGCCCGCGGCCGGGCTCGCCGCCCTCCCCTGCCGCGCTCCCCGCTGAGGGGCGGGGGGCAGTGGGAGGCTTTTTTGCCTGGGGCGGCAAAAAAGTCAGAGCCGGCCCTGATGGGGATGCATAATTATAAAGGTAATTTTCCCTTTCATAGTAAACACCCTTCTATTATGTTGTATTAATATTAGAACAGAAACACAGCAAACCCAGGTCCATAACCTGCTATAGTAGGCTTTAAATACCTTTCAAACTGCCAAGATATATTTTGTCAAACAACATGGAGTTATTGTATTACTTTTCCTCCATTATTAGATTTTTATTTACTTATCTGAGAAATAGGATTTCTTCTTGTTTTATAAACCACAAGCTGGGACAAATCATTATCAAATTTCCTCTACAGTGGTTCTGATTATATTTACCCATGATACACTATCAAACCTGTTTTTTTGCCATCTTCTATATTTTGTGTGTAACATCAACCATCACTTTATTTCATGTGGTAATTAATTGGAGCCCCAGTTAGACACAGAACAGATTCTGAGCGTACAAAGAGCAGAACTGTAAATTAGCTTGTCAAGGCTCATAAATCATCTGCTGTCCAAAGAGTACAAATCCTGCATGCTATTTTCTGTTTCAGATTTGTGCTATTGAATTTATCTGATGCTTCCTCAAGTGGGGAATGGTTTTGCCATGGAGTCCATTGCTACAGAAGATAAAGATGATTTTAAGAGGCCTGAAAAAGGAGATTCCAAATTCACTCCCCTAGGGATAGCCAGGCATAATCACTCACTAAAGTGAAGAGTCATGGTCTAATGGCTAAAGCACATGAGTGAGATTCCCTGGAACTGGGTTTTGTTTCTAGCCCTCCTACTGGGTTGGGCAGCAAACCCACAGCAGAGGCTCTTAGAGAGGCTGCTGCTCTCTCTGCAGTTTCAGCCCAACATGGCTCAACCCTGCTCCCACCACAGCTGCTCCATTCTGTCCATCACCTCAAAGCTGCTGCTCTGCACCATCTGTTTCGTCAAAGCTGCCCTCAGTTCTGCACAATCTACTATTCTGCAGCAATCTCAGCTTAGGCGGTTAGACATAGACCAGTAGTGGTCCTGACGGCGGACGACCCAGAGACCCTCCAAGGTATGCTAGATGCCACCAGGTGAGCTACTGACTGGATGGGGCTCCGCTTCAATGCGAAGAAGTGCGCAACTCTGCACATTGACGGCAGCAAAAGGGACTCGGTGCAGAAAACGGGGTTCCAGATCCAGGGTGAGCCCGTCATCCCCCTGGCAGAGGGACAGGCATATCAGCACCTGGGCATGCCAACAGGGTTCCGTGTCCGGCAGACACCCGAGGACACCATCAAGGTGATCTTGCAGGACGCCGCCAAGATTGATGCCTCCCTGCTGGCACTGTGTCAGAAGATAAACGCCCTGAACACCTTCCTGATCCCACACATCTCGTTCACCCTAAGGGGATCCGCCATGGTGAAGGTGCCCCTCAACAAGGCAGACAAGATCATCTGGAAGCTGGTGAAGAAGTGGCTGTTCCTTCCCCAGAGAGCCAGCAACGAGCTGGTCCACATCGCCCACAGGCACGGCGGCGCCAACGTGCCCCGCATGGGTGACCTGTGTGACGTTGCGGTGATCACCCATGCCTTCTGCCTGCTGACATGTCCCGAAGCCATGGTGAGGAACATTGCGGCGAACACCCTGCGTGATGTGACAGAGAAGTGGATCGGCAGAGCCCCCTCAAACCAAGACATCGCCACCTTCCTGAGCGGCTTTCTGGATGGGAAATTCGGACGGGACGGGCGCGACATCGCTTCACTGTAGTCCGCACTCGCAACGCCACTCGTCACCTGGGGAAGTGCATCGGCTGCCGCTGGGAGTGGTGCAAGGAGCTTCAGGAGCTGGGAGTCCAGGTGCCGCAGACAACACCATCGTCACCCCGACGGCCAGGGGCTTGCTGGAGAGGACTCTGAAGGCCGCCATCTGCTTGGTGTACATGGAAACCCTGAAGCGTAAACCGGACCAGGGTAAAGCCTTTGAGTTGACCAGCAAGTGGGAGGCCAGCAACCACTTCCTCGCCGGGGGCGGCTTCACCCGTTTCACCGACTAGTGGTTCATTCGCCGTGCCTGGCTCAACTGTGTCCCGCTCAACGGAGCCGTCTGCCACGGGAACCAAGACAAGCATTGCAGGAAGTGAGGCTACACCAACGAGACCCTGCCCCACGTCCTGTGCAGCTGCAAACCCCACTCCAGAGCCTGCCAGCTGCGCCACAACGCCATCCAGAACTGCCTGGTGAAAGCCATCGTGCCACGCCTGGGGGAGATCTCCATGAACTGCACCATCCCCGGTACTGATAGCCAGCTATGACCTGACGTGGTGGTCACCAATGAGGCCCAGAAACAGATCATCCTCATCGACGTCATGGTCTCCTTTGAGAACAGGACTCCGGCATTTTGCGAAGCCCGAGCTCGTAAGCTGGAAAAGTACGCCCCCCTGGCTGACACCCTGAGAGCGAAGGGCTATGAGGTGCAGATGGACGCCCTGATTGTCGGAGCCCTGGGCACCTGGGACCCCTGCAACGAGCGTGTGCTGCGGACCTGCGGGATCGGTCGACGCTACGCATGTCTCATGCGGCGCCTCATGGTCTCAGACGCCATCCGATGGTCCAGGGACATCTACATTGAGCACATCACCAGCCACCGACAGTACCAGGAGGCGTGAGCCAGAGTGACATTGTTCTCCCACTATGAGAAAGGGACCAAGTGACCTTCTCCATTGGATCATATGAACTGGAACCATAAACTCCCTAAACATTAAATCTCACCAAATGAGGGTCAATCCATCCTCCTCATCATATCCACTCATTATACTCCACACCCGAACACAACCACTGTATGAACTTCATACCCTCATATCTCAATGTCTGTACTTTGACCCATCAACATTTTACCCCCAATCGGGGATATTGCAGATTACGTATTCCTCACGCCACCTGATCTTAAGCCAAACTTTGCACCCTTGATAATCTTTATGTTATTCCCTGATAACCAGAAACTTCTATGCTCAAACTCTGTTCACTATTATTTTTTTTAACATCATCTTAATAAAATTTTTAAATCTATGACCCTTTACAGAGTCCAAATCACCAGAGATCTACTCCCAGCAAATGGCAGAAATCTTTTTTTCTCCAAACTCTGTCCAGGATCTATGCCTGACAGTCTCAGGGAGGGGCCTCAGTCACTGTCATTGTATTTCCCAACAAGATCAATAAGCATGTTGTTATTCCCAGACTCAAAATTTATCTGTTGTTTAACCAAAATGCCTCAAACTGTCACATAACTAAAATGCAAATGAGAACTGGCCTATTCAGTCAATTCCCTTTGCTCTCAGGTAGCTCCCTCCCCAACATAACCCCTGCATATCTGCATGAGCTGCTCTGGGCCATTCTTCTCCCTTTTCATCAACAGATGACAGCAGAAAGCTTTTTACTCTCTTACTTCATGCCACGGGGATGGATGGATGGATGGATGGATGGATAGACAGATTCATTCTATGTCCTGATTCTTTTCTCACTCATGCCACTTTTATAGCAGTGGATAATCAGAATTATATAGTTATTGCATGGTGTTAACTATCATGCAAACATGACTTGCGACAACCATACAGTTAAGATTAATGCATAATAGTATGGTCCCAGAATTGATTAAACTATCTTTTAGTGAGTTAACCAGACACTTGGGGTTTTGTTTTATTATTTTTCCCCTTCAGAGGGTCACTACAAGGCGCGGCAGAGCTTGTTTGGGGGCCTAAAGCTCATGCTTCTGTATATTAATAAGCATGGATTTCTTTTAAGTGACAATTGCTAGTTAAAAAGTTTGGGGAATATAAGCAAACAATCACAAAAGAAATTAAGGCATATGTAGAAAAAAATACTGTAAAAATAAGTATGGATGTGCAAGATATAGGTACTTCAAGGGTGACTAAAAGGACGTAATTACATGCAAATGGATAATAGAGAAAACCCAACAAAAAACAGTAAGCAATGTATAATATTGTCTTGCATGAGCAAGATTGTGGTGGGTAGGCACAAAAACATCAATTACGTTTCCCCTTAAAGAGTTACTATATTTTTAGCATGTTTAGAAAACATTTTTTTCAGAGTGATTAAATATCTTATATTCCTTCTTTTCAACCTGGAAAATAACTTCAGATCAGTGCCATACACAATGCAAAGAAGATTACTTACTATTTTATTTAGGACAGACTCTGCCACCCTTCTTCATGTAGAGTAGTATTTTATTCCATAAATAATTGCATTTTTTGCAACTGGACTATTTATGGAGTAAAATATGAGTAAAATAGGTTGGTTCTGCCACTATGTTGTTTATATTTCAATACTAGTCAAAGGCCCCAATCATGAGTGCTACAAATGCTGTACAAACACATAAGTAGACATGGTCCATGCCTTGAACAACTTAAGACCCCAGTCCTGAAACTTGTGGTCATCAAAATAGAGAATCAAGGCCTAAAATGAAATGAGCAATCAAAACTACATTTTCCAACTGAAACTCTAAGCCTTAGAGTCTAAGGGATTGAGGCATAATGTAATTGTGCTTAATTGTCATTTCCCCAGGAGACTGGGATGAAGGCTCCTACTCTTCAGAACAGTGGTATGATCACTTTAAAAAAACATAAGAGGTCAAGGTGTCAGTTCTGTGCTCATGCAAAGAATGATACGTTCAGCTACAAACCAGGCTGGAATGCTTCACTATTTACACATAAGAAAGCATACTGTCCAAGGAATACCAGTACTATTTCATGAAGCACCTGGATTTAATATAGAATTTCCCATCCATATACTGAACAGGTCCAGCACCTTTTTATCTGATGATACAAAATTAGATCAAAGCACAGTCTACACATGCAACTATGTACATTAGCAAAAAGAACGAGGAGTACTTGTGCACCTTAGAGACTAACAAATTTATTTGGGCATAAGCTTTTGTGGGCTAAAACCCACTTCATCGGATGCATGCAGTGGAAAATACAGTAGGAAGATATATATACACAGAGAACATGAAAAAATGGTTGTTGCCATACCAACTTTAACGAGACTAATCAATTAAGGTGGGCTATTATCAGCAGGAGAAAAAAATGTTTGTAGTGATAATCAGGATGGCCCATTTCAAACAGTTGACAAGAAGATGTGAGTAACAGGAGGGGGAAAATTAACATGGGGAAATAGTTTTTACTTTGTGTAATGACCCATCCACTCCCAATCTTTATTCAAGCCTAATTTAATGGTGTCCAGTTTGCAAATTAATTCCAATTCTGCAGTTTCTCGTTGGAGTCTGCTTTTGATGTTTTTTTGTTGGAGAATTGCAACTTTTAAGTCTGTTATTGAGTGTCCAGGGAGGTTGAAGTGTTCTCCGACTGGTTTTTGAATGTTATAATTCTTGACATCTGATTTGTGTCCATTTATTCTTTTGGGTAGAGACTGTCCGGTTTGGCCAATGTACATGGCAGAGGGGCATTGCTGGCACATGATGGCATATATCACATTGGCACATCTACCTAGGAAATCTATGAGCTGCCTGTATTTCTCCTTCAGATAGTAAATGTTTGTTATCCATTTTAGAGGGAAAGCTGAGAGAGGAATTGGGATGGAGGAGATGAGAACAAAAGAGTATGATATATAGAACTGCTTTGTTCTTCTCTTCCAATGTGCTCTATTTTGCTATATAATTGTGGTTTGAATGTACACAACCATAACTGTGAAATTCATATTTATAGATCTGTTTTTATTGACTACTTGCTAGATTATAGTTTACTCTCAGGCCTGTGTAGGGGGTAGCATATGGCTGCACACTCCATAAGGCGCTCTGGAAAGGGACTGTGACAACCTTCTGAGTCACATCTTGTGTAGCGTCTGTTTTGCTTAGAGGGAGACAGGGAGAATATGCTGACTTTGCATCCAGGTAGATCTGGCTTGTGTATAATGAAGGCTCCATCCACTCCCCATAGTTTTACAGAGTTGAAAGCCAGAAGAGGAACTGCTAGACCATTTAACCTGATCCCCTGTGTAACATAGGCCCTTAAATTTGACCTAGCTATCTGAATATGGCACCCGATAACTTGTGTTTGACTAAAGCATATCTTCCAGCAAGGCTCCCAGTCCTGATATGAAGACATCAAGTGGTGGAGAATCTACTACTTCCCTTGATAGTTTGTTCCATTGGTTAACCACCCTCACTGTTAAAAATGTGTCTTATTTCCAGTTTGAGTTTGTCTGGCTTCAGCTTCCAGAGGAAGTTGTACTCACGATTTAACTAGCATGGTTCAATCCCCACTATGTGGACAATTTTATTCTAGTTTAAGAGATTCTTATATTGATTTAGCTGAAGTTGGTAATGAAATATCTTAATCTAAATTGATGTGAGCCACTCTTAAACCAAAGTAAGAGCGTCTACATCAGAGGATTGCAATCGATACAACTTTCTCATGGAGGCAAAGTCTAAGATTGACAATAGGGATCTAAATGTATTTTGTGGAGATTTCAGCATTCAGAAAAACAGAGACACCCAAAAGCACAAATTATTGTGTCAATCAGCTGAACAGAACTTCAGTTCCGTCACCTTCATATCAGGGTTGGAAAACTAGTACATGAATAGAGCACACACAACTAAAACAACAAAGTAATTAAAAATCCATGCACTATGTTCAAGGGTAAGTTGGTGCCCCACCTCAGGAATCATTTTACAGTCACTGAACAACATCTAACAAAGTATATAACAAAGCACAGATAAGCAACTATAGTCAAAGAAGCACATCAGTTCAGTGTTCCTTCCTCCGAAGGTTACTTTTCAAATTTCCATGTAGTTGATTTTTCTCTTCAATAATAAATTTCCAGCAATTTCTGGGTCAGAGGAAAAGATTATTGTTCTTTCTAGAACAAGAACATTTTATTTGCATGAATGACTAGTGTTTGACTGAAAACAAAATGAAAGCAGAAATATAATATTTTTGTATATTGCATTCAAGAGACATTTCTCCTTTGATGGGTCACTAGACTCAGATCCGGGAATATCAGTGGGTGCTAGTTTTCATTTCAATTTCTGATTTTCTTTGAGCTGCAGCAAAGTTTTCTCCCTTTCTTAGGTATCTGTGAAAGTAAAAATCATGGTGCCTCTATCCACAGATTACCCGTGTGTGGAATCCTTTAGCTCATTTGCTACGCATATAGGGTCATCTTTGTATTCATGTGGGGAAGGGATTTTATTTTTTATAGCTTCACTAACTGCAAAATGATTGTCCTGGCAACCCAAGGACCCAAAGAACAGTGACTAAGTTTCAGAGTAACAGCCGTGTTAGTCTGTATCCGCAAAAAGAAGAACAGGAGTACTTGTGGCACCTTAGAGACTAACAAATTTATTAGAGCATAAGCTTTCGTGGACTACAGCCCACTTCTTCGGATGCATATAGAATGGAACATATAATGAGGAGATATATATACACACATACAGAGAGCATAAACAGGTGGGAGTTGTCTTACCAACTCTGAGAGGCCAATTAATTAAGAGGAAAAAAAAAAAAAAAAAAACTTTTGAAGTGATAATCAAGCTAGCCGAGTACAGACAGTGTGATAAGAAGTGTGAGAGTACTTACAAGGGGAGATAGAGTCAATGTTTGTAATGGCTCAGCCATTCCCAGTCCTTATTCAAACCGGAGTTGATTGTGTCTAGTTTGCATATCAATTCTAGCTCTGCAGTCTCTCTTTGGAGTCTGTTTTTGAAGTTTTTCTGTTGTAATATAGCCACCCGCAGGTCTGTCACTGAATGACCAGACAGGTTAAAGTGTTCTCCCACTGGTTTTTGAGTATTTTGATTCCTGATGTCAGATTTGTGTCCATTAATTCTTTTGCGTAGAGACTGTCCGGTTTGGCCAATGTACATGGCAGAGGGGCATTGCTGGCACATGATGGCATATATCACATTGGTAGATGTGCAGGTGAACGAGCCCCTGATGGTATGGCTGATGTGATTAGGTCCTATGATGATGTCACTTGAATAGATATGTGGACAGAGTTGGCATCGGGGTTTGTTACAAGGATAGGTTCCTGGGTTAGTGGTTTTGTTCAGTGATGTGTGGTTGCTGGTGAGTATTTGCTTTAGGTTGGGGGGTTGTCTGTAAGCGAGGACAGGTCTGTCTCCCAAGATCTGTGAGAGTAAAGGATCATCTTTCAGGATAGGTTGTAGATCTCTGATGATGCGCTGGAGAGGTTTTAGTTGGGGGCTGAAGGTGACAGCTAGTGGTGTTCTGTTATTTTCTTTGTTGGGCCTGTCTTGTAGGAGGTGACTTCTCCCCTTGTAAGTACTCTCACACTTCTTATCACACTGTCTGTACTCGGCTAGCTTGATTATCACTTCAAAAGTTGTTTTTTTTTTTTTTTTCTCTTAATTAATTGGCCTCTCAGAGTTGGTAAGACAACTCCCACCTGTTTATGCTCTCTGTATGTGTGTATATATATCTCCTCATTATATGTTCCATTCTATATGCATCCGAAGAAGTGGGCTGTAGTCCACGAAAGCTTATGCTCTAATAAATTTGTTAGTCTCTAAGGTGCCACAAGTACTCCTGTTCTTCTTTTTGCGGATACAGACTAACACGGCTGTTACTCTGAAACTTAGTCACTGTTCTTTGCCCAGCACTGTACCTAAAGTCAAAATCTATGCCTTACTTTTTGAAAAAAGTCATAAGTAGTCAGATATAATATAAATACTGAGGTCTTAATACACTGAGACTTTTCATGTTGGGTCTTAGCTATTTCCATGGTGGCAATGAATGACTGAAATTGCTAATACAGGGATATTACTGCTGTGTGTTTCTCTCTGTGTAGTCAGTAGTAGTGGAATGAGGACATGTATATAAACTCACCATTTGAAAATATTTTAGAGCAGAGATATTAACTGCAGGGAAGGGAAAATCCTAAAGGGTTCAGTGTAGTAAAGTAATTTACAGTAGGAGAGTTTTCTCATGGAATATTACTGAGTATGCAATGAGGCACATTTTTCCAACTAAAAAAAATTATTTTACTTCTTGTGGATATGAATAATTGAAGTCTCATACTCACAGCTCTTGGCTGGTTGGATCTCCTCCTGGGACTGACTCCTTCAGCAGTGCTTTCAGCATTAGCTTTTTTCACAGCCCCTTTTCTCTGCTCTAAGATCCTCTGATTATCTTCACTTCAAGCCCCTTCTCCCAATCCTCTAAAAATCAAATCCTGAATTGCTCGCATGTCAGACATGAATGCTTGAACAATTTTCTAAATGAGATTTAAAAAGTGGTATTAGGATCACAACTTTCCTGCTGTATTCAATCACCCACAGAGAGATGTGGTGATATGACACTCCCAACCCTAGCCCTGAAATATAAGCACTGTGCACAAAACAAATGCACTTCAGATGTGGAAGAGTGGAAATTTGAGGATGGGGCTGGAGCTCCATGGATGGCTCAGAGGCTGGTAATGAGATGCACTCCCAGCAGCTATACTATAGGAATTCTGCAAAGGCAGTGTTTGTAAACATTCATTTGAATTCAGAGCAGCTGTTCAGTTTGACCACGCTTTTGCCCCTTATTATTTACTATTTGTGAACATTCATGCAAATTGTTTTTTGTTGGCAGAAATGTTTGGCGAATACCTGCTCTTGTATTCATATGTGAACAAGGGAATCCAGGCATGAAGAAAAGTAAAGTATTCATCACCATTCATCACTGCTATCTTTAAAAGTTTCTGTCATCTGATGAGGGAGCTGAAACAATGCCACGTGATATAGGTGAATAACTACACACCACAAATACCAAACAACAAAGAATGGAGGTGAACAGTTGGTGACCAATCCATAGGCTGAAGATTATGTGCCATAAACACTGGCAAATACATGCACATAATTAATATATCCATAGACATCAGCATCAGTTCATGATTTGCTATCCAGCTCCTCAGTTGCTGTAAATCAGCATAGCTCCACTGCAGTCTCAGCAGGAACGCCAAGGATATAATGGGTCACGGAAACCAAGTTAACCTCTGATCTTTGAAAGGATCCTTGAGGTCATTGTTAAGACTTGTTCTTTCTGCAGATTGGAGTAGCTTCACTCCTACTGATTATAATACACTGTACTTTTCTAAATGTATTACTATTTTATTGTACCAGATATGCATCATAAAGTAAAATAATCATGAATAATTAATAATGACACAATGGGTATTCTACACAGCAATTAAATATCTGCGGCTGGCCCATGTCAGCTGACACGGGCTCATGGAACCTGGGATGTGTGACTGTAAAACTGCAGTGTCGATGTTTGGGTTCGGGCTGGAGAAGAGCTCTGGGACCCTATGAGAGGGGAGGGCCCCAGAGCTCAGGCTCCAGCCTGAACCCAAATCTCTACACTACAGTTTTACAGCCACACAGACAGAGCCCAGTGAGCTTGAGTCAGTTCACATGGGCCAGCCGCGGGTGTTTAATTGCAGTGTGGAAATAGCTAATTATGTTACAAAGTGCCTGCACTGGAGCCTCTGTGGCAAGTATGGATTTAAACGAACCATGTGGTATTGAGCTCAATGAATTGAAAGTGCTCTAGAGCAGGGGTTCTTAAACATCACTGCACCGCAACCCCCTTCTGACAACAAAAATTACTACATGACCCCAGGAGGGGGAGGCCAAAGCCAAAGATCCACTGCCCCGGGCCAGGAGTGTGTGTGTCAAAGCCGAAGCCCAAGGGCTTCAGCCCCAGGCAGGAAGCCTGTAACCTGAGCCCCACCACCCAAGGCTGAAGTCCTCTGGCTTTGGCTTCAGCCCTGGGTGGTGAGGCTTGGCCCCCAGAAAGTCTGAGGCCAGCCCTGGTGACTCCATTAAAATGGGGTCGTGACCCACTTTAGGGTCTTGACCCAACAGTTTGAGAACCGCTGCTCTAGAGAATGAAGAGACTAAGATTTTATATGATCTGACAACTGTCACAGGCAAAACAGTGCAGGCAAACAGCCTGGCTGTGTTGTTCTAGAAAACAAGACAAACAAGACCATGTTAATTGATATCATCATGCCAGCAGATGGAAACAGAAAAAAAGAAACAAGAAGAGAAGACAGTGAAGTATGAAGAACTTTGCCACAAAATGGAAAGATTATAGAAAACTAGAACAAAGACGATCTTAGTGGTTACTAGAGCACTTGGAGCGATCCCTAAGGATATGAATGAACAGCTTAAGAAGATGTTAGGAGTGCAAGACATCACAATCAGTGATTGCCAGAAGACAGTGCTTTTAAGCACTGTAAGAAGATTAAGGAAAACAAATGCATTTGAGCACCTAAAATGAAGGAATTCTGCAGAGGGCTTAACAAAACTCCTCACTACTCAAACATATAGAATTGGTTTGTGGTCAGCACTTATTGGTTACTCCCGGAGCCTTTAGACAGTAGATTTCCCTTTTTATCCTTAAAGATCTTGTATGTTGTGACAGCTGTCTGTAAGTGTTTTCAGGCTGAAGGCCTAAGATGACAGACAACTTATAAAGGTGGGAGAGAGGAATACAATCAAAATATGTGTAATTTCTAAACATGCTTCAGCTTACCCAACTGTCCATCAGCCTATCCTTAGCTGATTGATTACCTGTAGGCAACATATAAGAACTGGGTCTTGAGGAGGAATTTAAAGGAAAAGAGAATAGTAGCCTTATGGACAATTTCAGGGAAGGTGATCGATATTGAGAGGCAGCATAGAAATCAGCTATTGGAAAAGGAGCGATGGACAAGTAGTAAACAAGTGTGGGAGTTATGCCACTAGAGATAAGAGACATTAAGTATGGAGAGCTGCAGAGCTGTGAAGGACCATGAAGATGAGAATAAGAAGCTTGAATTTGATACCATGAAGAAGAGGAGCGCAGTGGTGAGATTGAAATTGGAGGAAGGGAGTGGTTAGAATAATAAGCAATAATGATGACCTTATCAGAAACATTTTGAAGAGATTAGGGTGGAGCTGATAAGGGCATCAGAGGGGAAGAGGTATTGGTAATCAAAATGGGATGATAGGGTCTGTACAAAAGTATTGGTTACATGGGTAATAAAGGTTGGATTTTTGATATATTATAGAAGCAGCAATAATATTGAACACAGCCTTGCTGTGCAGGGGAAGGGAGAAGCAAGAGTTGGAGATGAACCCCAGATTATGGACCCGAGTGATAGGGTGGATGGTGCTATTATCAACCATGATAAAGAAAGGGGGAGCAGGGAGGGCTTCGAAGGAAAATAAAGAGTTCAAGTCCTGTCACATTAGGTTTAAATTTAGGGCAACACTTCCAAGAGGAGAAGTCAGAAAGATGAGCAGAAATATGGGATTGGGTCAAGGGAGAGATCCATAAGGGTGATAGCTGGAGCCATTGATAGATGAGATCACTCAGAGAGATTTTAAAAGATGGAGAGGACCACAAACAGAGTCCTTTAGAATTTTTTTAAAGAATGGGAGTGAGAAGGAGGAGAACCTACTAAAAAAGTTGTTGATGAAGTAACCAGAGGGGAAGCAGGAGAACCAGGAGTGAATGACTGGCAAATGTCCAGAGAGATCAAGATGTCAAGAAGGAGGGCATGGCTGACAGGATCAAAAGCCTCGGAGAGATTATGGAGAGTGAGGATGGAGTTGAATCTTTGAGATGTGTCCAGAGAAAGGTCATTAAACACCTTCGTGACAGGAGTTTCAAGGAGATGGAGAAGGCAGAAGGCAGGTTAGAAGAGATCCAAGATGAAGCTGAGCAGAGGAACTAGGCAACTGTTAGATGAGTTTGAAGGTGAAGGGAAGAAAGGGAAATGGTAGTTAAGAACTTTGGGCTTGTCCACACATTGCCAGCAAAGCACATTAGAGTGGTGTGATTTGTACAGCATTCTAAAATGCTATGCTCTAACTGCCCTGTGTAGATCCTGGTGGCATTAACTAAATGTTAGTGCAAACTAGGTACCTTTTAGGTTGCATGAGGAGGGTCTATATGGGACAGTTAGTGTGTAGCACATTAGAGCACTTTACAAATTAACACCCCTCTAACATGCTTTACTGCACCATGTAGGCTAGCCATCAGGAGTAGATACAGTCCTTTTGTTCTGTGTTACTACAGTGCCTAGCACAACATAATCTTGACTGGTGATTGGAGAACCTATGTACTGCCTCAGTACAAATAATAAATATAAATAAAAAATCTTGCACCAATTTTAAAAGATTTTCCATGAGCTAACACAAAATTTTTATAGCCTGGGGTAAAGTCATTAAAGAAAGCCCTTGAGATTACAGCCTAATTGGTAATGTGTGCCTTTGCTTTTCTTCATCTCATATTTGCTGTAAGGATAAAGTGTATTGTGGTGCCATTTTCAGTGTTTGTTACAATCTTTATCAAGATAATGAAGTACTATACCAAAATGCCAATAAAGCATTGTATGTCTACACAGTCTACACATATGTAATTTAATTTGTCACTAAAATCAACAGATTTGATTTGGAATACCCAAAGAGTTGCAGCTGCAATAGAGACCATGCGGTGCTCTGGTGTATTATCTCCCATTTGAATGGTTGCATGCTCTGGCATATAATCAAATCTTTGAAAAAGTTTGATGCTGATTTAATTCAAAGGTTTAGGCAATTTTCTTGTGGGCATCCCTAAAAGTTATCCTTTAATTGTCCTTTTAACAAAGATGTTTCTCTCATGAAAGCAGGTCTGGTTCAAAGTCCTCCATTGTGAAAATTTGGAATTATGTGTGGAGTTGTGCATGAGTTTACTCTGATCACTCAAATTCAGGCTTGATTCAAGTTCAATCTACCTACATGAACCAGTGTGCTGCTGAGAACATTTTCAATCTACAAATTGTCCTTAGAAGCTTTTTGAGAACTTTTTTCTTCATTTGGATCCAATGACTAGGCAGCTGGTATGTGAGGCTACTGGGTATTGCAGTAACAACAATTGTCTGGCTGTTGCTTTTTTGTTCCTTTGTCTATTGCATCCATCTGTTGTCGCTCATCTTATAATTAATTTGTAAGCTCTTTGGAATGGGGACTGCCTTTTCATATGTGTATACTGTACAATGGCACTCTAATCCTGGTAGGTCTTTTAGGCACGGGGCCTCAGTACAAATCAATACTAAATCATAGAGTCATGGAATCATACAATGACAGAGTTAGAAGGGACCACAAGGGTCATCTAGTCTAACCCCCTGTCACGATGCAGAATTTGTTATCTCTAAACCATCCAAGACAGCTGGCTATCCAGCCGCCTTTTGAAAATGTCCAGTGAAGGAGATTCCATGACTTCCATAGGCAGTTTGTTCCATTATCCTACTATTCTTACAGTTAGGAAGTTTTTCCTGAGATGTAATCTAAATCTGCTATACTGTAGTTTGAACCCATTGCCTCTTGTCCTGCCCTCTATGGCAAGAGAACAATTTTCCTCCATCTTTCTTATGGCAGCCTTTCAAGTATTTGAAGATTGCTCTCATGTCCCCCCTTAATCTCCTCTTTTCCAAACTAAACATTTCCAATTCCTTCAGCCTTTCCTCACATGGCTTGCCTTCCATTCCTTTGATTAACTATGTTGCTAACCTCTGGATCATTTCCAGTTTCTCTACATCTTTTCTATGCACCGGTGACAAAAATTGCACACAGTACTCCAGCTGAGGCCTAACCAGCGCTGAGTAGAGTGGTACTATCCCCTGCATTGCACCAGTGACTCAGGTTGAGGTTGTGATCCAGCAGAATAACCAGATCCTTCTCAGCAGTTATCCCCCATTCTATATTTGTGCATTTGTTTTTTTCTTCCCTAAGTGTAGGACCTTATATTTATCTTGGTGATTTTCATTTTCTTGTCTATAGCCCAGTTCTCCAATATTTCAAGATCCCTTTGAATTTCAGTTCTATCCTCCAAAGTGTTTGCAAACCACCCCCACCTCCCAGCTTTGTGTCATCTGCAAACTTGATCAGAATGTTCTCTATTCCTACACCCAGTAATAAAGACATTAAATATCACTGGACCCAGAACAGATCCTGTGGAACCCCACTTGCAACCTCCTTCCACTATGACATCATTCCATTAATAATTACTTCTTGTTTGCAGTTGTTTAACCAATTATGCATCCACTTAACCCATATGAATTTGTGTAAATGATGTCTGTTAAATACAAGCTTATCTGTGATTCTGATATCAGATTTAGCCATGGGAAAACTAGATTTATTACAAACACAGGAGCTGATTCTTTTGTCTTACTTACACGATTAACACCTCTGAACTTGTTTTGTGGTTCAAAGAGATCTGATTTGTTTAAACCTGTACAATGTGTGCCACTAAATTTATATTCTGGAACACGCTATGGAAATACACTAGGGAGCCAGCATGCTAGCCTGCAATACAGCCTAGAGTGTCCAAAACAACTGAACAAGACATTCTATTAGATCTGACAGTTCTGATGCTGGGATTACCCTTCAGTGACTTCAAACTTTGATGGTTCAATGTAAGTTTTTTTCTTTACTGCCACTGCCTTCTAAATGAATTCTGATAGTATGGACAATGGAGGCAACTTCCTTCCAAGCCACTGGGCCAAACTCATTGAAAAATTTGTTCCCCTAGAATAACTGTTTTGTTGCCAATGGAAAATTGGAGATTCCTATGCCACATATGACAGTATTTTAAATAATTTGGAACAGAAAGGGAAGAGTATTTGGTTAGTATAGGATCAGATTAAAGGATTATATGATGATAAAATTCAGGACTACCTACAGTTATTCATTTTCAGTGAATGTCATGGTTTTCCATTTTGCATACCATTCAGTATTTGCTTTCAGTTATTGCTCCCTACAAGAGGACAATTTATCCATACAATGGTTGAACCAATTAAATAATCAGTTTATGAGGGGAAAATAATTTGACCCAACAATTTTTGAACCAGTTTGAATAGTTTGACCCAATCTTTTAGGGCCTACAAACTTGAACCGAAACCTAAAATAAAGTAGATTCCAAGTACAGATCAGAACACATCTAGATTAACAGATATATGCTTGTGCTGAATGTTGGAATTTTGGTAATATTTTTATACTTCCTGTGTTTGCCTTAGTTTCCTTCTGGGCTTTGCATTGCTATGCACGGTGTGTAAAGGATTAAAAAGCTACTCTTCAGGCAGAGCAGGTATTGGGTCACATAACTTTGTGGGGTGTATGAATGGGTCATTCAAGGACTGTCTGAAACTGACCCATATCAATGGAGGATCTGGAAAGACAATGGCAACCCCAAGGACTGAACAATTGGCACTTATCCATGGGAAATTCTGGCAGGCAGAACAGGCTCCATCTCAGAGGCTTTGGCTATGGCTACACTGGCGCTTTACAGCGCTGCAACTTTCTCACTCGGGGTGTGAAAAAACACCCCCTGAGTGCAGCAAGTTACAGCCCAGTAAAACGCCAGTTTAAACAGTGCCCCGCAGCTCCCAGCATGGTAAACTAATCCCCTCAGGGAGGTGGAGTGCCTGCAGCGGTGGAAGAGCTCTCTCCCAACGCTGGCATGCGACCACACTCACACTTCAAAGTGCTGCTGCGGGAGTGCTCCCACGGCAGCACTTTGAAGTTTTGAGTGTAGCCACGGCCTTTGAGGCTGCATGGCCTACACCTTAAGGAAGAACGGGGGTCTTTGAGGATCTGGAACAATGAAAGGTTCCTCCAAGCAATTGTTCAAATCCTGAGGCATAGCACAGATCTTGTGGATCTGTAACAATGCCCCCATCATAGTAGTATGATACTACCATGTATCTGAGTAAGTGACAAACAACGAATTTATCTTCACAACACCCCTGCCATGTAAGGAAGCGCTGCTATGCCAATTTACAGGTGGAGAAGTGAGCAGCAGACAAATTAAGTAACTTGGTCACGGAGGAAGTCTGTGGCAGAGCTTGGAATTGAACCTAGGTCTCCTGACTCCTGTTTCACAGCCTTATATAATGGTTTGGACAGACAGAGCTGTATGATGGTTCCATATATTCTTTCTTCATCAGTGTTATTATGGAAATATGTTCTCCCCTTGTCAGCAGAATTCCTTGCCCAGGATGCCCCCTACACTCACCTGGGCTGCTATTCTGCAATGTTTGGGAGGTTTTCTGACTCTGGTTCAAGTCCTAAGAGGCTCAGCCCTAGAGAGCCATTCCCTGCTGGAGCTGTAAATGAACATAACAAAAAGGGAATTAACACAAAGGAATCATCCCAAAGCTGAGTTAAGTCTCTCCTCCTTCAAAGGGCACTTGTGAGGCTGTGGACCTACATCAAGTTCACAAATAAATAGAAAAAAACAATCCCCTCAAGTAAGTCAGCATCAGGATTTTCCTTCCTTCAGGGAGGGCCACGGGGCAGCAGTCATTTGAAGAGCTCCTGCCTTAAGATGGCCCTCTCTCCAAAAGCTAAGACTGAAGTCTGCTTTCCTCCCTGGTCTTCCTCAGCTGAGCTAAGTTAATCCATTTTAAGCTTCTCCCTCCAATTCCAACATTTTTCACAGATGTGATATGGGAGGGGAGAGCACCTGAGCTTGTTAACTTGGGGTATATGAACCTCATACTAAACAACCCAATCACATACTGCCTTCTTCCATTAACCATTCTTCAATAATTTTCTTATTTGGTATATCTTCTATCCACTTCTCTCCTAATTTTCTTCAAGAATATTTGTAGTCACCACCAAACAAAGCAAATAAATATAAATATTTCCCCCATGCTCTATGTTTAAGTTTTCATCAAAGACACCTTGGTTCTGTCCATATATTATGCTTTCTTTCATAAAGCTACTATCTGCAATGCTTGAGGTTTATTGCACTGGGAAGAATTATTTTCTCATCGTAGATATTTCGGCTCTCAACTTCTTTAAGGCAGGGTGCCAAACACAAAATCATATTGTTGTACTACCTTTATGTAACTAGACTTGGGAATATGGGGTTTATTTAGGGTGTTGCATGCAGAATGCCATAAAATGAGCATGAATTCAAGCCACATATCACTGATTTGTTTCATTGTATTAAACTTGAAGTGTTACATCCCAGAAAGTGTATATATATATATATATATATATGATTTTGGCTAAGAGAGGTTGGTTTCTTTGTCAACTTTAATCAAATGTTAGTCATATTCCTTTATAAAACAATAACCTCCCATTATATAGTCGGTATAGCATGTCTTTTTTCAGTGGTGATGTTTTACTTGTAAATAAGGTTATTTTACAACTGAGGTGCAGCAGAGTTCTTGGATACAGCCTGGTGAATTACAACTCGGTTATTTGATATAGCTTATTAAAAATTAAAAACAGAGTTGTTTTCTCTTCTTAAATGACAGTTCAGTGGTTAAATCAGGCCAACAAAAATGTGTTTTTAAGTAAAGGTAACATACCATTTTCCATATATTTCCATATATTTCCCATTCAGTGTGTGTTCTCGAACAAAGAGGGTATCAATTATTCATGTGACCCTGCTGTGGAACTGCTCCTTTCCTCTGTCATGCAGATGAACTGTTTCATATTTTGCTAGCCCTAGTTAATTTAGTGTGAGGTTTCGCTTCAGGACTGTTTATTTTTCAGTCCCCTTCCATGAGTTCAGCTCTCAAGCAGTGTTCTGATTCATGAACCTCCATGATGGCCTGGACCTTGACAGCCCGTATTTTGTCTGAGAATAGTACACTCAGAACAAATACTTGTTTTAAAATGCCACGTTCCAGTGCTTGTGGGTATTGATCAGAGTCTGGGTCACTGTTACAGTGTAGTAATGTAGAGGTAGCTGATTCAGCACAACCAGTTGATAAGACTATGTTCAGCTAAAACTTTGATTCTTTCTAATAGAGTATCCATAACCAGCTGATCTAGCCTACCATTTAGGAGGGCAAATTAGATCTTAGCATGACTTCTGAAATGCAATATTCTTCTAGTTACACCTCTACCCCGATATAACGCTGTCCTCGGGAGCCAAAACATCTTACCGCATTATAGGTGAAACCTCGTTATATCAAACTTGCTTTGATCCGCCAGAGTGAGCAGCCCCGCTCCCCCAAGCGCTGCTTTACTGTGTTATATCTGAATTCGTGTTATATCGGGTCGCGTTATATCGGAGTAGAGGTGTATCTATTTCTCTGATTCTCACTGGTTTAGCAATTTGTATTTTTTCAGGTGTATAAACACTATGTTTTCTTGCATTTCTTGCAATCCCTTTCTGGCAGTTCTGTGTTTCACAGAGAACATTGCAGACAGAAGTCACAGGTATGTCTGGCAAGATTTAAGTGTTTCAGAACATGGAGCTGTCCTGCTAGCGATGACTATGATGAATATTTCCATTGCCACGCTTTTAGCACCTGTTTGGTTGCCACAATAGCAGGGGTCCTCAAACTTCATTGCACCTTCTGACAACAAAGTTATTACATGATCCTGGGGGTGGGGACTCAGCCCAAGCTCCGCTGCCCCGAGTGGGGGCAGAGCTCAGACTTCAGCTTTGCCCCTGGGTAGCAGCAAATCTGATGGTGGCCCTGGCAACCCCATTAAAATGAGGTTACAACCCACTTTGGAGTTCTGACCCATAGTTAGATTACTGCTGCACTACAGATTCATTCTCTTGTCATTAAATTCTTCTGGCAAAAAACGAACTCCAGGGATGAAATTACAATGACATGGTGTTTGGTTGGGATTTTGAGACAAGCAATAGTAATAGGGATTTGATTATTAGAAATACAGATAGATGGGTTTGAGATGACCAGAAGAACCACATGGTAAATTGCCTGTCAGGTGTGAAGATTGTGGATCTCTCGAGACATCCTAGGCTTCAAGATAACAGATTGAAGTTCAGAACCTCCATGGTTGCATTCTCAGGTAAGCAGGCAGAATTGCAGAGTCTCAGTGCATAAATGAGATAATGGTGTAGGGAGGAGAGTTTTAGGAACTGTTTCTCTTCAGCTCCTACTTTAGCTTAGTTTATTAGGAACTGAGGAACCTTTTGTGAAAGGAGGAGCCTATACAGGAAGGACGGGTTCCACCTAAATCAAACTGGAACAAGATTTCAGGTGAGTAAAATTAAATAGGCTGTGGAGAAGTTTTTAAGCTAAGGGCGGGGGAGAGCCATAAGGTGCAGAGGAGTACATGGTCTGGACAGAGACATGCCTTAGGGGAGGAAATATTAATGGGGATTCTTAATATCTTAGTAAAGAGAAGAGGATAGAAATCGATAAAGTAGAGTGGCTGAAGGCTAAAGTAGGAGCTGAAGAGAAACAGTAAAATGAAAAAGAATCCCATTCAATTACATCACATGAAGGCAGACAACTAACTATTGACACATTTTATAAGTGCTTGTATACAAAGAAGTCTAAATATTAAGATAGGCTGATTTTAAATGAGGATATTGATATAAAGTAATAGATATCACATATACTTGGTATAAAAATGAAAATCAACTGGACATGGTAATGCCAGGGTACCAAATATATAGGAATGACAAAGTAGGTCATGTTGGTTTGGGGGGTGGCACCATACATGAAAGAAAAATATAGTAAAAATCTTAAATGAATCAAACTGTACCATAGAATCTTTATGGATAGAAATTCCATGCTTGAATAATAAGAGTGTAGCAGGAGGAATATACTACCGACCGCCTGACTAGGATGATGATGATGATGAAATGCTTAGGGAGATTAGAGAGGCTACAAAATACAAAACTCAGTAATAATGGGGGATTTCAACTTTCCCATATTGACTTGGTACATGTCTCCTCAGGATGGGATGCAGAGAAAAAATTTCTAGACATCATTAATGACTAAGGCTACGTTTTAGTAAAAGTCATGGACAGGTCACGGGCCATAAACAAAAATTCATGGGCCGTGAACTGTCCATGACTTTTACTAAAAATACCTACCGTGATTACAACTTGGGAGGGGGTGCTCTGGGAGGGGGGGCAGTCCGGGGGCACCACGGGTGCTGGGGGAGGTGACCCGGGACCCCTGCTGGTATAGGGGGTGGGGAGTTGGTGGGGCTCCCTACCCCACTCTGCGTCCCTGCAGCTCCTAGGCAGTGGAGACAGGGGCCAGTGCAGGAGCTGCTGCAGCTCCCATTGACTGGGAACCTAAAAAAAAAAATTGCTTAGCAGAAATTCTGTTTCTAGCCAGCTGTAATTAACAGGTATGAAATGAGACTTAGAGTCAAATAAATCGATTTTCGATTGTCAGAATATTTAGGGAATTATAAGTAATGACAGAACAATGATGGTCATGTAATTAAGGCCCTGGAATGGGAGTCAGGTGAGGGTTAAATTCCTGTGTGACCTTGGGCAAGACACTTAGGTGCTTTTGAAAATGTCACCCTAAGTCACTTCTAAGATCCATTGACTTTCAACCAAACTTAAGCTACTAAATTGCTTAGGCACTTTTGAAAATTTTACCCGTTTTCTCTTTGTGCTTCAGTTCCTCATCTATAAAATGGGGTTAACAATGCTACCTTTTGTCTCTTTTATCTATTTAGATTGCAAACTCTCTGGGTCAGGGACTGTCTCTTACAGTGTGTTTGTACAGCACCTACCGCATAGGAACCCCATTCTCAGTTGGGGCCTCTAGGGCTCCTTGGCCCTATGGTAATACAAATTATTATGATTTCTATTTCTTATTAATAATAATAATAATAATAATTGGTGCTATTTTCACGCAAATAATAAAAATAGCTGACAATTTTATTAAAAAATAAAAAATACAAAACTAATAGAAAGACTCCATAAAGGCAGAGACAAGTAAAAAGTACCTGATAGAACCAACCACAGATTGGTACCACTAAAACAATTGTATCAACCTGGTAGCAGGAATTGTGTCTATCTAGTAATTTTTCTTGGATGATTCTCTGTTTCTTTTGTTGTTTTCTTAATCTGGCTCATCTCAGGCTCCTCTGCAAAAGTTATGTATTCTATTGTTTCTGAAATATCAGCTTTCCCTTTTCTGACACAATGGATTAGCCATGTTTGCACATTATAGTCTGTATTCTCTGAACAGGAATGTCACGTACAATTCCATAATCCAGGTTTACAATCATATGCTGTACATAAAAATATATTTATTGTAAGAATATAAAACTGAAGTACATGCTGCATGATGGGCAACTTGCATAGAGCTAGATTCTGGAACCCTTATGGTGTAATTATGTTCCATGAGATGTCGTTACTTGGAATCTTAGGCTCTGACTCTGCAAAGGGCATGAGATTTGTGTACTTACGCCAGAGGTGAATATCACTCTACAACTCCAAGCACAGAGCAGTAAACCTAAGAGAATGTTCTTTGAATACAAAATTATTCATATTTTTTCAATGGCCATGCGCTGGCAAAAACAATCCTATGAAATAGTAAAAATATATTGAACTATTTTTATTTTAGATTATTTCACTTTACCCCAGTGTCATTTGAAACTGCGTATGCACAAATTCCTGGAACATCTCCAGGGGCAAAAACACTAAGGAACAAATATACTGATATCACCATCAGTAAAAAATATTAGACACAATAGCATTGGATAGGCATATTTTAAAAATCCAAATATATATGTATATAAAGACATCAGTGTGCCTCTACTAATTCTGAGGATATAGATATATCGTGTCAGGTGCGATATGGATGTGATATGTATTGTGCTATACATGTCTTGTGTCCTTTCTCATTATCTCACCCTGGGGCAAGACTCAGTATTGCCTGACAGTGGAAATATACTTCCTAATGAAAGGGAAGCAGGGACAACAACTTAATGCATAACTGCAAAATTGACTGTAGCAAAAAATTGCTGTTCTCTACAGGCCAGATTTTTCAGCGTACACTCACAATGAGACGCCCTGGATCAGATGAGCAGGCCCACTGATACCAATGTAGACCAAGTTGTGCAGGGCTTTGAAGGCAACAGTAAGAAGCTTAAACTTGATACAGTGGGTAAGAGGTAGCCAATGGGGAGATTTGAAAAGAGGAAAAGGATGGTCAGAACTGACAGGCAAGGAAGATAATTTTAGCTGCTGCATTACAGATATATTGTCCCTTTGGCCTGAGTGATAAATCAATAGTCGAGGTTTGCTGTGTTGGTTCTGTTCGGAGGAGAAATTGGTGATATGAGTCAGGTATATTCTCAGTGTATATGCTGTGTAATCTTGTTAATTACAAGAAATGTACACAAAGTCCAGTTTCCCTATACACAGTAAAAGCTAACAACAGCAGGGAGTTTCCTTGCTCAGAAATCCCAAGTCTGCCATTCCTGTGAACTCTATGCCCAGGAAATTCCATCTCTCTGCTTCTTCCCAGCATCCCACTCACAAATGCTTCACCAGGTTTTCTTCTGGCTTTCTATCTCTCTCATCCACATCTTACAAATCCCTAAATTCCTAGGCCCTGTGTTTGTAACCAGGCAAATACTTCAACCCGCACAGATTAATTCTGACCTGCCGTGCACCTTGGATAGTCCCCTCCATTGTTTATATGTGCTTTCCTGCATAAAGGGTGCTTAATTGCTCCATCCCCTGACTCTGAAAGAGTCCATGAATGTGTCAAACACTTTAACAAGGTCTGAGATTGTCTTTGGATCAAAGACTCACTTGATGGCAGCCATTACCACCTTCTAGTATAACAGATGTCATGAGGAAGAGTGATGTGAGAAACACCATAATACATGCTCAAATTAAATGTATACCCCAAATTAAAAAAAAAAAACATAGCAAGAGGACCAAAAAATGCCACCATAATTAAACAACAGACTAAAAGAAGTGGTTAGAGGCAAAAAGGCATCCTTTAAAAAACGGAAGTCAAATCCTACTGAGGAAATAGAAAGGTGCATAAATCTTGTCAAGTATAATTAGGCATGCCAAAAAAAGAATTTGAAGAGCAACTTGCAAAAGATGCAAAAACCAACAGCAGATTTTTAGGGACATCCAAAGCAGGAAGCCTGCCAAACAATCTGTGCAGCCTCTGGATGATCAAGGTGCTAAAGGGGCACTCAAGGAAGATGAGGTCTAAATTAGCTGTTACAACTCAAGAAAGAGATCTTGGAGTCATTTTGAATAATTCTCTGAAAATATCTGCTCAGTGTGCAGCAGCAGTCAAAAGAATTATAGGGGCCATTAGGAAAGGGATAAATAAGAAGACTGAAAATATCATAATTTCACTATATAAAGCTATGGTATGCCCACACCTTGAATGCAGTCCTGGTTAACCCATCAAAATATATTAGTATTGGAACAGGTACAGAGAAAGTCAAGAAAAATAATTAGGCGTGTGGAATAGCTTCTATATGACAAGAGATTAAAAAGACTGGGACAGTTCATTTTGGGAAACAGATGACTAAGGGAGGATATGATAGAGGTCTATAAAATCAAGAATGGTGTGGATAAAGTGAATAGGGAAGTGTTATTATCCATTCACATTACACAAGAACCAGGTGCACCCAATGAAATTAATAGGCAGCAGGGTTAAAACAAACAAAAGGAAGTATTTCTTCACACAACACACAGTGAACATGTGGAACTTGTTGCCAGGGGATGTTGTGAAGGCCAAAAATATAACTGGGTTCAAAAAAGAATTAGGCAAGTTCATGGAGGACAGGCCCATCAATGGCTATTAGCCAAAATGATCACGGATGCAATCCCATATTCTGGGTGTCCTAAGCTTCTAACTGCCAGAAGCTGGGAGTGGACAACAGGGGACAGATCACTCAGTAATTTCCCTGTTCCGTTAATTTCCTCTGAAGCACCTGGCATTGGCCACTGTTGGAAGACAGGATACTGAGCTAGATGGACTGTTGGTCTGACCCAGCATGGCTGTTGTTAGGAAAGCGAGAACGAGGAGGATGCCGTAATCAAGACAGGACATGACTAGCGTGTGGACAATTATTTTAGCCATCAATACTGAAAGGAAGGGCCGGATTTTTTTTTTATCAAAGAATAAAGTAGACCTGATAATAGCTTGGATGTGTGGGGGGAAAGAGAGGTAAGAATCCAAGGTGCAATCACCATCACAGCAATCGCAAAAGGCACAACAGGTAAGATGATGTGATAGAATAGGAAGCTTGGTTTTGGCCATGTTGATCTTGAACTTGTGGCACAGCATCCTGGATGATATGTCAGAGAGGGAATAAGATGTTCAAGAATAGAGATGGAGAGAGGTACATTGGGGACAAAGGAAATTGAAAAATGAAGGACTTAGATGCCGATTACAGAACCCTGTACTGCCAGCACACAGAGTGCCATTGTGCAGGCTCCTGGAGAGGAGTTAAAATAAATCCTTGCACTCTCTCTTCCTTCTCCCCCAGCAAATCTGCACAGAGCCAAGCTCAATCAATCTCTTAATTTATGGTACGATACTGGCGAGAGAACACTCAACTTCCTTTTAACCAATGTTATTTTAATAGGTGTGAAAATACCGTATTTTCCGGCGTATAAGACGACTGGGCGTATAAGACGACCCCCAACTTTTCCAGTTAAAAGATAGAGTTTGGGATATACTCGCCGTATAAGACTACCTCTTTTCCAACGCACACCAAAAAAAAATTAAAAAAACATCAGATTTGATTTCAATATGGTAATTTTAATTCAAATGCTTATGACATGCAGGTACTTAGCAGGAAAACTGTCACTTATAAACATAAGGCTGTTTGTCATCAAACATGTAAACATAAAACAGTGCAAGTGGATTAAACTTTTCCTAATTCACTCTAAAGCTGAAAGGAAGGATAAGACAATAAACCCATGGGAGCTGCCATGCTGTTTGTTTTCTAAGCTGTCAACCAAACTGGAACTGATGATGATAGGAGGAAGATAACAAACAAGAGAGAGAGAGCAAGTGCCGGGCAAGTCCCTGGCCAGTTAGCAACGCCCATCATAACTGCAAGCTACGGTATTTTTACAGGTTTTGCTGGCGTGACAGTTTCCCTTTAAAAGCCTTCAAAATCCTCCTGTTCGTCATCTGATATCATAAGTACATCAATGACATCTTGTGATACATTTGTAAGGTAGTCATAGTATGGATCGAATTCCGTATCAGATGGTGTGGTCTCAGCTTCGGCTTCCTCTTCATCTTGCCACAAGTAGTCGTCCTCCATACCATCTAATGAATTTGATATGCCACACTTCTTGAAAGACTTGATTACTGTTTCTGCATCAATATCATTCCAGGCTTTTATGACAAACTTGCACAAAACATCCAACTGTGGAGCACGCATGTTTCCTCCTTTTGTGAATGACTTTTCGCCGCTAACCATCCATTCATTCCACTGTTCTTGAATGCGATCTTTAAATGGCTTGTTTAGGCACACATCCAGTGGCTGTACCAACGATGTCAATCCTGCAGGAATAACTGCCGCATCTGTGTTTAGTCTTGCAAGCATTTGCTTGGTGCTGGGAGTTAAATGAGCCCTGAACATATCCCACACCAGTAGACTACATTTTTGAATAAGTCCACCTGGTCGCCTGCTCCATACATTATCAAGCCATAGCTTTACCCCTTCTTCATCCATCCAGCCTTTTTCATTCACATGTACAAAACAACCAACAGGGAACTTGAATTTCGGCATTGTTTTTCTTTTAAAAATAATCATTGGTCTCAGTTTGGTGCCATCAGCTGTGCATCCTAGTACCACTGTAAAACTGGACTTCTCATGTCCTGTTGTTTTAATTAAAATTGTTTTTTCACCTTTTTTATGGACAGTTTTATTTCCAACCATATCAAAATTCGTTGGAGTTTCATCCATATTTCCAATACTACTTAACGCATAGCCATGTTTAGTGCGCTGTTGTATTACGTATCGATGGAAACTATTTACTTTGCTATCAAGATCTGCAGGTAATTTTGGGGCAATTTTCATCTTTTGCCTCAGTACCATATTATGCCTTCCCATGAATCTAGTACACCAGGATACAGTGGCCTTAAATCTGTTGCTGTGATCTGGGTTAGATTTGGCCCACTGAAGTGCAAACAAATGTATTTTATTTCGTGTCACTACATAACCATTTTGGCGATGCTCATTCACCATGTCTGCTACATGTTTTTCGAGTTCTGGCCAATGTGGAGTGCCTCTTCTTAATGCACACTTACCCCTTGGCATACTCTTTAATGCTTTTTCATTTGCTTTCCAGTCCCGAACCATCTTTTCTGTTACTCCATATTGTCTTGCAGCAGCGCAGTTATTATGTTCCATGGCAAAGTTTACAACTTTAAGTTTGAAACTGGCTTCATATTTCTTTCTTCTTGCTGGTGGAGCCATGATGGGGTTTTGACTGTTGGACATTTGTATACTGTACTGTATGTACTGGTGCTATACTGTATGAACAGGTACAGATACTGGTGCTGTACTGTATGTGGTACCCAGTATACAACAACCAGCCAATCACGGCAAGCGATGTACCTTACCGGCGATTGGCTGGTTGTTGTATACAAAGCCTGCTTGGATTGGTCAGCTCTCCCTGCCTGCCCAGCCCTCCCTGTCTCCAAGACTATCAGAGCGGTAGCGCAAACACGCCTCTTTCACCCGTCTGGCCCGCCCTTGTATCCTATTACCTCCTTCTCTGCCTCTCAGATCTCGCACATGCGCACCTGCGCCGCTTCACTGCAGTCCTCAGGAGCGAGATCTGAGAGGCAGAGAAGGAGGTACGGTAATAGGATACAAGGGCGGGCCAGACGGGTGAAAGAGGCGTGTTTTTCTGGGCACAGCACCGCTCTATCTCTTTTTTCCATACCCCGGGCGTCCCGGACGCCTGCAGCTTGCTCCGCCCTTCACTTACACCTTCCCGGTGAGGCGCCCCCTCACCTCGTCATCGGGCGGGGATGCGGCCGCGGCCGTTTTTGAGCTCCCCCCACCATATGCGGCGACCGCAGATTCTCCAGTCCGGCTCGGAAGTTTCAGCACCCGCCCTATAAGACGACACCCGGCGTATAAGACGACCCCCGACTTTTGAGAAGATTTTCCTGGGTTAAAAAGTAGTCTTATACGCCAGAAAATACAGTACATACTTAACTTCAACACATCCTATATCAAATCAAGTAATTTTATGGCATTTTACAGGTGTTACCTAACAAATTATTAGTAACCTCGTGTATGGGGCTCACAAAACATCATAACAATGCAACATCCATTTTTCAGTGGAGAGTGGCTTAATTGTTTAATATTTAAAGCCTTAATCATAGCATAGAAAATAGAGGCAGCTTTCCAAATCCATCAAAGGAAGGGCCATTACAACATTCCTAATGAACTTGCTAACACAACCTGAAATATGTTGGCAAATACCTGTAAATAAAATTAACAAAGCATACAATATGTTCAAAAAGTGTTAACATTCATATAAAGCAAACAGGACATATTGTTCAGAAACTGAAAGAATTTCACAGAATGAATAATGATATCCCTACACAGTGACTGCTGTTCATCTGCATTCTATTGTATATTAAACAACTACAGTATTAATAGGTCGAGAATACTGTAGTATTGAACAGTTTGAAAGAACAGAAATTTTTAGAGGCTTTATTTTACAGTGAAAAGTGCATGATGGAAGGTAAACCTGGTACTACTGAGAGGGTGCATGCAACCCAAATGGCAAACCATTATCTTTTTCAACCACTAAGTCAAAAAACACTAGTGGCAGAATCTCATATTATGTGCTTCAGTTGAAAACCTTTTGCAAATATTAAAAAAGGCATGCTTTTGCCATCAGCATAATAACCTCCTCTTTAAAATAATATTTCAGACTTTGTTAAAGTCAGTCAGCCAGGAAATACAGGCCACTGTTGTATGAACAAGGTAATTTGATGGTTCTGGGGTGAGAAGCATGTTAGAAATAGAGCTGGATGAGAGACTGTTTTCTCTGCCCATGAAAATTTTTGATTTCCAATTCTTATCCCATTCTGCACTGGGACAAACTGGAGACCTCTAAAAAAAATTACGAAGAGGAAAAAAAAAAGAGCACAGGAGAGAAACACCTTTATCCCCTACACACGCCAGAATAACCCATAGCTAGAGCATTCACCTCAGATGTGGGAGACCTAAATTCATATCTTTGTTCTGCCTAATTCAGAGGAGGGATATGAACCTGTATTTCCCACATTGCAAGTGAGTGCCTTGGGATAATGGCTATTCTGGTGTAGAGGTTTTTTTGAACAAAAAGTTCTCTGTATGTGAGAAACCTTCCCAATGAAAGTCTTTACTGAAACTGATGCAGTTTTGGAAAAAGTTTCAGTTTTGATGAATTGGCATTTTGGGATGAAAAATGTTTTGTTGAAAAATTCTCAGCTGGCTCTAGTAAAAAGGTCACATTAACATATGAGTTTTTCTGTTGTTCATTTGGCCATTAAGGAGGGCAAACAAAAGCAGTAGAATCAGTGGAAATATTTTGTGCACATACATAAAATAAGCAGTGAACAGAAGTGAATATATAGCTTTCCTTCTCTGCTTTACAGACAGGGCTTGTTTTTGCTTCCATCAGAGCAGTAGACATGTTTAATTGATCTGGCCAAGAAGAGCGATAGACACAAATGAGTTCCAGAACTTTCTAAGGGAAAACACTCTGTAAATGCCCAAGTAGGATATAGAACTGTAGCTGTCTTTTGTTCTCTCCCAGTACAGTGACTCCTAAGTACAAATGGTGGAATGTTGCAAAAGATTTATGTGACTATTCACCCATTTTAAAGTGAATTCACTTTTGCCACATTCACATTCCCTTTTTATTCACTTTCTGTGAATATCTGAGTAATTGAAATTTACGACAGACTCCAGTGAGAAACTGCTGAACTTGAATTAATATGCAAACTAGATACCATCAATTTAGGTTTGAATAGAGACTGGGAATGTCTGAGCCATTACACACACTGAATCTATTTCCCCATGTTAAGTATCCTCACACCTTCTTGTCAAACTGTCTGTAATGAGCTATCTTGATTATCACTACAAAAGTTGTTTCTCTTAATTAATTAGCCTTTTAGAGTTAGAGTTAGTAGGGCAACTCCCACCTTTTCATGTTCTCTGTATGTGTATATATATCTCCTCACTATATGTTCCATTCTATGCATCCGATGAAGTGGGCTGTAGCCCACGAAAGTTTATGCTCAAATAAATTTGTTAGTCTTTACGGTGCCACAAGTACTCTGGTTCTTTTTACTAGCATAAATGTTTCCAGAAAGGATGTGATAAAAGTCACATATGTGACCAATTTTGGAAATGTTATATTAAAACCATACACAAAAGTAGTCATGACAAAAGTGCTCACCCTTACTTCCAGGAGACAGATGATATCACAACTAACCAATGGAGCTTGAAGATAAAATATCTTCAAATATCTAAAATAAGATAACAATCTCACAATTGTTTCAGACTTTTTCTATAAAGATAAAAAATTGTCAAACAATTCACAAAAATTGTTAAATTTCAAAAAATAAAACATCCAAAGATGATTCAATGGATTTGAAGCTATTCTGTGAACAGAAAAGTAGAATCATTTGTCTGATATATTTGCAAATTATTCACTGAATTCTACTTATCAGTGACCTCTCTCTGTACATTGCCCTCACACTTCACCTTAGTATATGGATGAGCTGTGACAGATTAAATAGATGGATCTAGTGGCAGTTACACTCCCAGTATCTGATATGTTATAGAAAGGAGATTTTTCACAAAGACCATGTCATGGTCTGGTGGAGATTGGAGAGGATTTTTTGTTTATCTTCCACTATTCCATCCACAAAATCATGAGAAGTGAAATTGCTCCAAATGGTTGACATTCACAGTGAGTTAAATGTCTGTTGTCTTGGCCCAATAACGAAATAAGGGCTTTCACTTTCACTTTTTGCCTTTGATAAGAGGCAAGTTTTAAATTTAATTTAAATACAATTGTAATTAATTTAAATTAAATTTAAAACTTTCCTCCTTTCAAAGGCAAAAAAACACAAACCAAAAGAAAAGACCAATCTTAAAGAAGCCAATCAGGCACTCCTGCAAAAATTCATGTATTATACATCTCTATACACATCCAAAGTCAATGGGCTAAACAGTCTCCTGTGCTGAACATTTCCTAACTCTAAAAAAACCAAAACAATCAAATAAAATACCGGGAAAGTCATTCATTTTCATAGCACTGAGTCAAAAACTAAAACCCTGCACACTTATATAGTGTATGCATTCCTCCAGGATTCAAACAAGTAGAAAATAAAATACTACATTTATTAATATCTCTACTTACAATTAGTAGTATTCTTACTTCATAAACATCAGTGGGACTATTTGTGGAGTGAAGTGCTCCTCAGTATAATTGAAATTGTTATGATTGAGTCAGTAATCATCTGGATATTTTCTTCTTTTTCTATCAAAAAATATTTAGGCAGACAATATAGTTCCTTTAAAATGGAAACTTTCCATAGGAAAATTTCAATGAGGTCAACATTTTTCTATTTTCCTTTTGAAAATTTTGATATATTGAATTGAATCAAAATACTTTGTTTTTGAGTGACTTTGACATTAAACTGCACTTGCCTAGTGTGCTGTAATGTCTCATGGGAGTTGTAGTTCAGGTACTTCATGCCCCCATTCTCACCTTTGTCCCATGATGCATTATACTCTCCTGTATGAACGAGCTGTATTGTGAATCATGGCAGAGGAGTGGTGCCCGGTACCCTGGCATGTAGGGAAGAATGACAGCATGAGGTACCTGAACTACAACTTCCATGAGACACGAGGGTACCATAGACAGATGCAGGAAAATGTTGATCTGATTTGAAATGAACTGTTTCAATATTTCTAGATCCAGGGTTTTTTTTGTTTGTTTGTTTTTTTAATTTTCTGTTCCATGGTAAATGTAGATATTTCAGCTTTTCATCCAGCTCGGAGTGAATACAGATATTGAAATATCAGAATTTCCCAGATGGTATTTCTGATTTTCACTCAGCTGTGTCCATAAGCATCTTACACAAATAAAGATGCATAGATTGAAATGTTTTTAAAGATATCTGTTTGGATGGAAAACACAATAGCTAAAGAATTACTCACATGATCAATAAATAATGAATCCTCAAAAATTCCTCCTTTGTAAAGTTAACATAATCTAAGGTCTCCACGTTGTAAGCACATTAACTGAACATATCCGTGTTCATTTGCCAATTTGGGCTTATAATTTTCCTGTTACCCAATCAATGAGTGGCACCATCTTGGATTTTCCTAATGCACTTTACAAACAAAGAAATGAATGACCTGCAGGAAAGATATCACAGCATTTTTATTGGTCAAAACATGGATTCCTAATACATGGTCACATTGGAGACTCATAGAGGGAAGACTATTATTTACCCTCTTTAAGACTCAGGTCAGCAGAGCATTTAAGAATGTGCTTATGTCCCAAATGAAATGGATAGGATTTATGAAAATGCTTAAAGTTAAGCATGGAGTGTTGTTGTAATTGTGTTGGTCCCACAATATTAGCGAGACAAGCTAGATCTCTGTGAAAGCTTGTCTCTCTTACAACAGAAGTTGATCCATTGAAATATATTACCTCTCCCACCTTGTCTTTCAAAAGTTAAGGATGTGTCTTTAAGATGTTGCTTAAATAGGCCTATTTATTTAACTAAGTGAAGCCCTTTACTAGTTTGGAGTACCATAGCCTATAGCTACTTTAGGCATTTTGGAGACACCTGCCATGTACATCAGGTATTTTTGCTCTAATTCTTTCTTTCTTTTCTAATTCGAAATTTGGTTATGGAAAATTGGTGTTACATGATGTACAGGTTCTATGAATAGACATAGCAGCTGGCATATATAAGTAGAACACTGCTTGAATGATTTGACAAGGGTAATTCATTTAGATTTACTGTATTTATCTGTCAGTTTTTCAATGACCAGAAAAAATGTACATCAGATATCTTGAATTATGCTCAATTTTACCTGTCCAAAACCTCTCTTGGGCAAACATGAGCTGTTTCATCAGACTGCCCATGTCCTGTCTTTATCTCTTCCATTTCATAAAATTGGCTAAACATTAACTGATTTTCTCCTCTTTCATTTAACCAACTAAACATTCTGCACAGCCAGCCTGAATAAGTATTTCTGGTCTTACATAAAATAATCATTCCTTCTAATTCTCCAGTAATTTAAAAATTAGTTTTCTGACCCCCATATGACATGATACTGGGGTAGTTTAAACATAACAATGACTTAAGCTGTTATGTTTAGACACTTTTCAGCCCCCACAAAAATACAATTAAAATTTTGTATTCGTTGATAAACAAGTTGAAATATATGCAGTGTAGTTGTAGCTGTGTTAGTCCCAGGACATTAGCGAGACAAGGTGAGTGAGATAATATCTAGTATTGGACCAACTTCTGTTGGTGAGAGAGACCATGTATGTAAAATAGACACCAATTTAAAATTGATCTAAAATAAAATTCTAGATAAAAACAGTTCTGTTTATTGTTAATAAATAACTACATATTTTTTATTTTAACAACCTAGGCCTGGTCTACAATGGGGGGGGGAGGGTCGATCTAAGTTACGCAACTTCAGCTTCGTGAATAACATAGCAGAAGTCGACATACTTAGATCTACTTACCGCAGTGTCTTCACTACAGTGAGTCGACTGTTGCCGCTCCCCCTTGACTCTGCATGCGCCTCTCGCCGAGCTGGAGTACAGGAGTCAACGGGAGAGCGCTTGGGCACTGATTTATTGCATCTAGACTAGATGCGATAAATCGATTCCTGATGGATCAATCTCTGCCCGCCGATCCGGCTGGTAGTGAAGACATACCCCTAGAGTTTCTTATGGTTTAAGGTATGAAATGACCATTAGATTATCTAGTCAGACCTCCTGTATATCACAGAAAAATACCACATTACACTCAAATGCCCCTCTAAATATATGGGGATATACCTATCTCATAGAACTGGAAGGGATGCTGAAAGGTCATCAAGTGCAGCCCCCTGTCTCCATTAGCAAGACCAAGTACTGATTTTTGCCCCAGATCCCTAAGTGGCCCCCTCAAGGATTGAACTCACAACCCTGGGTTTAGCAGGCCAATGCTCAAACCACTGAGCTATCCCTCCCACCCTATGTTAAACCCATTTTAGTCCTCAGAAGACTAAAAATATAAGGAACTGTTATGTATCTGAATTCTTTTGTCTGCTCTTGGTCTCACCCAGTGTTAATTAATTTTGAATGGCATAAGGGTGGTAAAATAACATTATTTATTACTATTGTTATAAACAAAATTCCTATGAAAAATGCAATGTCCATTATGTTTTGACAAGTTTCAGAGTAACAGCCGTGTTAGTCTGTATCCGCAAAAAGAAGAACAGGAGTACTTGTGGCACCTTAGAGACTAACAAATTTATTAGAGCATAAGCTTTCGTGGACTACAGCCCACTTCTTCGGATGCATATAGAATGGAACATATAATGAGGAGATATATATACACACATACAGAGAGCATAAACAGGTGGGAGTTGTCTTACCAACTCTGAGAGGCCAATTAATTAAGAGGAAAAAAAAAAAAAAAAAAAAACTTTTGAAGTGATAATCAAGCTAGCCGAGTACAGACAGTGTGATAAGAAGTGTGAGAGTACTTACAAGGGGAGATAGTCAACGTTTGTAATGGCTCAGCCATTCCCAGTCCTTATTCAAACCGGAGTTGATTGTGTCTAGTTTGCATATCAATTCTAGCTCTGCAGTCTCTCTTTGGAGTCTGTTTTTGAAGTTTTTCTGTTGTAATATAGCCACCCGCAGGTCTGTCACTGAATGACCAGACAGGTTAAAGTGTTCTCCCACTGGTTTTTGAGTATTTTGATTCCTGATGTCAGATTTGTGTCCATTAATTCTTTTGCGTAGAGACTGTCCGGTTTGGCCAATGTACATGGCAGAGGGGCATTGCTGGCACATGATGGCATATATCACATTGGTAGATGTGCAGGTGAACGAGCCCCTGATGGTATGGCTGATGTGATTAGGTCCTATGATGATGTCACTTGAATAGATATGTGGACAGAGTTGGCATCGGGGTTTGTTACAAGGATAGGTTCCTGGGTTAGTGGTTTTGTTCAGTGATGTGTGGTTGCTGGTGAGTATTTGCTTTAGGTTGGGGGGTTGTCTGTAAGCGAGGACAGGTCTGTCTCCCAAGATCTGTGAGAGTAAAGGATCATCTTTCAGGATAGGTTGTAGATCTCTGATGATGCGCTGGAGAGGTTTTAGTTGGGGGCTGAAGGTGACAGCTAGTGGTGTTCTGTTATTTTCTTTGTTGGGCCTGTCTTGTAGGAGGTGACTTCTGGGTACTCGCCTGGCTCTGTCAATCTGTTTTTTCACTTCAGCAGGTGGGTATTGTAGTTTTAAGAATGCTTGATAGAGATCTTGTAGGTGCTTGTCTCTATCCGAGGGATTGGAGCAAATGCGGTTATATCTTAGAGCTTGGCTGTAGACAATGGATCGTGTGGTGTGTCCTGGATGGAAGCTGGAGGCATGTAGGTAAGTGTAGCGGTCAGTAGGTTTCCGGTATAGGGTGGTATTGATGTGACCATCGCTTATTAGCACAGTAGTGTCCAGGAAATGGACCGCTTGTGTGGATTGATCTAGGCTGAGGTTGATGGTGGGATGGAAATTATTAAAATCATGGTGAAATTCCTCAAGGGCTTCTTTTCCATGGGTCCAGATGATGAAGATGTCATCAATGTAGCGCAAGTAGAGTAGGGGCGTTAGGGGACGAGAGCTAAGGAAGCGTTGTTCTAAGTCAGCCATAAAAATGTTGGCATATTGTGGGGCCATGCGGGTACCCATAGCAGTGCCGCTGACTTGAAGGTATATATTGTCCCCAAATGTGAAATAGTTGTGGGTGAGGACAAAATCACAAAGTTCAACTACCAGGTTAGCTGTGACATTATCAGGGATACTGTTCCTGATAGCTTGTAGTCCATCTTTGTGTGGAATATTGGTGTAGAGGGCTTCTACGTCCATAGTGGCCAGGATGGTGTTTTCTGGAAGATCACCGATGGATTGTAGTTTCCTCAGGAAGTCAGTGGTGTCTCGAAGATAGCTGGGAGTGCTGGTAGCGTAGGGTCTTAGGACAGACCTGTCCTCGCTTACAGACAACCCCCCAACCTAAAGCAAATACTCACCAGCAACCACACATCACTGAACAAAACCACTAACCCAGGAACCTATCCTTGTAACAAACCCCGATGCCAACTCTGTCCACATATCCATTCAAGTGACGACATCATAGGACCTAATCACATCAGCCATACCATCAGGGGCTCGTTCACCTGCACATCTACCAATGTGATATATGCCATCATGTGCCAGCAATGCCCCTCTGCCATGTACATTGGCCAAACCGGACAGTCTCTACGCAAAAGAATTAATGGACACAAATCTGACATCAGGAATCAAAATACTCAAAAACCAGTGGGAGAACACTTTAACCTGTCTGGTCATTCAGTGACAGACCTGCGGGTGGCTATATTACAACAGAAAAACTTCAAAAACAGACTCCAAAGAGAGACTGCAGAGCTAGAATTGATATGCAAACTAGACACAATCAACTCCGGTTTGAATAAGGACTGGGAATGGCTGAGCCATTACAAACGTTGACTATCTCCCCTTGTAAGTACTCTCACACTTCTTATCACACTGTCTGTACTCGGCTAGCTTGATTATCACTTCAAAAGTTTTTTTTTTTTTTTTTCCTCTTAATTAATTGGCCTCTCAGAGTTGGTAAGACAACTCCCACCTGTTTATGCTCTCTGTATGTGTGTATATATATCTCCTCATTATATGTTCCATTCTATATGCATCCGAAGAAGTGGGCTGTAGTCCACGAAAGCTTATGCTCTAATAAATTTGTTAGTCTCTAAGGTGCCACAAGTACTCCTGTTCTTCATTATGTTTTGGGTTCTCCTGAATGTGCTTTGAGTAGTGGAATTCAACCTCCATCATTCTGGTCATCTTTCCTCCCTTAGAGTTCATGGTGAGTGCATAGGACTCGAATGCCTGAATCTGTGACAGGTTGAACACCTCCTAGTCCCACTGAAGTCAAACACCAGAAGGCAGGACATAAAACACAAAAATAATTCCTATTGTATCAGTAAATGCATGGTATATTGAATGCTGTTCAGCTGGCATCTGTTTTCTCTGATGATCTGAAAGACAAAAGAACAGAGGTCTACCCCTTCTGGGTAGTCAGTCATTGCTTAAAATATTTCCTTTATATACAAGTACTCTTGTTGATTTTAGGCAAAACAGAGGAATTACCCCGTATTTCCTTGTATTTGTTTCATAGGCAGCCCAGGTTTCAGTGGCTTCTACCTTATTAGTTAGAAAATTGCATTAATACAGATGCTTTCTGGCTTGCTTCTAGATCCAAAGCTATCCACAGCTTAAAAATTCTTACGTAAAAAGGGATACAATTAACGTTCACAGACTTTTGATTGACTTTTACTTCTAACTCCTGCTTTCAAACACCCAGTGATCTGAAAGAGACAACACAACCTATATTGGTAGGTTTGCATTTCTTTTACCTCTGCTACAATATACACTGCACATGTTTTGGGGAAAATGCACATCCTCTCCACAATTCAATTTCCACAACACTAGCCACATCAATTTCTACACAAGGTGTAACTATTTCTTTATTGAACACCGGGTAAAGGCCATTTACTTAACATATAATCCAAAGGGCTATCCTTAGAGGGTTTTACCAGAGACCCACCCATCTGCCTGCTGACACTCTAACAGAGAATTACACAGAGAACAGAAGGAATTATGGCCTAATAGGATCCTATTACAGGAATTTCTACTAATACTGACCGCTACAGGGGACGGGACAGAAGGATCCCAATTCGACCTCAGAGCTTCATCGCACGCGATGGCTTCCACTCTGAGGAATTACAAATGAGAGGCTCAGTTCTGTCCACATACCTAATGCCCAAATATATAAGACAGAAATTCATTAACCAGAGTCGCCAGTGACTGTCACCGAAATATTGGGTCCACCTAGCTGAGAGCCAATAACAGCCAGACAGGGATAAGGAGGAGTTGCTTTATTCTGCAGAAGAAAGGACAGCCTTGCACCTTGGTACAAAGACTCTGTCTTACACACATTTTACCATTCCAATTATTATCCTGGGGATTTGAAATCCCCATGCTTATAATTACTTACTCCTTTCCTTCCACTATGACCTCAAAGTTTCCAACCTGTTTTCCAATCTCTCTATCTGTTGCCTGCCCGCTTGGGCCCGATCCTGCTTTTCTCGCTGAACCGTCCCTTCCATGGGCACCGGCTTTTTCACTACCAATTTAGCTAGGAGGGTGAGCTTCTCAACTAGCCCCCACCCTTCCTGGTCTCTTCTCTTAAACATTCTTACTCACAAGGCTACCTAAGTCCTCCCTCATGAGGCTTGCCACTTGGGCAAAATGCATGGCCCATTGGCATTTAACTATTCAATTTTCTCTTGTGGCAAACACACTGCTGTTACAACATATGCAAACACAAATGGTTAAATTCTGACAAGTCCCTGAAGGACCAGTACTTGCTTAGCCAGTGCTTCCTTTTCTGCCTGGAAGTCCTGTCTCAAGGCTTGCAACTTGCCCTGGGCGTAGGTTTGAGTTGCTGCCTGGTTCATGATCTATGCTCTTAATTGCTCAATTCTAGTTATCAAGTACACAACTCTTCCCTTTTCTCCAACTTCTCTATTGCCCAGTCTTGCTATGACTGGGGTAGATCCACCTGACACCCTTCCCGGTCGACCGGGGTAGAGAGAGGAATGCTAAATCCCTCTCCGGTTCTCAGACTTACTGCGGCTCAGAGTAGACACACTTTCATACTCACACACATACGTCCAAACTGGCCACGTCTGTGTATAACGTTCAGAGAAGGCGCTATTTAATCTCCAACTTGCTTCCTCTCTTGGGAGGGCAATTCTTTTACGCCCTGGGGTCTCCTGGGGCGTCTTTTCAGAGATTCCAGTCCAGGCCGGTTGCCTGTGGCTTCCTCAGCGTCCTCAAACCACGCCAGCTCCAGGGTCGCAAAGGCAGACTGTTGGATCTCACTGGACAGTTAAGCTTTGCAAATGTAATCTCAGCACTGTAACTTGTATTGCCTTTGGTTTGACTATGTCTATATTTTTTCACAGCCAGCTGGGGCCGAAAGCAGTTTTTCTTTGTACTTAGCCTGGTCTGCATTGATTCTTGACCTTGAACACAGATTAACTTTCTCTTTATCTCTGGACCAAGCTGAATTTCAAATTAACCTGTTCCTTTCCTCAATCGACAAATTGCTCCCATTGTGTGTCAGAGGCTTTTTGGTGATTAAAAGCTCCTTTGAGATACATGATCTTATCTAGATTGAAGGTACCTTTTAGTGGGCATTGTTTAGATGAATTTTCACGCGTGTAATGATTCCAATTCTCTAAATACCTGCAGGTTTTAGGACCATAATGTACGTACATGAAATAAGCTAGGGTATCCTTAGGGGGTGAGAGGGACTCCTTAGACTGCCCCCCACCCATTTTTCAATAACACACACAGGGAGGATGCCCTGTCCGCTCTAGCGACACATAAACTAAGGATCTCTCCCTACAGGGTACTCACACAGGAGAGGCTAACGAGGATGGCCACGACCCTCCTACACCTCCCTTCAGCAAAGAGCGTCAGCTAGTCTCAGAGAGACCGCACCACTTACTCTCATTGCATCCAGCAAGATGATCAGACTGTCAGTGGCTCACACAGAGAGGAAAAGGGGGAGGGAAGATGGGTTCACACACTCCTAGACCCAGGTAGCCTCCTCGCCAGACGATGCCAGGCAGAGTTAGCCCACCGTGGGTCTGATCTCCTAAAAGATCCTCTAGTTACCGGGCTTGCGTTAGAATAGTTCTGGTCACGAGCCAAAAGACTTCACAGAGTACTCTGGGCGTCTTCCGGTAACTCTCAATTCACACTGGTGTACATACACACACACACACCAAGGCCTCTATTTCCAGGTGCTATTCCCAAGTACCACGATGCATCTACACTATGAGGCGGTAACAACCCCTCTTGAGGCGGTAAACAACCCCTCTGTCTGGACTCAACACACTATGAGGCAGTAACAACCCCTCTTGAGGTGGTAAAAACCCCTCAGCACTGGTGCATACCCATGCATCTCTCATATGCATATATGGGGGTGGCCAAACTAACAGGTCCCCAGAACCACATACAACTACCTTATTGGGGGCGGCAAAACAATTCCCCAGAACCGCTCTGCATCTGACCTTGCTGCACAGTCAATAAGTTCGGATGGCGTGAGCCCAACAGGGACAGACGGCCCCACGGATAGTCCTCCTCCGAAACCCCAATAGAGATTTCAAAAGGCCTCCTACCTCTATTGTGGCTCCATGGGGTTTGAAGGGGAATGATCCGTAGCAGCTGCTGGTACCTCTGCGGGCGTTGCCATCCTGGACGAGCCCCCAAATTGTCGGATAATAACAGAGTTCTCACTTTTTGTTTGGGTACAGCAAGTCAGATACTTTATTTTCTCTCTATCAATTGCATAGAGGGAGAGAGCTAAACAGGTCTCTCTACAGGTAAACAATTACAGCAAGCATTTATACCTTTTGTTACAGACAATAATGAGCAACAGCTGCATTTTGTTTATACATAGGTCATTCTGATATCTTGTTTTGCTCACTAATGTAGACTCTTAGTCTACATTCCATATTATCTACACAAGGTCGCAACAACTTCTCACACAGTTCTTTCCCACTCGCCTCACACATTCCTCGCTTCTACAAATCTCGCGTTATTAGGGTTACAGTTAGCCTGACTCTTGCTAACAAACTGTCATGCATTGCAATCCCCTTCCTGTCAGTTCTTTCTCTGCTTCCACAGTACTATATAAGACCCCAACCCACTGAAACAATTAAGCATGTGCTTCACGTTACACAGATGCTAAGGTCCTATTACTGTCAATGTAATTTATGCACATGCCTAATTGTTTTGGTGAATGACTAAATGAAGTGCATCCATTATTTTCCTGTGTCCACCTAATTTGATAGCTAAGGTCCCTTAGAATGAGCCACTGAATCCATGAGTACAGTACATCTGAACATTCCAGAAAAACTATTAAGCAATAACAAAAGTAGTAGGTTTTGCTAATGAAAATTACTCTTAAGTACAATGGAATGATTTTCTAATGTGTAATTTGATCTCCTGCTTGTTACACCATTATGTATCTATCTTTACACTCATTATTTTGGTATTTAAGGTAAAAATATAAACAAATTAAGAGGCTACAAAGCAAAAGGACTCTTGGGCAACAACAAATGCATTGTGCTACAAAAACTGCCAGATAATGAAGGGTAAAATACATTACCAGGCAAATGAAGGATTTCCTGTTTTAATGGTCAAGATATGCAAAATGCACCAGCTTCTACCGGATTAGAGTAATTTACATGGTATTATGGAAGGCTTAATACAGTATAATAAACTGTCATTTATAAAATGATAGCTGCTGGACATTATGCTGTCACTTTTATGTTTGTCGGCGAACTCTAATTTTGACACGCTTATTTCTTAATGGATACCTAGCTGTCAAAAACTCAGAGTGCTGACAGTCCTAGAGCCTTTTTACAAGATGAATCTGTGCCGCTGAAAATCAATGCAAGACAAAATAATAATAAACTAAAATACTTCTAGAAGTCTTATGCCAGAACCTGTAGTCAGCACAGGCAGGAATGTACTGCACACACATGCTCAGCAGATGCATAGACAACAACTGCATAGTTTAGTGAAAACTGTATCCTGATTAACATGATGAAACATCACCTGGGGCTGCATCCTATTTTGCACATGGGCATTTATCACCCAAAGTAAGTCATTCTTTGGTTCAATGCTGGTGAGCTTTCATCCATTGTCTGCAAATGAGGTACACAGCAGCCACCGTAGGCTGGACTACACTCAAAATACTGCAGAGGCACAGCAGAGTTCTCCCATTGGCACAGGTAATTCACCTCCCCAAGAGGTGGTAGCTAGGCTGACAGAAGAATTATTCTGTTGACCTAGCACTGTCTACATGGGTACTTAGGTTGTCTTAACTATGCCGCTCGGGGGTGTGGATTTTTCACAGCCCTGAGCAATGTAATTATGATGACCACATTTTCTAGTTTAGGTCAGGCCTGACTAGTGTTTCTGATAGGATCAGGAGTCTAGCTGGTACTCTTCTGCTCCCTCCCTGACCTCCAGTCTGGATGGTGTGCTACATCATCCTTTTCTTATACTCCAACTCAATGATGGTCTCAACACATTTCCTTCTGGCCCATGCAAGATCGAAGTGAAGAATTATGTGGAGAAGCTTTATTTATTACATTAAGTGAAGAAACTGAAAAATTGTTCATTATGAAATCTTAATCTCAAATTTGTGTGTATTCTGTTCCAAACTCAAAACCCTGGTGCTAAGGCATTAATATAAATGACTTTTACAAGTACAAGCTTTGGATTATTTTTTATGCAACCTGCCTGTACTGATTTATGGTTTCACTTTAGAACATGGAAGATGTGTAGTTTGTCCTAGTTTCAATGCAAAACCAAGTGAACTTGCAAGTTTGACAGAGTTTTACTGAGTTATTGGATCCCGATGATCCAAGTGAAACAATGGGGTAAAAATAATGCAAGAATAGAAAACAAATAAAATGTTTTCATGGACCAAAACCAAGGAATATTGAACATCTGTGCATGAGACTTTGCTGTCCATAACTCCTTTACTAGATCATCTGGTTTGAAAGGTACTCACACCTACAGCTGGGTGAAATTTTTCACATTAATAGTTTATTTATCCAAAATGTTGTTTTGAGTCAACCAAAACTATTTGCAACTGACGTTAATTTGCTGAATAGTTTTCTGCCCTTCTCCCAATTTATTTTTGGGGGACATAGATCATAAAAGGATTTAGGAGCTATTCTCAAAACCAAGGAGGCCCCCTCTCCCACTTATATCCCATCATTACAGCTAATACTCTGGATGTGAGAAACCCAAGTTCAAGTTCCCTAACCACTGATCGCTTTGTATAAATAATTAAATATACATTGGGGCATGAATATAGAGCTGTTTTCAATTTGCCTCAACATGAGAGATCCAGGTGCAAATCCCTGCTCCGAATCAGGAGAGTAGGGACTTGAGCCTAAGTCTCCCATATCCTAAGTGAACACTCTAGCCACAGAGCTGTCCCTTGGGTAGGGTGAATTGGGGCGACCGCTACGGGACCCACACTTTGTGGGGCCCCACAGATCGGTGCGATTGGCTGATGCCGTCAGTCCCGGAAGATGAGTTTGTCACTTCCGCGGGGCCCGCCATCTTGTTGGCAGTTAGCAGAGACAGCGCCTGGCTCAGCTGTCCCGTTTTGGTGCAGCGAGTCCCCCACCCCGACTGGAGCCCTAAGCCGCTGTGGCACTATGGTCAACAATAGCCCCATGGTAGGCGCTGGCAACTGTCAGCAGCAGCAGGCGGCTCAGCACCAGGCCAGATCCGTCCCACTGGCCCAACCACTGATGCAGAGTGGTGACCCCAAGCCGGCAGAGGCTGATTTGTCCCAGGCCCCACATCCCACTAGGGACGGCTTTGTCTAACCACATGTGTATAAGGTATAAAGGGGACAGCACTACAACCTCCTCCTCAAGTTTGTGAAGGGTGTTTCCAAATTTCCTTTGCTTAATAGAAAAGACCTTAAAAAAACTGAAATTGAAACAAAACATTGAGGGCATGGCTACACTTGCAGATATAGAGCGCTTTGAGTTAAACCCGCCTTCGTAGAGTACAGTAGGGAAAGCGTTGCAGTCTGTCCACAGTTTCAGCTTCAAGCGCACTGGTGAGGCCACATTTGCAGCTCTTGCAACAGCCACAGAGAGCAGTGCATTGTGGTAGCTATCCCAGCATGCAAGTGACTGCAACGTGCTTTTCAAATGGGGGATGGGGTGGGGTGGAGTGTGACAGAGAGTGTGATGTGTGTATGTGGGGGGAGAGAGCGTGGGTTTTTGGGGTGCTGAGAGTGTGTCAGCATGTTGTCTTGTAAGTTCAGACCCCCCTTCCCCTCCCTGCCTCTCTCTCACTCACTCAAAGCAAACAGTAAATGTTTGATTTTTCCTAGGAGCTGATAAGCAGCCGGCTTCTCTGAACAGAGCTTTGAAAGGGCATTTCCGCATTCCTGCAGCCAATTTCACAACAATGACAAGGGTGGCCACTTGACTTAAGGGGATTATGGGACGTTTCCGGAGGCTGATCACAGTGCAGTAACACAACACCTCGTTCACACTAGCACCACGGCACTCCAGCGGGGGTGCAGCAAACGTTATTCCACTCACCGAGGTGGAGTACCAGCAGTGCTGTAGCTGCAGAGTCGGAGCGCTCTACGTGCCTTGCCAGTGCAGATGGGGAGTGAGCTAGGGCGCCTGGGGCTCTTTTATTGCGCTGTAACTCGCAAGTGTAGCCAAGGCCTTAGTTTCAGTTCAGACAAAATGTTTTGTTCAATGTGAAACAATCCCTCCCCTCTCCCCAGTCTTTGTTTTGTGGAGAAAACAGACCAAAAATAATCATTTCAGATAAATACAAAATGATTTTTTTAAATGATTTTTTTTGGCCCAGCCAGAAAAATCGAAAAACTTTGCAGTTTGCACAGTTCTATTCACACCATAGGATATGTAAAATGAAACCAACAAATCATCTAAGGTGTACTAGCTGATATATTATTTATCTCAACCTTTAGAACATTGTTTTGTATATTATCATGATTGTGCCTCAGATGATCCTCAAGAGAGTTTTTACGAGAGATCAATAATGCTTTTGAATTTCAGTGACCGAGAAAGGTGCTTGAGTTACTTTCAAGGGCAGACAATAAATACCCAATTTATGGGAAGAGAGGGATTAATATAATAGATGTGAAATGAAACATAACATCTTTAAATAGACACCATCAAGGCTGGTAGGCCTAAAATTAGACCGACCAGCTGTGTTTTGCTTTATGGGGCACATATACACACCGTACCATCCCCTCCACTCTGCCTGTCTGCTCCATTCTTGTGATCAAGCAGGATACTGAAATATATAGAAAACCCTTTCAGCACTGTCCCTCTACATCACAAACAGTAGCAAGATAGTACCGTACACACACACACCTGCCATCCAAAGGACACCCAGGGCCAAGACTCTGGTGCTCAACAGAAACAGTAAGACTTTAGCAACATTGTTGCTCAAGGTGAGAAAAGGGATACAATTTTAGTGTGGATTTTTTAAAATAACTTTTTTTTGTTTCACTTGCCATAGTTATTTCAGATTAAAGTTGGTCAACATATATTTTAAAATTTGTATTAGTGTGTTCATTTAAAGAGATAAAGTTTGGATACAAGTGAAATAAATACAGTGGGTTGAAAAAGAAAACAACTTGGAAATTTGGCAAAGAAAGAAAGAACAATCAAATGGCCTCATTCACTTCTGGTGGTGGGTGCAGACATTTTAGTGATGAATGTGGTGGAGAGAAATTGAAGCAGCTCGGTCAGCGTGGGAGGATCATTGCCCCTGCTAGAATATGAGACAGATTCACCAGACTCCTTATACGTGGATGCCCTGATAGGAAGAATATATGGATATAATACTAGGCTAGCAGAGTGACTGTGCTAAATCTGTGGCGCAGTGCTGTTCATGGGATGAACATCTACGGAGCTTGGAACCCCAAAGAGATTCCTGGCACTTGTGTAGCCTCATTTCACTGAGAGTGCCATCTGTTTTGGGGCCCACGCTCTATGCTCCAGCTTCATTTGCCTGATCCTAGATAGAAAGTGAGAGTTTAGGATAAGAGAACTTCCTCTGACTTGGTTAACTGTCTCCTGGTCCTCAGCAGTCACACCTTCAGTGCACAGGCTCACAACATTTTGACCTGACTTTTACAAAAAATGGGCACATACAATAAAATTTTATTTTTAAAAGGATTTTCAAAAAGAAAGAGGGGTTAAGCCCTGGCCATTTGTAAGACCAGACACTGAATTAAACAGTTCTCAAAATTGTGCCATGATCTTTTAAACCCAGATACTAAATATACTTCACCACTTGCCACTGTGGGTAGGCTGATGAAACATGCCCCAAAGAGAAACTACAGACAAAGCTCCTCCTCCTCCTCCTCCATTTCTTCTAGGAAGTATCTATATAACCCTGAGACCCCAACCTTTGCTTTCTAATCTCATTTAATTAACACTCTGCTTTATAACCAACAATCAGGATGAATCAAACACAGCATTTATCTCCCCCATCCACATTCCCTACAATCATTTTTTCATATCCCTCTCTCATTCAGTATGTGGCCTTCAGGGGGAAAATTTGGAATGGGGGCAAAGTTCATGGCTTCTTACCCACCATGGTACTATATTTGGAAGAATAGGGTTAGCAACTGAGTAACAAAATGAAGATTTACACAAGGTGGCTACTTTTTTTTCCCCATCGCCACCTGCTTTTAAAATGATTTATAGGCCTGTTGGACTTTTATAACAACAACATATTGAAACAGTCACAATATTTACTCTGATTTTACTTAGTTCTCCTGAGTCTGCATCTTGTCATAAAGAGCGAGCATCAAAGTCAAATTCCAGCACAGCAGCAAACTGTCTTGATACAGCGGTAAAACAGTTCACTTTCTGACATGTTGCTTCCTTTCACTAGAAAATTAAAATAAGAAAAAAGGAATTCTGCTCAATAAGCAGTTTCCAACTGCAGAGGACTGGAACAGGAGCGATAGCAGTGTCTGATAATGTTAGCCACACACATTTTGAGAGAGCACCATGCCCAATTAGGGGAAATGAGTATAACTGCTGAACTTTCATACTGATTTTTCTCTCCTCCTTTCTTATTGATTTTTCTACAGTTTGTTTTGCAACACATGCTTATTATGTAGCAAGGTATTTTATGTTCTTAGAGAATCAACTATGCCTGTGGAAAGTAAGCAAACAGTCATACTAACAGCAGTACAAAATACCCCAACTCTTTGAGATATACGGACTAGGACTTTTTTTGTCTGTGCTGACACATTCATCTGCCATACGGTAACATCAGCAGCTGGTTGTGCACAGCAGCCATTAACTCTCCTGGGGACTGGAAGGTCAGGAAGGATGTGTTATTAAGTTACAGTAAAGGGAAAGTAAAATTAAATAAAAATTACTATTGATTATTACACTGCATATTAATTTGTAGCTCTAGATCATTGCTGGCAGGCTAATGTTGGGAAAAGCAAGAAAAATAAATACATGAGGTGTTTTTTAAAATGACATCACCTACTTGGCATTTTAAGCCATTTGAAAATTAGCTGTTACACTTTGTGCACATGCATTCACATTTGAGACAGAGAATATGTCCGAATAAATGCTTTTAACATAAGGAAAACCACTAACTAAGAAAGAACGAATGTAAAGCCTGCATGAAGGGAAAATAGTGACTTTAGAGCTGGGCAAAAAATTTTGGACAAAACTTTTTCAGTAAAAAAAAATCCAGATTCAGTGACACCACAAATTTGCTGAATTCATGTTTGTTTCACCCAATTGTTTCAGTAAAAAACAAAAAAAAACTATACATTTTTTTAAAAATATTGATACGTATTCTGAAAATGAAATGATTGTTTTCCAGTTCAAAATGACTTATTATTTCAACTTTCTTTAATTTTATTTTAAAAAAATAAACAGACACTAACACATTTTTGTTTGACCCTAAATGAATTATTTTTCAACTTTTGGATTAACAAAAAATATATAAATTTGGTTCAGTATGAAACTTCTTTTCCCCAGAATTTCCAGCTAACTAAAAAATCCATTATTTGCACATCTCTTGGTGACTTACCCTATAAATTTCAGATTCTGAAATGAAACACTTAATGACAGATAACAGGGAGTCTATATGCAAAGGTGTAGTATACAGTAGTAGTAGTGTATTACACATTTACAGGTGTAGTCAGGTCAGGCCATGCCTGCAACCATAATGAGAGTACAGACTACATAGGAAACAAAAAAGACTACATGTACATTTTTCAAAAGTTCTAAGTTACTTAGGATTGGAGCCTGAGTTCCATTTTCAAAGGTGACTAAAAGATCTCTTCAAAGGTGAAGAGATTAAGTTCCATTGACTATTAATGAAATTTGGGCTCCTAGATCTTGTCTGAAAATGGGACTGTAACAAGGTTACCATACACCATTAGTGCACCTCCTTGTGCCTACATCCGGGAAAGTGGCTCTGGTTGCATCAGATGCCTCTTCTGCTCTCCCTTAAATAGTCTTTTTTCTGGTAACTTGGTCCTCCATCCAGATCCCTGTTTAGTCCATCCCTTCTGGGGTTATGAAGTCCAACAGAACTACTGTCTAAATGCCTTCTCTGGATAGTGTTCAGTCCAATGATGGAGCTCTGTGCCACTATACCTGTAGTAGGTAGCGGAATCAGCTGCACTGTGTTCCAGCTGAGGGATCCTAAAACCAGCAATCCAGGTCTGCTCAATCCCCATTCCAGTTTCTGTTCCCCTGGGCTCCTTCTTGCCCAGCCTCTCTCTCTCTTCCCTTGCCTGTTTCTAGGTTTACCATGGAAGCCTCCTCTACTCCCCATGGCTACTTCACCCCCTCCTAGCCTCTTGTTAGATTGCTTTCTTCAGGGCAAGATCACAGGTCTTTTTCTCTGGACTTCCTCCTTGTCCCTGATGACCTCCCTCATCCCAGGGAGTGACTGTAGCCTCCTTTCCCTGCAGCCCTTTTCTGCTTTCAGCCTCCTGGCTTTATAGTGCTGGTCCAGCCCTTCCCCAGCGGGGCTTCACTCTTAATTAGCCCTGGCCCTCCCTCTCAAAGGTGATGCTGGGTAACCTAATTGGCCTCTCAGGCCCTTGTTAATCCTAAAAGGGATGGTATGGGATGCACACCTCATCACAGAGAATTAGGCTCATAATGACTAAAGTGCTTTTGCAAATTTTACTTGATAACTCCTTGCTTCAGTTACATTGCTACAAACTCCACATCAGCAATCAACTGTTCACCAGAATTTCAAATTCTGTGAAATAAGAGTCTGAACTCTCATTAGAGTACTGTGGTATATGAAGACAGGAACCATAATCTGGTACCACGTACAAGCTAACTTCTCCTAATTATTCATATACTATTACATTTTTACTCCCAAGAGCTGTTCATATACCTCCAAAAATGACCAAGGCTGCAAAGGCCTTCTCTAATATCTTTTGATTATGCCAACGTGCTGCAGCCTCACTTGCATGTATGTTGTTTTGCTCTTGTTTTGTAACATCTTTCTGGGAAAAATCACTACAAAAGATAAATTGCATTAATTGTATTTTCCTTTCACCATCCTTTTTCTGGTCAGTTTGAAACCCCAATTCTCACAAGTCATATAGATTTTCAAACAAATAAGGAAATGATTGGCAGTTTCTTAACTTTCAGGATAAAACTCATCTTAACTGGAAACACTTTTGCAATTTGCATATATTGACAATTGCTGATCTCTGGTATCTCCAATGCACAAATAGACACAGATACAGGCCAGGAAAAAATAAGTCTCCCAAAGTACTGTAAAATATGGGAACAGTTAATATTTTAAATGAATGGTAATCTCTTGATTTTTGCCCTTATTTTTAACTTTGTTTTATAACGTAAATACAATATAGGGTCATTGATGTTAAAAAATTTCAACATTTGTTCAGTTCTACAGTGTTTCTTCTTAGAGGAGGGAGTAACTGCAAAATCTCTCATACCACTGCCTGATAACTGTAGATAAATGTTGATATTTTAATTACATCAAATATGGGTAAAAATGTTGTATATCTCCAAGATATATATGCAGCCCAGTTTATGACTTATGACCTGTACCTATACCTACAGATACAATATTATTATCAGTTAGATCCTGAGTAGCATTTTATAAATCTGCATTGTGTATTATTTATGCCAAATGCTCAGTAAAATCGAAGGTACAAATCCCCCCAGAGAGATAATACTTTTAACATTTTTTTTATTTTTAAAAGGAAAAATCCATGAGACATTTTGTTGTCAGTTTAATTATATCATTCAGGAGAATCAAAATGATGGCATTTTACTTTTAATTTCTTCAAATTTTGTTTAAAAGCATCTTGCCAGTATTCTAGATGCTTGCCTAGGCAAATAACATATAAAACATTTAAAGGATGAAAATAAATAGAAAGACCATTCAAACCAACCTGAATACACAAAATATAAAGTGACCAACTGTACATGAAGATTAATCTTCACCATCAGACCATCTGCTGAATCAGGCACTAGAGGAACTCAAACCTGGGCAGCTCATATCCTAGGGGAAGGACACTAACCATCAGGTGGCTCTTTTAGGAGGGGTCTGTCTTTGGATGTGTTCTTTGGATGGAAGTTCTGAAAGGTCTCCATTTTGTTCTGATGTGGAACAAAAAAAATTCGAACTTGCCAAAATTTTTCTGAAGTGGATTCTTGTTTTCTGGCCAGCCTGACTTCTTGCTTCCTCATCCCATGACCCTGTGGCACCTGAGAATTCTGCTGATTTACCTGCGTTCTGTCTTCCCTGGCTCTTAAGATGTGTCATAAACATTTTAAAATGAAAAAAATTAAATGAAATTAAAAAATACTAAGGACATTCCTGGACATTAAACTGTAGTTAAGATTGAGACCATACTCCAGACTGAAGAGTCAAAGCCCTTATCATTTCATAGCTGTTAGAGAAACCAACAATAGCTCTGCTAAAGATCTGCTTTTTGTAATTGAAAGAGTTCAAAAGTCTTTTCATGTCATGCATTATCAGTTCAGAGAAGCAGGTATGAAAATACCACACAATACTAAGTTCATTATTTTTAAAAGGAAGTAAAAGTGGTCAGTTATAATATGCACTCAATATATTCTATACTTGACAGCTATTACATGTCTCACGTAACTTATCTTCCTGTTAGGTAATTTTGCATTTCTTTTAGTATCAATATTCATTTATGGAGGTTTAATGTAGAATACATAATGAAAAATAAGATCCTACAGGGAGCACTAGGTGAAAAATATGTCACAAAATCCAAAGCTACAGGAAATTTGCATGATATCAGGTATTGTTTCAAACTTCTGACTCATAATAGGATTGCTGATAAGTTCATAAAAGTATTGAGCAGATGGTTTTCCATTTAAATTATTTATATTTTATATTTTGCAGGTTTTCAATGCAAAGAGAGTGGCAATTCAGAAGTTGTGAGTTACACCTTTAACTCATAGATTGCTCAAACCCAAAAGTCAAAGTGAACCATGAGGTGTCAACCTACACACACCAAAACCAAGGAATATAGTTCACAAACCGCTAAATAGCACATAGATCTACCCCAGGTACTTATGTGACTTCATTACAGTAGTGTCAGAGCACCTCACAATCTTTAATGCAATAATCCTCATAGTGCCCTAGACATGGGACTATGGGACATTCTAGCGTAGGGACTCTCTCCTGTTGAAGTTGTTCCACAGTGTAGGAAATACAAAATTAGAAATTTGTTGTACCAGAGAGATAATGACTCTATACTCAAATGGGTAGGACACTTATCTGAGATGTAGGGGGTCTATGTTCAAACCCCTTCTCTACACCAAGCAGAGGGGAGAACTAAACTGGAGTCTCCAACATCCCAAGTGCAGACCCTAACCAGGGGGCTAACAGTTATAAGGGAGGATGTCTCCTCCTTTCCTTCCCCTGCCAGCCGTTTTGTATGGAATTAGATGTGCTCTGAAAACCAGATCAGGCCCCGCAATCAAGATTACATGGGGCAATGCCTATTTTCTGGATCTCACTGAGGCTCAGTTGGGAGCTAAGGCTGAGCGTCAGAAGTGAGGCAGCTGTGCGCATGCTCAGGGCTGAAATTTAGGTGCTTTGGATTTTAAGGGTGGAAACTGAGGCACATTGGGGATTTAGGTGCCTACGGGGCTAAGTAGCTGCTGAGCAGGGATTTTGCTAATGCCATTGGAACCTAAATATTGGGCTTAAGCACCTAATTCCCCATGTAAATATAGCCCTAACTGACTTGACCAAGGTCACACAGGAAGCCTTTGCCAGACCAGAAAATTGAGTTCTAGTCCCTTATGTTCCGGGTTAACATCCTAACACTTAGGCCTGGTCCACACTAACCCCTCACTTTGGACTAAGGTACGCAAATTCAGCTACGTTAATAACGTAGCTGAATTCGAAGTACCTTAGTCCGAACTTACCGCAGGTCCAGACGCGGCAGGGAGGCTCCCCCTTCAATGCCGCATACTCCTCTCACCGAGCTGGAGTACCGGCGTCGATGGCAAGCACTTCCGGGATCGATCCCAGAACATCGATTGCCTGCCGCCAGACCCGGAGGTAAGTGTAGACGTACCCTTAGTTATCTCTCCTTTCTCGTCTATGTTTCATGAAACAGCTTAGATCATTTTAGTAGACATTTGGATCATTACTAGAATTTGCTGTCTCTCCTCCTAAATACTGATATCCATATTTTAACAGAACAGAGAGAATCATTAGAAAGTAGTCTTAGCACAAGTCTTATTAAGAAATATTACTTTCTAATAATTTTGATAGCAAGGGAAATGTTTCCTTTTTTGAGTTAATATTTTATGAGTAAGTGTATTTAAATATTTAAAGAGTAATTGATTTAAACTCTAAGCATCTATGGATTAATATTTCTTAACAAATTTTATTAGATTTGTGTAACTTTAGCACGTTCGTGGCCAAGATGGAGTCTGCTCTGCAAGCAGCTCTGACCAAGAAAAGGCATACACAGGAACTCAGCAGGGAAAGTCCCTTCTACTGGAGTGATCACAAATACACCAAAATAGTACAATGAATACAGGAAAGGGAAAATATTGATTTACAGAGGGATGAATGGAGAAAAACAACAGGGGGGAATATAGTGGAAGCAGTGAAACATGGTTACATCCAACACAAGGCCCCACAGGCCCAGTGGTATTACATGCTGAAAAGGCAGACACCAAGCAATGTGTCTGCACACAGAGTTCAGGAGTCCTGGGCACAGTTCCAGACCAGCAGTGAGTTTTGTGTGCTCCTGGTCATCTTCGGCACAATAAACTTTCTACAACAAACCCCTCCAGTGCCCCTCCTGCTGCTCTTTGCAAACCCACACAGAGTGACCGCCTCCCCACTTAGCTAGCTACAGCCTGCCTCCTTCTTCCCAATGCAAAGTCACAAGCCCCAGTTCTCACAGGCCCCATACAGCTCTGGGCAGCAGAGATACTGGGTCCAGCTTTGGTTTGTCCTTTTCAGGCACAGCGTTCTTCCTGGCTCCTGTCCTCGGCCATCCCCCGTCGGCCGCTCTGTCCCTTCTGGGCTTCGGGCTGATTCTTAGCTGCTTTACAATGTAAAGGTCGCCTCAATGTAGCCCTCTTGTCTGGAACTGAGACACACTCACCCTGTCCCTCTCCACTGCCCTGAACAATCATCACTTTCTCTCCATCAGGACAAGGTTTTAAAGGGGCCACGTTCTCTAAACCCCAAAGGGGTTACATTTTTAATAGAAGAAGGATTGCCAGTGCTCCATATTTCAGATCTCGGGGTCTGGTTTAAGCTGCATGATATAATTATTATTAGATATAATTATTATTAGAACTGGTCAGAAAAAGGTAAATATTTTCTGAAATAAATAATAAATAAATAACAATTTTTAAAAATCGAGTTTCAGTTTTTTATCCTAAAATCAGAAAATGTTGAAAGAAACTAAATAATCTGTTTAAAAAGGCCATTTGATATAAAATAAATATTTGTAATGGAAAATGTCAACCATCTGTAGATATTAATGCTAAGTAATGCACATTGGGAAACATAATTCCCATTTAACATGTAAAATGATGGGGCCTAAATTAGCTTTTACCACTCAAGAAAGAGATCTTGGAGTCACTGTGGCTAGTTCTCTGAAAACTTCCATTCAATGTGCAATGTCCGTCAAAAAAGCTAACAGAATTTTGGGAATCATTAGGAAAGGGATAGATAATAAGACAAAAAATATCATATTGCCTCTATATAAATTCATGGTACTCATCAAATTCATTATTCATTTTGTGTGCAGATCTAGTCACCCCATCTCAAAAAAGATATATTGGAATTTGAAAAGGGACAGAAAAGTGATTAGGGGTATGAAACAGCTTCCATATGAGGAGAGATTAATAAGATTCAGACTTTTCAGCTTGAAAAAGAGATGACTAAGAGCGGATATGATAGAGGTCTATAAAATCAGGACTGATGTGGAGAAAGTAAATAAGGAAGTGTCATTTACTTTTTCTCATAACACAAGAACGAAGGGTCACCAAATGAAATTAATAGGCAGCAGGTTTAAAACAAACAAAAGGAAGTATTTCTTCACACAACGCACAGTCAACCAGTGGAACTCTTTGTCAGAGGATTTTGTGAATGCCAAGACAGGGTTCAAAAAAGAACTAGATAAGTTCATGGAAGATAGGTTCATCAATGGCTATTAGCCAGGATGGGCAGGGATGCAAAACCATGCTCTGAAGTGTCCCTAGCCTCTGTTTATCAGAAACTGGGAATGGGTGACAGGGGATGGCTCCCTTGATGATTACCTGTTCTATTCATTCCCTTTGAAGTACCTGGCATTGGCCACTGTTGGAAGACAGGATACTGGGCTAGTCTGACCCAGTATGGCTGTTCTTATGTTCTTATTATAGTTTAGTCAATTATTTCCTGTCTCCTGACTAGTCACAAATCTTTCCATTGAACTCAGTATGACTCTTTGTTTGAGTACAAATAATTATATATTCCACTTACATAGCACCTTTGCTTCATTGATCTCAAAGTGTTCTAGAGCCCGACCTTAAGTCCACAGAAGTCAATGGACTTCAGATCAGACCTTTATAAACCTGAATGTGGGTTATCCGTTTTTTTCCACAAAGTGGGTAACTGAGGTATGCAACTTGCCTAAAGTAATCCAGGGATTCAGTGGAAGAATTGGGGAGCGGGGGAGAAACAGGTTTCCTGGCACCCAGGTACCTCATCCTGTGTTCAATCCATTAAAGTACAAGTTCCTCAGACATCAAAAGGCTGCAGGACATCATCAGTAGAAGTAAAAAGAGTCTTCAAAGTCTCCGAAGAGCTTTCTTATCCATTAACCTTCACTAATGAGTGCTGGATAGGAAATAATGGGCAATCTACAGTGATCCATGATTTGTAGTATTAACATAACCCAGGGTTAGATTTTCCACTGTGCTGAATCTGGTCTCCCTGTTATGGTGCAATGTGTACCCACAGAATTTGTAACCACATTTTGCTCAGGCAAAATGAATGGTGAGTACAGAAATGTGGCTGAAATGATTGCATAAGCATAATATGGCTTAATTGGCTTCCTGAGAATTAGCCTTGTGTAAGGGAAATTCCTCAGGCAGTGTCAAGCTGGTATAGTAGCTGTACACTCCTCCATTTCCGAGGCCCCTGAAGTAGGGGTGATTTCCAGAAGAAAAGGGGCATTGCCTTGAAAGTTATTAGTACACCTTGACAATCCCAACCAGACAAGTCCTTAAGGCTGTGGGCAGGCATGCATAATATAGAGCAGATCTGAGGCTTCTCTAAATTATGCTGGAGACCAGCCTGCCTACAGCCCCCGGAATGGGGGAATGCAAAGGTGACTTAAAGCTCAGCTCCATAGATTGAGCATATCTCAGTTGCAGCTAAGGATCTAGTCCATTCCCATGTAATAACTTTCAATTGCAAATGGACCAGGAATGAGATTACTGATCCAACAAGTCTTTTTATTAACTTCATTGGCCATTAAGACCCCAATTTAGCAACATGCTTAAGCACAAGTGTAACTTGACTTCAATGGGACTACTCACATATCTGAAGTTATACAGACTCTAAAGTGCTTTGCTCATCCAGTCAGTTCTTCCATTGCCTCTAGTGGGCTATGGATCAAGCTGCCAACAGGTCCCCTTCAAGGAACTGACTTGCCTTTGGGTATTCCAGCAGGAAACTAACTAATTTGTTGCTGGCAGCCCTGATCATTAATTCTCTAAATAGTGGTCCTTCTAGAAATAATAGCAACAGTCAATCAAACAGTAACACTAGTTCTGTGAAGTCATTCTTGGATGTACTGTACTTTTGGAGTATACTATTTGTACTATCATTTACAATGTTCTGTTGCAATGTGGTTAGTTGTAATATTTTACCCTTACATGAAAAAAGTATCAAATAGTCATCAAGCTATGTTGAAAAAAGCATCTTGACAAGAAAGTAAAATCAGAATGGAATATAGAAAGAAATGTTAGTTCTTTAAAACAAATGTTCCACACAAGGAGCAATTATTGCTACATACAGAGTTAAAAATGCCCTATAAAAATCTTTATGGCCAAATTACTGGCAGCTGTGTAGCAGGGTCACATGTTATAAATTTACTTCTCCACTGTATATCAATTTATAGTTAATAGAAACAGCTAATTCACTCTAGATTTTATAGACATTTTTACAGCATATCCTCATTACAGTGAAGAAGCAGTGTTATCCTTCTATAACATACTTGAAGAGAACAATAAAGTAAGCAATAGGCCCCATACTAGCAACTATGAATAATTTATACTGTAGATATCCTATGTGGATATCTTTTTATTGTCTTATTTTTTTGTTGTGGTTGTATTCATCAGAGTCAGGGCCACAAATGGCTTGATGGCAAAATGACAAAAATGATTAGGCACTAAATTAAAGCTACCTTAAAAGTATTATGAGGGATGTCCCTTCAATTCTAAATAGATTATGTATTTTTAAAATTGCCAAGAAATTACTTAAATGAAATATTTTTATGGTATGATCCTATATTTTTTGGTTCTGCTTTTACATAAAAATATACGAAGATAGAGTTCCTAACCTGCTCTGAATAGAATTTGATGGGCATAATTCCACCCATTTCTCTCAGTTGGCTTTACCGATAACTCAAATAACAAACACCAGTTATAGATATCAGCCTGAACTTTCTCTTCAGTCTTGGCTGTTCCTCAGGTTTTCCCTGCAGGACCTCTGATACAGACAGGGCCGGCTCCAGGGTTTTGGCCGCCCCAAGCAGCCAAACAAAAAACCAACAACAAACAAACAAAAAAAGCCGCGATCGCGATCTGTGGCAGCAATTCGGCGGGAGGTCCTTCGCTCCGAGCAGGAGTGAGGGACCATCCGCTGAATTGCTGCCGAACGTCTGGACGTGCCGCCCTTCTCCAAAGTGGCCGCCCCAAGCACCTGCTTGGTAAGCTGGTGCCTGGAGCCGGCCCTGGATACAGATCCAGTAGGGCTCCCCCTGCTAGCAACCCACCAGACTGCTTTGCGGTGTTTTAAACATCCCTGGGTCTCAGTAGGCTGCAGTACTCTTTCCTCCCTTGGCCTCTCTGGCATATTTTTGGGGCACCGACTCTTAATTAGTTACCCCTTCATGGAAATGGAGCCGTTCAGCCCACCTGCCTTAGGCCCCCAGGTCCAGCATTGACTTCCAAGATACTCCAGTTGCTTAAACACTTCCTCTCCCAGAATCTCATCAAAGGTATGAGCCTTCTGGGTTACAGTTTATCTCTCTCAGGGGGCACATGGAAGTTGTCATGCATATAGCATACAGAGAGTTTGCACTGAGTCTAAGACATTATTTTCTCTTTACTTAATCACACAAGAAAGACATACATCTGTGCAAAAATAATAAACCCGCCATGCATTTCCCCTGCCTTGACATCACCCTTCCTTTGGGAGTGCTTGGGGGACCATCTGAGTTCAAGTAGGCAGGGTTTCCTCCTACCACAGTTCATCCAGCTCCTGCAGCAGCTTCCCTCATCTTAAACTGGGGGGAAAAAGTCAAAGGAGAGCAAATAGATCAGCTTCTGCCCTTTAATAAACATCCAGTCCCTCAATCAGTCTCAACAAGTGACCAAAGCCTCCTACCAGGTGACTTTTGCTGCTAGGTGACCTATCTGCTTCTAAACCAGTTCCAGAAGCCAGCCTTTCATCTAGGATGCTTTCTTTTTGAATACAGGACAATCAAGATTTAACAACCCTCTATTGTTAGCTCTTTGCTGTTTCATTCACAAAGAATGAAGCTGAATGCAGGTTAAGTTGAGCAAGTGGAACTTTATTAAACCCTGTATTGCCTGCTCCGTCTATGTGGCTGAGTTGCCCCAGCCTAATTGGCTGGTGTTCCCTGTTTCTCTGGTGTCCCATCAAATAATCCCTCGAGGGGACTGATCCTGATACATTTGCCACTATCCCATTTGGAATGTTACTACAAATTGGAAGAAAAAGGGCCACAGAGAAGACAAATGGCTTCACTTTCAGAATGGAGTTTGCAGCTTGGTAAAAATACCTACAGAGAGTTCATAATTTCACATTGAATACATACATTTTACAAACAGATTCCCCAAATCATAAAACCTCCTGTGTCCCAGTCCTTATTTTCATCTACCCCAGAATAACTCTTTGTAGTTACTTGGACTCTTGATCTAGCCTTAACTTGACTTAAAAAAATCACCTGCACCTTTCTATGCCAGTTCAAGGACTAAACATTAAGGCTGGCTTTGGGGGCAGTTAAATCAGGGTGGTCGCTGGAGGCATGAAATCAACATCTGATGTGTGTGTGCCAAATGGTTTTTGTTTTGTTTTTAAATTGGGCCAGAGGACACACAAAAATGTTCTGCCTTAGGCAGCAAAACAACAACGGACAGCCCTGAAGCCCTATGTCACAATTCATAGAATCATAGAATCATAGAACTGGAAGGCACTTCGAGAGGTCATCTAGTCCAGTCCCCTGCACTCAAGGCAGGACTAAGTCTTATCTAGACCATCTGTGACAGGTGTTTGTCCAACCTGCTCTTAAAAATTTTGTCCCTACATACTTTTGTTATTTGTTTATATTCATCCTTTGTAATTTGACTACTTTTTGAAGGACTCTTTTTTGAGTTTTAGATTATTGAAGATCTCCTGGTTATCTCCTAAGGCAGGGTGGTCTCTTGCCATACTTCCTATCTTTCCTATGAAGTGGGATAGTTTGCTCTTGTGCCCTTAACAATGTCTCTTTGAAAAACTGCCAACTGTTTTCAATTGTTTTTCCCCTTAGACTTGCTTTTACCTACCAACTCCTTGAGTTTGCTGAAGTCTGCCTTCTTAAAATCCATTGTCTTTATTGTGCTCTTCTCCCTCCTACCATTCCTTAGAATCATGAACTCTATCATTTCATGAGGACTTTCACCCAAGTTGCCTTCCACTTTCAAATTCTCAACCAGTTCCTCCCTATTTGCCAAAATCAAATCTAGAACAGCCTCCCCCCAGTAGGATTCTCCACCTTCTGAAATAAAAAATGGTCTCCAATACATTCCAAGAACTTGTTGGATAATCTGTGTCCTGCTGTGTTATTTTCCCAGAGTAGTTGAAGTCCCCCATCACCACCAAGTCCTGTGATTTGGATGATTTTGTTAGTTGTTTAAAAAAAGCCTCATCCACCTCTTCTTTGTGGTTTGGTGGTCTGTAGTAGACCTCTACCATGACATCACCCTTGTGTTTTACCCCTTTTATCCTTACCCAGCGACTTTCAACAAATATGTCTCTTATTTCTATCTCAACCTCAGTCCAAGTGTATACATTTTTAATATATAAAGCAACACCTCCTCCCTTTTTTCCCTGCCTGTCCTTCCTGAGTAAGCTATATCCTTCTATACCAATATTCCAGTCATGCATATTATCCCATCAAGTCTATGTCATAGTTGTGTTTATTTACTAGCATTTCGAGTTCTTCCTACTTATTCCCCATACTTCTCGCATTAGTATAAAGACATCTAAGATACTGATTTGATCTCCCCAGTTCTGTCTTGTCTCTCATTTATTTCTGCTATAACAGCCCATGCTCCCTCCAGATTCTGACCTTTCTCCCAGGTCTCCATGTTTTTGAATTACCTGTAGGCTTTGGTCACCTGCATCTGTTGAACCCAGTTTAAAGCCCTCCTCACTAGGTTAGCCAGTCTGTAGCCAAATATGCTCTTCCTCTTCCTCTATAGGTGGACCCCATCTCTGTTTAGCATTCTGCGTTCTAGAATCTGCAACTCTTTTACATCAAGGTAACCAAGAATTCCTATTCCCAGAACTGTGGTGACAGTGTTGATAGTTTTCAAAAGTAAAAGTAAAAGTAAATAGTCCATTCCAATGTAAGTGAAAAAAGAACAATAGTACACTAGAAGATGGTGGGACAGTACCTAAAATTGAAGAAAAAAGGCTGCGATATAGAACTATGGTAGATTCTAAGAACCTTCTTTGTACTCAAGACCTTGTCAGAAATACCTTAAAAAATCGATACTTGACACAAGCACTAGCATATAATTAGCACACTAGCTGCCTTTAGCTTTTTTCCAATTTTGACTTAGATAATTAGTCAGTTTCTTTAGTTTTAATTTCATATTTTAATATAATGAATATCTAGACAATAGTGCAAATATTGAGGTAGAGTGCTTAATTTATCTAAGATAATAATTTTAGAGGGCCGCCATTGGAGATCATTTCTATTATTCCTAGAAAGGTCACCTTCAGAGTTATTTTAGAAGAATAGCTTTAGGTCATGATGAAAAACCTGATTTCTCTTTTGCTTTGTTTACCTCTTCCATTTTTGCAGAAGGGACAGCACCTGAGGCCACGCTGGAGCCCTAGCTGGCCAACACAGAGGCCATATGTCAAGCTGTGCAAACCCTTTCCAGCTTTAGCATTTGGTTCCTTGGCAACTCCCCAGCAAACTGTGTAGCAGCTTTCAAGTTGCCCATGGGCTTGTCATATGATTTGTCTTTTGTGAGCCTGAATGCACTGTCTTGTTGTTTCCCTGAAAACTAATTTGCTTTCACTCACCTGGTTTTAGGGATTATGCAAACAAATTGTCAGCACTACATGCTTGCCATTTATTTATAGCTTTCTAGATGTTAGCCTTGTTTTTTTCCTAGTACACAGGGATTGTTTTTATCTTGTGTGATCTCATGAAGGGGGATATATGGACTAAAGACTCTTTTCTTAAGATTTTTTTCTATATATGTAGAGTTTTCCCATCCACATGAAGATGGCTGTTGTGATCATACCTTTCATTTTGGTCAGAAATACTACTTCTCATTGTGCTGTGCAATCTTAACCACTTTTCAGTTTTAATTGTCTGATAAGTCAGTTCAGGTATTCAAAGACATCTCACAGAAACTGAGAAAGAAGCTTTGTTTTATGGATGAATTCAGGTGTAGAACTGATCAAGTTTCTTAATTCAACAATAAACTCTAGGGAAAGGAGAAGCTAGAACAGCAGAAACTGGGACAAGTAAATGCCCAAACTATTACCATTTCAAGGAATTTTTCTGCACTAAAATGGGGATATTCACACAGGTCTTGCCCATCCATGTCAATGGTGTCACTCCCAATGTACTCCAGTGTGAGATCAGAATCAGGCCCTACTGAGCATGTATTTCACTTTATTTACCTGGAATGACTAATCCTTTACAAAGATTATGTTTCATTTATCACACTCAGTTCAACCTATTTTTATTAATATTACTTATGAAGCTATAAAACACAAAAGTGTATCAGAAGGTTTTTCTCATTTTCCAAAGGAAGAGGTAGCAGAACCTGCTACTATATTTTGCATGAATCACAAAAGTTTTGTTCACACTAAACCCTCCTGAACTTGTCTTTTCCAAAGAGAATTGCTTTGTTTGAGTAATCAATATTAGGTTTACAGTCAGCCTGAGCATATAAAACTAAAAGCATGTTCCTAACAACTGAGTTCTTCTAGCATGATTAAAACAAGACACAAAATATTACAACCCAGAATTGATACTGAACCTCCTTTGAAGTTCAGAAAAATGTGGATAACATTTTATTCCTATTATTTTTCATTTTCACATTCATTCACCCTTCCTGGTCCCCAGCTGAATGCGAAAATGTAGAAGTACAATGAGACGTATTGTTCCCTCTGCATTGTAGGAAGAACCAGAAATCTATGGCTTCTAGTTCAATGTTAGCAGACCTGAGGTTAATCCAAAGCAAACTGAGCTGGCAAACCTTTTTAGGTACGTCAATGAGTCTTGTACAATTGTATGCTGAAGATTATATATAGTGGTGATATATTGCGCATTTTGCATAGCTTACGTGCAATTACTTTGTTCCTGGCTCTGCACAGAGTATTTTTCTATATACTGTAAGTCATTTTATTCTCTCTAGGATTTTATATAGCACCCATCCTTCAGTATCCAGACATTTAGAAATGCATGTTGTATACTGAAAATAAATATTCATATTTTGTTTTGGTTTTTACTGTACCTATTATCTTCCTCTAAAAAGAGAGATAGAGTCCAAAATCTTCTACATGAAAAATGTAAATCAGATATAAACTAGATAGTGCTTAGTCCTGCCATGAGTGCAGAGAGCTAGACTAGATGACCTCTTGAGATCCCTTCCAGTCCTATGATTCTGTGATTTACTGGGCTTATATAAGATATTCAAAGTAAAACTATTGATTGTTGAGCAAACCCAAATTGAAGCATCTCCATATTCTGGTGAACTCAGGGCAGTAGGGAGTGGTTAGGGCAAGTAGTGTAGAGGCTTGATTTATTTTAAACTTTAATTTCTGACATACTGACGGACAAAACCATGGATGAATTTTATTCATCGGCTCAGTGAATATTCAATGAAAATGTTAGTTTTCGCTGTGTTGGACAGCTATAGTCATCACACATAGAAACTTAAAACTGTCTGTAGGTAAATAACATACACCTCAACATCTGCAGTATATCCTGTTGTAAGTATAGGAAATTTTTTCCTCTGTATAACTGGCAAACTTTTAAGAGTGACCAGAGTAACATATCCCAAAATGGAATTACCACATCTTTGTGCGGGGGAGGGGGGAGGAAGAGGGTACTCTTAATCTGACATATGTAATGTGGTTATTGCATTGGAATGCTGTCTAGCTTTTCCCTTTCACCCAACTAATATTTATGGATGAGCTACTAGATTCCTCTTTTGTTTGCAAAGCATCTTGGAATGTTCTGTATGAATGATGCAGTGTAAAAGTAATTTATGTTTGGGACTATGACTGTATTTCTTAAACCAAGACTTTTCATAAACTTATGGCCTGATAAGTACTGTCTTTAAAATTACATTTCAATGTGTTGGGCAAAGTACTTGATACATGTTATTGACTATCCCAGTTTGGGAACTGAATTTCCAGAGAGGATGTGATAGAATAATTAGTTTATAAAAATATAGTAGAACCAATTTAAGTGCAAATACAAGTATAATTCTCTCTTTAATGAGCAACTGTAAGTGCAACTCTATTCCATGTTTTGTACAACCTTCTTTGAGTGAAATTCACCACTGTGCAGAAGACCATCATGAAGCCTGTGCTAACAATTAAGTCTCATTTATGACCCATTCTGAGGACTTAAGTGGTACATAGACCTTGTGCTGTCCCCCTGCACAGTGGTGAATTTTACCCATAGTCCTTACCAAAGCTGGTTTTACATTGTATTTGAAGAAGTTCAACACTTACTTAGTGAATGTCTGTGGAGCTATTAATAAATTATTTATGAGAAGTTTCAAGAGAGTGCCTTGTGCAATTCCAGTGTCATGGAGTAGATGTTTAGAGACCCTCAGAAGCCAGTAATTCTGTCTGTTGATGATGGTGGATGGTGCTGTATTTTCAGTTTCCAACATGGCAATCTAGAGCATGCCACTTGCCCCATCGCCAGAGATCACATGACGCCTAGATACTCTGATGACAGACACAATATAAATAGAACTGGTCTAAAATTTGCCAGTGCCATAAGGTACTGAGATGTCTACATTCTATAATTCTCAAAGGCCAAGACTGCAAAAGCCACAGTCAAGGTCCTAGTCTGACAAGTTTTCTTTAGATGGGGAATCCCTGTGAGAATAGAATCAGACCTGGGATTACACTTCACCAGACAGTTCTTAAAGGACTGCCTTAAACTGATGGGAGTCCCACAGAGACTATATGACCCATACAGAGCACAGTCATCTGGGATAGTGGAATGAACCAATCACATCATAAAAGTGATGTTGAGGAAGTTGTTTAATCCCATTAACTGGCACACCCAAGTGCGTTTGATTTTAATGGCATTAAGAGCCATTAAGATACTCATCGAGGTGATGACAGGCCAAAACGTGAAGCTGCTAGAACACAGAATATGGTACACAGGTGGCACTCAACTTCATGGAATCAAAATGCACACCTACCTGCAAAATATGCAAGAATATTTAAATCAGGTCCACTTGCAGGCAGCTGCTATATTGGGAAAATCCAGATGTAAGGCAAAAGACTACTTGGAGAAAAGCCAATGAGAGAATGTTTAGGAGGTTGGAGACCAAGTAATACTGTTGTCCTATAAGGCACCAGAACATGGGCTCAGAAATCGATGAATCAGACCTTTCCAAATCATTGATAAATTAAGTTTAGCAGTGTACAAAATAAGAGTGACAGGAGGCAAGTGTCCCAGACATAAAATCTACCATGCTAATCAGCTAAAGCTATGTCAATCACCGAGGTCACAGGTGGATAAACTTGCTTTTCAGGGACTAGGTGAACAACACTCTGTGGGAACACCAAGCGTGAAGCCAGCAGTCAACAACCATGAAGTGGACACTGGTATTTCTGATTTATTACACGCTTGTCTTTGCTTCAAGGGTAGGACTCTGCCAAAATCAGAATATTGGTACTCGTATACTGCAAAATAATACAGCAGGGTGCCCAAGACCAAGAAGTACAATGACATACAAACATCAAACCATTGAAGCACCTGAGACAAAATTCACCCTTGGAGGAGATCTAACCATAAGGTTGTCTTAAAACTACACAGCAGTTCTTTAGCAAGTGTTCCTACTTTTCTAAGGTTGTAAATATTTTGAATCCAAATTCAGTGATAAATATTGTGTGGAATCGAAAAGACGAGACATGGAATCAGAAAGATATGCGGTAATTTGGGGATGGAAATATGCAGAGAGACTGGGGAGACCAATAACTACAATATGGGGTGAGACCAAATTTACTCTTTGGACCATTGAGACTGCACTAACAATACACATACTCTTAAACATGTCAGGCAGATACTGGGTAGGAATTTGAGTAGGGGCCCACACTCCCAAATTCCCTGACAACTGTGTTTAGTGGAAACATAATCAGCTAATTGTTGAACCATTGAACTCAAGAAAACAATTCATAAGTGAAATTCTAGATGTTGTAAACTTGGGCTCTGACCCACAGTTCATCCATAGGCCTGTCCAAGAGGTTAAGGGAATAAGAGCTGAAAATGTTAGTTTTGAGTGTAAATTGGCAGAAGTAACTTCGCTACCATCTAGCAGTTGGAAAAAAGATATCATCAGAAGCTTCATCTGACTCCATTCCACTCAACTCCAACTCCTACTCCAAAAGAGCTCAATTAAATTTCCCTAGCTAGCTTAATTCTAAATTTGCACAAACTTAGCATTCAATGTGGCAGTGTCCCTCCCAAAATGGTAAACCCCTGACCTAATTAAACAGCTTAACAATTATTTCTCTCTGAATATTCCCAAAAGCTATACTGGATCCATCCTTACAGAGAGTACGTATTCCAAGAATTAACCTGAAGAGTGGGGGTTGGTTCCCTCTCTTCCCTTGTCAGCTAGTGTGCTTCCTAGCATATCAAGGGGTGTTTACTCTGTCAGGACCCACTGGTCACTGCGACAGCTATGGGCAAGCTTGCACAGTCTCTCCAAGATGGATGGCTCAGGATTGCAGTCCTCAGAAGCTGTGGGACTTAGATAAACTCTGTCGGTCTTAGGGTGACCAGATGTCCCGATTTTATAGGGACAGTCCCGATATTTGGGGCTTTTTCTTATTACCCCCCACTCCTGTCCCGATTTTTCACACTTGCGGTATGGTCACCCTAGTCGGTCTATCCATAGATATGGACAGATTCTGAACTATTGCAGCCTGTTGGTGGCTAAGAATAGAATAGGAAATCAGTTCCACTGCCACTTCAAAGTGTGAGTCTCCGGGCCCCACTGCTACTACTAATTTAACTTTAGGTACCTTTAATATCACAACACAATTCAACATACAAAGCACACTTAACATGTGTATCAACTTTAAACAGCATAATCTCTTCCTTCTTGCAAAATTCCAAACAACAAAGAAACCACACAATAAAATATGACTAATCGATAAATCAGTGTGAATCATGGTTGTGGAAATGGCCAAGAAGAAATAAAAGAAGAAATACCTCACTAGCCACACCAGGAATAAGAAGGAAAAACAGTGAAAGAGGAACTCTCATGCCTGAAGCTAATTCAGAGCACAGTACCTGCTGGCTGAGACACAGCTGCTTTGATATCTAACTCCGGTTTGCCCAAATGTGAGAGCAACCCATCTCAGGGGTCTAAGCCACAAGATGGGGGTCCCCACCATGCATCCATTCAGGTCCCATCTGGGTTGCCACCTGTTGCCTGATTCTTCAGTGGTTGTTCATTATTATTGATTTCCAGTTAGTGCCAATTTAAGAGTTGAGGATCGTAGGGTTCTAGTCCAAGAATCAGGCACAACAGAATCAATGTTATCAAGTTCAGAACCCCTGTGTGAACAATGATGACACCCACACTGAGGGCAAAGCAAAGCTTTAATCACTTTTATTAGTAGCACAATTAGTTAAGATACTAATACTCCAAAACTCATAAAAAGGTAGCAAACATGCAGTTAAGGTAATATCTCATACCATTCCTCACATATTTTCACACCCTCTCTTGGGGATCTGGTGGTAAGAGACAAAGATCTTGCTCTGTCCCTGGCATACCATATAAGTCTGATGGTCCAGATCTCCCTTTACACAGTAGTCTGGTTTATTATAGGGCCTTGAGATTGTCATGAATATTCATACATATGCTCAGCCTCCCTTGTCCATCTCTAACTTCCTCACCCTAATATTGTTGGGGTGCCCTTGTCCTATAGGTTAGTATATTAATGATTTTATCTTACTATCATACATGTCAACTCATTGCCAAGGCAAGTTTGTGGTTAAGCATGTGCCAACATTTCTATCCTACAATATCCAAGCCTAGTATTATTTCAATGTTCCTGTGGTTACCCGGTATCACTTTGTACAGACTCCCTGCCTAAGCACAATGTTCCCAGTTCCCCAAAGCGCAGGGTGACTTATCCATGCTGAAGTTCATAGGTGTCAAAGTCTGATCGCTAACTGCTTAAGTTAATGCCTTACAGGATACAGGTCTGTAGGTTCCTTGCATTCCTGATAAATAAAGTAAAATACTACAGCTAGCTCTGTGGGCTACAATATTAATAATTATTAGTGTTATGACAGTGTCCAGGGGCTCCAACCTAGGTCAGGTCCTGCTGTTCTACACACTGTACAAGCATATTATTTGCTGTCTCAAAGGATTTATGATATGAATAGACAAGACATATCGCAGAGGGGGGCGGGGAGAAGTACTATAATCCCCCTTTTATAGATGGGGAATTGAGGCATAGAGGTGCAGATCCTCAAAGGTTCCTAACTTCCATTGAAATCAGTCTGGAAACTGAACTATATCTGGGTTTCAGTCTGGTACCCTTAGCCACAAATGCATACTTCCTCTCCAATTTATTTAAAATTAATTAGCACCCCCAAAGCAATTATGAGTGCAAAAATAGAATAGAATACAATTCTGCCATTCGGGTCAAATTTGGGCCTTTGTCTTCATCCATGCAGCCTCACAGGACTACATAAATATAAGAGAAAAGTCTCTCAGGAATAGCATAGGGTAAAACTAAGGATTATTTATTAGCATATGTACTTTTCCTTTATGTTATATCCTTTCCAACCTCCTCCCTCTCCCAAGCTCAGAATCTACTTTGATGTTGTGGTTGTGTGTAATTCATCAAGTTACAGGACCAATGGCCCTAGACGGGATCACTTTGTTTGACTCTGATGAAACACTTATTAAGCTTGACATTCATGAAGTGATACAAACACTTATTCATTAGCATTTAGCAGCCTCATTTCATTGAAATTCACAACTTCATTGCATGGATGAAGTACCACATTTTAGATAAGAACGTGGAAATAAACCCAACAAAAGCTGGTTTATAAAATGGGATTAGAAAGGAGGAGGGAGAAAAACAGATACAAAATCAAATTGGTTTACAATTCATGCCCAGCAAAGGGCTTTCCTTTGCACAGCATTGATCCCAGTAATTCATGTACCATTTTAATTTTGCTGCTTAGTACTTTCAGGACTTCATTCACAGATGAATGCCACATACCTCAGTGAACACGTAGGTCCTAGCTTTTTAAATGGTAAGAGTTTTTTTATTATTTTATTTTAGCAAGTACTTTATTTGTTCTCTTTTCACAGTTTTTGTAACTGTTTCAAAAATGATGCATTATCTATTACTAAGCCTGGCACACTATACAAAACCTAATGTTATGAAAAAGTAAGAGGGGGGACAGATAGGGAGAGAACTGCATGAACCATTGTTCTGTAAAACTGAATGCCATGTCACTGGAATAAATTGAATGTCAGAAAACTGCACTGGACAGCTCTGAACAAACAGAATTTGTTGATTTATAATGGCACAGGATATGTGTAAAAATAAGTGAAATATTTTTATAAGCAGCAGATAAATAATCATTTGTCTTATTGAAAAAATAGCATTTTGGGGATGAAAATGTTATCAAAGGACAAAAAAAATACCGTTTTCTATGTCACTGACCTAAAACAACAAAATAATAATAAGTTAAGATTGTTGTACATTGAACTTGGCCACACTATGTCTCTATATAGGGACTAAAGAATACTGACCATATAAATTCAGGGTCTGTTGAGCTACATGGAACATTTCTATTCAATCAGTTTCATGGAGACCCAGGCTGGCATAGTTATTGATGCACAGACTCTTTTAAACAGAAAGTGGGAGTTTCTCTAAACCACCATTCCAATTGCACTTGGCTGGTACTAAGTCCGTATTGTGATAAGGGATTGATCAACAACTGTGCTTAGACTAGACAACTACCGTCATTGCTCCCATTTATTCTCCTCACAGACAAATCTGGTTGTTTGCAACTTCTTTCTTATACCATTATAATAGTTGGTACTATTTGCCTGGCATTTAACAAAGGCCCTAGACCAATCTGTTGCTTTTTGCAGCAAGGAATTTATGATAGGAAATTGTGCCAGGGTACTAGCTGAGAACCAACATAAGGGTGATCAGTGTGTGCCATAGCAACAAAGGAGAAATAATGCAAAAATCCTCAACACCCCAGAATGAAGACCCACTTTTCAGGCTGTTACTGTGGTGTCAGGCACATGGTTTTAGCTGGAAGAGCTTGAATATAGTTTCAAAATGCAATACATGAGACCATGGAAATGTAGAACAACATACAGTTTGTATTTGGCAGTACAATTACTAGAGGTGATAATAAAAAGGAATTATAGAATGTTTCATGGATGAAAGGCACAGGTGCAACCATGCAGATTTATTTTGGGAAAGAGGGTAAAGGAGAGGGACCAGGATTAAAAACAAAAAATGGGTCAGTCTCTGGGTCACCTTCAGAACATTTCAACATACAGATGCAAATCCCTGCATTCTAGAAGACTTAAGACATTCTGGAACTCTGATTTTTGCTGGGATTCTATCCGCTAAGCCGCCAATAGCACATTGTGTTATATTACAACACAGAAAATGCATACAAAAAACCACAGAGCCACAGATCTTATCTTCATCCTCCCTTCCCAGCATCCAAGGTCTCCAGTCTCTCGCTTTACCCAACCCCTCCAATATGGCATGCAGATATTGCAGTGATCAGTACACTGTATTTAGACATATACTATGCCAGATTCTGGTTCCTGCTACAGATGCTTTAGGTTTCTCCTGTAGCATAAAGGGGCTTCAACAGTGCAGGAGAAACATAGGAAGGATGTCAGCATCCCTACACTACTATGGCCCTTCTGTGTGAGAAATGGTGGGGACATCTGAGAGTGGGAACACAAAAACTCTGTCAATTCTGTGAATAGCCCAGAAACTAGGAAGTGCAAAAGTGGAGCAAAGCTCCCATTGTTCCCCCTTTTCCTAGACTGCACCTCCTGAGAAATGGAGCACCGAATGTGGCCTTATCCCTGCCCTCTACGTTCTCCTCTCACTACTCCTTACTATTAGGTCCTTTCTATTTCCTGCATATGCTGTTGGCTTCCACTCAGATTGTTCTGACCACTCATGCTGAACTTCCCTTCATGATCTAATTCACTAAGGGGGGCATGGGTGAGTCAGGTGGAATCACTGACTCAGGAGAGCATTCAGCAAAGAGGCATAGCCTTATCTACCTGCCCTGCAGCGATTAAAGGCAAGGGGACCTTCACATCCTCCTGCTCTTGAGAGGGATGGGCAGTCAACCGAAGCCCCCAAGCTCTACTGTCAGCCTCACTCCTGATGGGAAAGCATGCCTTCTAACTTCCAGTATCCTCCTCCAGTGGTTCCAGATGGACAAAATGAACATATATCACTAGGAACATTTGAGTATTTAGATCCTGCTTCTTGTAAATTTTAAACAGTGGTTTGTCCAATTAGTTATGTATGTGTACACTCAGCAGACTACCAACGAAAAGTCACCAGTTACCAGGGCTGGTGAAATTGCCAGCAGGTTGGCCGAGCATGCATGCACCCAAGGAATCGATCCCAGTTCTGCCACACCATAAAATTGCTACTCTGACATCCATGAAGCCTTCCAATGAGACTCTTTCTTACCCCAAACCAGCCCTCTACTGCACATAGACAGAGCTGTTTGGAGTCTGAGACACTGGGCACTGCTGTGAGTGAGAGCCTACAGACAACTCAAGTATATATAAAAGTAGTTAATGAGCCAGCCCAGAACAAGTTACCTGTTTTTTCACCTTGAAAATCTGGTCTCTCTAAACCTAGAATAGAGCAATGTGATATCCATTCACTCTCACCCACACCAACTCTCCATGCTGCAAATAGGAACAGTTGATAAATGGACCATATTCTCTGCTGGAATAAGTTGGCACAACTGCATTAACTTCAATTTGACTGCACCAATTTATACCAGTGAAAATCTGACCCAATAACTTTACTGCTCTAGAATTATGTTTTAATCTTCTGTGTGATGCTTAATCAGGCAATTCAGCTAGTGAAACCAAGCAGGTGAGGGGCACTGTAAGCTGTGAATGACTTCACCTTTGCTTTCCATATTAAGGGACTTTTTTGATTTTGCTAAAGTTGACTACTTGGGCTGCTTCATTTCATCCAATGCCCTTGAAGCATTAATTGTAGTGGGTTGGCTGTGAAATCTCTAATATTTCCTAATACACCTCTAACCCGATATAACACGACCCGATATAACACAAATTCAGATATAACGCGGTAAAGAAGTGCTTTGGGGGGGTAGGGCTGCGCACTCCGGCGGATCAAAGCAAGTTCAATATAATGCGGTTTCACCTATAACATGGTAAGATTTTTTTGGTTCCTGAGGACAGCGTTATATCCGGGTAGAGGTGTAGTTATAAGGATTTCAGGAGTAGTAGAGAGAGATTGGTGACTCCCACAGCTAGCAAAGATAAAACATGTGGGAATATATCCATAGATGCTACAGTCTCCTATTTTCTCAAGAAAAAACAAAAACAAATTTTATCATGTTTGTAAAAAGGGAATTTTAAGAATCTTAAAACTGTGTCTCAATGCAGCATTGAGACAGAGCAAAATTAAGACACACTGCTACTTTTGAAAAGGATTTGGTATTTCCTTTGGCTGATTGTCCTACTGCCCCTTGGCTGTAAGGCAGAGTTAAGGATGTATCATTTCAGTACCTTTTTCTCTCAGTTTGATAGTCAAAATTCCTATTACAGGAAGGGGTGCAATCCCCTTTTTAACAAAAATATATTTAATTTAGACAGCTTATCCATAACTGCAACAGCCCATAGTCTACTTATTTGAATGCTATCATGCAATGAAGATTTTTTTTCTTTTATGTTCCCTTTCCTAGAATAATTTTAGGATTAACTAAGAAATTGTTTAACAGATTGAACCTTTATTCATGCAAAAATTACATCCTGGCTAATAACATGAGTGCTAAACTCCAGCCTGCCTTAATTTGAAATGGCTCAAATATTATTAACTCTCCCAAGTCAGCACTTACAATGGCAAAGTTAATCAGACCTGAACTCCTTGGTCTTATTGGCTTTGATATTTGGATTGCTGGCAATGCACAGAAAACTTGGAAAATTTTACTTCCAGCAGTACACAATTAACTACATTGGCACTGTGGTACTGCTGTGCACTGTGCCTGTGCCTAGTTTTCAGAAATGTTGTGTGTCCAAAACTCCAATGAAATTAATTGAGAACAATGGGCACTCAGCATCTCTGAAAATTAGTTCCATAGTCGTGAATATTTTTTCTTGATAACTCCCAGACTGATTGCATTTGGACATGCTGATCCTGAAGTTATGGCTCCATAATTAGAAAATTGTTCAGTGGTTTTAAATGGACAAATCACAGTTTATTATTAATTTGGTGATCTGCTTATTATGTAAATATTCCAGCATGGTTTTTGGTATGACACAAGAATTTCTGATATGCTAAGTATGTTTTCGGAGTGGGAGTCGGCTGTTAAATGCACCAAGTCCCAGTTCAACCAGCAATGTTGCATCCTCATTATTATGTCATACAAGGGGGTACAAATACCACTTGGTATATGTCTAAGTAATCCTCATTTGTAAGCACAAAGATGCATTTGCAAAGTGAAATTGAGTTTAAAAAAAAAACAAAAAACTCCCCCCAAAACAGGCCCTGTTTTGTGTTGTCTTTTCCAATGTGAATCAGTTGTCACTTTTTTCTCCCCTCCCACAAATTACCTCAAGTTGCTCTGCTTCCCAGGCCTGGCAATGCATATCACTTACCTCTTGCTGTGTGCTAGGATGCTATTTTTCATATCATACTTATTCATTATGCATGTGATCCCTTTCTCTTTCTCTGTGCCCTTACTGCACAGAGGCAGTCCTTAGTCATCACACTTGGAACTGTAAGTGTAATGCTAGATCTCCCTGGGCTCATTGAGAGCATGTTTGTGCTTTTATTTTGCTCTCCTGCCTTACCCACAGCAGGGAAATAAAGGAAAGAAATCTAGGGGCTGATCCTCAGTTGGTGTAAATTCTCGTAGCTCCATTGAATACACACTGTTTATTCTGCCCCACATTGCTTATGGCCATTCTAAGCTCCTAGTCAATCATTTGGCATTTTTATAGGAAATATTTCATATCCCTACAGCTGCTACACCACCAATTATTTGTGCTAACAGAATTATTTAACTTCTACCAAAATTATTTACATATGATCCTTACTCTCCACTTAATGTCACACATGCATTGGTGATGTACATTATCTACCCACCCTCTGAGACATACTGTCCGATCATTGCATGCTAGCTCTCACCAGTCTGTACTGCCAGCAAGTCACTGTCTTCATGGAAAAGTATTGCAGAGAAGCGTTCACTCCATTGAAATCACATTCTTAAGTGGCAGCCAGAAAGATAACCTGTGGCTCGACTTTAAACAGTGATTTGTGCTTTCTTTATCTCACTCTTTTCAAAAAAATAAAGTATGTATCCTATTTTATTCCACGTTCAGTTTTATCTACACTACCCACTGTAATTCAAGACCACACTTCTCTGTAGTTTAAGGTATCTTAGTTCCGTACTGATGCAATATTTGCTGCTTTAGCCAAAGCAAAGTTTGGTGGTTTAGACAGTAGAGTAGTTTGTAGCAATATTACACATGACTTGCAAGTCATTTCTCCCTGTGCCTTCAGGGTATCCCTCAGGTAATTTCTCCCTCATATAAATAGAGGCCACAATCTCTCTTTAAATTCATGACCAGCCACCAAGCTGTTATTCACACAACAAAGGCATACACATATATATGTATTAGGGCTATCAAGAGATTTAACAAAAATAATCACAATTAATCACACAATTAAAAATTTTAATCATGATTAATCATGCGATTAATCACATTGTTAAACAATAAGAGAATACCATTTATTTAAATATCTTTGGATGTTTTCTACATTTTCAAATATATTGATTTCAATTACAACACAGAAAACAGTGTACAGTGCTCACTTTATATTTATTTTTATTATAAATATTTGTGCTATAAAAAACAAAAGAAATAATATTTTTCAATTCACCTCATAAAAGTACTGTAGTGTAAACTCTTTATCATGAAAGTTGAACTTACACATGTAGAATTATGTACAAAAAAACCTGCATTCAAAAATAAAACAATCTAAAACTTTAGAGCCTACAAGTCCACTCAGTCCTACTTCTTGTTCAGTCAGTCACTCAGACTAACAAGTTTGTTTACATTAGCAGGAGATGCTGCTGCCTGCTTCTTGTTTACAATGTCATCTGAAAGTCAGAACAGGTATTCATATGGCATTGTTGTAGCCGGCATCACAAGATATTTACATGCCAGCTGCATTAAAGATTCATATGTCCTTTCATGCTTCAACCACCATTCTAGAGGACATATATCCAAGCTAATCAGGAGTTCTGCTCGATAATGATCCAAAGCAGTGCAGACTGATGCATGTTCACTTTCATCATCTGAGTCAGATGCTACCAGTAGAAGGTTGATTTTCTTTTCTTGTGGTTCGGGTTCTGTAGTTTCCACATCGGAGTGTTGCTCTTTTAAGACTTTTGAAAGCATGCTTCACACTTCATTCCTCTGATTTTGGAATGCACTTCAGATTCTTAAACCTTGGGTCCAGTGCTGTAGCTACCTTTAGAAATCTCACATTGGTACCTTCTTTGCGTTTTGTCAAATCTCCAGGGAAACAACATGTGCTGGGTCATCATCCGAGACTGCTATAACATGAAGATATGGCAGAATGTGGGTAAAACAGAGCAGGGGACATACTATTCTCCACCAAGGTGTTTAGTCGCAAATTTAATTAATGCAAGAAGTAGGACTGAGTGTACTTGTAGGCTCTAAAGTTTTACATTATTTTGTTTTTGAGTGCAGTTATGTATTAAAAAATCTACATCTGTAAGTCAAGTATCAGGGGGTAGCCGTGTTAGTCTGTATCTACAAAAACAACAAGGAGTCTGGTGGCACCTTAAAGACTAACAGATTTATTTGGGCATAAGCTTTCGTGAGTAAAAACCTCACTTCTTCGGATGCATCCGAAGAAGTGAGGTTTTTACTCACGAAAGCTTATGCCCAAATAAATCTGTTAGTCTTTAAGGTGCCACCAGACTCCTTGTTGTTTACATCTGTAAGTTGCACTTTCACACTAAAGAGATTGCATTACAGTACTTATATAAGGTGAATCGAAAAATACTATTTTTTTATCATTTTTACAGTGCAAATATTTGTAATAAAAATAATAATATAAAGTGAGCACTTTGTATTCTGTGTTGTAATTTAAATCAATATATTTGAAAATGTAAAAAAAAATCCAAAAATATTTAATAATTTTTTTAATCGCCATTAATTGTTTTGAGTTAATCGTGTGCGTTAACTGCGATTAATCGACAGCCCTAATATGTATATTTAAGTGTCACAATGCATCGCATTCTGTCTACTATTGGCCTGATTTTTAACAAGTGGTCTGCATTTTGTGGGCACATACAATGTCTAAGAACTTGACTTGTAAGCACAATGTTGCACTTTGCACAAGTGGTAGCCAAATTGGGCTCTTTTTAAAAATTAGACCCTATATCTATGTCTGTGACTATGCTGGGATTTTGTGATAAGGTTGCATAGTGCATATGAGGCTCGAGGGGTCAGATTAAGAGATGTGTCATGGAAGACAGAAGGGAAATTGGTGGGAAGGGTTTTGCTTCTGGGTTTGAGAAAATGCTGCCTGGTGAATTTGTGTTTCTAAAGACAGAACTGAGTGAAAAAGAAATATTGCTGTATGGACCTGTTTGGAAGTGGGAATCCTTGAAAAAGCACAGAATGATAAAGGGATGATGATAAGAAATGAAACACTGAGTGTTTTCTCTTTTTTTTTTAAAATGCATGAAACTGAAATTAAAGATGGGAAAAAGATGCAAGTAACTGAAACTTGCCAATATCTTCTCTTCTGCTGTCACAGGAATTTACCATTGCTTTCTATCTCAGGGATCGGCAACCTTTGGCCTGCGGCCAGCACATACCTCGGCCTGCGCAGCTTCCCGCAGCCCCCATTGGCCTGCAGTGGTGAACCGCGGCCAGTGGGAGCCACGATCTGCCAAACCTGCAGATGCGGCAGGTAAACAAACCCGCCTGGCCCACCAGGGTGCTTACCTTGGAAGGCCGCGTGCCAAAGGTTGCTGATCCCTGCTCTATCTAGATATTTATTCTGTGCCCGCAACCACCTTATTTGAGCCCCTTTCAAATATCCAAAACTGATCCCAAAAGTGGATTATTACTCAGTTTTTCATAGTAAACTGGGGAAAAGAAAGGAATACCAGTGGGATGCAGAAATTTCCTTTCAGACTCCAAGTTTGCTAAGCACTCCAAACTTGTGGGTGTAAGAATCATCACCATTTACACCTAAGATACAACTGGATAGCCAGGTGGCTGTCTGAGCTCCAGTAATGTGGATTATCCCAGTATGTACCTGAAACTTTAGAATTCCATCTGTTTAGCAGAAAGAGAGTGTTATTCACTCAAGAACTCAGTGTTATTCACTGCAACAATCCTGAAGACAGGAAATCTCCAGGAGGAAATCCCCTAGTGGGAATTTTAAAATGTACATTGGTAGCTCTCAAGGCAGAGAATTTTCGATCCCCTAGGGGGAAATGCTTTTTAATGGATTTAATCTCTCTCTCTCTCTTTTTTTTTTTTTTTTTTTTTCAGTTTGCAGGAGTTACCATGTATTTTCTTATTGCCAGGCTGAAGTCCTTGTTATTAGGCCTGGACGCAAACTAAGAATTCCATTCCATGAAAAATTTTGAGGTTTTGACATTTATTTCCATTTGATGTTCAGCAAAACTAAGACCTTTCAAAATTTCTTGCATGCGCGTGCGCACACACACACACACCCCGAAACCAAAAGACAGCCTAGAATAGCCAATGGTCATAAATGCCTGAACGAGAGGTTCTGGGGATACTGCAGCATCCCTTGGCTTGAAGTGATTTCTGTCATATGCAGGGTTTACAGTTTGGTTGAATAGCTCTCAGTGCCCCCACCATAAAAATTGTTTGAGCACCCCTGCCAATAGCCCAGTAGTTATGACACTGTGGTGGGAGTCCTAGGTTCAAATCCCTGAGCTACCTCTCACTTTACCAGAAATTCCATCCTGGATCTGAGAAACCTTCTGATTGAAAGTTTAAAAGCTAAGTTTTTGTGAAAGGTATTCTGTTTGATGGACTGGCATTCTTTGAAGGAACAACACGTAGATGAAAAGATACTAAATGAAGTCATGTTCATATTTGATATCATAGCTCATATCACATCACCAACTCTCTTAATGACCTCACCTACATGTAGAGGACAACAGAATGGATTTTTCAGTTTTATGTGACAATACATGACAGAATATTTCAAGCAGATGAGCAATTGTTCAGTGCTATTTCCTGGGGTCTTACAATAAAAAACGGAGCAGAGTCATGCATGTGCCCTGTTAAGGGCTACGGGTGGATCAACAAAACTTTAGTGTCAATGGAATCAAAGGCTCTGGAGCCTCTGTTGCTAGACTTTAAAACCCATGGAGAAGAAACCATGATTGCTTCTTCATTTGGACAGCTCTGAGCACAATGACAGTGACTAATGACTAATAAGAAGAAGCCTTGCTATATAGCAGTTTAAAGACAAGTAGTATTTACATTTTATGGTCCATTTAACAGGCACCAATGGAGCAAGCTAAATAATGATATAATCAAATTTGCTACAATATTCTGTATAGAGTACAGATTAGAGATAGGCAAAACGGGAAAACCAACCAGTAAACTGTTAAAGCAGGGCTCTTCTTCCATGACAGCCACCAAAGGGCGAGAGGCAATCAGGTACAATGGAAAAATTTTTATTCATTACTTATAAAATGCATACCCTGTGTGTACCTGTGGCTATGTCTACGCTTACAGCAGCATGTAGAATACAACTCTACATGCAGCAACATGCTCTAGTGAAAGGCAGGATGTGTCCACACTTGTTCCTGCAGTGTGTAGGTACACGTGGCAAAGAAAGGCTCCAGCAGCAAGAAGGCAGTGGGACACTACACTACTAAAAATAGCAATGTAGACATGGGAACTACTGCTTGGGAGTAGAAAACCCATATAGGGTACATGCCCTGGGAGTTCAGGCATGTAGGGCACTCTACGCTACTCACCAAAGCCATGCCGCACCGACAACACTGCTACTTATACCCGTGTTAGCTGGGCACGCAGCATCTGTACTGTACACACCGCCATAAGTGTAGATGTACACTACATCAAATAGAAAAGATCCTAGATAAGTGGGTCTCAGGCTATTTAGTGCTTTATATGGAAAAAACAGTATCTTAAAATCCATCCAGAAACCAAAAGGCAGCCAGTGAAGGTCACGGAGCATACATTTAATGTGCTCATAAAAAGGAACACTGCTGGTGACCTGGACTGAAGGTTTAAATTGTAAGTGTCATGTACAGTGCTTAGCACAACAGGTCCCCAGTCCTCACCGTGACCTGGGGGCACTATTTCAGTATAACCTATAATTCACAACAAGAACAATAGTTCAGTTGTGAAGTAACAAGAGCTAGGACTAGTAACACTGCTCTACAGCCAAAATGCTTCTGAAGTAAATGTAGTCAAACTTTACTAATTCTGGGTCACTGAGAACAAAAATGATGCTTAAAATTGTTATCGGCTCTAGTTTTCAAGATATGCTATTGGGTCAGTATATACAACCCTTGACTTGGGAATGGCAGAGGATAAGTGAGTTATAAAGGGAAGGGATCTCAATTTAAACCAGAAATGACTAAAATACATCTTTGACTGGATCTATGAATAAATCTATGACTGGGTTTGGACAGTACTTGATTTTTATGCAAAACAATGAATGATGCAATCTGAAGCTGGTATTGCATCATACATGCTATGAATTGCATCATGTTATTTCTAGAAGTCATGAATGATGCAATCATAACGAAGCTTACATCACTCTGCTGAACAAATTGCCCTATATCAGCTCTAGAAATCATACAGTGTCGTGCTCTCTTATTTGTCAGTGTTTGATTTTGCAAAGGGACACATTTCTGTTTAGCCAAAGTGAGCAGAGATGCCTCGTACTTGTGTGAACAGTGCAGATAACTTCTGCTATGTTTGTGGTGAAGTGACTTTTGCATCACAAAAGCACAGTCTAACCACTATGATTAAGAAAGCCTATCACCTTTATTTTGGCTGCAAAATTGGAGATCAGGACAAGAGGTGGGCCCCACACATATGCTGCAACACTTGTGCAACAAATCTTCGCCAGTGGTTGAACAGGAAAAGGAAATCTATGCCTTTTGCAGTGCCAATGATTCGGAGAGAGCCAACAGATCATACCAGCAATTGTTACTTCTGCATGGTGCCTCCAGTTGGGAAAGGTGTGTCAAAGAAGAAAAAGTGGACTGTGCATTAGCCAAATATTCCATCAGCTATACGCCCAGTACCCCACGGAGAAGGACTGCCAGTTCCTGATGCACCAGAATCATTCTCACTTGAGGCAGACGAGGAAGAGGAAGAGGATGAAACTTCTGGTCCTGAACCATCAATGTCACAGGACCCACATTTTCTCCCATCCTCCTCCTCTGAACCACATCTCATAACACAAGGTGAACTGAATGACTTGTCAGGGATTTGGAACTACCCAAGAGTAAGGCAGAGCTGTTGGGCTCCAGACTACAGCAGTGGAATCTCCTGGCAGGTGATGTTAGGGTTTCCATGTTCCGTGACCGTCAAAAGGATCTTGTCCCATTCTTCTTCATGGAAGGTGATCTTGTAGCCTGCAACAACATCGATGGTGCGATGGCAGCCCTCAACATCGTTCACGATTCAGATAAGTGGAGACTGTTCATTGATTCATCGAAGACGAGTCTTAAAGCTGTTTTACTGCATAATGGCAATGTTTTGCCATCAATTCCAGTTGGTCATGCAGTCCATATGAAGGAAACCTATGACAACATGAAACCACTTTTGAGGTGCATAAATTATGACCAACATCAGTGGCAGCTTTGTGGCGATTTGAAGGTTGTTGCTCTCTTGCTTGGTCTGCAGACTGGATACACAAAGTACTGCTGTTTTCTCTGTGAATGGGATAGTTATGCAAGATATTCCCACTACATCAAGAAAGATTGGCCACTCCGACAGTCATTGGAGCCTGGGAGGAAAAGTGTTCAGCATCCACCACTTCTTGAATCAAGGAAGATTTTGTTACCACCCTTACTCATCAAGCTGGGTCTGATGAAGAACTTTGTCAAGGCCATTGACAAAACACAAGCAGCTTTCAAGTACCTCCATGGAAAATTTCCAAGGTTAAGTGAAGCTAAGATAAAGGAAGGTGTCTTTGTTGGTCCTCAGATTCGTGAACTTCTTCGAGATGATGCATTTGACCATGCACTGTGTGGCAAGGAAAAGACTGCATGGAAAGCCTTCCAGTTAAGGGCAATAAATTTTCTCGGAAACAACAAGGCAGACAACTACAGGTTGTTGTTGGAAATCCTCCTCAAGGCATACAAAAGCCTTGGTTGCAACATGTCACTAAAGATACATTTTTTGCACTCTCATCTAGATTTTTTTCCACCGAACTGCGGAGCAGTGAGCGACGAGCACAGCGAGCGATTTCACCAGGACATTGCAACAATGGAGAAATGCTATCAGGACAAATGGAGCCCATCAATGCTTGCAGACTATTGCTGGACAGTGACAAGAGATGCTCCATTTAATGAATACAAGAGACAAGCCAAGAAGCGCCGAGTAGACACTGAATAGGACTAAACTACGTACATAATAGTTTTTTGCTTTTTGTTTCATAATAAATTTTATTTATATAACCCTTTTGCTGATTTTTAAAGTGTTACATAAACCGGACAGTTGAAATATTATCATGTAAAGCAACCATAAACACATGAAAAGACCTAGGTTTACAATTTATGATTAAAACTCTACTATCTACACAATATACATAGACATAAAATGTAAAAACTTAAATATCTTAGAAACAGTAGCCAATCAGTTGTTTTAATTGTCATATTTGAATTCAGCACATCAAAATACATAATAAATAGCACATTTTCTCTCTGAAGCAGACGACTTCTCAAAAATTGTAGACCAGTGTAATTTGGCTGCTGGCATGATCATATATATATATTAATATTTTAAAGGTTAAACAAATGGTAGAAGCATGACAACTTTGGTGCTAATATGAACAAAAACATGAAAGGACACTCTCAAGCGCCTAGCCAGAGGAACTGGACATACCGGGAATAACTGACCTTGAGAAAGTAAGAGACAGGAAGGGAATGCTGACTGTCATCTTGACCCAGCAGCAATATCTCAAGGTCAGATGCTCAGCTGGTGACGTTGGTGCAACTACACTTCTTTGCAGCAGCTGAGAATCTGTCCTTCAGTCTTCATCGTGTTTATGGACAAAATATTTCTGAACAACCAGAAAAAAACCTTTTCCAGCCACTGGCGCTACATTGGCTAATCCCATCTAATATGGACAAAGGTGCATGTCTGAATATTGTCAGTATAGAGAACATAATTAAAGTACTTAGTTGTAAGCACTTTGGGGAAAGGACTGTCTTTTATTATATGTTTGTTCAATGTCCAGTATAATTCAAAACAGTTCCTGCTTGGGCCACTGAGCATTGCATTTCTATTATTTGTATTAACAATAAACAACACAAATATATAAAGTAAACCATGTGATTAAATAGCAGCCTCAGGAGGCAATAAATACAGTGGACAAAATTATGGACCCAGGACCAGTCCTTAGGGGATCGACACATTTAGATTAGAACTTAAGAATTCAGAGCCACAGTGTATTCAAAAGGAATGGCTGGTAATACAGACCCACATTGCTGAAGTGTGGGATACTAAAAATCAAAGGAAGACAGGCAGTAAAACAATATCTATGGTGAATTGTATCTAAAGAGGTAGATCAAGTAAATTCACAGCAGACACAAAACTAGTTTTAAAGAGACTTACTTCTATCAACGCTGCTTCTTTAAAGTCACTGGGTCAAAATGTGATCTCATTTACCACTAGTAGAATTTGAAGTAGTTCTGCTGGTTTATGTGAAGTTACTCTGGATTTACACTGATATAACTGTGAACAGAATGTAGCCTGAAGGCTGCAAAGTGGTAAAGGAACTGTTTAGGGACATGAAATAAGACAAACTGATTTAAAGAAACAGCAAGGAAAAATTAGACTTATAAATCAACAATTGTTTCAGTGCTAGACTAGAATGTGCTATAAAAGCACAGCTAATAGGGGCTATATAGAGCTGCACTACTCCTTCAGGAGCAGGGGGTGGCATTCTGCCTCCAGGTGGCAGAATGTCATCTGGTACTCCTAGGTGTACATAATCTATGCAGCCTTTACTGTACCCCTGTGTGGAGTACTGCTTATTCAACATTAGTACTGGTAAATGTGTTTCACAAAACATTCTGAAAATGTGTTGCTTTCTTGAAATGCTATGCCAAAACATTCAAAATTTTCAAAATTTTCAACAACAAAAAGAAAGAAAGAAAGAAAGAAAGAAAGAAAGAAAGAAAGAAAGAAAACCAAGCTACCAGAATTTTTTGATTTTCAGTTATTGCTCCCCCTCTTTTCTCTCTGTATTTTTCTTTTTTTCCCCTTCCTCCCTCATCCCCACACTGCTATTGGAGAAATAGAGTTGGGGGGAGCTGTGAATTGCTGGGCTAAAAGATGGGGACTGAGGGATGGAGGGGGGAGAGAAATTAACAGTCAAGGGCAGACTGGAACTTCGACAATAAGCCCTGAGGGGGAAACTAGGGCAAGAAGACTGTGACTGGAATGAGAATTCTGAAGAATTCCAGCAGGTAAGGAGCATGGAACTGTGAGAAGGGTGGGGAAGAGGCAGAACTGAGACAGGGAAGGTTGAAGGGAATGGGTATAAAAGTCTGTGCCCACTAGATCATGGAATGGAACCTAAGATTCCCGAGTCTCACTATTTCACTGCGGGAAGCAAATATCTGTGGAACTCATTGGCAAAGGATGTGTTTCATACCATTTTAGTCATGGTCCTTGGAAAGGGTGACAACTTCCTATTGTTGTCAGTTACTCCATTAGCTGAAGTGATAGTGTATAGGATGGACCTGCTGTGGGGATGAATCGGGATTGTGTAATGAAGAGGACGGACTATTTTCTGTAGGACCCTTGCTTCATTTGTTGCTGAAATTGGAAGGTGTCACTGAATGAAGCAGGGGATGGAAAGAAGAGAAAGGAGAATCTGTTGTAATAATTCTGTCTACAAATATATCCTAATTGTGAATTCAGCTGTAAATTGTGAGTATAAATTCATAAAATATCCCAATAACCTATAACAACAAATGCAGTGAATCTAGCAGTTCCAACTAGAACTGGTCAGAAGTTTTTGGATTGAATGCTTTTCCATTGGAAAATGCTGATTTTTCAAATGTGAAATGTTTTGCAGAAAGTGTTGCTTTTGAAGAAATTTCAATGTTTTTTTCTGGTATTCTCTTTCATGGGATATTTTAAAATTTTGTGATTTTGTTCCAGCTTAGAGCACAAAAAAAATCAAAATTATGGAATATTCTAAGAAATGGAAAATCCAGTTGCTGACCAGCTTTTATCCCAGTTGATAACCCAGGTGAGTTGTCAAGCTAATGTCACATGATGGAATTTTCATTTTTTTAAGTCGGCTTTTTTTTAAAAAAACTATGAAATTACACACAAAAGATATTAAAAGTATATTATTAAGGTTGAAAAACCAAGCACCCAAAAGTTAGGAAATGCCATTATTCAGATAGCTTGTGCAGCCTTAATTCACACACACACACACACACACACACACACACACACACACACACACACACACACACACCTCCATGCATATGCATTATGATGCAGTCTTTAATTAACATGATCACATGGTATTTTTTTCCACAGGACACTTGTCTAATTCAGTGCACAGGATGGACCTGCTTTGGGGATGAATCAGGACTGTGTAATGAAGAGGACTGTTTTCTGTAGGACCCTTCCCTCATTTTTTGCTGAAATTGGAAAGTGTGCACTATATAGGGCAGAGGATTGCAAGAAAAGAAAGGAAGGTCTGTTTCAATAATTCTGTCTACAAATATATCCTAAGTGTGAGTTCAGCTGTAAAATGTGCGTGTAGGTTCATAAAATGTCCCAGTAACCTATAACAACAAATGTTGATAGGGAAAAGTATGAAAGGGAGACAGAAAGCCTGAATTGGTCCAAACAAAAAGGCCTACTGATATAACTCAAGGACTGTGGTAAAACCAAACAAGAAAAGTTTGGAACCAAAAACCAGTGAACCAAAATTGGTGTGTTGGAAACTAGGCCTAATTGGTGGACAAAATAATGAGGTTATTCCACTCACCATTCCCTTTGTGGGTCCTTAAACAAACAAAACAAACAAACAAACAAGAACGATTTGGGGAAGAAAAATTGGCTATTGGAGCAAGTTCCACCATCACGGCTGCCACCATCTTCTAGGACCCCAGGCCCTAGTCATCCTGATCCTGAGAGATATCCTGACCAGACAGGGCCAGAGAGAGGGACACAGATGACATCACCACCTCTATCGGCTCCAGCTGAATCCTCAATACCAACTGGGATGAAATAGAATGAGACTTTAATGGCACCAGCAACAACCAGAGTTCCAGTCCATGTCAACTAACTTCTTCTCTCTTCCCCACTAGGACAGTTATTACCATCTTTGATGCCATCTAAGGGACTGTCAAACAAATTTTTTTTTATTTCCTTCTAAAAACAACAAGGAGTCTGGTGGCACCTTAAAGACTAACAGATTTATTTGGGCATAAGCTTTCGTGAGTAAAAACCTCACTTCTTCAGATGCATAGAGTGAAAGTTACAGATGCAGGCATTATATACTGACACATGGAGAGCAGGGAGTTACTTTGCAAGTGGAGAACCAGTGTTGACAGGGCCAATTCAATCAGGTTGGATGTAGTCCACTCCCAATAATAGATGAGGAGGTGTCAATTCCAGGAGAGGAAAAGCTGCTTCTGTAATGAGCCAGCCACTCCCAGTCCCTATTCAAGCCCAGATTAATGGTGCTGAATTTGCAAATGAATTTTAGTTCTGCTGTTTCTCTTTGAAGTCTCTTTCTGAAGTTTTTTTGTTCAATGATAGTGACTTTTAAATCTGTAATAGAATGACCAGGGAGATTGAAGTGTTCACTTACTGGCTTATGTATGTTATCATTCCTGATGTCCGATTTGTGTCCATTTATTCTTTTGCGGAGGGACTGTCCGGTTTGGCCAATGTACATGGCAGAGGGGCATTGCTGGCACATGATGGCATATATAACATTAGTGGATGTGCAGGTGAATGAGCCCTTGATGGTGTGGCTGATGTGGTTGGGTCCTCTGATGCTGTTGCCAGAGTAGATATGGGGACAGAGTAGGCAATGAGGTTTGCTACAGGGATAGGTTCCTGGGTTGGTGTTTCTGTGGTGTGGTGTGTAGTTGCTGGTGAGTATTTGCTTCAGGTTAGGGGGTTGCCTGTAAGCGAGGACTGGCCTGCCTCCCAAGGTCTGTGAGAGTGAGGGATCATTTTCCAGGATAGGTTGTAGATCGTGGATAATGCGCTGGAGAGGTTTTAGCTGGGGGCTGTATGTGATGGCCAGTGGTGTTCTGTTATTGTCCTTGTTGGGCCTGTCCTACTTATTTCCTTCTAGAAACTCACTCCAGCTAAAGATAAAGGAAACAAGGGATGTTGTCAATATGAAAGCCTTAATACTTTACATTTCAAATGCTTTAACTGTTTTTCCTCCTTTTCTTTATCTTTAATAAAACATTAAAGGGATTTTAATGCTGTGTTTTCCATAGAACTAAAAAGGCTACGGTCTCTGTATACCAAATCCCTCACCTTGTCTAACACTGTTTAATGTTGGATAGTAACTGGGTTATGTTAACACCTTTAGCCCATTTATTCTATTTATATTAATACAACAGGTCTTATAATTAAGGCAGTCCCGGAGAATTGGATTCTGTCCCTGCCTCTGCGGTGCTGGGCAAGTCACTTAAACTGAACTTTTCACTGGTGGTCACTAACTGTGTGTTCCTCCTTATTTGGATACTGAACTTGAGACCTTGGGTCTAATTTGCAGCAGTGCTGAGCATTCACAGCTGAAGTCAATGGGAGCTGTGCTTTGAACATATAAGATGCCATAAAATGTTAAATACTATGAGGAACCAAGTCCTATTTTGTGCACCCTAGATTTGTGGAAATTCTCTGTCCCTCAGCACTACTTCTGTAAAATCGGGATAATCCCAACCCCCCACCTCACAGCTGTGTTGCAAACATAAATTCATTAACGTTTGTGAAGCACTCAGGTACCATAGCAGTGAATATCATAGAAAAGTCCGTGATGACATTAGTTATTCAATCTTCAGAGCAGGGTTTGAAAGTGTGCAGCAAACAAGGGCTAGGGCCTACATTGACAAATGATGGAAAACCAAAATATTGATTAGCTGCTCATTAACTGAGCATCATATATCCTGTGCACTAAATGAGGCAGGGGTCCTGTGAAAAAAATAGTAAGGAACATGCAATTAAAGACTGCATCATAGTGCATATATACAAGGGAGGAAAATTAAGGTTGCACAGGCAACTTTAATAATGACAGTTCCTAGCTTTTGAATGCTTGATTTTGCAACCTTAATTATTTTTTGACATACAGTATTTTGTGTTGTTATACACACACACACACACACACACACACACAGGAGTTAAACATTTTTTAAGCTTGTGGTACAATCACACATATATATATGTTTGTAGTACAAACTGTTTCATGCTGTGCTGTTTTCATATCATCATTTCTCCACATAACTGATATTTTTACAGCAATAAGAAAAAGCCTAGATAACCCTTGCATCAGTATGGATTAGTTTTTCCTGTGCCGGTTAAGATGTTGAAAAAGCCTTCTGGATAAACAATAACAATTATGAAATCCCCGTTTAAATTGCTGATTTACTATATATGGGGCACAGAAAAAGCAGTTCTTGTGAGGTTGCAGTCTGATACCTGAATTCTTTATCCTAAACTAACTGAATATGATCATATAAGACTGACATGTGACACACATTCCAATTTTTAAGCCGTACATATAATTAATTTTACCAGTTATCACATCTGACATACAAAACTCTCATTAATCTCATTTTATATCTACTGTAATGAGATCCAGGGTGCATATAAACCACTATGACATATATGACCTATTAAGATTACATTGCTTCTGGCAATAATTAGTAAATGTACCTTAAATTTTAAATAAATAGACATGTGAGTAATAGAAGATAAAAAAGTACATAAGCCATTCCCTAAAGTGAACAGAAAACTTATTTCTGACTATTCACTGTCTTAATGTCTGATATGAATATCAACAGGAATAACAAAATACTTGCACCAGACCTGCAGTTTTCTGTCTCTATGTAAAAATGTCTGCCAGCAGCACAGAAATAATTATTGAATAAGCCCATTGAGATAAAAGAGCTTATCTTTACCCTTCAATTTACTCTGCAGTATCACATATTTGCAAACTATTCATTGTTTTTGTCAGGTATGATGGTCTAGCAAAACTCACTTAGTCAGCTAGCATGGTTCTCCATGGCTGCTAGATTTATGAGCTCAGGGAGAGCTTAATTAAAACCAATACAGTTTTGTTTTTGTTTTTGTTTCAAATGAAGAAATAAACAGGACAGCAGAGGAAACCCTGATGTTTCTTAATTATGTTTTGTATTTTTTCTCAACTGGATCTTCCTACCAACTCCTCTAACTAATGCAACTAGCATATGGAGTATTTTTGCCTGTGAACCAGAAGCAGCAGACACACAGCTGTGAATATTTGGCTTACAAGTGTTTGATTCTTTTATTTGTTAATCAGTTAAGATTTTTGTTTGGGGATTGGAGGTAGTAATCCTCTAAGAAGAGATAGTGAGAGTCAGGGCCGGCTCTAGGCACCAGCAAAATAAGCTGGTGCTTGGGGCGGCACATTTTTAGGGGCGGCATGGCCGGCGCCAGAATGCCGCCCCTAAAAATGTGCCCCGGCCGCCCTAGCTCACCTCCGCTGCTGCTGCCACGGCGCGCGAAACAGCTGATTCGCGCGCCGCTACTCGCCCTCCCTCCCAGGCTCTCGCTGCGGTGGCTCGGGGTCTCCCCCTCCCTCCCAGGCTCTCAAACCTGGGAGCGGGGGGAGATCCCGAGCGGCCGTTTCGCGCGCTGCTGCTCCCCCTCCCTCCCAGGCTTGGGCGCCTGGGAGGGAGGGGTAGAAGCGGCGTCCACACTGCGGCCACTCAGAGTCTCCCCCTCCCTCCCAGGCTTTCAAACCTGGGAGGGAGGGGGAGCAGCGGCGCGCGAAACGGCCGCTCGGGATCTCCCCCCCACCCAGGTTTGAGAGCCTGGGAGGGAGGAGGAGACTCCAAGTGGCCGTGGGCGGCGCTGCTTCTCCCGCTCCCTCCCTCCCTCCTAGGCTTGAGAGCCTGGGGGAGGAGGCAGGGCTGGGGATTTGGGGAAGGGGCAGAGTTGAGGCAGGGCCGGGGGTGGGGTAATTAAATAAGTGGGGGGGGGGTTGGCCAAAATTGTTTTTGCCTTGGGTGGCAAAAATCCTAGAGCTGGCCCTGGTGAGAGTAATCAAATGGCACTGATAATCCTCCCCAAGGACTTCATCTGGCATTGTGCACCAGCAGATTACTGACTGCACCAGTAGATTACTTAAGCACATACCTGCATTCCCTTCAAGTGGACTACTCACATGCTTCAATTTAAGCACATGCTTCGCTGGATCATCAGGCCACAGTGCTGAGGATTGTCCTCTAACAGGTTGTCTAGTTTCTAAGGAAGAGAGGGCTAGGGCTCAGGGTAGCCAACCCTGATTACAGAATGAAGCACACCTAGGTTGAATCTGGTCATTCCCTGTAAAGGGAAGAAGGTGGCTATGATGAAGGGGAATCTAAGATGCTCTGGTAGGATTTGCAGAGAATAAGGAAAGACCAGGAGAGTTGACCCAGACCTGGAGGCCTGGCACAGACCCTGGCCAAGCAGGGAAGGGACTAATGTTCTCCCGACATGGAGGAGGAAGAAAAACCTTGTGTTGGATGGATGTAGGAATTAGGATTGTGCGTTTTATTTGAAGTTTATTTTATATTAATAAATCTAGTCCCTAAGGAAGAGTATTTTTGACTAAGAAAACACTTGAAGGGAAATTTTATTTGAACAGTCCAAGTGGGGAAACTCAGGCAGGCCATGAGGAGGCTCACAGGAGGTTGCCAGCACAGATATGTGCTGCAAAGAAGATTCAGTACTTTACCCATTCATTTCATTCTCCCCATCCCCACATCTACAGTGGGTCTCCGCCTGTCTTCACAACTGAGAGCCCCAAAGAGAAGATTACATAGACTGTAATTTGATAGGAACATTAGTGATTTACAAATAAATAATAATAGCTTCTTAGAGTCTTAGGGTACGTCTACACTACCCGCCAGATTGGCGGGTAGTGATCAATCTATCGTGGATCGATTTATCGTGTCTAGTGTTGACACGATAAATCGATCCCCGATCGTTCTGCCGTCGACTCCAGAACTCCACTGCGGCGAGAGGTGGAAGGCCAGGTAAATCGACCTACGATACGCCGACTTCAGCTACGCTATTCGTGTAGCTGAAGTTGCGTATCTTAGGTCAATTCCCAACCCCACAGTGTAGACCTAGCCTTAGTCATAGACCCATGCCCCATGGTGCTAGGCACTGTACAGACACACAACAAAACAGAATAGATGGAAATATTAGTTCAGGTACATTATACTACCACTTTTGAAGGGGAATGGTTTCACCTTGACAACACTAGTACCGGAGTTACCTTTCTGGAGAATTTGGGGGAAGAAAGGGGTGGGGGCGGGAAATCAGGCTTACAATGGAAAGCTACTTCAACCTTCCCTTTGGAAATGCTGCCTCTCCATAAAAAAACAACAACAAACCTTGAGCAGAGAGGAAACCACACCTGAACATTTAATCCAAAGTCCGGATCTGGTTTTGAATTTCATGACTTTGGCACATTTCTAGACTTAACTATGTGCTATTGAGGACATCCTCCAGGAAGTGTAAAGGTTCCATGCTTCCTATGCACTCTTCATGAAGTGGTATTCGTGTGAGATGCTGGGTAACAAAGGAGCCCAGGACAGGGGAGACCAGTTGCAGGCTAAAACCAGATAACAGTAGGCAGTTTTATTACTTTTTTTTTCTGAACATAGTTTCCTTCCTACTGAAGGGTTTATCATATGACCAGTCTTGCTTGCGAATAGGACATGGTACTAGAAGTGGAAGGCATAGTGTACTGGAAGACCCAGTGAGTGAGAAAATGTTAAAATGGCTACTCCAGAGCCTGTGCAACTGCAAGTAAATCTCACACAAGCCCGAGAATCAGGGGAAATACTGAAGATGGCTGGAAAGGGATCAAACAATAATTTGAACTGTTGATGTTCCATCTATAGCCTCCATCTTTTTCTCTTTTTTACCCTTTCTATCTTTTTCTCATAATTTCACTAACCATATTACCTCCATTTCCCCTCTAGAGTGTTTCTTCTTGCACTTGCACAGGTGTCTGCTTACTGCTCAGCAACCACTTTTAATGCTGCTCAGTTCATTCACTGTGCATAGGTTCACAAGAGGAAACATCTCCCTAGATACAATCAGGTTTTCTCATCAATCATCCAAATTGACAATAGACCTAACTGAAAAACACAGGTGTGAGATGAGAATTATTATTACGTGTATTATGATAGTGCCTACAGGCTCCAGCTGATATCAAGGCCTCTTTGTGCTAGGTGCCAAAAAAAATATGGAGAGACATTTACTGCATCAGAGTTCACAATTTAAATAGACAAGACAGGTGGAGCATGGGAGGGGGAAAACAAAGATGAGATGACTTGTTTGAGGTCACACAGCTAGTCAGTAACAGACCTGGGGAGAGGGACTAGAACTCAAATCTCCAGGCTAGTGCTTTATCCACTGGACAGAGAATCAGCCCCCCCACACACATTTGATGTCACTGAAACATGACTAGATATCCTTAGTCAGATGAAACACGTCTCGACAACCTTTAATAAAATCCTTGTGTGATAAAACTGGCTGTAAGAAAAGGGCTTTAAAAGTTAATACTCTATAGAGAACAGGAAAATCCAGTGGCAGACATTCGTTCACAATATGTTTCAGAGTGTGTGTCTATTCAGCATATCAGTGCTTGAATATATTGCCTTCTGTGTTTGATTAGGCACAGCTGGGTGTTGTATTTTTGATCATAGCATGATACAAAGAAATTCTTTCTTCTTTTTCCATGAGAATAAATGTACCCCATATTTCCTTGCTCCAGCAGGTTCATAAGTGGCTGAACAAATCCAAAGCCTCTTGGTTTCCCTTGGTCCTAAAGTCTCAAGAGCATTTCAGTATTTATCACAGTATGATTTTGCAAGAAAAACTGTGTTCATAATGTTTCAACGGGGTTCCCACATTTCTCATTTTGATTGAACTGCCTATGCACACAGCTCCAAATGTAAGAAAAGTCCTTTTCATTTAAAATAATATGAGAATAATGAGTAGCTACACAAACTTGAGGCTTTGGCCTCCATGCATCCAGTCTGAAAGCATATTAATCTGAGCTCAAAGCCAGCCCATTTCCTCCCTGGCAGCTAAAAGGGTGTGGTTCAACATCACAAGCAGGGCTGAATTTATGATGCGGGTGACAACAGAGTACAGCTACTTGAGGGCTACCTGCCTGGCAGTATATGGAAGGTCAGTGAGGGACTTTTCACAATTGCCAACACCTTTGCCTTCAGGGACTGCTCACTGTGCGGGTATAACACCTCAAGGAGACAGAGAGGAATAGGCCCATGGTCCTGTCCACCCTACCCTGTGGTGTATCGAGGTGGCAGGGAGTGAGTGAAAGCAGGCTGCACCATCCTGTCACCTGTGCAGCAAACATTCAGATTCAAATGGATCTTACTGCAGACATAAAATAATCCCACATTTGTGCTACAACTGTTGCTGTCTCTAAATATCAAGGTGAGCAGCTGCAGTAGCATTTATAGCACATTCATTTTACAGCCTGTATGGCCATCTGCTAACAAACAAAGAAATGGCCATTTTCAGCAATTGGCTACTGTGTTTTGTAATATTTGCAGAGTTTAAATTTTCATTCCACAGTAAAACAACGGACTCCCTAAATGTCTTAATTGCTGTTACCTTATTCTCTTTCTTTCTGTTTGTTAAGGTCATACATTTTCCAAGTGCAAATTCTTACTCTAAATGTTTTTATTCAGTGACCTTTATAGCTATTTTAAAATCTGATGGGCTCTTATTTGATTTAACTGAGTTCAATTAACATGTTCACATTTAGCTCTAACAATCCCTCTGCTGGGGGAAAAAAAAGTACCTTCTCCACTGACAGCTCTACTGTTCTTTGCTACTTATAAATGATGCATTTTTACAGTCAGTAATTATGAGATTTGGACTATGATAAGCAGTTTGTTAGCTATTATATATTTATAATTAATAAGGCATATGTTTCTGAAGCTTTACAACTAATCTACAAATAAAAATCCTCTCCTTTTCACATTCATCTAGCTTTTCTCCCACCTCCCCATTTTCTTGATCTTTTCCATTGGGTATTCTTCATGCCATATTCTTTTTCCCGCTAAACAAAATTAAGACTGTTGTCAATGTATTCGGTGATAGATAGCAGAGCTGGTTGGGAACCAGAATTTCCATTCCATAGGAAATTCCAACATTTTTTTAAAAAATTATATTTGGAACAAAAAGCTGAAGCTTTGAAGTTTACTGTGAAATGAAACATCTGTTTGTTTGTTTTTTAAATTTGGGACCATCACATATTTCATTGTAATAGTATCATCTTAATTTATTTTGTTTCAACTTCTCTATCATATTAAAATATTATATATCTCATATAAGTAACATAAAATTGAATACAATATAATAAAATAAATATCATAATGGGATAAATTTAAAACAAAATGAATCAAAACATCAAAGTCAAAATGAAACATTATTGAAATGAAACATTTTTACTTTTTTCCTACTGAAAAAAATATCAGAATCAACATGTTCCTGGGAAACATATTGAGTCTGATAAAACAGTTCCAATTTTCAACTTGTTCTACTAAACAGGTCATTGACTTAGCCACTGCAGTGGAATTAGCATTGACAAACTGTGAAGAAGCAGGGCTTGCTCAGCAAGGGCTTGCTCCTGCACCATTGAAACCAACAAGAGTTTTGCCTTTATCTTCAATGGGATTAGAATCAGGGCCCAACTGTCTCTTTCAGGAAATTTGGGACCCTGTAGTCTAGTGATACCAGCTCACAAATGGGGATTGCAAAGATCAAACAGGAAATCAAACCCATGGATTCCTTGCATTATTCACCATGTCTATGCTTAACTTTTAAGCATGATGATCAATATTTACTGTACCTTTAAATTTTAATGTATTTACTAATGTAAAAGTGCATGAGTGGTCTGTACTGAATACTCTGTAAATAAGGGCCCCGTACATACTAGTAACTCCCTTTAGCAGAGAGTACAGGCTATTTGAGTATCCAAAGGGGAACCCTCTGCATCCACAACTCTTCAGTTACCATCTACTCACAAGTAGGGGCAACTAAAGAAGCCACCATCAGGGGCAAGCTGGGAGCTGCTGGTATGCACAGATTCATATTTTCCAAGGCCAGAAGGGAACACTGTGGTCATCTAGTTGGCCCACCTGTATAACATCAGCCATAAAACTTCTCAAAAATAATTCCTAGAGCATCCCTTTTAGAAAAACATGCAATCTTGATTTAGATTTTTTTTAGGGCTGGAGAATCCACCACATCCCTTATTAAATTGTTCCAATGGTTAATTACTCTCACTGTTAATAATCTACACCTTTATTGCCAGTCTGAATTTGTCTACCTTCAACTTCCATCCATTGCATGGTGTTATACCTTGTCTGCTAGATTGAAGAGACCTTTATTAAATATTAGCTCCCAATGTAGATACTTATAGACTGTATTCAAGTCACCCCTTAATCTTCTCTTTATTAAACGAAATAGATTGAGCTCATTGAGTCTATCACTACAAGATTTGTTTTCTACTCCTTTAATTATTCTCATGGCTCTTCTCTCTATTCTTTCCAATTTATCAACATCCTTCCTGAACTGTGGGTACCAGAATTGGACACAGAATTCCAGCAGTGGTTGTACTAATGCCACATATAGGGGTAAAATAACCTCTTTACTCCTACTCGATATTCTCCTGTTTATGCATCACAGGATCTCATTAGCTCTTTTAACCACAGTGTCGTATGTTCAGTTGATTATGCACACTCTCCCCACAAAAAATTCAGAGTCACTGCTTCCCAGGCTAGAGTCCCCCATTTTATAAATATGGCCTACCTTCCTTGTTCCCAGAAGTATACATTTAGTCTTGTTAATTCTTATATTGCTAAATCATATTACTTAATTCTCATATTGTTTACCAAGCAATCTAGATTGTTCTGAATCAGTGACCTGCCCTTTTCATTATATATTACTCCCTAATTTTTATGTCATCTGCAAACTTTATCAGTGATGATTTTATGTTTTCTTCCAGGTCATTAATAAAGACATTGAATAACATAGGGCCAAGAACTGATCTCTGCAGAACCCCAGGGGAAACACACCCACTTAGTGAGGATTCCCCATTGATAGTTACATTTTGAGACCTATTAGTTAGCCAGTTTTTAATCCATCTAATGTGTGCCTTGTTAATTTTAAATCATTCTAGTTTTTTAATCAAAATGCCATGTGGGACCAGTCAAACACCTTCCAGAAGTTTAAGTATATTATGCCAATACTATTCCCTTTATCAGCTCCTCCCTCTGATTTGAAAGGCAGCTTATGGTTGGATTGGGAATGATTCAGAAAATGAAGGCTGAGCCTATTGTCCTGAGAGATGCTGTTTTAGATGCTGCTAAGGTCTATCTCAGAGGCAGGGAAGGAGAAGAACTTAGCAGTTATAACAATAAATCACTTAGTACCATTCTTGCAGAGTAATCTCAAAGTGTTTAAAGATGGGCTCAGATTTCTCTCCCAGTCACAGAGGTTCAATTCTGGATTTATACTGGAACAATCAATAAAATAAAAATTTGGCTTTGTATCTGTAAAGATCCCTTTACCCCTCACTTAAATAAATGTAGGGACTTCTCAGGCAGGAATATCACACAACAGGTTTTAGAAGTGAGAACGAATGAATAATACATTAAACTGAAAGTGCGAGGGGAATTTAGATTGCTAGAATGAACTGGAATTTGCCCAAGAAACTGGAGCTGACGCACCTCTTTTTCTTTTTCCAAAGAAGCAACTGTGGCCCAGCAGTTTGAGGGTGGTAGTGGGAGTCAGAAAGCTTGGTTTTATTCTCATCTGTGTCCCTAGCCTGTTGAATGACTTCGAGCTAAATACCGAGCCTCACAGTGTTTCATTTACTCCATCTGATAAACAGAAAAAGAAGAAGATAATAAATATTGTTTACCCACCTTTGAGAGCCATGGACAAATATTGCTATTGACCATAAATGAAAGTTCCAGCAATATTTCTTTGTATTAATATTTCCAAATAGAAAAAAGGAAACAAAAATAAATCTGATTTCACATATTGGTATATCGGTGTCATGGGACTTGAGAAACTGACTAGGGTTATGGGTCTTTATTACTTTATTGGAAGTTTTTTTTCCCCCAATTGCTTTGCTATCAGAGCTTGGTGAAATATTTAGTCATTTTAAATATAATTTTTTAACAATCTCCAGGCATTTCCTAATGTTTGAGGAATTAAAAGAAAAAAAATTCTGGTGGAAGCAAAGTGCAAGATTCTCAGGTGGTATAAATAGATGTAGTTTCATTGACTTCAGTGGAGCCAGTTGGATTTTTGTCAGCTGGGATCTAGCACGAAGTACCGATGAAAGGTGCAAATGTGTCTCAGTCCTGTCCTGGAAGTACTAGCTCTTGGTGTAAGAACATCATTAGGTCTCAAGGGATATTCTGTCTCTGACATTTCTTGAAGACTTTCAACCAAGTTGCCAATTATCTATTGTGATAAAGGTTATTGTGATATAGGAATCTAATATAAGTACATTAGACAAAGTTCTATTCTCAGTAAGACCTACCCCAGTTATTTTATTCCTTGACACAAACTGAGCTTCAGAATCTGCTATTTTACTCTAACAGCATTTAGCATCTCGAAAGCTATAGTGTATGTTACATATTCATCAGTCTCTTTAATACAAGTATGTACATAGACAAAGTTCATGTTAATAATCACACACTGGACCTCATCTGCTTCACTCTTTAGTCAGGTAAAATACTCGTTGAAGTCAATGGGAGCTGCAGGTGCAAAGCACCATTAAGCATCAGACCTCTTATTGTGGTGCCTAAATTATGGATTAAGTGACTAATTTGAGGTACCCAAGTTTGAACATTTTGGCCAATGCTATTTCCTTTATATTTTATGAATTTCTGACAGATCTTTAAAGTCTAGCCCAGCATGACAAACTTGCTCACTAGAATCATTAACATTAAGAATTTCTAAGTGTTTACATCCTGTTCACACATCCTTAAAGGTATTTTATAATCTCACTGTGAAAATCTGCTTCAGACTCAAAGCTAACATTGAGAACCCATTCAGGGGGAGTGGGTGGAAACAAAAAGGGAATTAGACAGACACACGCTACATGCTTAACACATCAGATCAGCCTGAACTAAAAACTTTCCTCTTAACACTTCCAAAACTGTGAGGAAGCTTGGCTCTGGAGTTCTGTAGCTTCAGCCTATCTCTGGTTAAAATGAAATGTCTGAGAAACTCACTACAGGAAGGAAATTGAAAATTATGGATTCACATTCCTCCCCTAATTCACATAACTGGGTACTATACTGCTGGAGTTTGGAAATACTGGTCCATCCTAAATGCTATGTTGCAATACCTCAGCAAAATGGCAGGAGTTAAGATCAGCATCTGGTATTAGCAAATATCTCCAATGGTAGAAGATGGGACACTATGTGGGGAGGGTTCTGATTTACTTTAGAGAATTCTCTCCCAGGTGTCTGGCTGGTGGGTCTCACTCTCATGCTCAACTAGGATTGCCATATTTGGGTTTGGGAAGGAATTTTCCTCCAGGTCAGTTTGATAATGACCGTGGGTTTTTTTCATCTTCCTCTGCATTGTGGGGTATGGGTCACTTGCTGGTTTGAACTGGAGTAAATGATGGATTCTCTGTAACCTGAAATCTTTAAATCAAGATTTGAGGACTTCAGTAACTGAGTCAGAGGTTAAGATGCCTATAGCTGGAGTGGGTGGGTGAGGACCTGTGGCCTGCAATGTGCAGGAGGTCAGACTAGATAATTACGATGGTCCCTTCTGGCTTTAAAGTCAATGAGTCTAACATAGAGTGACAGCCTAGATTCCAAACTTCATGTGCTCTACTTCACTGTAAATCAGACTCTGTTGGATATTTTAACATTTTGTGTGTTAATATGAAAGTTTTTACATAGCTTTTATTCTTTTCTTGACATTAATACCTTTCACTGCTTATACCTAATGGTTCAGTCAAGATATTTATCATGCTCTTGGGATTCTCGGTTGTGAGCTTCTTATTACTTATACCCAAGCTCCAAGGCTATCTGTCTGCTCTGTATCATGTAATCTTAATATTTTTATAATTCTGTTTTCTCTGTTGAAATTTACCCCTGGGGATAGAAAAAATAGATTAACTGAATGCTATGAATGACATAGCTACTTATGAATGAAAAATTAAGAACAGAAAATCAAATTTTAAGTTCTCATTCCATAACCAGCATTTCAGGTAGAAGTGCCCTTCATGGCAATCTATTACTGTTTCTGGTGACAAAATTGAAATGGCTGGAGTCCAGATTAAGGCTGTGTTTCTGCCAATCATTCTTTCAGCAGCAATGTGGTTTCACTCTATAGTGCTAAGCTTTACTTGATGGCACTGAATGAGAATTTCTTTTTCTCCTGTTTAATGTATTGCTACAACACAGCTACAGGACCAATTTCACTGGAATAAGCTTGAAGAATTATTAGTTTCTGAAATGGAGTAGGCAAATAGAGCTACGAGACTTTGATTTAACAACTGAAAGTTCAAAATGTAGAAAAGGTTACTCAGACCTCTCGGTGTCTGGAAGGCAGCTCTGTGGTTCAGGTGCCCTACTGGAGGTTTGGGAGAGACCTTAGATCTTTTCCTCCCTATGTTAGTAGAACTCAGCTGAATCACAGAACTTTTGTTCTTAGGCTTCACAGAGGAAACAAAATGATCATTTTCTCTGTAAGTGTCTGTTGTCAGTCCATATGCAGAACATCATTGTGTTGTCATCATAGGCTGCTTTCCTATATGCCCACGCTTGTGGTTGTATTTGGCCACCAGCAAAGAAGGGAATGTAAAGATTCAAGGGGACAAAGAAGTTCCCCTATTGAAATAAATGCTTGTTTGTTACTTCTTAGATAATACATTTTATACCTTATTAAATAGTGTTCTCCTTGTCTGCACCAGTTGCATTTTATACCTATTGTATATCATGGGTTTTTTTATAGTAAAGCAGAGCTAAATAATATAGAGCTACAGAGAGAGATTAGATAGATCTGCATTACTCACAAGCAATTTATACAGATTGTCCCAAACAAATTGCCAATGAAACCTTTATACCTCACCAGGATGTATTGTGTAGGACACCATTTTACAGAAAATCTTATTTTAGAAGTGTTTTAGAATTTTTCAGAAATCATTGGGACTACTTGTCACATCAGTTACTATGATTCCAACAGACCTCTGAAGGTCAGTAAAAACATATAAAATGGATACATTAAAAACAGATGTAAAATGACCTGTGAAAAAGGTTTTGATACATTAAAACATATTTAAATTCTGATATCTGGAGGGGAAAAGAGGGTTTATTAGTGGGCAGAGTGCAGTTGAAGTGGCCAGAGGTACATGACAAACGTAGTTTATCACGTGGCTCTGAATTTTATCACATGCCTCCACAGTTTATCTCATGGATACATGCATACTCCTGTGATCCTGTAACCTCATCTGGATCAGGTGTTAGTTTTAATTAGACATGACAAAGGGAGACAATGCCTAAATGGATGAGGGAGTGGGGAAATAATCATAAAAATAATAGCTGTTATACCTAGATAATGGGGTGGATCTTATTCACCTTGAATTCAATGAGAGATTTTCCCACTTAAGCTGAATTGGAATTGACTCAATTAACCTGTTATTTTAGAACCTGTGAGTGAAACAGTCTTTCATTCTGGCAAGTTACCATGACCCTATTTGTTCTATACAAACACAAAAGAAAAAGATAGCCTCTGCCCCAGAGAATTTACAATCTAAGTATCAGAAAAGAGACAGCAGGTGGCTACAGACGGGAGTACAAGGAAACAATGAAGTAATATTAGTCAGCATAATGGGCAGCGGTCTGCACATCAGTGGCCTAACAATTGTCAGTTCTTTATAGGCATCATAGTAAAGGAGATTTTTAAGGAGGGATTTGAAGGCAGGGAATGTGATAGCTTTCTGGATGTTTCTGAGCAGCTCCTCCCAAGTAAGAGGGGGAGCATAGGAGAAAGCAGGAGGGTGCTTGTTTGAACACTGTTTGAACATTGCTAGCAAAAACAAGAGGAAAAACTGTGGCATGTGAGCGCAGCCTCACCAAAGTTGATGGATGCTTTATGCAGTATTGTGTTTTAATGTTAAAGAAACAAAGACTTAAGGTGCAATAGCTGTAAAAATGCAAGCAGCCCAGCCAGTCAGAATACTAATGCATAAGGGGAACAGACAAAGACAGAGCGAGAGAGAGAGAGATCCTTTAAGCAACAAATATCATTTAGTTCTGTCTGGATTCCCTCTAAAGTGAAGCCCTAAAGGAATCCTGGCAGGACCATCCCATTCATCATGATATGACACTTGGTGTTCACTATTTATAACCGAACTTGGTGTGTTTAATATCTGTCCATTTTATCATCTTACCTTACGAGAGAAACCAAAGTTTAAGCATAAAAGAAAAAGAAAAGAAGAAAGTATAATGACTGTGATCTCAGCCAATAAGAAATTAATGCATTTCTATATCAATATATTCCCACTAAATAACTGGAAGAAGGAACAGACACACATTCACAAATAATTCATAAACCAGGGCTCCTGGGCACAAAGCTAGTAATTTTTACATTACAAATAGATTTGTGCAGGGTATAGGAATTTTGTAATGGCTAATTCTAATTACAGTGGATGCTTTTAGCAGATAACAAATCTCTGCTGGGAAAAAAAAGTATCATGTGTAGCATTATTGTGATATAAAAATCAATTATATAGTAATCAATACACTGTATTTAGCAATGGATAAGTGTGCCGTTTACAATAATGAACCAGTCATGCCTCTTTTAGCACACATCTGTTGACTTACTGTATTCATACCCAGATATATGGTCTTTCCAAATATGTAATGTCACTGCTGTTAGAGTTCAACTAAATAAATATAGTTGCACCTGCTGGATGATAGGTAGCATCACTGGTAGCAAGATATTTGCCCTGTGTATGGGTCAAGTGAGGGCTCCTAGTATGTGGCTTTTATCCAAATCCTCATAGGTTTATCCTGAGCTGGGAACAATATCTTATTTCTAGCAAGAACTGAAAAAGATTCCTGTAATTTTGGTTAGTTACTTGTCATTGCAAATTTAAAGGTAGATCATGCTGTGTGCATGTAGCCCATCTTAAGAGTGGTACGCAGGTGCACTGCCTCAGAGATACACCTGGAAGTATTGCGCCCACTAGCTCTAGGGAGGGAGTAATTTACCACATGACTAGAAAGGGTGAGCATACCCGCTCTACTAGCCAGCATGTGTGTGTGTAGGATGGGACGGAGGCAGAGCAATGTCTCTATCTACTCTCAGTTCCTCCTAATGCACTTGCTTCCAGCAGAGGTATACAGATGCTGAATCTACGCTCCTCTAAATACCAGTGTAGCCATTGTGACTGATCCTTATGCAGCCACTTAAGAGGGAGGGGGAAATCCTTACTCCCACCTAGTCCCCTGCATGGTCACCTAAGCCCAGTCACAAACTGTCCCTTAATTTGTGAAACAAAAGCTGTGAAATACAAATGGCAAGAAAGTTGTTGCATGACAAGGTCAGGAGGTGATGGCATTCATAAAACTCTACCTCTGCCATAAATCACACCAGCTGGAGCATTGCACTAGTTGAGGGTCAGAGTGCCTCTGCCCATTTGACACATCTGCTACACAGGTTTGGTGAAACGGGTCCTGTGCTGGCTTTATGGCATCCAAAGATTCTGCTGCACTCACAGAAGCCTCAGGGGTTGTTTATATAGCAACATCCATGAAAATTAATCTGAATTTGAAGTGGACTAGTTAAACTGCATTAAATCCCTGTGTGGACACACTCATTCAGAATTAATTCAGTTTTATCTTGATTCACTTCCAAAGGGGATAGATTCACAAAAGGATTTAGGCACCTAAAATGGCAGAGTTCCAGAATCAGGCCCCACTGGGATTCACAGAAGCCCTGCTCAGCTGCGACTAAATCCTGTAGATGCCTAAACTCGCTCAGCGCCTAAATCTTTGCAGTAAATGTTCCCTAGGTGTCTATCGCAACACCGCATCAGGCATCTGGACATGTAAGCACCAGAGTGATTCGTGGACCAAGGAAAGGTAAATGTTCCTCCAACTAACTCACTTGTGGGGCCGAATTTGGTATTGGGCTCACAGCTTGCCTTCCACATCAGGCCCCATAGGTGAGCTTACCTAAAATGGCTGGGGGAAAGACTTTTAGCCATTGCTCAGGTATTCACATGCAATGGGAAAAGACCCCTGGTTCCAGTCTCCACCCATGTTCCCGGAACCTGCTACTTCTCAGGTTAGTGTCCTAACCACTGGATTATATGATATTCTGATGTGGAGCTCCCCCAGTCTCTCCTGTGGAAGCTGTTCCACTGAGCATTAAATAATTAGGATCTTTGGGCCTCAGAGCGAGAAAGTGCAAGCATGAGACTGACTCTGTAGCCTTGTGGTTAGAGTACTCACCCTGCATATGGGAGAGCCATATCCACCCTGCTCTAATGACTTTTTAAATTAATGATTCACAGTGCAACAGCTTCAACAAAAGAGACTGAGGCCACCTCCCAGACTGGAATATCCTATAGCCCCAGTGGTTAGGGCACTCTTCAGAGCTGTGGTAGCACCCTGTTCAAAGTCCTTCTCCCCCTCAGGTAGAGGGGAACTCGACGGGGGGTCTCCCACATCCCAGGTGAGTACTCTAACCAAGTTAAAAGGGAGGTCTTGGTTTTTCTCCTCCCTCTACCCTTACACCAGCTTCTTGCAAAAAATGGTGTAGGCACCTAACCCCCAAAAGAGGGTTTGCTTGCACTATTGAGTTCCTGGGGGTGGGTGGGCACATGGCATCCACATCTAAATGCCCCTCCCACAGCCTAATGGGAGGAGCCACTGGACCCAGGTCTCAAATAAATGCGGGGAGCAACAAATGAGAAAACAGGGATAGGAGTGAGGGTTACAGGGTCAGAAGAAGGGAGCCTGAGGGGGACGCCAAGCAGAGAACCCTGGACAGCACCCATGGCTCCTCGAAGGCATCCAGGGAACCAGTGGACATCACCCAGAGGAACTCTGCCCAGAGACGGTACTTCAGGGATGAGCAGAAATAGGCCCCACAGTCACAGAGCACCTCCGCATCCAGCATCCTCCTCCTGATATGGTGAACGGCCACCTTGGCCAGTGCCAGGCGGAGGTTGACGAGGAGGTCTCGCGACTTTGTGGGGCCATGGATGTTGTGTGCAAAGATCAGGAGGTGCAGCCAGAACCTGAGGAAAAGGTTCTGGAGGAACCAGAAAAGGGGCTGCAGCCTGGCACACTTGATGTAAATGTATGCGAGAGTCTCCCTCTCACTGTGGAAGGGACAGGTGTCAGGGAAGGTGAACCATGCCAGGTGCACACCCATGCTCATGGTTCCATGAAAAAGCCACCAACTAATGTTCCCAGTAGGCTGTGGGATCAGGGTGAAATATAGACTGGCACACTGGGGCTCCTCACCTTCCACAGATGGTTGGAGATCCTGCCACTTGGTGTTGGGGTGGGACATGAGGGTGAGGAAATGGAGCACAAGTGTGTTCAGTTGTTACCTTGGCAAGTTTTGGAGATGGACTGGCTGCAGTTTGCACAGCCAGCTCGGGTGGTGTGGATGGGGACGCTTGCAGGGTAGGGGCCTAGTGGTGAGGTCCTGAGGGCCTGGGGTGAGGTGTGGGCAGGGAAAACTCTCCCACAAGACCCGATTGGGGAAAGCCCAAGAAGCGGGTGGTAAGGCTGCCCTCACCTCCTAGAGTATATGCCAGGGGACATGAGGGGTGGAGAGCCCCATGCACTGGCCGAGTGCTAGGGGGTCCACCCAGGCCCTCCGATCATACTCCAGGATGTCTCTGATCCTGGTGGTACCTGCCTTTGCTTGCAGCTGAGAATCTCAAAAGGGTGCCAAACTCCCTGAGAAGGGTGTGGTTTAGGACACATCCCTTTAATCAGCCTCTTCCATAGGCTAAATAGGCCACGAGCTGCCTAGTGTGCTAGTTTTAGTTAATCCCATTCTGAGGTGCCTATCTTTCCCCATTCATTGTACTGGGAGCCTAGGCACCTCACTCAAGCTTTATGAATCCTAGTGATTTTCTAGCTGCCTAAAGGTTAGTGTGGCAATGCCCAGTGGCACCAGGTTATTCTCCTTTGTGAATCTAGCCTTTGTGCCATACAGTGCAATAAATTTTGAGTATTATTATTTTGCTGAAGATGTTGGGCCAAACTCTGCGGTCAGTCTGCTGCCTTTTCCTAGGCTTGTGGTCACTGGTGTGGAAGAGAGGGGGAGAAAGACAGATACCATCGTTCCAGCAATGCTTTCCGCTCCAAGTGATGGTGAATATAACTGCTTTGTTTTTGTTTCCTGCCACTTCCTAGTTTCTAGTTGCCTGCACAACTCTTCCCCGGGCCATTGCTAAAATTAATACACAAACGCACGTTGGAATTAGTTTCTTCTGGATACAGAGCTATCATTGTATCATCGCACTTTAAATAAATGACTCCATTTATTTCAAAAGGGAAGTTTTTGTGGGTATTGCATCCTGATAGTAAAACAGAATAATGAGGAGTACTTGCCTGCACACTTTATGGGTACTATACCTCGTGGCCCAATTTATCACGTTTTTTAGTTGGCACCCACCCAGACCTTTGGGATACAGTGAAAAAAGCAGCTATATCAATACTCATCAATTTCTAATAAAAAGACGTGTTTATAGGCTTAATAAATACATGAAACATTATTGAATCATAAAGCACCTAATTAGTTTGGTGAATTTAAAGTGCTGTGTTTGCACATTAAAACTAATTAGTGATTATATGCATTCCTGAATCAAAGATCCTTCCTTTTGCTTTCCCTATGATTGTAAACTTACATTCAACAGAGGTTGGTGGCCTTTCATTTTAAAACAAGTGTAGGAGCTGACAGTCAGTAAATAATCATATTGTCTACATCCTAGAAGTCTTCTCCTGTCTCATAAGTCTTATCACCTGCAAATCTTATTTTAAATCATCACAAATAATTCACATTTTAGCAGCATTACACACTAATGGGTATATTTGTCTCACTATTATGCATGAGCTCTAATGTCAATTGGATTCAAGCAATTAATTCCCTGAGAAGTTAAGGCTCAATTGTGCCTAGCCCAGGTGCAGCTGTGTAGGGGAATAGGAGACCGTCAGAATTTCTGTCTCTCCTTTTGTGGCTGCATTAGCACATAGCCACTCCTGGCAGTTGGGGGAGAAAAAAGGTTGCATGCCAGATGCTACCTCTAGGAGCAAGTGATTGAAAATAGATAGGGTTGGGTAGGGTGCGGTGAGGGGTAGTCAGACCTCATGACCTTCAGCACTACTGTTTATCCCCTTGGGGATGATGGGCAAGCAGAAGCCCATAATGGGTGTAGAAGACTATTATCCTGCAGGATATTAGCAGAGCCCAGTAATAATTGTACCTCTGAGGAGTTTCTCTAAAGCCTCCTCAGGTGCCTATAAATCACTCTTTGATTTGGGCTGTGAGTCGTTGGTACAAATTAGCCCTTAGCAGGGAATGCACTTCATAGTAGGGGCATTTTCCATTTACATTGCTCATATATAACTTCAGTAACATACCACACACCATAACAACAGAACAATTAAACATATACAGTATTCTTATTCTATGTGGATATGTGTGTGCATACACACACACACACATTTCATTAAAAGACCAAGAGAAAAGGAAGTTAAAGTGCCAGGGAATGAAGTTATTAATCAGGGTACCATTAAGCGGAAGAACGGAAGTCAGAGACTCAAAATTCCTTATGAAGAAAGGAAGGATGTTGTAATTAGGGTCCCAGAATGGCCTACAGAGACCTGGGTTCAGTTCCTGAGTATATCACAGATTTACTATGTGAACTTGGGCAAATTACATGAGGTAAAATTCCTCCATCTTCCCTTACTGACAGTGACTAGTACCTTAGTCTGCAAGTGTTGGTTGTGATAGCACTGGTCAATGAATAAATTATATTTCAACATGAGAAGAGGTGACATAATCTGACCCTAATTAATCTCCTTATGCGTGAGTTCCCAATGTGCAAAATGAGGGGATAATAATACTTCCCTACCTCAGAAGGACATTGTGAGGATAAAGTCATTAATATTGGTGGGGTGCTGACATACTAAAGCAATAGGTGCCATAGATAAATAGCATATTGTAGATGAAATGCCTGTTAGTGATTAATTCAAATACCACCAAGCATAAATTATCAAGATAGCTATGAATGACATGCAATTCAACTGCATTTTGTATAGTGCATTCCATAGAGACTGTATCCTAAAATGTCTCACAAAGTTAGATTACATGTTTACAGATTTAGAGTGAATTCTACCCTCAGATACACAGATAATTTGAAATTGCACCCAATTCTGAGAGCAGAATTGGACTCATAAATAATAAATAATTGCCAATGGAAAAAGAAATTAAGAAGTATAGGCAAGGGAGCAAAGATATGCCCTTAGCTGAGATCTGAAACTCGATGGAGAGTCAATGAGGCAGAGAGACACAGGACAGCTTTTCCAGACAGCAAGAGCCGCAGAGGAGAAGGCGATCACTCTCAAAAGTGGGAAAATGGTGTTTTAGAGACAGAGAGATTCACTGAAGCATTAACTCCAACTCCATGCTCTCTTGCCCTCTCAGCAGTGGTTGAGAGGGCACAAGACGGGATTCAAGGGAAAAACGGTTCCTTAATAACCCAAACTGCCAAGGTGAGGGATGTCCCAGGGAATAACACTGATTGACTCTTCAGGCAGATGCCTCAAGATCCACAGAGGTGGATGCAGGGTTCCCTATGAATCATTGTTATCATAATGGGTTAGAGTCCATTATCAATACTCCTTCCATAGGCCTGTGAGGTCTTCCCTCTTCCTGATCCATGGGAGATCAACCATAATAAAGTTCCATAGTTCATTTTCCCATCTCATTTTTTTCCATAAGAAGGAGTGATATAACATTACATGTATAAATTCTGCAATGTTCAGAGACTCCCTCAAAATACATATTGGTTCATATAGAAGGAGTAATTGGTTAGGGCGGTAGGATGTGGCAGTTAAAGTGGATGATGGATGAAACATGAGTCAACAATGTAACTGTTGCAGAAAAAGAAAATACCAATTGGTTAGTATAATGGGAGTAAATGTAAAATACTAGACATAATTATTCCGCTCCACTCAGCTCTTCTAGAAATTAAACGAGGCACTGCATTGAGTGAGTCACCACATAGCAACAACAACAACAAAAAAGTTGGAGTATAAAGTATTTGAAGTAGAAAGTTTAAGAAAACAGGTAACATTTATAGTTTTCCAAAAAGACAACTGACAGGAGATGTGATAACTCTCTCTAGAAATACATAAAGGGGTGTCTCAAGGAGGACTCAAATTTTCTCATTAGTCAGAGGAAAGAACATATAGCAATGGGCCCACACTGCAGAAAGGCAATCTGAGATTACATATTAGGAATATCTGTAAAACTACAAGTACAGTTATGGAAACAAGAGCTCTGTGTAAGATCAAAAGCGTGTAACTCTCACCAACAGAAGTTGGTCCAGTAAAAGCTATTACCTCACCCACCATGTCTCTCTAATATCCTGGGACCAACACAGCTACAGCAACACTAAGTTCAGTTACAGGAAGAAGCTACCAATGCAAGTTCCTGGATGTCGCCTCACATTCCTCACTCCTCTATGCCTTCGTCTGATTTCAGCACATATATTTTTTGCTTCTACAGTTGAAAATATGATGTTAGTGACTGGTGGAGCTCAACAGTTTCAAGATCTATTCACCAAGGAGATGTGCCAAGGCTTCTTTTCCTCCTAACAGTACTTTTTTAAACTATAAAGTAGTAGTGCAGTAGGATGCAGTAGAGGAATTACCAAGTCCCACTGTGGTACAACAGAGTAATGTGCTGGCGGGTCCTATTCTGAATATTAATGATTCCACTAAGGAAGTGGGTTTATCAACTTGGATTCTGTACCAACCTGCACAGAGGATACTGAATGCCAGTGGAGGAGTGGTGTACTTGGTGAGGTGCCAGTGCTGGAGGAAGGCCCTGGGTTTCCCCTTCCTCCAAGACCTGCCAATGCATAAAAGAATCGGGAAGGGGGAAGTCTGTAGGGACCATATTGGCATGTCTATATATCCTCCTGAGGTGATGGGGGACAAGTCAACCGAACATTTTCAAACCTTCAAAGCAGTTTGGTTTATGTTCAGTTTGAGAGATGGGTAAAATACTCAGGGTGTTTCTTTTTTTCAGAACACACAGTGCTACTAGGCTATATAAAATCCTAAAAATGCTTTAATCTTAACTGCAAAATGAATAGGGGCAGTAAGTAGCAAATAAGAAAACAGCTACACACACAATGTATTAAAATGAGTGGAAAAAATTGTTGCCATGACATATTCAAAGGAATTCATGTGAGAAAGAAAATTTTGTAGCTACAACATTATAAAAGCCAAGTGGGCATGCCTCCATTCGTAATTAATTCCCAAAATGTTTATTTACTCATCAGTGGAATTACACTTTTCTCTGTACAAAAAGCATTTTCTACCATAAAAGAAAATGAATTGTCTGAAAATGAAGTTGGTGCTTCATTATTACTCTATAGTTCTTGTAAAGAACTTTCGAGATCAAAATATCCAACTTTGTTATAAACTCTATGCATTACAAATAGCTTGTAAATAATTGATTGAATAATACAGTTGTAAACCAATGATACAGATACATATGTAGGTGGCTAGAACAAGGTCATAGGTGTGTAACTTCTTCCAGCTGGATTCTTTAAATCTATGATATAAAACAAGGCAACTAATCACCCAAAAGGAATACTGGATAGGATATTATGATTATTAAATATTTATATTGTCCCACCACTTATGCATATGCAGAAATTAAAAAGAAATGGTTCCTGCCCCAAAGAGTTTACAGTCTAAATTAGACAATCTTAGAATATGAAGTTAGTGGACAAAGGCAGGGGGTTGAAAAAAGAAATAAATAATATGAACATAGTGCATAGCTATCAAATGTTATAAATTCTGATACTTTTAAGTAATGACAGAGATAGAGCAAGAAGGGAGGAGCAGACAGCAGAACAGTGGTAGCACAGCAGTGGGAGACCGGTGGAAAGGAAGGTAAAAGAATATTTATTGAGCCCAGATGGTTGAAATTCTTTCATTTAAAAAAAAATGGAGAAAAATTCCTTTTTGACCAAAGCAAATAATTTCAAGGAAAATTGTCATTTTGATTGACATTTTCAGGTCTTCATTGAAAAACTGAACATCAAAAATTTCCAGCAACTAATTTCCCCCCAAACTAAAGAAATACAGTAAAATTATATTTAAAACCAATACTTGATACTCCCTTGAGGACTCTGAGTCCATAAACTAATGAATGCAACATAAATACTATATGCTAATGAAAACATAATGCAACATAAATACTATATGCTATGTGAAAATCATGTTCCAGTATTTTTTATATTCTTTAACAGGAAACTAAACCCTTATTATTCAATCCAGAAGCCTAAAAGTTTGGAAGCACTTCTCAGCATGATCAAACTGGGAAACATATTTGAAAATAATTGCTTCTGACAACTGCCATTAGACACATATTTGCAAATATATTTTATAATTCATTAGTGGTTGGAAATGCTTGCTATCTTTTGAATTTTTAGGCTTTTGGGGTGAGCAACATGAGAAAATACAGTTTTGTCTTAAATTGACCCTGTGTAAAAAACAGAGGGGATTGGAAATTACTTGTACAAAATGATGGAATAGCTACTGGCCAAACAAATTATGCTGGTGGGTTGTATGTAATTTGCATAAACACAAGGTCATTTGCATGTACAAATGTGGGGTTTGTGTTCAAGTGCAGATTTTTTTGTAAACACAAATTAGGTGGCCATGAGAGAAAATATGGACCTTGGCATGTTGTAACTTGACTTGAGTAGATTACCTCTGAACCAACCAAGTATGATTTGGGAGAAGTTACAAGAACTGGAAAATATCTCAACTGGCTCACAATGAAATAGTCTTCCACACTAGTTATAGGACTGGGGGACACACTCTTTTGCTTCTGTAGACTGACCTCATTGAATAAAGCAGGGACTCATTGCATTCTTCCATTTTCCCTTAAAAGGTCCCTGTGTACCACTTTGCATATCCCTCTATTTCTGGAATTTACTGCTACTCCTCACACCCCCTCCCTCATGCCAAGGACTCTGTGTGACTACCCATTCCAGTGTCCTACTTTCTTTCTGTGATGGGGTATACAAACCCTACACTGGGCAACAAGAGGTTAAAGACCTACTCTGGGCTCAGCTAGCCCTGCCCCATCAGACCTGCAAGAGATGCACAGACTAGAGGAGGCGTTAAAAGGGAGCAGAACAACTCACTTGGGGGCAGTCCAGGGAAGAGAAAGGACCTTTACCTTGTAGCTCCTGAAGAAAGGGCTGAGGGAAGGCAGGATCTCTCACATCAGCAACTGGTTGTCACTCCATAGTTTCATTCTGCTTTAGGAAACAACAGGTCCTCAGGGCTCCTAAGAATGCTCTGAGGCTTGAGACGGGTGAGATTCAGAGTGGTGCAGATCTCTGTGCCTTGTGCCCCAATAAGGTAAAATAAGCATTTTACTTTCCTGCTGTTGTCATCCTTCTGCATGGCCGGGTCCATGTACAGCTCAAACTCCTCTTTCTACAAGATCCATGGGCTACTATTGTGCCTGCCAAATCCAGGGTTTCAGACTAAGTTCCACAGCTCACAGTGCCAGCTGCTGCGCTTCAGAGAACTTAAAGCTCTGTCGCTGCCATCATGTTTCATGTTGCAGCTTGTGACACTGAATGCCAGTTAAGTTAAGTTTATTCATCCCTGTGCATTCTTCTGTCTATGTCTATGGTTCTCCTTGTGTCCCATCAGTAAAAATCTCTCCAAGGAGCATGGCTCTCTGACTCCAGTTCACTGATTATGCTACACATGCCAGGGGCTCTGTGCATGCCCTTTTCCCCATTCCCCCCTTCCTCTCCATACCAGTGTCCCTCATTCTTCTCTCTGTCAAGGGTTCTGTGTGCCCCCCCTCCCATGTACTGCCATGCCGGTCTCCCATTCTCCCTTCCAAGTCCAAGGCTCAGTGCGTGTCCCTCTCCTCCCCTCTCCCCATTTCTTAATCTTCTTTTCTTTCTCTTTCAGGGTGTCAACATTTTTAAACTGTATTGGGAAGATGGATAGAGCTAAAACGAGAGAGATTGTTCTGCGGGAATGTGTTATCGGCTGCCATCAACTAGTCCTATGATCTATAGACAATTACAGAAATGCTTGAAGCTGCTAGCTTTGCTTATCAGATGCCAGAGGCTCCATATGTCACCTCTTTCCCCCTTCCAGTTTTCATTTTTTTACCAAAATCAAGAGGGTTCTGCCCATTGGTGCCTAGAACATTCCCTGAAATGTTGGAATTGGTCAGATGTGGCATTCAAAAGTTACCACATTTGACAGTAAAACAGTCAAATAGAGATATGCCATTCAGGTATGTGTAAGACCTTGCAAGCTTGCCCCGGACTGTTTTCTGACAATGAACACATTTGCACCTAGATGTCTGTAAAGCATAGTTCATGTGGCTTGTGAAGTACTGAAGTTTCTTAGTTGTAATCCTGTTTGTAGCATATTGTCTATCCTAGCTGAGGATTTTTCTTTCCTCTCATTAATACTGATCCCTATGTTATAGAATTCAACTGTATCCCAAGGAGGATAATATCTTTTCTCTCTTTTCTCAAAGAAGGGCCTCCCCCACAAATCACTTGTCTTTGCCAAGTCAACAGAGGCAAAATATCTAAATAATGCAGTCTATTGCTTGCTCGTTCACTGTGTATTGTAAAAGTGAAGTACATTCTGCAGAAAAAAATGACAAAGCTATCTGATAGGCTTTATGAAAGCTATCAAAGTGATGATAACCATTATACTTGAAAGTAAACAAGTCAATGCCATTGGGTTCATTGTAAATACCCATTCAACATGGCAGTTTTTGCCCTTCCTACCGTATTGAACCAAATGAATGGCTTGATCCACTTTGGCATATCAGAAAATATAGAGGAGAGAGTGGGAATTAAATCATTAACTGAAATATAGTACAGGTGTGACCAATGATGAATTAATCTGTATTTGTTCAAAGGCTTTTTGGCCAAACAATGAAGTTTTTAAACTCAGATTAACCTCATTTCCTTAGCATCAATAATCAGTAGAAACTCCAAACATTTCAGATTCTTTTGTGAAACTAATAATATGTAGATCTCTGTTTGGAATATTAAATCTCTCTGATGTCCTGTATGCCCTGTCTTTTCTTGTCTGGATAACTACACAGTAGCTGTGTAAAAATGTCAAATTAATTGGATTTCAGGTTGTTCACAAAAGACTGCTGATAGCTCCCTTATGAATATGCCTTTGCTCCAAATATGTCTGGCTGTTGCATTTAATAAGCATATGAAGACATGTATTTTGCATATTAAAGCTATGTTTGTATCTTTATGGGGAGGAAGAGGGACAAGGGAGGGGGACAAAGCATGACTCCAGAGGGCAAAAGGTAGTTCCCAGAGTTCTCAGGCCATCATCTGGCCCATGATGACTGACCTAATCTTTCTATTTTGACTCACCCAGAGAGCTCTGCACACAAGGATGCTCAGATAAAGATGCTGGGGCCACATTTCAGTACAATGTTCTGCATGCGCAGATTAGGGTAACGGTGTTAGCGGCATTTGATTAGTAAAGCATACTTACACTGTTTTTTGGAAACTTAGATTACCATCGTTTCCCTTCTGGTGCATCTAGATAGGGCTTAACCATGCTACAAACCTGTTTACTAAACTATGCTGTAGGCTATGATCCAATCAGCCAGGAAAAAAACCATGACACATAGCACCTTTCAAGCAAGAACTGTGTTTAAGCATGATTTGCTGAAAAAATTTCCCTCACTAATATAGACAGGTACTCAAAGATGACAGAAACTATAATCTCCTCCATTTTATGCAGCTCAGCAAGCCATAGCTCCCCTGGGAGCCTCCAGCCTGTATGTTTCATGCTCTTAAGAATGTCATTATCAGTTTTCCACTATTTCTGAGAGATTGTTTTGTGGTGTTCTGCTCCTCTGCACTCTGTTATTTTCTGTGACAGTCTCATACAGATACTGTTGTACTTTTGCAGTATGTTTACGTATATGCCCTCCGCTTCTTTCTGTTGTTCACATCCAATCTTTTCTCCAGTCTTCTTCTTCAGCCTTTTTTCTTTCTAATCCCGATTTTTCTTTGCTCGCCATCCCTATTGGTCTATTCTCTTCACACTTCCTGCTACCCATTATTTGTATTCTCTTTCTGTTATGTCTGTTATTAAACTCTTTTGTTAACTGATTTGAAACTCCATTTACTGCTGTTGCTGCTGTCACCATTATTCCTCTAGTCCCGTTTCCTTCCTTCCTTTCTTTTTCTAGTAGGCCAATCCCCATGCTATCAAACACAAGAATTAACATGACTCAGAGTCAGTCAGGAAGAACCTAGTTCTCTGCATCTCCATTAGTGATGGCTTTATTCCAATTAATCTTCTTTTTGGGACAGAAGAGGTCAGAATATTGCAGCCATCATAGAGAGGAGGACTTTGCAAAGTGTATGTCTTAAAGCCTGCTCTGAAGCATCCCATGGATCCATGCATGGATCTGAAGAAGTGGGTTTTTTATCCATGAAAGCTTATGCCCAAATAAATCTGTTAGTCTTTAAGGTGCCACCGGACTCCTCATTGTTTTTGTGGATACAGACTAACACGGCTACCCCTCTGATATCAAGTGGGATGTCAGAGGCCAATGTCCCAGTTTCCTCAGTACAAGATCAAATGCTGGGCATGGCTGCCCAAATTGAGAAATGCCTCAGGGACTGAAAATTAATTAAAGCTAACTTGGCTGTTCTGGAAGGCAGAAACTAGGCTAGAATCAGGGGAGTCCCTGAGGGAACAGAACAAGGGAAATCCAGGAATTTATTCCCAGACTTTTAATAGAAATTCTTGATCTGCCTGAGGACTTTATATTTGAAATTGAAAGAGCCCACAGGCTTCTGGCTGGCAGGCTCGCCCATCGAGCTAAACCCAGAGCCCTGATAATCAAATCAGGTTTATAACAACAGAATCCATTCTATGCAATGCAAGGGAAAAAAGAGAACTTCACTGGGGCAATTCCCCATCTAAAAGAATGAATTTTCAAGATTTTGTAAGGGAAGTTGCAGAGCAGAGGGCAGCTTTTGTTAGGGTAAGGCCACTGGCAAAGCAAAAGGGGCTAAACTATTACATGAGTTTCCTGCATTGTTTCATGGAGAAGTGACCCATTCATTCCAAAAAACCTTAGGATGTGGAGAGCTTCATAAATATTATTTTTGGTGTGATTTGTCCCTAATTACTCCAACTGCTGGCACTTTGTTTACCTTGACAACCATGCAGATCTAGCTATTCCCCATTATGTTTAAACGTCTTTCCCCTGCCCCCTTGAATTTGGGACGCGGACTCCTGGCTGGGTGCGATGAATTTGGAGTCCATGTATATGCTTTGTGTTTTCTGTATGAGGGTTTTGAATTTCAACAATAATATAGCATGGACATGCATTGACTGTCTCACTATTGAATTCTTAATGCCACAACCTTGCTAACTGTGAATCATCGTGGCTGCAATGGCTTTAATGATGCTGCCTTATGCTGAGCGAGAAGAAACATAAAACTGCCCCACACAGACTACACACTAGTGGTCAACAGCAAACCCAATCTGATTCATTTCCTAGCAACCACTAGGTGGCTCTATTCATATTGGGTAGGCCTCTCTTAAAGTAGCTCTGTAGGAAACACTTCTGCAGCACAGAGGAGCTGAGCAGTGTGAAGAGGCACACACAGGCTACCGTGAACAGCAGTGGGTCAGGGCTGTGTACACACTGCTGGAAACCCTCAGAACAGATCATCTCCTCTGATTTAGATTGGGCTATGCCATCGTTGGAGAATACCAGCAGTATAGACCTGGAGACTATACTGAGGGTAGTTACCCATAATCACTTTTGCTTTCCTTCTTCTATTGCACAAGACCATAATATAGCTGTCAGACATGTTTAGTGCCCAAATTGAATGTCTGGACATGTTGATTTACTTGCATGCACTTAAAGTTTGGATAATAGTTGGATTATTAGTTTTGCATCTGCTGAAAAGATGGATGTGGAGAAATATGATGTCTTGAGAAAAAAGCAAAAGAGCTTGATTTGTCTTATTCCACAGCCCCATCTCCAAATTTGTTGCAATTCCTAATCAATTGTAGCTATGTATTCAACAAGCTATATTCAGCATAGGCTGACTTCAACCTATTTTGATTCAGGCATGATTGCGAGGAATCAGTGAAAAAGCTGGCAAGTTGCTGGCATACTGCCTACAACAAAAGGCCTCTGTGTGTAGAATCAGTCATCCATGATAAACATGGTAAATTATGTACATCATCTAAAGATATTAATAAAGTTCTTTAATTTCTATAAAGATCTGTACAGATTGGACACGAATCCCTCCACAGATGCTTTGGATCAGTTTTTAAAAAACGTTACTTTACAGCAAATTACTGCAGCCCAATGTGGAAACTTTTACACTCCCCTAACAGGGATGAGTTAATTGAGATGATTAAGAATATGAAAGTGGAAGAACTGGCTGAGCAGGGGCATCAGATGGATTTCCCAATATGTCAGTGTTGAGGGCTTTTGTCCCTTTTGTAACATAAAGAAATTATTGGATAAATACTGAAAGAATCATTGGCCAGAGAGAAAGAGAGTGGGAATGATGCAATATCCTGGTTGCTAGGGCACAGAGACTGAAGATGTAGGGTTCATTTCCCATGCTCCAATCATGCTAATGATTTATCCAAAGTGGAACAGCTTGCACAGGAGAGACTGATAGAGCCCCATTTCAGTATATCCCATCACTCTGTAGTTACATCAGTGCCCTGAGGGGTGGGACACCCCTATTCAAATCCTTTCCCCCCTCAGGCAGACAGGGAAATTGAACCTGAGTCTCCCACATCCCAGGAGAGGACTAGAAGTTATAAGGTGGGCACCACCAGCAGCCATTTTGTGTGGAGTGAGGCAGGTGCCTAACCCGTTCTTACAAAAAACAACATAGGCACCTAAGCCACCTGACTGCAGGAGAGGGGCTCCTAGTTGTGGATCACTACCAGAGATAAGTGCCTCCCTGCAGCCCAGACTTATGTGCCTACCTCTGTGAAAGGTTTAGGGCATGCCTCTCTCAACAGCATCTCCCATTGTCTAGTTTAGGTAGTTCTCCATCTAGCCTGCTGGCTTTTGTGGATTGCATTCCATGGTGCCTATTCCTCTCCATTAATTGCATAGGGAGCCTATGCACCTAACTCAGGCTTTGTGAATCACAGTAGTGTTCCTGTGATTTTCTAGGCACCTACTAGTTAGGCATTGCAGCACCCAGACTTACAGAACCTCCCTTTGTGGATCTGGGCCTTAGTGTTAGTGACAGGAGGCAATTTTTGATAGCACCAACTCAACAGAGCATAAGTAACAGAAGCAACTAGAACAAGAGAATGTGCAAATCTGGTTCAGTGTCAGGCAGGTAAAAATTTCAAATATCCTGAGCTGGAAAAAAATATAGTGGGCAGAATAGGGTAGATAACCACTAAAAATATATAGTGTTTATTGCGTCTGATAAGCAAGGCCAGACCTCCATTCCTTTAATAGGCAAGTGTCTTCCTTGTGGAGGATACTTCTCAAGTCCTTTTTTACCTGCCTGTCTGATTGAGAAAGGGAGTTTCTCTACCTCAGAGGACAAGGCTATATTTTTATTTCATAAAACTCCCACAATAACTGACATTTTGATAGGGAAGCTTAACATATTTGCCTGTTATCCTTTCATCATAGCAATGCACAGGACATACTGTATTTGCAACTAACTTAACAGCCGTGCTGCTTTATTCTGATAGTGTGACAGAGACAGACATATCCAGCTGTCAGAGATATGCCATTTGTATTGCTTCAGAAGGCAGCAGAGCTCCTTCAAACAATACTGCACCTGAGCAAACCACAGCTCCCCAGGGAGCCTCTGCCATATGTTTCAAGGTCTCCTCATGACTTGTAAGGATTTCATTATCAGGTTCCCACAATTGCTCAGAAATTGGTTTGTGGTATTCCGTTCCTTTACGAGTCTTCCTTTAATATAAGAGTATTTATTACCAGCTCCAAGCAGGCTTGCTATAGACTACCCCACTGTAGCTCCCATATAAATACATGGATCCAAGGAATATACAACATGTAGGAGTCTGTGATGGGGTGTACCTGGCTCTTCAAGGCCCATGATGGAGGCCCTGCAGTCCGACTACATTCCTCCCGAGGAAAGAGCAGTGGAGGTGGGTCCTCCAGGCCTGCCTGGAGAGGCCTTATGGAAGCAGCCAATCAGAGACAAGCAGATGCATATAAAAGGAGCTTACAGGCCTTAGAAAGTCAGTTTCTGGCTGGGACCAGAGCAGTGTTGAAGGGTGCCAAAAGAGCTGGCTAGGCTATGTTTGGTAAACCTGGGAGAGAGAGGACCTGAGAACTTAGTCTCAAGGTAATGGGAAGAGGTAAAGAAACCAGGTGGGAAGACACCCAGGAAATGTACAGTAACTAATTCAAGGAAGCAGTATGTGGCTGCTGTTGATAGGATCCTTGGGTTAGAACTTGGTAGGTATAGTGGGCAGGTCCAGGTTCCCCCACTAACCACTGCCACAGTGACCTAAGCCCTAAGAGGGGGACAATGCTCCTTTAGAAGGCCAAGTGAAGGGCTGGATTTAAAGGGCTCAGAGCTAGGTCTGAAGACCCTAGTGAGGGAAGACAGAGTTTGTTGAACTCTTTGCTAACCCTGTAGGAGTACATTTTTGACTGTGTGATTTGACTGGACAGCTGAGCAACTGAAGACTCACCTAGCAAGATTGGCAACATACAGGGGACATGGGGAGTGAGAAAAAGATTGCAATACCACACTCAGCCACCTGGAGTCACTCAAGAATGAGTGCTCTTTCCTGGTCTGCTGTGAACCAATTAGAGTTTGGCTAAACCAAAACTTAGAGAAGAATTGCCCTGAAAGTGGAATGGATTCAAAATCCAAAACCAAATCTAAATTTCTCAAAGGCCTCTATCTTTAAGGGCCAAATCACAATCTTGGATATGGAGGTTACTTACCAGTAACGGAAAGTGTTTTCGAGATGTGAGGTCCCTATCTGTATTCCACACCTGGGTACACATGTCTGCCATGCACCAGCGTCCAGAGATTCTGAACAAGCACTGTCTGATAGCCCACTGGCAGTTGCTCTCCTTGTGCTCCAGACTGAGGCCATAAGAGTCATTGTGGGCTGTTGCTTCTCCAGTTTCACTGCTTACCATGAATCCAATAGGATCTGAAGCAAAGGGGATGGAGGGTGGGTAGTGGAATACAGATAGGGACCACACATCTTGAACAAATTCTAGCTACAGATAATTAATCTCCTTTTCTTCTTTGAGTGCTGGTCCTTATATGTATTTCACACGTGGGTGATTAACAAGTAGAATTCAGATGGGAGGGGAGTGAGAAGATGCCAGCAGTAAAGATGTTTGAAGAACTGCAGTGCCCACCACTGAATGTGAAATGGAGGGCCTAAACTAGTGCGTAATATTTTGTGAATGTGTGAATGGAATTCCAGGTAGCTGCTCTGCATATGTCCAGTATTAGTATCCCCTTTTGAGGTACTGTAGAAGCAGCTTGACACTTTTGTGTTGTGTGCCATTAATACATCCAGGGAAGGGATATGCATTATTTGGTATCACATGATGATGCAACCAGAAATCCATTTAGAGATTCTCTGAGTAGATATTGCTTGTCGTCATGACCTTTCTGCTGTAATGAGAAATAGTCTTAGTCATTTTCTGATTAATTTTGTCTTTTGCAGCTAGGTTGCTGGGGCACATCTGACATCCAGGGAATGAAGTATTTTCTCTTCAGTGAAAGCATGGGATTTTGGGAAGAAAACAGATAAGTGGACAGGTTGATTGACATGGAATTCAGAAATTACCTGAGGGAGGAATTTAAGATGAAGGGAGACCTACTTCTTGTGAAAAGTGGTATATGGTGAATTGGTCCTGAGTGCTCCAATCTCACTCACCCTTCTGGTTGAAGTAATAGCGACTAAAACGGTGATCTTCCGGGAAGGTGGCCACAGGTACAGATGGTGGTCTGGTGAGTGTTGATAGGACAAGATTGAAGTCCCATTGATGTGTAGGCTTGACCACCTACAGAAAGGTCCTGACTAGGCCCTTCATGAATCTAACTCTTGGGTTCCTTAAAAATGGAATGCTCATCTACTGGAGAAAAGAAGGTACTGATTGCTGCAAGATGGCTTTGCAATGAGCTAATGGAAAGACCTGAGTTCTTCAATGACAAGATATAATCTAAAATGACTGGGAGTCTAAAATGCAGAGTCTGAGGAAGACTGATTGCACTGTGCCCACACAGAGAAACATCTCCATTTAGCTAGGCAGCAGTTCCCAGTTGAATCTTTCCTATTCTAAGTAAGAATGGCTTGGACAGCTCCTGAACATAAGTGTTCTAGATCTGATGCCCATGAAAAAGCCAGGCTGTGAGATGATGTGGGTCTGGCTTGGGCTATCTGATTTTGCCATTTTCCTGAGTTAGAAGATCCAGGAAAGGGCAGATCCTGATAAAAGGACAGGTTGACATTCAAGGAACTAAAACTGCCTTGGTCAATTGGGTGCTATGAGAATGACACTGGCCCAGTTGTGATAGATCTTTCTCAAGACCTGTGGTAGGAGGGGGATGGGCTCAAAGATATATATGAGTTGGTCTAACCATGATAACAGGAAAACATTGCCCTGGGAGTTGTGAACCATAGCTTCTCTGGAGTAGTACAGGGGAAGTTTCCTGTTTGTTTGGGATGTGAAAAGATACCATTCAGGTGTTCTCCACTGAGTGAATATCTCACTCAGGATAGAGTTCTGTATTTCCCTCTTGTGGTCTGCAGAGAAGTGCCCACATGGATTGTCCCCTAGAGAATTCTGAACACTGGATAGGTATGTGGCTTGGATAGTGATGTGATTTCTGATGCACCAAATCCAAAGCCTGACACTTCCAGGAAGAAGGAAAGGGATCTTGCACATGCTGCTTGTTTATATAAAAGACCTAGGTGATTCTGTGAGACATTATTTGGACATTCAGTGAATGTATGAACTGGAGAAAGGCCTTGCAGGCCAGGTAGACCACTCTCAGTTCCAGCTGGTTGAAGTCCAGTGTGGGGTCCAAGTGCCTGGTATGGTGTGGCTTTTTATGGTGAGGAGCCCCATCCCTGATAGGATGCATTTGTTACAATGGTGGTATTATGGGTGGCAGTAATAAAGGGGACTCCCACTCATTCCAGATTCAACCATCAGGTAGAAGAGACAATGACCTTGATGACAAGAGTCACGCTGGTGTTCACGTGGTCCTTGTCTGGTGAGTAGACAGACCTGAGCCAGGTTGATAGGCAGCATAGATGAAGTCAGGTGAACGGTGTCACATAAGTATATAAGGCCATGAGGGATAGCTCAGTGGTTTGAGCATTGGCCTGCTAAACCCAGGGTTGTGAGTTCAATCCTTGAGGGGACCATTTAGGGATCTGGGGTAAAAATCTGTCTGGGGATTAGCCCTGCTTTGAGCAGAGAGTTAGATTAGATCACTAAAAAGAATATAGGCAGTTCTGTATGGCTTAATTGCTTCCAAATGTAGTGGGGAAAAATATAACTTAAGTACAATTGTATAAAAAATAATTAAAAGCATCTCAAGGGGTATTAATCAGCTCAGACAACATATGATTAAACACCAAAACTACTAAATGAAGGTTAAAAAAAGTAACAGTTAGCTTACTAAAATCTCAAATAGCTAAGATTCATAAATAAAGACAGCAATAAAACAAAACACTACTAAAATACAGCAATTATCAAAGTCCAGGCAAAAAAAAAGTTGTCTTGTGTATGTTAACTGTTAAATATTCAAAGCTTAAATAAAAATTACAGTTTAAAATGTAAATAACTTGAATGTGTCATCTGCTCATAACTTGCAATTTACCAAAAAAGAGCAAAACAAAGCAAACACAAAAAACCTTCAGAACTATAAAACCATTTTCTTAAAAAAAAGTTTGAAGCCTCAGCTGTCAAAGCTAAGACAAGCAAATTTAAAATATTTTAGTCTCTCATAATAAATGCTTTACAACATAATAAGGGACCACAATATTTAAAAAATACCTATTAAAAAGTATGAGTAAAATAAATTGGCTTTTAAAATATTCCACTAAAAATCCATCCAAATCTTTCATTCAACACTGCAAAGCTGACAGACACTCTTTGGGCAGCAGCCAACGTCTCCTGGCAGTCTTAACTTTCTTTGTTAACCTTTCGGGTGTCTCAATGCTTTTGCAAAGTTTAATTTTTTAAACAATTAATTTATAAATGCAAATTAGTAAATGAAAATAGGGATTTAAAGGGCAGCCAGAATCAGAATAATGGATAGACACCCTGAATCTTTTTTTAATAACAAAGCAATAGCTAAAAAAGCTGCAAAAACAAAATAAATAAATATTAATATATAATATAAAATGTTGATTAATATGTTATAGCAAAAGTGCCAGCCATATTCTGTTTCTTTTAACAAATTGTTAATTATAAATGATACTTTTGATGGTGCATTGTAAGACAATGCAAGACTGGAGGAGATTTACATGTGCAGGTGTAAAATCTTACAGACAGTTGCAGGCATGTGGGTTCACTTTGGGTGAACAGTAGCTAAATTACACAGTACAATTAATCAACTGAGATTTTGGTAAATTAAAAACTACCTGTGCTGGTGATTACAAGTATTGTGTGGTGGCTGAAGATGACTGCTTTTAGTATGGACCGAGGGAATGTTATTTTAATTGGCCTATTTTTGGTTTCATGCCTTCATTTCCTGTAGTAATAAATTGAAAGATTTTTGTATTTTGTACCAGTTTTTTATAATGTAATAAAAGCCAATTTAAACTTACAGAAAAATGCCTTAAAGGCAAAGCAAACTTATAATGTAGAATTACACCCTGGTGGCCTATATGGGAGAAAGTAGGCTAGCACCCACTCATTTGTACTTTAAGCATAGTATTAATGGTTGTTCAAATGGTTACAATTACTGTGGTCTTGGGAGTATGTTGGGTTGAGGCCTCAGTTCTTGGGAGACAGGATTAGGGAGGTAAATGGATTGGTAGCCTCAAAACAGAAACTCTATACTAGCTAAAATAAGGGGGAACACACAGGAAAACATTTACAATAGACAAAAGAACAATGGATAAAATAAGCCTGGAATGTAAGATAATGAAAAAAATAAATCATGCATGGAGAGTCTATGGACAGGACATGCTGTACAAGGATTAGCTCCTACAATGTAACCAACCCAACCCCCCAACCTGTAATGGATAAATGTATATAAAGGAGTTGATTTACTGTGTAACTTTGAATGTGTGGTAAGTCCTATACCCACCCTCTATCCTTTAGTCTGATCATCTAAGAGTAGCTTTGCTGTATATCAAATAAAGAAACATGATTGAGAAGACTGGAGATGAACTGAGTTCTTGGAGTACCCAGTGGAAGAGGTCTCAGGAAAACCTCAACAATTGTCTGTAAGCAGGGAAGACTCTCCTCTCCTTTCTGCCTATGCTCTGCATGGGGCTTGTAAACCTCACTACAAGGGAAATACACAAAAATGAGGATGCTAGTCAAACAAATGAAAAAGAAACAATCACAAGTGAAATGCTTGCAAGTTGCATGAAAACTATTTTAAAACCCCATCATAATAGCTCAAACCCCAACTTGAAAAAAAAAACAAACAAAAAAGTATCTGTGGCAAAACAGCAGAATGAAAGAGATGGTTTTAAATATGGACATCAAATCTCAGGAAAATAGAAAGGTCCATAAACTCTGTCAAGTCAAGTGAAAAAGTATAATAAGGCAGGCCAAGAAAGAATTTGAAGAGCAACTAACTAAGGACATAAACACTAACAGCAAATGGTTTTAGGTACATCAGAATCAGGAAGTCTGCCAAATAATCAATAGGACAATCGAGGTGCTAAATGAGCATTCATGGAAGATAAGGCTGGTATGGAGAAGTTAAATGAACTTTTTGCATCAGTCTTCACTGCAGAAGATATGGAGAAGATTCCCACAACCAAGCCATTCTTTTTAGGTGACAAATCTGAGGAACTGTCCCAAATTGAGGGGTCAATAAAGGTAGATTTGGAACAATCTGATAATAAATTAAACAGTAATAAGTCACCAGGAACAGATGGTATTCACCCAAGAATTCTGAAGGAATTCAGTTATGAAATTGCAGAACTACTGACTGTGGTATATAACCTATTGCTTGAATCAGCCTCTGTACCAGATGACTGGAATGTAGCTAATGTAAAGCTAATTTTTAAAAAAGGCTCTAGGAGCGAGCCTGGCAATTAGAGGCCAGTAAGCCTAAGGTCAGTACCAGGAAAATTGGTTGAAACTGTAGTAATGAACAGAATTTTCAGACACATAGATGAACATGATATGTTGGAGAAGAGTCAACAGCTTTTGTAAAGAGAAATCACATCTCTCCAACCTATTAAAATTCTTTGAGGGTGTCAACAAAATGTGAACAAGGGTGATCCAGTTGAAATAATGTACTGGGACTTTCAGAAAGCCTTTGAGAAGGTCACACATCAAAGACTCTTAAGCAAAGAAAGCCGTCATGGGATAATAGGGATGGTCCTCTTATGGCTTAGTAGCTGATTAGAAGATATGAAACAAAGGGTAGGAATGAATGATCAGTTTTCACAGTGGAAAAAGCTAAATAGCGGGGACGCCAAAGAATCTGTACTGGGATCAGTGAGGTTCAACATATTGATAAGTAATCTGGAAAAGGGGATAAACAGTCAGGTGCCAAAATTTGCAGACAGTACTAAACATTCAAGATTGCAGTCCCCTTTGGACTCAACTAAGATTTACAATGGAATCTTACAGACTGGATGTCTGGGCAACAAAGTGGCAGATGAAATTCAATGTTGATTAATGCAAAGTGGGAAAAATAATCCCACCTATTACTACAAAATGATGGAGTCTAAATTAGCTGTTACCACTTAAGAAAGAGTCATCATGGATATTTTTCTGAAAACATCCACTTGATGTGCATCAGAAGTCAAAAAAAGCTAAAAGAATACCAGGAACCAGTAGAAAATGGATAAATAATAAAACAGAAAATGCCATAATAGTATATAAACCCATGGTATTCCCACACCTTGAATACTGTGTGCCATTCTGGTTGTCCCATCTCAAAAAAGATATATTAGCATTGGAAAAGATACAGAAAAGAGCAACAAAAGTGAGCAGGAGTATGGAACAGCTTCCATACAAGGAGAGATTAAAAAGATTGGAACCGTTCAGCTTAGAAAAGAGATGACCAAGGGGGGATGTGGTAGAGGTCTACAAAATCATGAGTGGTGTGGGAAAAGTGAATAAGGAAATGTTATTTACCCCTTCACATAAACACAAGAGCCAGGGATCAACCAACGAAATTAATAGGCATCAGGTTTAAAACAAACAAAAGGAAGTACTTCTTCACCCCCATGCATAGTCAACCCATGGAACTAATTTCCAGGTCATAGTTTTTGAATGCCAGAAAATCGACTCCTGAAGTATGTCATGTTCTCACAACTGAGCCATTGTCAATGGATGAGGAGCATGCAAAAAAAAAAGTGCTTTAAAGACACCATCAAAGCCAACATGAAGAAGTACAATATTTACATAATATCATGGAAAACCCAAGCCCTCAACCAACCACAATGGAAAAGGACCTTGTGGCAATGATCCTAATATTTCAAGATCCAGCAGAGACATCAAGAAATGGGAAAGGAGGAAAGAATGTGCCGCAACCTGACTCAACAATCCAAATCCTCCCCTTCCATTGGGAAATGTCTGCCCCAATTGTGATAAGATCTGTGGATTCTAGATCAATCTCATTAGCAATCTGTGGATCCACCAGCAATAACTGGGTATCATTTTATGGAAGACAATCATCCTCAAACTCCGAGGGATCGCCTGACTTATACTCTTGCTCTAGCCAAATGATACTCAGACATCAGTGGTTCAGAGCCAAATTAGTGATCAACGTTACCCAAAAAAGCCACAGTAGTGTGAATTCATTGTTTCATTTATTATAGTACTATATATTCAACAGCTCTTCGTGAGCTAGGAAACACATAATCATAGTAAAAGCATCCTGATGGGCTAATCATTAAAACACCGTGTTTTAATAACATGTGTTGCAAAGAGCCACAGGAGACACATTAAAGAGCCACTTGCTGCTTACAAGCCTCAATCTGAATATCACTGTTCTAGCCTATGTCCTCCCAACCCGAGGACCCTCTCCCACCAATACACACAGTGTGTCACCAAACCTCATTACATCTTATTTTAATGCAATCGGGCTCCATGTTGAAATAAGGATATGTTGATGTGAATCTGTTTGCATGTATACACCCTTAGATTATAAAGTCAGGAGCAGGGACATAATGTATAGTTATGAACAGCAGAAAATATTAATAGTTGCCCATAGAGAAGTTATTCTTCTGCTAGTAAAACAAAATGGTTTTAGTGGTATGTTGTATAGTTTAACAAACTGTCATGAGTATCTATTCAGAGAAGGGGATGGGTGAATGATTCATAATCAACCCCCTTAGAGTACAATAACTCTCCAAGACCAGTCACAGACCTGGATGTGAATCAAACATTGAGATTATGAACTATTCAGGTACACTTTCACCCCTTTTCTGGTTTCTAGCCAAGACCAAGCTGGAATTATCACAATACTGTGAGACAGGCTGTTATCAAGTTATTTCAAGATGCTCTCAAACTGAAATGGAAATAGTCGAGCTAGCCCCTGTATGAGCTTACCATCCACCAGAAGCAATTTACAGGACCTAGGGCATTTTTTGAAAAGCCAGGGACAGGCAGCAGGTCTGTGAAGCTGATCCCAGACTGGATTGGATGGAAAATAGTCTCTGTATGTGAGCCTAGAAGACTCCAGAGGGAATTTTATGTTTTTGGGCCTCTCCTCACAGAAAGACAATATTAGTTAAGAGTTCTGTTGTCTGTTTCAGGAAAGAATGGTCTATAAATTCCATCTAGTAAGAAGCTCATCTTTCAGCATATGTTTGAACCATTTTATTTTGCAGTGGTAGTTTTTACAACACCTCAGCTAGAGATTCCATAATAACTCTTGCCCAACTTAAAGCTTTAAATATAAATAGACTATTAGCATCCCTACCAGAGAACAAAGATTTTACGAAGACATGAGCTAAACCTTAACTAGGGTTAATAAAAATATAGATAAGGACCCTGAAGAAAAAAGTGCAAATGGATAAACAACAGTGGGTTTGTGTAAGTAATTCATTCTATTTTTAGCAGTATTACTGATTCTAGTGTCCATTTTAAATAAAATGATATATCACTGCATGGGAGTCAGTAGTACTTCTGAAATCAGAATAAACTTTTAAATGCATCTATTGTAACCATTATATTTTCCCCAGGTCTCAGTATACTCATAAGTACTCTAGCAGCTTCTCATTACACAGCTTCCCTGACAACTTTTATCGAACACAGCATTACCTAATCAAATGCAAAAGTTCCTCCAGATATCCACCCCAAACACATCACCAAACTCATCAATTTAATCTTCATCCATAACAATGTTACATTTAGCAACAAACACTTTGTCTGAACGATGGTAACAGCCATGGGTACTAGGATGACTCCCCAGTATGCCAACCTCTTCATGGGCCAACTGGAAGAAGAATTTCTGGACAAATGCACCACAAAACCAATGACATACCTGAGATATATTGATGATATTGAGGAGTCCAGTGGCACCTTAAAGACTAACGGATTTATTTGGGCATAAACATTCGTGGGTAAAAAACCCACTTCTTCAGATGTATGGAGTGAAAATCACAGCTACAGGCATAAATATATATTAGCACATGAAGAGAAGGGAGTTACCTTACAAGTGGAGAACCAATGTTGAAGGCCAATTCAGTCAGGGTGGATGTGGTCCACTCCCAATAATTGATGAGGAAGCGTCAATACCAAAAGAGGGAAAATTGTTTTTGTAGTGAGTCAGCCACTCCCAGTCCCTATTCAAGCCCAAATTGATGGTCTTAAGTTTGCAAATTAATTGTAGCTCAGCAGTTTCTCTTTGAAGTCTGTTTTTGAAGTTTTTTAGTTGAAGAATGGCTACTTTTAAATCTATTATTGAGTGTCCAGGGAGATTGAAGTGTTCTCCTACTGGCTTTTGTATGTTACCATTCCTGATGTCTGATTTGTGACCATTTATCCTTTTACATAGAGACTGTCCGGTTTGGCCAATGTACATGGCAGAGGGGCATTGCTGGCACATATCACATTAGTAGATGTGCAGGTGAATGAGCCTCTGATGGTGTGGCTGGTGTGGTTGGGTTCTATGATGGTGTCACTAGAGTAGATATGGGGACAGAGAAGGCAACCGGATTTGTTACAAGGATTGGTTCCTGGGTTAGTGTTTCTGTGATGTGGTGCGTAGTTGCTGGTGAGTATTTGCTTCAAGCTGGGGGGCTGTCTGTAAGCAAGGATTGGCCTGCCTCCCTCAAGGCCTGTGAGAATGGGGGATCATTTTCCAGGATAGGTTGTAGATCGTTGATGATGCACTGAGGGTATGGTGTCCTCTCTCTTCCTTCCTTCCTCCTAATACTTCTTTGTTCTTATGCATTTCTCACTACTGTGGTATCTTGTGTGTGTGTGGGGAACAAAAGCCGCACTTTGAATATATTTGTCTTCACATGAACCTAAATATTATAGGGTGATGCCTTTCCCTTTAGACACATATTCCAAGGAAATATTAAATGGACATACTGATTTGGAAGTTTGATCTATGTTCTGGATTATTACAATAATCATTTCATTTAACCAATGAGGAAGAATGACAAATCTGACAGCTTTTGAAACACCCAGAAAACTGTTGTTTATTACCTGAGAAACTATTGAGCACCCATATGGCAGAGTGAAAAGTCAACATGTTAATTCCTTGAGCAATACAGTCCTTAGCAAAAGGCTATGTTGTGTTCAACAACTTATGTTTATCTTCAATCTATGTGTTGTTTGATGAAACAAAACCATTCAGGGATGCAGTTTTACTTGTTCTACCATTTCCTATATATTTCTCTTTTTGCTTTTGTCTCTTCATACACATTCTACTATTGTTCAGAACTTGTTTGTGGTGAATCTGCTGATAAGTCTTGTTCACAAAAGAGGAATATTTGATTTGCATTGTTATTTCTAACTTGAGTCAGTGTCCAGTATCTCTAGTGCATGATAGCTCCACCTCCTCTTGCAGTCCAACATAGCTCTAGCTGTTTTCAGATGTACAATACTATGTAAATGCAAAATTTTATTTCAGGTGCTGTTTTGTCCTATACCCCATAATAGCAATTAAAGATGAACTGAGAGGCTAGCTGTTTCTGGGGTTATCACAGATCTGGTCATGAGCCCTGTTGGCAGCTCTCCACATTGTTGGGAGGGAACCCAGCCACTGGGGATCCATAAGTTTTAAGCTTGTCTGGGTGACTCTAAGCAGGCTACAGCAGTGTTTCCTCCTTTGCCCCCTCTGGCTCACTTTCTGAGCACCAATTCTGTCTGTTGCCCCCAGACCAGTGCTGATGCCCAAGATAACCCCCCTAGCTTAAACACACCCTCTCCCAGAACTCCTGACAAAAGTGTGAGCCTTCTGGTGTAAAAAATCCACACTTCAGAGCAATGTAGTTATGCCAGCCTAACCACCAGTGTAGACGCAGCTAGCTCAACCTAGCTCCCATCTGTGGGGACCTACTTCCTATTGCACCCTTCTGTTGGTATAGGCTGTCTATGCCAGTGGTTCTCAACCGGGGATACATGTACCCCTGGAGGTACACAGAGGTCTTCCAGGGGGTACATCAACTCATCTAGATATTTGCCTAGTTTTACAACAGGCTACATAAAAAGTGCTAGCGAAGTCAGTACAAGCTAAAATTTCATACAATGACATTTATATTGCTCTATATACTATACACTGCAATGTAAGTACAATATTTATATTCCAATCATTTTATTTTATAACTATATGTTAAAATGAGAAAGTAAGCAATTTTTTCAGTAATAGTATGCCTGTGACACTTTTTTGTATTTTTGTCTGATTTTGTAAGTAAGTAGTTTTAAAATGAGGTGAAACTTGGGGTACACAAGACAAATTAAACTCCTGAAAGGGGTACAGTAGTCTGAAAAGTTGAGAGCCACTATTCTACGCTACAGGGTTGTGCCTTCATAGCTACAGCACCATAGCTACTGTCCCTGTAGTGTAGATATGACCGTAGCTCTTTATTTATTTTTCTTTCAGATTTTTTGTTGCTGACACAATGTCACAGCATGGTTTTTAATATTTCTTTAGGCTGTTGGAAGTGTTTATTTTGGGCAGGGTTATATATGCGACAATTTCAGACTTTTTGAAGAGGGTGCCAGTATAGTGCTGTGAGAGGTGCTCTGTATAGAAGCACAAAAAAAAGGGTAAGATTTTGTTCTTCAGTGTGTCCCAGATGTGTGATCTGCAGTGGTCCGAATGAATGCAGAGGAAAAATAGGAATGCAATCTTTGAAACAGAAGAATCTCAGTGCAGGCAGAACTTCACTTGCCCCAGACTCTGAATTCTGCTGAGGGTACAAGAACAAGCCAGTGTGATCATTGATTTATTATGTAAAGTAACAGTCAGCATGGGTTTGTTAAGAACAAATCATGTCAAACCAACCTGATAGCTTTCTTTGACAGGGTAACAAGCCCTGTGGTTAGCGGGGAAGCGGTAATACGATATATCTTTACTTTAATAAGGCTTTTGATACTGTCTTGCATGACCTTCTCATAAACAAACTAGGGAAATACAACCTAGATGGAGCTACTATAAGGTGGGTGCATAACTGGTTGAAAAATTGTTCCCAGATAGTAGTCATCAGTGGTTCACAGTCATGCTGGAAGGGCATAACGAGTGGTGTCCCACAGGGATCGGTTCTGGGTCCGGTTCTGTTCAATACCTTCATCAATGATTTAGATAATGGCATAGAGAGTACACTTATTAAGTTTGCGGACGATACCAAGCTGGGAGAGGTTGCACGTGCTTTGGAGGATAGGATTAAAATTCAAAATGATCTGGACAAACTGGAGAAATAGTCTGAAGTAAAGAGGATGAAATTCAATAAGGACAAAGGCAAAGTACTCCACTTAGGAAGGAACAATCAGTTGCACACATACAAAATGGGAAATGACTGCCTGGGAAGGAGTACTAGGGAAAGGGATCTGGGTGTCATAGTGGATCACAAGCTAAATATGAGTCAACAGTGTAAAGCTGTTGCAAAAAAAAGCAAACATCGTTCTGGGATGTATTAGCAGGAGTATTATAAGCAAGACACGAATTAATGCTTCCGCTCTACTCCGTGCAGTTTAGGCCTCAACTGGAGTACTGTGTCCAGTTCTGGGCACCACATTTCAGGAAAGATGTGGACAAATTGGAGAAAGTCCAGAGAAGGGCAACAAAAATGATTAAAGGTCTAGAAAACATGACCTATAAGGGAAGATTGAAAAAATTGGGTTTGTTTAATCTGGAGAAGAGAAGACTGAGAGGGGACATCATAGTTTTCAAGTTCATAAAAGGTTGTTACAAGGAGGAAGGAGAAAAATTGTTCTTCTTAATCTCCAAGGATAGGACAAGAAGCAATGGGCTCAAATTGCAGCAAGGGCGGTTTAGGTTGGACATTAGGAAAAACTTCCTAACTGTCAGCGTGATTAAGCACTGGAATAAATTGCCTAGGGAGATTGTGGAATCTCTATCATTGGGGATTTTTAAGAATAGGTTGGACAAACACCTGTCAGAGATGGTCTAGATCAGTGGTTCTAAAAGCCAGTCTGCTGCTTGTTCAGGGAAAGCCCCTGGCGGGCTGGGCCAGTTTGTTTATCTGCTGCAGTCGCAGGTTCGGCCAATTGCGGCTCCCACTGGCCACGGTTCACCGCTCCAGGCCAATGGGGGCTGCGGGAAGGGTGGCCAGCACATCCCCTGGCCCGCTCCGCTTCCACATGGGCCGGCTGATGTCCTCAGACCCATATCCGTACTGGGTCCGGTAGCCCCAGGAGGAACTGTTCTAAGACCACCTGGTCCATGACCTCTTCCATCGTCTGGGCAGTAGGCCTCAGCCACCAGTTGGCCCAGTCCATCAATTTCTGGGCGAATGCCCTGGGCCGCAGACCCTCCATCCAGTGGGCCGCCCAGAACCGCTGGCGATATCTCTGTGTTGAGAGTCCCACGCAGTCCAGTATCACGGCCTTTATTGCATCGTAGTCCCTGGCCTGGGCGTCGCCAAAAGCCATAAATGCGGCCTGGGCTTCTCCTCCCAGGTATGGGGCTAACTGCAGGGCCCAGGTCTCCCTCTCCCAGCCGGCCGCCGTAGCCACCCATTCAAAAGTCCCTAGAAACACATCGGGGTCATCTGCAGGGCCCATCTTGCAGAGCCCCCAACCTGGCGTCCTGGTGCTGTCCCCTGCTGGCAGACTCACCATTTTCTAGAGGATCTGTTGCTGGGCCGTCAACTGCTCCAGGATGAACTCCTGGATTGCCCTCTGTTGGTCTGCCTGCCATGTCATCAGGGCCTGCCACTCCATCTGTTGGGACTGTTGCATTTCCTGCACTGTGTTCACCAGCCACATTAGGGTCTCCTCCATGCTGGCAGCCACAAACAGCAATGGCTAGGAGGATCCTGGACAAGTCCCCAGTGTCACAGGGTCCGCACAGGTTTCCGCCTTCTCGCCCTGTGCTTAGGCTGGTAAAATAAGAGTTCTGACGCCTTCTTCTGGTGTTTCACCCTTGTGCTTTATTTTACAGTGCCACCGTGCAGTCCCCTTTATCCTCCAACAGTTATCCCCTTTCTAACCCATTCCAGGGTCTCTCTGGGCCCTTGAGGCTCCCTTCCTGTGGTGAGGAGACAGAGCTGTAGCCTCCTGTTCCCCCCTAGGCTAGCCTCCTCACTGAGTTTTGTTCAGGGCTTTTATAGCCCTCCCAGCCTTCAGCCCAGCTGCTGCTACTTAGCTCAGTCTATTGTAGTCAGCCAGCCCCCGTTAGGGCCTGCAACTGGACTCCCTGCTGGCTGCTTTGAGCCTCTGCCCCTGGCCTCTCTGCCCGGAAGCAGGGCTTAGCCAGCATTTTAGCATTCAAGGGGTTTCACCCCTGCCCTACCACAGGCCTCCTTCCTGGGGATCCATATGATGAAGATGTCATAAATGTAGCATAAGTAGAGCAGGGGCACTAGGAGATGGAGGCTGAGGAAGCATTTTCTAAGTCAGCCATAAAATTGTTGGCATATCGTGGGGCCATGCAGGTACCCATAGCAGTGCCGCTTATTTGAAGGTCTAAGTTGTCCCCAAATCTTAAATGGTTGTGGGTGAGGACAAAGTCACAAAGCTCAGACACCAGGTGTGCCCTGGCCTCATCAGGGATACTGTTCCTGACAGCTTGTAGTCCATCCTCGTGTGGAATATTGGTGTAAAGAGCTTCTACATCCATAGTGGCCAGGATGGTGTTTTCAGGAAGATCACCGATGAATTGTAGTTTCCTCAGGAAGTCAGTGGAGTCTCGAAGATAGCTAGGAGTGCTGGTAGCTTAGGGTTTAAGGAGAGAATTCAAATAAAAGATAATCACTCCATGCATCTGAAGAAGTGGGTTTTTTACCCACGAAAGCTTATGCCCAAATCTGTTAGTCTTTAAGGTGCCACCAGACTCCTCATTGTTTTTGTTGATACAGACTAACATGGCTTCCCCTCTGATAATTGATGATAATTTCATCCTCTGGGCAGACAACTTAAACTCCTCATAGATTTCCACCACAAATTCAACAACTATCACCACTCGCTCTGGAACATTCCCATACCAGCATCAACTTCCTGGACACATCAGCTTCAACAATGGAATCCTATAGACAGCCATATGCAAGAAACCCATGGATCACCACACCTACTTGTATAGACCCAGTAACCACTCCAAAGACACCAAGAAATCAGTTATCTACAGCTAGGCACTCAGATAGCATAGAATATGCTCTGAGGAAAAAGTTCAGGATACACACATTAACACACGCCTTCACCAAACAAGGACACTCCACCAGAGGCATAGATCACATCATGGAATGGGCCACCCAAATACCCCAAGAGAACCTGCTTCAATAAAACCCCCTCTGACCGCACACTGCTAGTTGTAACCTACCACCCCATGCTGGAATCCATATGGGGTATCTTCAAACAACTACAAACCATACTTGATGGGAACCCCATCCTGAAAGAATTCTTTCCTGAATCCCACTTCTGGCCTTCAAACAAGTCCCCAATGTCTCCAAGCTCATCATCAGAAGCAAGCTCCCCACAGACCAGGAAGCACCAACTCAAAGTGGCACCAGACCCTGCCAGAACAACAGATGCAAAACCTGCAGATACTGTATATCTGACTACTAAAATGATCAACCCCCTCCCCCACAACACACTTTTCAAGACTCTGGATTCTACACAGGGCTATCACAACAACATGTGGTATACCTCATCCAGTGCACTAAATGTCCCAATCACAACTATGTGGGTGAAACCAGACAGACAATCACTACACTTTTGGATGAACTCACACAGGAAAATGATAAAAGACAAACATACCCTATCACCTGTGGGTGAACACTTTTCACAAAGCAATAACTCTATATCTGACCTATCAGTCCTCATCCTCAAAGGAGATCAGCACAACACTTTAAAAAGGTGAGCCTGGGAGTTTAAATGTATTACTCTGCTAGACACCAAAAATCATGGACTGAACAGAGACACTGGATTTATGGCTTATGAAAACAATCTGTAACCCACTAACTCCCTTTTTTGTCCTATGACTGCAGAGGTGTTTATGGGCCACACTACTTTGTCTCTCTCAAAAATAGAAGTTGATCCAATAAAAGATATTACCTCACCCACATTGTCTTTCTAATATCTTTGGACCGACATGATTACAACTATACTGCATACAAAGTTACTTCATAGCAGTCCCTGAGTATAGGGATTTTCAGTGTCCCTAATTCTACAGTTTCAGCATAGGGAGGGGCTTGTTTGCAATCATCATTTGATTCTCTCTCACTACTCTACAAAACTTTTCCTATACTTCCCTAAACAAGTTTCCACGACTCATTTTTATAATCCTGCCCCAGTCAATGGGAAACACCTGGGACTCCCAGATGCCTTCTAGAAAAGAGGTTACAAACAGCTACCTTGGGCCCTAGAAACTCTGTTCTATCCATACAGGGCAAATCTTTCCTCAGAGCAAACCCATCCTGATGGGAGAGTATTTGAATAACTCCCAAAGCTTTTCCCTAAGCTCTTTGGACCCTAGAGGCTCAGTTATATTTGCTAATCACTAATTTAGTATATCTGTTTATGGCAAGGAGTTTGTCAATCAGTTTGCAGAGAACTTTGCAATCTTTCTGGAGGAAAAGCATTATATTAATGTAAATAATTTACATTATTCCTTTTAATGATTAGGGACAACAGGGGATGCATGAGGAAAGTATTTAGAATAGGGTGAGTGTGTCTCTTCTGGATGACTAAATTTGTGCCTACTACATGATTTCTTTAAAATTCCCAAGTAAACCATGAATTAATTGATGTCAGTTGATGCCAGGCATATACAATGTGGAAAGAGCAACATAATACACAGCAGTAATAAAGACCGTAGCAGATTTTTTTTTATTATTCTTATTATTTTCCTCCCTGGTGTCTGTATTTTGCGGTGAACAATTGTGATTGAGTAAGCCAGGTTGTCCAGGCATCACCTCACGACTTCTTTCTGAGAGTTTCATTGAGTACTGTCTTATCAGTATTCCATTCACTAAAACCGCCAACAGATGAATGAGAAAAAATATACAAACAGAAGGAGAGGAGATAACAGGCAGAGCAATGAGCATAAAAACATTTCTTAACTCTGTGCCGCAGATTTTCTCAATCTCTTATGGATTCCTTTCCGCAGCCCACCCTAAGGCAACTGGATGTAAGCTTGGTCTGTGATCTACAGTCCCACACATTCTGCTGTACTTATCAGATACACACATGTTGAAGCTGGTATTTACTACCTAGCCAGAAATCAGAATTTTAGGAGTTAATACCACAAAAAGGAAGAAAGAGGGAAAAACAGAGAATGGGGAGGCCCATAGCCTCTGGCACTAATTTGATAGTACTATACAATAACCATTTATATGATACTTTATTATGTAAGCATCATAAGGCGCCTTACAATAAAATCAGTAAAACTAGCTGTGAAATACAGTTCAGCCTTAGGGTCATTTAAAAAGAAAACTCATAGCCTTAGACTAAAAAACAACATGAGAAAGTTTGAAGGCTTTCACATAGCAGCAGATAGTGGTGGAGGATACATGATCACCAAAAGACTGAAATCCAATCTTTGGAGATGAAAAGATATCTGACTGAAGAATTCAGAGGTGGCATATAGGACTTCTATGGCATAAGTAGCTAAAAATACTGGATAAACAATGATAGTGTATACTAAGCCAAAAGGGCCTTAATATATCAGACCACAAATGGTAACATCAAGCTGATAAATAGCTTTACATCTTGAGGAGTAATTTGCACCTGTGCAAAGAGGATATAAAATTCTACCAGATCAGGAATCACACATGCAGCCAGATTCTTGGTCCATTCAGGCTATATTTAGTGCAGGACCAGAGATAGTGGGCAAAGATGACATTGAAGGCACCATTATATTATCCCAATTTAGGGACCAGCCTGGCCCACCTGTATAAGTTAGCGCAACCTTCTAACCACTCTAATTTACAGTCAACTGTTCACAGCCCCATGGCATTGTTCTGAAAGATGGAGTTTGACAGTACGTCGAGCTGCCCTGGCTACTCCCTTCCCCCTGGGAACAGTTTTGTGTCAGGAGCAAAAGGGCAGAGGTGGTGCCATAGAGCTGCTATCCTGTCTCTATGTGACCCAGTAATTCCCGTTGCATAATGGGCTTAGATTTGAAGTGATGCAAACAACTATAGTGGCGTAAGGAACCTGGCCCACTTTGCATAGGCACCAGTGATTACACAAGGTGCAAGGCAATGGAAAAATAAGGCCAATATCATAGGGGGTTCATACTGAAACACTGTCAAAAAGCTATAATGTCAAGAGCAATGCCAGCATGATAATTGAAAAGGATTATTTGTTTTCATTCCTGTAGGACATTTAATGAATTTGTGTATAAGAAAAATGAAATGTATCTCACTATGTGGTAGTGGATTTGTATCAATTAGTATGGTTATTTTGGTTTGGAAGGAAAATATTCAAATGTACCTCGATTATAACTTGTGTTTGAAAAAAAAAGAGATAATAATTCCTCACTTTGGGAGCTACATGACAATAATAGCATTGGTAATATCCTTTAATTAGTAACACAGATGTTGTTTATATTACAAAAACGGCATTACTAGTGCAATGAAGATTGTGAATGAAGACATCAAAACATTAACAATCATAACAAATCTCCAACAATGACTGCATGAGTAAAATGGCACCCTAACCTGCTTCTGTCCATGCCCATCTTGTGTTTGGATAGCTAAAGCTTCATCCTTAAATATAAACCGCCAACCTTTTAAACAGTAAGTGCTCATTATACTGGGCAAACTGGGAAATATTCTCCTTCTGATATTCATGTATAATGCTTATCTCATTACTGTTATTGGGAATGAAATGAGACAATGAAATAATATGACCTACTTTTATTATTAATATAACTATTGTACGTAGCTGTTTTGACATGACATTATTTTGCATGCATTGTAACAGGGAAATAATGTCACAGCATGACCTTATAGAAACATTTTTTAATCTATAAAATTAATTAAACAACCAAGTTCACTGATCCACTCTTTGAGAATGTTCTATGAAGTCATTTATTAGTAGACTTTCTAAAATAGCTGCCACAGATGCTATACTCGGTGTCACAGATGTCTCTGGTCACTTTGCTGATAATAGGCTTGTGTCAAAACATGACCTTCTTTTGCCAAAGAATCTAAGCATGCTAATTAGACCTTTGAAAAGGGAAAAAAATCTTCACTTTCAAAACTCATATTGACCTTTGCTATCTCTGAGCACAATGTTGTGTGTGTTCTTTCTAACTAAATGTACTACAGCACTCATATCACCTAGCAGTCATATTAATTGGTATGAAATCTCCATTGCGAGAATGCAGATATATCATTTAACATATTATGCTGGATGCATTTTATTTCACTCCGATTATGATTTAAAATCTCACTTTGTGAAATCAACTTATTGACCATTTTGCATATAAATCTCAGAGAGCTAACATTAAATGAATTTGCAGTACATCAGCTTGAACTGACACCTTACTAGATTGTAATCGGCGTTTACAAATCTCTTTTGCGGGAGCAGTAAATTCTACAAGACTACAGGTATTGATCATTAGCACAATGATCCATGTCACAAGCACCTCAGTTTATCACAACCTCATTTTCCCTAATGACCTAAGTAAGCATTTTTAATTCAGGAGATACACCAATAAATCAGCATGATACTGAAAGTGAATGCTGTCAGTGATATCACCATTTTATAGAAGGAGAAAGTAGAATACTGGGTGAATAAGTGGAAAAAATGATTTTGTTAAGCAGGTTTGCTAAATTTACATCATGATTCAATCGGACAAAATATGTCCCTCCTTGTTTACTTTTCTGTTAGACTTTGGAGAACCTACTAATATTCAGGAGGCAGCTCTTTATTTGTATGAATTCAAGTATTCATGTGACAATTATTGTTGTTGCATGAGAACAAATATACTAACACCAGAAATATTCACCCAGGCAGCCCTTTATATACTTGCTTTATGTATTTGGTGTTAGGAGGTAGAAGGAGAACAGAATAGTAAAAGCCCGTGGTTTAAAAACAAGTTATCACTAAGCATGACCACTGGTGAGGAGCAGAGGTTATAATAGCAGAAGGTTACCTTGACTGGAGACACTGTGAATCTAGTTAACTCCAAAGCATGGAGCAAGTTGTCTGCACTGTGGTCAGATACAAGGGAAAAATGTAGAGATCAGTTCCTCATAACAACTGCCCTGTGGATATACAGCACACACATGCATTCTGCTATGTGGTTTGGCTGAAGGATGATTTTCCATTGATGCCATACTGAAGAGCTGCTATTAGGGAAGAGGCCCTGTCATCAGGGAGAAACTGGGAGTCAGCAACCCTCAGCAATATCAAGGAAAGAGGGCAAGATACAGCAAAAGCCACAACAGATATAAGGCAACAGCAGATATCAGGTGATGTTCTGAAATGTCCAACAAAAAACTGTTTGGAAATTTTCTGATGGAAATCTTTTCTATCAGAAAAAAAAACTGATTCATCAAAAGCAAAACATTTTGTGGAAACATATTGAGTGATGACATTTAATTTAGGAAAAAATAACTGAAAAATCAAATTTTGATAAGGTCTAAACAGAATATCTAATTTTTCCATTTCAAAATGACTTCATTATTTTTCATTTTATAATATAAAATGAAAAACCTCTAAATTGGAATGAAACATTCTGAGCCACCCAAAATAACTTTTTGTCCTTCAGAATTTTGATCTGAGAGAAATTTCTATTTTGTCTGATTTTGTTTCATAATGGGAAAAAAATAGAAATCAGGAATGATCCCATGATACAAAATCCAGTTCCATTCAGTTCTAGTCCTAATCCATCTTGTCACCTTTGATACCTTTCTCCCTAAAATACTTCCCAGACCTTCCTTGCAAGAATCAATGCCTTCATACATTGTTCCTGTTTATAAATGGCTAGGGCATCCAATCAGAATTAAAATCATGTCATGTCAGTCACACATACATGATCAGTCACACAGACCAAATACCAGATTCCAAATATTGGGTGAAAATACGGCCCTATTGAAGTCATTGCCAAAACTCCATTAACTTCAGTGAAATGAGTATTTCTGCCTCTGAATTTTTGCAGTCTCATTTGCTATGAAGAGCTTATGAAAATCCACAGACCCAAATATGCTCATAAATACATTCAAACAGTTACAAATAATGAACACAGTAATGACACAGTAAAACAATCAGTTCATGGACATGTACGAACAGCTGAAAGAGCAAAATCAACTAAATAAATTGTTTATAATAAATAGATCAATCAGCTCTCTGTTTTGACACATGAAGCCTCCATTTGTTAAAATGGAGGGAAGGGAAAACTATGTGAAGTAGATATCAGAAATAAGAAATCTTTTTATTTACGTATTTATTTATTTATCTTAAGCTGTTAATGACACCGTTTTCCAATTGCCTGTGTTATTGGGAATTTATTTCCTTCAAAGAAGCTTTAAAGCAAACAGAATTACAGCATGTTGAAATTAAGGAAGCAGGAACATCAGCCATTTACCACTCAGAAATAATATGATTTTAATGGTGGTATAACAGGGTTGGAACAACAGAAGCTTTCCTTGCTATTGATCTCTGTACACTTGTGCATTAGATGTTGCAAAGATACTGTGAACCCTTGTAGTCTAAAGTTTATTATATAATTGTGGTGCAATGCTAGACGTCTTTGCAATAGTTAATCATGAACTTGGGTAGTTAGTAGTTCAACAGAAACTTGTTCAGCTGAAAGGAAAATAATTTATTAGCTAAAATGTAAGGAAAATGAAGCATAGTTCAAGGACCTGTTTTATGTGCCTCTGAAAGATTCTGAATGCCATTAAGGTAGCACTTACCTTGTAATATCAAAACATAAATGGCATATCCGTATTTTCAATTCAGCATAACTTTTGAAGAGCTGTCTTTTTCACTGTCTGGGTGACATTTAAATGAACTGTTTGAAGGAATAACCATGTCCATTTCTCTATGCATAGTACAAAAGGAAGTAAATTATGTTTAGCATATTATTCTGAAAGTAGGAAATCTTTTCATCCACGTTTTCAAAATGACTTACATGCATTGTTTATAACTAAAGTTGTATTCTTAATTTCTTAAGGCAGATCTTGCTCACACATTTCTCTTGTCATTCTGCACATTGTTTTGATAAACACTTATTTATATTGTGATAGAAAATTCAGTGTAAATAAATGCACATAAAACTAAAATGGGAAGTGGAATCCCCCACATATGACAAACTAGGGAGGAAGAATGGCCTATGGCTGGTTGTCAGGGCACTAGCTTGGAACTTAGAAGACCTGAATTCCATTCCCTGCTCTACCATAGGCTTCCTGTGTGACCTTTGGCAAGTCACTCAGTTTCTCTGTGACTCAGTTCTTTATCTGTAAAATGGATACAATAGTACTTCCTTACCACAGGGGTATGGTGAGGGTAAATGCATTAAAGATTGTGGGATGCTCACATGCTACAGTAAGGCAGACTGTATACGTACCTAAGATAGACAGAACTCATATGAAAAGTCTCTTGCTAAATTTTCTTCTTTGCTTTAGTCACTGATGTGTACAATAGCTGTCAATTCAGCGCATTTCAATAAGAAATATGACACCCACTTGCTGGTAATGCCTTGACGGCTGTTGTAACCAGGATTGGCAGCAATGTCATACATGGATATTCAGATGTACTTGACAGCTAACAAGAAACTGTATTTCCTTGGTTGTAATTGTCAAAAGTTATACCACATAGAACTGTGTTGTTATACAATATGGCAATGCAGAGGTCTGGCTCAGCCTGACTGCAATATGGATGTTTGGATGCATTTATTATTTAAGGTTGGTTTGTAAATGCTGTTGTCATGACAGTCTCTATGCCTATTCATATTTATTACACTAAAAACTTAACAATAGCCAAGAATTACAGTCATTATAAGAACAGACACAAATAACCCCCCAAAGCAAAACACATTGTGTCCCAGACCAGTGCCCCTGTAAACTAAAAGGTCAATCCAAAATCAAAGACTCCCAAGCCACATGCCCCATTTCTCTGCAGTCATTTGTTTCTACTCAGCCAATGCTAGGGACTAAATGGCACCACAGAGAGGTTCAAACTAGAGTCTTTCCTCCCATGTTTGAAAACTGGCTGAATTTTAACTCTGCCATAAGTAGCCTAGAACTACAGCATTAATTACTGCAAGAGTCTCTAAAGAAAATTTCCTAGCAAAATTTCCTGTAGACCTATCCAATGGTAGGATTCCATAACCCTACCATACATAACCTGCTGCATTCCCCTTTCCTTACACCTTGCAAATGTATCATAAGAAGCTGTCCCACCTCTTGTCATCCTATGGTCCTTTGCAAATTTGGCTCATTCCAGCTTTCTTCTTCAATACTTTCTTAACTTCCTCAAAAACCCTCAGGGCCACTCATTCCCAATCTTGCATTCGACTCAACACCACCAAAAAACCCTTGTGTTCAGATACATACAAATGTCCTGAAAAAGAGCACAGCGAGGACATCAGACTCTTCTTGAGCAATTCCCATCATTCCATCGGGGACACGAAATACTCCTGAACTATTTCTCCTTCTATAAAGACCTTTCTAATTGCAGCTTCATTATTGAGCAAGCAGATATTTAGTTTCTAATGACTCCAGCCAAAAGTGAGTGTGCTATATCCACCAAGTTCAGTGTGATCAAAGCAATGGTGAGAGACCTGTTCAGTCTGCTCTGAATAATGCCCAGTCATTGTAGTAGTTTAAAAAGTACATCTGTCTAATTGACTATCTGATTCTTCCACTAAAAAATGTACTGACTCTATCTCTTCTTAAATGAGCATACCCAAAATCATTCTGTTACCTTGCAGCATCACCTACAGCCTGTCAATAAATTTCATCAGCTCTTAACTCTGTCAGTTCTTCTACTCTGTCAGTCATTGCGGCCAAACAATTAAAATTCCCCCTTGATAAACAGTTGTCAAGCCATTAATAAGAAAGGAGCATTTTTACAAAAAGATCTTTCCTCAGATTCTGACATTGTGGGCCATAAATTGACGCACACTACCTCACACACCAAATAGTAGGAATCCATTATAACTCACTTCCTGATTGATATTCTACTACCCTCTGCACTGATACTGAAAAATTAAAAACAGTGTCCCTACTTCATCAAAAGGCCCAATGGATGAAAAAGTTGGGTTCCTCCACCAGTCCCTCTAAGCTTCCAAAACATCATGTTTACTGTCTTATTTCATGGATCCGCTCTATATCCAAATCCTGTCTCTCTAAATTACTGAAAGAGGATCTGCCCCCACAAACACTCAGGGAGGAGACACATTCTAAGTTACTCAGGGCTTGTCTACACTATCTGCCGGATCGGCAGGCAGCGATCGATCCAGCAGGGGTCGATTTATCGCATCTATACTAGATGCGATAAATCGACCGCTGAGCGCTCTCCCGTCGACTCCAGTACTCCACCAGAATGAGGGGCGCAAGCGGAGTCGACGGGAGAGCGCCAGCTGTCGGCTTACCACAGTGAAGACACCGTGGTAAGTAGATCTAAGTACGTCGACTTCAGCTATGCTATTCACATAGTTGTGTATCTTAGATTGACCCCGCACAGTAGTGTAGACAAGCCCTCAGTTTAATACCATCTAACAAAGGCTAACATTTGAGATTCAACGTGTAACCAATAACTCTGCCCAGCTGCCAACCTAAAACTTAAAGTTCCTTAAACCTGCTTCCCCCCCCTCTTCTCCCCCTTTCATTTTCTTTGATCATTTTTTTCTTGTTCATTGCTTTTTTACTCTCAACTGGATTGTTTCCTGGGTCCCACGATCCTGGTCTTAAGTGAAGTAACTCTTCCTTAAACTCCTCAAGCAGGTTAACCTTCTGATCACCTCCAATAAATGTGCTTGTAACCCATCCACCAATTCCTCTCTCTTCTCTCCCTTGCCTAGGGCAGTGTGTAACCCACAAAACCTATTATCAGTTGGAACAGTGAAAATACCATGTGATTCTGATAGAGGTAGAACACACTCTGGAGCAACATGGTCTCCTCCAACCCTACCACCTCTGGCTGAAGCCATCTTGGCAGAAAAAGAAAGTGAGAGTGAGCTATCACTATCTGGCTCTATATATCTATAGAGATAGATATATAAACAAAAAATAAGACAATTTTTAAATGTTTTTATTAAAATAGTAAAGCAGAATACAACAAATACAAGAACACACATCAGAAAGTAAAACATGATGAAGCAAAAAAATAAAAATTATTGATATAAAGTATATAATGTGTGCTCCTCATTGGGCCTGATCCAACTCCCATTGACTTTCCATTGTAAAACTGATTGGACAATTTTCATGATTATTGTTTATTATTTGTTGTGTGTCTAGAGGACCCAACCTAGGCCGAGTCCTTATTGTGTTAGACACTGCAAACATAGTAAGAGCGACAGTCCTTGCCCTGAGGAGCATTCAGCCTAAATCAGAGAAATATTAAGCAACATGTCCAAGATGTCAGGAATCAGGGCCTGCAGCACAGCCAGTCTCTGGGCAACCTTATGAGTGCAGCGGGCCTGTACTAAGCTGCCTGACTGACTATACTGCCTAATTGGTGAGAAGAGTCAGCAGACCGGTTCTTAAGCCCAGAAGTGGCAGGAGTTTGATGGCTGCTCAAAGCTTTCACCCACAGCTGTGATAGCTCTTGTGCCTGCTTACTCCAAAACTTGTTCCCAGCCGTGCTCCCTGCCTGGATGCAGCCTTGCTCACACCTTGCCTCAGTCCAGGTAACCCAGCTCTTACCACTGGCTCTCATTCCTGACCTCTGATTTCAGCTCTGACCCTTAGCACTGGCATCTGGCCTCTAACTCCGGGCTCCTTTTCCTGGCAACCAATTCTGATGCTAACCATGAAACTGACTCTGGTACCAGCCACTAGGCAAAACCGCCCATGTCTTAGTCTCTGACACAAGGTCACAGAAGAAGTCTATGGCTGAGCATAAAATTAAACACAAATCTCTCAAGTCCCTATCTAGTACTATCCTTCCTACTACTAGTATATAACCATGAAGTTCTATCAATGAGAAACTTAATATTTCCAGGAAACAGTTCATCTTTTTTTTTCCCAATAAGAACATGTTTGTAAAAAAAATTGCTTTAGATATACAGGGAAAAAACTTTCCAAGAAAATGTTTCATGTTTTTTGACTAGTTGTAGGGTTGGGTAGTTTTTTACTTTGACTCACAGAATTTCATTATTTCTGTTCTCAATTCCATCCACAAATTCATGCAAAAGAAAGATTATTTTTAAAATAGTTAATTGAAACTTTTGTACCTCATATGAGATTTGGCTGACAAGTGAGTGAAGAGTTTATTCGAATGGCCACCCCTAACTACCTGAGGCTAGATCATGCCTATTAGATCTTGCATTGAGTACTATTCCAGGAGATGTTTAGCAAGGGATTGCATCTCAGGATGACACAAGGCATCCCCAAACACCCTTTGTGCAGGTGAAATGCACAGGATAAGTGTCCTTAGACTGATGCACAAGGCCAGTTCCACAGGATGATTTAAAGTGGGTGGGTGGGACCATGATTCTGCCTTCTTCTCATACTCTTTGGGCTGATGTACAGGGCGATGAGTTACAGAGAGAGCACTTCGTGACTTCAGTTGACTTTTATGGAACTACATTGATTTACACCAGCTGAGAATCAGGCCCCGCATCTATTATCAGAAAATAATAAGATGGCATCAAGGGAAAGAGACCATAGCTAATACCATTACTGAAACTCTGGTTCAATGCATTCAATATTCTTTTGCAATATCCACATATTGCTAATGATATTTGCTTCCCTGTATGTGACTTCAGCTACTGAGAGACAATGGTTTTTTCCACTTTTGCTCCTTTGGAAAACTATCAGTGCATTACAAAGATTTGAATGGAAGAAACTGATAGTAAATACAATTGACTTCTTTGGAAGATAGCAGGAATCTTCTCAATGCTTGTTTAAAGTGTTAGAGATCATGCAATTCTTTGTCTTTCATAAAGATTCTACTAACTAGCAAGATACTGATTTTCATAATGTTACTTCTAAGTTACTGATCCTCCCTCCATCTGCAAAGTAGATCTACCCCTGTGGAGTATAAAGTCAGTTTAAAACACTATTCTAATACATATTCAGGGATGTGTTCTGGTCTCTTGGGTAAATACTTTGCATTTTACAAAACTAACTAACTATGTTTACTCAACAGACTGGAATACTCAGAAGGATATTTCCATTTTTTCCAGAAAATAATATGTATTTTATAATTACCCTTAAAGGATTTATGCATTTTTTTTAAAAAAGGAGGAAATTAATAAAATAAAAAAGTGGGCCTGTACCTATTGGGTTCCGGGAAGTGGGCGGGCGTAAGCCCGCCCACTGCTAAAGGATCTCCCCCCATACGGACCCGGAGGTGCAGCAGGCGGCCCGGCACAACCTCGGCAACCCCCAGCACCTCGGGCCGTAGGTCGGGAGAGAACAGGGTAGCCACTCCAGCCGTACGAGCTGTGAGATGGCTAAAATAGACCCTGTCTCCCCACTCCAGCCGCCAGCTGTCTTCGGCGGCCGGATCCGTGTGGGTCTCCTGCAGGAAAATCACAGAGTACCCCCCTTCCCGAAGGAAGGAGAGCACCTGGCACCTGCGGAGACCCACCCTACAGCCCCGGGTGTTCAATGTTGCAAAAGAGATAGGTGGCATGAGGAGGGCTGGGGGGGATCCTCGCTGGCAGGGATGCTCGCGGCCCCCATTGGGCCGCGCAGCAAACCGTGACCCACCCCGAAGGTGAGCAAGGAGTCACGGAAGCTGCGGACCCGCTGGTAAGCTGCAGCACCCTGCTTCCCGGTCCTTTTGCCCTCCCCCATGAGGGCCCTCGCGGCCCGGAGGATCTGGTGGAAATCCCCCCATTGCTGGAGAGCGAGCGGCACCTTATTGCGGGAGCCACGCACATCTTCTAAAAACTCCCGCAGCTCTTCTCGCAGCATATGGGGGGGTGGGGTCACTGGCTGCAGATCATCCCCCGTTGGGGCCCCTGGCTCGGCCCCGTGGCCCACTGAGACGGGCAGGCAAGGGGCGGACCCTCGACGTGGCGCCCGATGGACCGGCGCCACACGGTCCGTCTCAGACCCCGGCTTAATGGGGGGCGGCGGCGGAGGGAGAAGAGCAGCCCCTAGTGGGTCGGGACTGGGGAACACAAAGGCCGCTCCCTAGGGGTCACCCTCTGGGAAAGAGAAAGACACATCCCCAGAGGCGGCAATGGCATCGTGGGAGGTGGAGGGGACAGGGCTGGGGTCAGGAGTAGGGGTAGGGCCGGGGGCAGGAGTAGGGTCGGGAAGAGGGACAGAGGCGGGATCCTGGGCCCCAGGAGCTGGACAGCTGGAAGGTAGCTCCTCTCGGTCGGGCCCAGGGGTCTGAGGGTTAGGAAGGGGGTCCCCAGGGATGCCGGGCTCAGGCTCTACGGCAGATGGAACAGCCACGGCAGCAGGTGGTGAACAATCTGCAATGGGGCCCCCACTCGGGAAGGAACTCGGTTGCCCCACACCAACAAGGGATACCCCTGGTAACTCGAGGCCCGGCCGCGAGGCACCGGCCGTCGCCTGAAGAGGCTCGGCGGCCGTCAGCGATGTGTCACCCGCAGCCGGGCAGGGCAAGGAGTCCAGGGGTTCCTCGAAGGCAGGAGCAGCGGTCAGGGGAACAGGAGACGCAGAAGGGGGGGTTGAGGTGAGAGCGGCTAGATCAAGGCCCGCTGGCAGAGGGTCGTCCTCCCCCTGGGTGACCGGGGTCAGACCCAGGGCCTCGATCTCCTCATAGATAGAGGGCAGCTCACCTCCCACCACCCCGGGATCATCCCCGCTAACACCCGAGGCGACGCTTGCCTCGAGCGTCGCAGAGGGTACAGGTGGTAAGGGGGTAGGAGGGGCCGCAACGTGGGCCTCCGCGAGGAAGGACCGCGGAGAATGGATGGCGGCATCCTCCGGTGCTGCCACAGCTTCCCCAACCGGCAACGGTAGATGTAATGCACCTGCGGGCAAAGCGGAAGGCTCAGCAGCGGAGCCCCCCTTCCTGGTTTTCCAGGGGGCCTCCGCACCGGATGGCAGGAGTGGAGCTCGAGCCTTCCGCTTGCCCCGCTTTCCCTGTACTAGGGTCCAGCCCTCTATGGCATCGTCTGCGGGCTGGGTGACAGGGATTGGGTCGGGGGGCAGAGATGACGGCTTGAGGACCTGAGGAGGTAACAATGGGGTAGTAGGAGGGGGGGCAGAATCCCCCTGGGGAGGGCCCTCTCTCGCGCCCAGCAATACCCCCACCGCACCCTCCTCTACAGGCCCCACCACAGTGCACATAGCAGAGACGGGGCTCTCTCGCTCATCTGGGCATGGTGGGGGAGATACCCCTTGAGCCCGAGCGGGAGCAGTGGTGGTCCGAGAAGGAGGAGGGGCGGCTCCGGGTACCGGGCAACTAGGAGTGCCAGCAATGGTGGGGCTGGCACTCTGCCGGGGCTCGGGGGTCCCGGACGCTCCTCCGTGCCGGGCCAAGGGGCAGTCCCTCCGGACGTGCCCTATCGCCCGGCAGAGGTAGCACCGGGCCTCCCCCGTAGAATAGTACACCCGGCAATGGGTCCCCCGATAGGGGACCAAGAAAGACCCCTCAAGCGCCTCTCCAGCACGTGCCGCCGGCGGCAGTTGGAGCTGCACGTGCCGGCGGAACGAGAGGACGTGACGGAGGGCGGGGTCCTTGCAGCCTAGCGAGAGAGGGCGAACGATGGAAATAGGTTTCCCCAGGGTGGAAAGGGCGGGCAGCAGGGCGACATTGGGAAGGTAAGGAGGAACAGAGGTAAGGACCACACGGACACCCAGGTCTTCTAGCGGCTCCAGGGGGACGAATACGCCCCCCACCGCCAGGCCTTTCTCCACCGCCTCTTGGACGGCGGCCTCCGAGGCAAGGAAAAAGACAACCTTGCCATACATTTTGGAGGCCGCCACGATGGCCGCAGGCCCCACCACCCTCGCCAACGCCCGCACGTAGGTCTCCACGTGCGGCGAGGCGGGCACCTGGAGGCAACGGATGCCATGCCTCCTAGTCAAGGTGGGGAAGGGGCCCAGGCCTCTATAGTTGGAAGCGGAGGATGGGCGAGATGGCATACCGGTGGCCGCTGCCACCTGGGCATACGCCCTAGGGGCTGGGGGAGGGGCACCCGCAGAGCTGGTGGAGGGAGCAGCGGGAAGGATTGTTGCAGCCGGTGGCAGGGCCGCAGCAGTGGAGGCAGCCCCTGCCATGGAGGGCCCAGTCTTTTTAGCGGGGCCCTTTCCCTTTTTCTTGCCCTGGCCTTTCCTGCCGGCTGGGGCAGCTCCCCCATAATTGGAGGGAGCTAGGGACGTGGCAGCAGCGGAGGTCACCCCGTCGCCTGCCTCTGCCAATGCCGCAGTGGTGGCAGGTGGCTCGGCAGCGGAAGTTAAGGTAGAGGCTAAGGGGACAGGCGGGGGAGGGGTGGCGGGGCCTACTTGGGGGGGCTCGCCCGCCGTGTTCCCCTCCATATTAAGCAGGGAGGAAGGGAAAAACACACTGGAGAAAAAAAAAGGGGGGGCGGCTAAAGGAAAGGCAGGTCAACCACTCCTCCCTGCTAGGCTGCAGGCAGGGGAGGAGGGCACCGAAACGCAGGGAGATGCGGGAGTATCAAGGGCTAAGTGGGGACAGTCAATGACACCGGCTCCTCTAAGTACACTAAGGGAGGGGAGGTCACAATAACAGAAGGGGGTGCAGTGATTAACCAAAATGTGATGAAGGGCACAAGCGCACGGGAGGGGGCATGGGCACACGAGGGGAGGGGTCAATCAGGGCAAGGGGGGCGCAAGGGAGCAACGAGGCTGGGAATGGGGCAGAGGAACCAAGGGGCCAACCGCAGGGTTGGGGTGGGACAACGGAACCAAACTGCAAAGGGAAAAGGGCGGGGCAGGCAAACAAACTGAAGCTGGGGAAGGGCAAAAGGCTACAGAGGGCAAAGGGGGTAGGCAGCAAAGGGCAAAGCTGGGGGGCCTGTTGCAAAAGGGGAAGGGGTCAGTCCGGGGGGGGGGGGTAGGTGCGCCCACGAGCGCTTGCGAAAAAGTCAATGTGCGGGCCGCCTGCCCGCCGCTGCAGGCCCAAACGCTGTCAGAAGGGCGTGGCAGGCCAGGAAAGCAGCAGAGTCCCAGAGGCAGGAGCGGAGGCAGATGGAAAATGGGCTGTGGGGTTGGTGGTGGAGGGGGCAACGGTGGTGGTGGGGGTTTGGGGGGGGACACACAGATGGACCAGGGGGCAGGCTCCACGCCACACCCCCTGTGTCCCCACAAACACAGTCTAGACCCCCACCACTAGAGCACAGTTCGAAAATTACTCAGTCCAAAACAGCCCCCTCCACCGTGGTCTCCAGAGTCTCAAGCGCTCCCCCAGCAGCCGATGGACCGCGCAGTCCTCTTCCTCCACCTCCAGGCTCCAGCAGCTCCCCAGGACGCGCACAGCACCGGCGGCGGCAGCAGCAACAGCAGTAGCAGCTCCGGCAACCCTGGCAGCCAGGCAGGAAGGACCCCCACAGGTGGTAGTGGTGATGGTGAAGGTGGGGGCCTCAGCTTCTCCCTCCAGAGATGGTGGGGAGGGGGGGCTGGCCGGCAAGGCCCCCCCACCCCTGACTCAGCAGCAGTGGTAGCAGCAGCAGCAGTAGTCTAGGGAGGGAGCTCTAGCCAGTAGTAGCCCAAGGAGGAAGGGAGTGCTCCAACTAGCAGGGCAGGTGGAGAGGAGAAGGAGAAGGGAGAGCTCCAGCCAGGAGGGCAGCCACAGAGGACCCTGAGCCCGCTCTGTAAAGGGGTGGATACCCGCTCCTGCCCTGAGGGGTTGGAAAAGCCCGGCAGAGGGCTGGGGCAGGACAAGGTAAAACCCTGGCTGATTGGGGGAAGTGGCTGAAGCTGGGGCCATGCCCCAATCAGGTGTCAGCTGGCCTATATAAGAGACTAGGAGCCAGGAGCTCAGCAGGTAGTCTCTCTCCCTCTCTCCAGAGAGAGAAGGGCCTGGCTGCAGGGAGCTAGACAGGGTATCTGAGTGGAGCAGGGCTGGGGAAAGGCTGAGGAGCTGGGGAGCTCCAGCCTGGATAGCTCCAGGCTGCGGCCTAGTAATAGGCCCAGGGGTACTGGGGGTTGCAGAGGGCAGCCCAGGGCTAGGCCAAGGCAGCAGGTCCGAACCCAACCTTGCCGATGATGAGTGGCCTATACTCCAGTCTGCCCCAGAGAGTGGGGGCTAGCTGGTGACTGGCAGTGGCCTTATCCTGAGGTGAGGTGGGGTTATTGGGTGGGGGTTCCCCTGGGAGGGGAGACCCAGCGTGTGTGGGTCTTGCCAGGGGGCAGTGACCCAGAGCAAAAAGCACTGGGGTCCTGGGAGGGACACGGGAGCCTGAGTGCAGAGGACAAGGTGGATCACTGCCCTGCAGAGGGCACTCTAGAGGCTGGTGAGCTAATTCCCTGGATGACCAGCAGGAGGTGCCGCAGGGGTGAGTCCGGACCCCCTTACAGGGCCAGATAAACAGATGGTGCAAATCCACATAGTTGCTGGAGATATGTTGATTTACACCAGTTGAAAATATTGCCCACTTTGTTTAAATAGTATTAAGGGAAATATTCTCCCCTCATTCCATGCCTTGAAATTCCACTAGTAGCAACAAAGAGAATGAGGAGAGACTATGCTCCTAAAGACCTAACATTAATTGTCAAGAGCCTTGAAATGCAGAATGAAAGCTATCCTTACTGCAAGTTTTTCCTATTGTTCCCTTCACAATGGGAAGGATAATAATACCAGAGAGTTAGTCTTAACTTTGATTTTCCTATCTGCTGTCCCCTTACATTAGTTCAACAATTTTCCCCAGTTGTATAATATGAGCATTGTCAGGTAAAGAGATTGTAAAGTTGCAATATTTTCCTGAATTAATGACACTTGCATGCCTAGTTGAGATAATAAAACTCTTTACGCTAGTAGTTAAATCAGTTCCGAGCTGGCAGGCTAGTATTAACAGTATTTCCCCTGCCCCCGCCCCCAGCAAACCGATTCAGTTCTTCTATGGCTGAAGCAATCCTGTTGTTGTATGGATTGTTAAGCAAACCTACCTCTGTTATTAGCATTATACAAAAAAAGCTAAAATTCTAAAATCAAGGACAACTTGGCTGTAAAATGTGCCAGGAACAAAAAAAAAAATTGAAAAACAACAAGCATATTCACAGCAAATACATAAAACCAGCCAGTTATACATTTATTTTTATGTATAACATTAAAAAACTCTACTTTAAACAGGCCTTTGAAGTTATCAGCTAGCTAAATTATACTTACTTTGTTGTTTTCTTTTCCATTAAATTTTCACTATCTTCCCTGAACAAAGAATTGAACCCCTGCATTTGGTTTAGAGCTGTACCCTCCCCCTCACCAAGATACCTTGTCCCTGAGAAATCTTGGTACCAGGAGTGGTTCTGAAGAGGCTAGAGAAGGAATCTTTTTTCTTCAGCCTCCAGCACAGCAGCAGAGTTGCTCCATGGCTGTTTCTCCAGCTCTGAGGCTGCATTCGTGCCTGACATTTCTGGGCTCAACTCTGCTGGTGTAATTCAGTTGAAGTCAATAGAGTTAGGCTGGTAGAGAATTTCTTGGTTCCTTTTGGGGTAGCAGTGACTGATAGATCTGCACCATGGCAATGCCACAAGCCTTCCTCCTTCCCCAGCCTCTTCCTGACCCACCCACAATCCCTTCCAGTGTGAAATATTCAGGGAACCCAAATGGAACTAAACTCTGCAGTTCACCAAGAGTTTAAAATCCTTGGTCGAGCTTCCCATATCCTGTACTTATGTGCAGCAGACCCACACCATTTCTGTTGTGTCTGGGAACCTCTTGGGTCACAGAATGGAAAAGTATGTGCCTCTTCTATTCTTTTTAGGCAGGGGAGCTTATAAAGAGAAGACATTTCAAACTATGACTATAACTCTGAGGACACATGGCATATAGGAGCGTCATTACAAAGTATGGCAGTACTTTTGTAGAGGAATATGCAATTTACAAAGAAAAGCTGAAGCTGGCTCCACTTGTTACTAGAGAGAAGGCAATAAAATAAAGTAAAAGAAAACCAACAGTGTTGTCAATAAAGGTCAAAGGATTATATACTCTGGGATCTAAGGGCAACAGGCATATGTGTTGGATTCAGTGTACGTAATGAATAGTGCCCCATTGGCAGAGCATTGTAAGAGAGTTTCTTTTTGTATTTCAGTGCTATGTCCATAGCAAGAAAATCTTACAATTGATTGAACCAAGTACTCTTGGAGGAAACACAGAGATGACACCATGGAGAAGCTATGTTGAGACAGGCTGTGACAATTGTGATCCTCTGGGACAATACAGGTTTCAGAGTGGTAGCCGTGTTAGTCTGTATCAGCAAAAACAACGAGAAGTCCTTGTGACACCTTAGAGACTAACAATACAGATCACAAAGCCCAGAATGAAGCATGTGAGAACTGCAGACAAAGCATTCATAGCAAAGGGTATCCAGATAAGAAACAAACTTCCAGATGAATCCAGACTCTCTGACCATTGTTAGGAAATTCTGCAAAATGCTTCATAATGGCCTTTCCACCGTAAGAATGATACTCAGAACACTGACACCCCACTCTACCCCCAAAAAAACCTTACGCAGTCCCCTGGCCCCAAAAAGAAAAAAAATATAATAATGCAATCCAACAAAATAAAAAACAAGAACCCCATCCTAGGCAGTTTGTACCCCAAAAAGGAAGAGTGAAACATTCCTCCAAGTTCACTAGGGACTTTGCTATTGCTATTGACATTAAATGGAAGGAGCTCAGATAATATGGTGACTCAACAACAGTACAAAACCATACAATAGTTTTGTAAAAAGAAGAACAGGAGTACTTGTGGCACCTTAGAGACTAACAAATTTATTAGAGCATAAGCTTTCGTGGACTACAGCCCACTTCTTCGGATGCATATAGAATGGAACATATATTGAGGAGATATATATATATACACACATACAGAGAGCATAAACAGGTGGGAGTTGTCTTACCAACTCTGAGAGGCCAATTAATTAAGAGAAAAAAAAAACTTTTGAAGTGATAATCAAGCTAGCCCAGTACAGACAGTTTAGAAGTGTGAGAATACTTACAAGGGGAGATAGATTCAATGTTTGTAATGGCTCAGCCATTCCCAGTCCTTATTCAAACCGGAGTTGATTGTGTCTAGTTTGCATATCAATTCTAGCTCAGCAGTCTCTCGTTGGAGTCTGTTTTTGAAGTTTTTCTGTTGTAATATAGCCACCCGCAGGTCTGTCACTGAATGACCAGACAGGTTAAAGTGTTCTCCCACTGGTTTTTGAGTATTTTGATTCCTGATGTCAGATTTGTGTCCATTAATTCTTTTGCGTAGAGACTGTCCGGTTTGGCCAATGTACATGGCAGAGGGGCATTGCTGGCACATGATGGCATATATCACATTGGTAGATGTGCAGGTGAACGAGCCCCTGATGGTATGGCTGATGTGATTAGGTCCTATGATGATGTCACTTGAATAGATATGTGGACAGAGTTGGCATCGGGGTTTGTTACAAGGATAGGTTCCTGGGTTAGTGGTTTTGTTCAGTGATGTGTGGTTGCTGGTGAGTATTTGCTTTAGGTTGGGGGGTTGTCTGTAAGCGAGGACAGGTCTGTCTCCCAAGATCTGTGAGAGTAAAGGATCATCTTTCAGGATAGGTTGTAGATCTCTGATGATGCGCTGGAGAGGTTTTAGTTGGGGACTGAAGGTGACAGCTAGTGGTGTTCTGTTATTTTCTTTGTTGGGCCTGTCTTGTAGGAGGTGACTTCTGGGTACTCGTCTGGCTCTGTCAATCTGTTTTTTCACTTCAGCAGGTGGGTATTGTAGTTTTAAGAATGCTTGATAGAGATCTTGTAGGTGCTTGTCTCTATCCGAGGGATTGGAGCAAATGCGGTTATATCTTAGAGCTTGGCTGTAGACAATGGATCGTGTGGTGTGTCCTGGATGGAAGCTGGAGGCATGTAGGTAAGTGTAGCGGTCAGTAGGTTTCCGGTATAGGGTGGTATTTATCTGACCATCACTTATTAGCATAGTAGTGTCCAGGAAATGGACCGCTTGTGTGGATTGATCTAGGCTGAGGTTGATAGTGGGATGGAAATTATTGAAATCATGGTGAAATTCCTCAAGGGCTTCTTTTCCATGGGTCCAGATGATGAAGATGTCATCAATGTAGCGCAAGTAGAGTAGGGGCGTTAGGGGACGAGAGCTAAGGAAGCGTTGTTCTAAGTCAGCCATAAAAATGTTGGCATATTGTGGGGCCATGCGGGTACCCATAGCAGTACCGCTGACTTGAAGGTATATATTGTCCCCAAATGTGAAATAGTTGTGGGTGAGGACAAAATCACAAAGTTCAGCTACCAGGTTAGCTGTGACATTATCAGGGATACTGTTCCTGATAGCTTGTAGTCCATCTTTGTGTGGAATATTGGTGTAGAGGGCTTCTACGTCCATAGTGGCCAGGATGGTGTTTTCTGGAAGATCACCGATGGATTGTAGTTTCCTCAGGAAGTCAGTGGTGTCTCGAAGATAGCTGGGAGTGCTGGTAGCGTAGGGTTTGAGGAGAGAGTCTACATAACCAGACAAGCCTGATGTTAGGGTGCCAATGCCTGAGATGATGGGGCGTCCAGGATATCCAGGTTTATGGATCTTGGGTAGCAAATAGAATACCCTTGGTCGGGGTTCTAGGCATGTGTCTGTACAGATTTGTTCCTGTGCTTTGTCAGGGAGTTTTTTTAGCAGATGGTGTAGTTTCTTTAGGTAATCCTCAGTGGGATCAGAGGATAATGGCCTGTAGAATGTGGTGTTAGAGAGCTGTCTAGCAGCCTCCTGGTCATATTCCAATTTATTCATGATGACGACAGCACCTCCTTTGTCAGCCTTTTTGATTATGATGTCAGGGTTGTTTCTGAGTTTTGTAGTGTCACAGAGTTTAAAGCCAGAAGGGACCATCAGATCATCTAGGCAGAATCCTGTGTATCACAGGCCATTAATTTTCACCCGTATACTTGTATATTAAACCCAAAGCCTTTAATTAGACTAAAGCATTTCAGTTCTTAAGAGACTAAACTATGTGCCACAGGGACAGAATAAGAGAGACCAAGATGCCACTAATATCTTTTAAGATGGACAAGCTACAATCAAAAGAGGAAAAAGGAGGGGATCTAATTTATACCTGGGATTTATTGTCAGCTTTCTAGAGGGTGATGGACACTATCATGATGAGGGACATTATAAGGAGTTAGACTGATCTTAGGATTCCCTGTGCAACACAAAATCTAAGTACATTTTAAGTAAATGTTTTTACTTAAACATTTCCTATGTCCTTTTGAAAATTGACTATTGTCACCATCCCTGTCGAACCTGGCAGTTTCTCAGGGTTGTGCATTTTTGTCAGCTGATGAAAGTTTTCAGTCAGTGACTCAATAGAATCTGCACTGCACCTTCAAAATCCTCCTGCAGACCTCAATTCATCCTCAGCAGCTTGTAGGTGTAAAGATTTACTGCAGCCATTTTTAATCCAATATCACCCTAGCCATGCATTTTGGGTATGTGGGTGGCAGCACATAGAGTTCTCTGATACCAACAATATTAAACTCAACACATTGTCTTGTAAGAGTGAGTACTGGGACAAAGGAAATGGGATACCAGAACATGCCACAGTCTCAAAACCCTGCCATTTTGTTAATGTGGCAGTGGACAACAATTTTCTCTCTTGTGAAGTCTCTCCCACCCCTTGATCCATTTGCAGAGAAACGTATGTTGACTGGCACAGACCTAAGTCCTGACTCAAAATTCTCAGTCATGCCTCTGATGAAGTGGGTATTCACCCACGAAAGCTTATGCTCCAATACGTCTGTTAGTGTATAAGGTGCCACAGGAATCTTTGTCGCTTTTTTCAGTCAAGAATGGATCCTTCTCTGTAAAGACTGCATTTATGTCCATGATGGTCAACAACACCAGCTATGCCATGATTTGCCTCTGGCTGGCCATTTTAACCAACGGAAAATGTTGAGGTTGGTATCTTGAAATTTCTGATGGTCATTCATTCATTTAGTCTTACTCCAATATCATGCACTCGAACAAAGGCTCCCTATGCCAAACTCCTGGTCTCTTTGATTTCCCTGCCAACACCATCTTCATGGACTTCACCACTGACCTTCCCAATTCCTAGTGCCACACAGCTATACTATTCATTGTCAACTTACTTGCAAAAATGTCCCATTTTGTGCTGTGCCACTACAGAGGTAACAGCCTAACTATTTTTCAACCATGTTTTCAAATTCCATGGCCAACCATTAGAGTGACCAGACAGCAAATGTGAAAAATCGGGACAGGGGGTGGGGGGTAATAGGGGCCTATTTAAGAAAAAGAACCAAAAATCGGGACTGTCCCTATAAAATCGGGACATCTGGTCACCATACCAACCATCTAACATTACATCTGATCAAGGACTGCAGTTCATGTCACATTTCTGGCAAGAGTTGTTCAAGTTACTGGATGTGGATCTATATGTGTCCTCAGCTTATCACCCCAAGTCAATGGGGGATGAATGAACCAAATCCTTAAGCAACACCTCAATTGCTTTATCAATTACCAGCAGAATAACTGTGTTTTGCTCCTCCCTTTTGCCAAATTCAGGTACAACTCCAACCACAGATCAACCTACCAGAGTCTTTTTTATGCCAACCAATTTCCACCTCCAGTTCCATCCATCCAAGCCACAAGTCTCCCATGTATGCACAGCCTCCAGCCTAGTTGAACACCTGCACTGCATCCAGGAGAAGTTGAAAGCCCATCTAGAATAGGCCAAAAAGATTACAAATGCTATGCCAACCTTTGTCAGGAGGGAGCCCCTTATATTATAATTGGAGATAAACTATGGCTCTCCACATAGCACCTTGTCTCTACCCAACCAATTCTCAAGCAGGAGTCTAACCAGCTGACCCCAAAGAAGGTATGCAGGCTCCTAATGAGGATAGCCACTCCAGTCTTCTCAACTTCACTACCTTGTTGGGAATGCTCCCTGTTACCTGGTAGTTCTGACAGATTATGCCAGCTCCAGCTCCTGCGCATACCATGGCCAATTACCCAAGTGTCCTGAAACAGAGTTAGATGGTCTTGTGGAAGCAGAGAAAAGAACTGACAGAAGGGAACTGTAATGCATGACGTTTGTTAGCAAGAGTCAGGCTAACTGTAACCCTGATAACGCGAGATTTGTAGAAGCGAGGATTGTGTGAGGCGGGTGAGAAAGAGCTGTGTAAGAAGTTATGATGACCTCAGCATAGATAAAGTGTAGAAGACCTTGGGTAGATAAGGTATAGAAAATAATTGTATGTTGGCAAGAGTCAAAACAACTGAGGAAATGAGATATCAAGATGGCCTATGTATAAACAAAAATGCTGCTGTCCCTCATTATTTTTGTAATGAAAGGTATAAATGCTTGCTGTAATTAGTTATCAGTGAGAGACCTGTTTACCTCTCTCCCTCTGCACATGTGAGAGTTAATAAAACATCTGACTTGCTATACCTAAACAAATAGTGAGAACTCAGTTTTTCTCCGACAATTTGGGGGCTCGTCCGGGATGGCAACGCCCGCAGAGGCACCGGCAGCTGCTACGGATCGTTCCCCTTCGAACCCCATGGCGCCACAATAGAGGTAGGAGACCTTTTGAAATCTCTATTGGGGTGTCGGAGGAGGACTGTCCGTGGGGCCGTCTGCCCCTGTTGGGCTCACGCCATCCGAACTTATTGACTGTGCAGCAAGGTCAGATGCTGAGCGGCGTAATAGGGGAATTGTTTGCCGCCCCCTGTATGCATATGCTAGGTGCATAAGGTTTGCACCTGTGTTGAGGGGTTGTTACCGCCTCAAGAGGGGTTTTTACCGCCTCAAGTGATGCATCGAGGTACTTGGGAATAGTACCTGGAGGTACTCAGGAGTAGTACCTGGTATAAGGCCTTGGTGTGTGTGTGGTCTGTGTGTGTGTGTACACCAGTGTGAATTGAGTGTTACCGGAAGACGCCCAGAGTACTCTGCGAAGTCTTTTGGCTCGTGACCAGAACTACTCTAATGCAAGCCCGGTAACTAGAGGATCTTTTAGGAGATCCGACCCACGGTGGGCTAACTCGGCCTGGCATCGTCCGGCGAGGAGGCTACCTGGGTCTAGGAGTGTGTGAACCCATCTTCCCTCCCCTTTTCCTCTCCGTGTGAGCCACTGACAGTCTGATCATCTCACTGGATGCAACAGAGTAAGCGGCGCCGTCTCTCTGAGACTAGCCGACGCTCTTTGCTGAAGGGAGGTGTAGGAGGGTCGTGGCCATCCTCGTTAGTCTCTCCTGTGTGAATACCCTGTAGGGAGAGATCCTTAGTTTATGTGCCGCTAGCGCGGACAGGGCATCCTCCTCCCTGTGTGTGTGATTGGAAAATGGGTGGGGGACAGTCTAAGGATTCCCTCTCACCCACTAAGGGTACCCCAGCTTATTTCATGTACGTACATTATGGTACTAAAACCTGCAGGTATTTAGAGAATTGGAATCATTACACGCGTGAAAATTCATCTAAACAATGCCCACTAGAAGGTACCTTCAATCTAGATAAGATCATACATCTCAGAGGAGCTTTTAATCACAAAAAAGCCTCTGACACAAATGGGAGCAATTTGTCTATTGAGGAAAGGAACGGGTTAATTTGAAATTCAGCTTGGTCCAGAGATAAAGAGAAAGTTAATCTGCGTTCAAGGTCAAGAATCAATGCAGACCAGACTAAGTATAAAGAAAAAACTGCTTTCGGCCCCAGCTGACTGTGAAAAAATATAGACATAGTCAAACCAAAGGCAATACAAGTTAAAGTGCTGAGATTACATTTGCAAAGCTTAACTGTCCAGTGAGATCCAACAGTCTGCCTTTGCGACCCTGGAGCTGGCGTGGTTTGGGGAAGCTGAAGAAGCCACAGGTAGCCGGCCTGGACTGGAATCACTGAAAAGACGCCCCAGGAGACCTCAGGGTGTAAAAGAACTGCCCTCCCAAGAGAGGAAGCAAGTTGGAGATTGCACAGCACCTTCTCTGAACGTTATACACAGACGTGGCCAGTCTGGACGTACGTGTGTGAGTATGAAAGTGTGTCTACTCTCAGCCGCAGTAAGTCTGAGAACCGGAGAGGGATTTAGCATTCCTCTTTCCACCCCGGCTGACCGGGAAGGGTGTCAGGTGGATCTACCCCAGTCGTAGCAGGACTGGGCAACAGAGAAGTTGGAGAAAAGGGAAGAGTTGTGTACTTGATAACTAGAATTGAGCAATTAAGAGCATAGATCATGAACCAGGCAGCAACTCAAACCTACGCCCAGGGCAAGTTGCAAGCCTTGAGACAGGACTTCCAGGCAGAAAAGGAAGCACTGGCTAAGCAAGTACCGGTCCTTCAGGGACTTGTCAGAATTTAACCATTTGTGTTTGCATATGCTGTAAGAGCAGTGTGTTTGCCACAAGAGAAAATTGAATAGTTAAATGCCAATGGGCAATGCGTTTTGCCCAAGTGGCAAGCCTCACGGGGGAGGACTTGGGTAGCCTTGTGAGTAAGAAGATAAAGAGAAGAGACCAGGAAGGGTGGGGGCTAGTTAAGAAGCCCACCCTCCTATCTAAATTGGTAGTGAAAAAGCTGGTGCCCATGGAAGGGACGGTTCAGCGAGAAAAGCAGGATCGGGCCCAAGCGGGCAGGCAATAGATAGAGAGATTGGAGAACAGGTTGGAAACTTTGAGGGCATAGTGGAAGGAAAGGAGTAAGTAATTATAAGCATGGGGATTTCAAATCCCCAGGATAATAATTGAAATGGTAAAATGTGTGTAAGACAGAGTCTTTGTACCAAGGTGCAAGGCTCTCCTTTCTTCTGCAGAATAAAGCAACTCTTCCTTATCCCTGTCTGGCTGTTATTGGCTCTCAGCTAGGTGGACCCGATATTTTGGTGACAGTTAATGGCGACTCCGGTTAATGAATTTCTGTCTTATACATTTAGGTGTTAGGTGTGTGGATGGAACTGAGCCTCTCATTCGTAATTCCTCAGAGTGGAAGCCATCGCGTGCAATGAAGCTCTGAGGTTGAATTGGGATCCTTCTGTCCCGTCCCCTGTAGCGGTCAGTATTAGTAGAAATTCCTGTAATAGGATCCTATTAGGCCATAATTCCCTCTGTTCTCTGTGTAATTCTCTGTTAGAGTGTCAGCAGGCAGATGGGTGGGTCTCTGGTAAAACTCTCTAAGGATAGCCCTTTGGATTATATGTTAAGTAAATGGCCTTTACCCGGTGTTCAGGAAAGAATAAAGATTTGAATTTGTTTTTGGGTAACAAAATAGCAGATAAAAGATCTGGTAAAAAGAGAGAGAAGGACAGTGCCCCTGGCTCTGTGTGGTCGAACTGTCACTTTACTAGGGGTGCATGGAGATTTTGTAAGCACAAAAGAAACAGTTACACCTTGTGTAGAAATTGATGTGGCTAGTGTTGTGGAAATTGAATTGTGGATAGGATGTGCATTTTCCCCAGAACATGTGCAGTGTATATTGTAGCAGAGGTAAAAGAAATGCAAACCTACCAATATAGGTTGTGTCGTCTCTTTCAGATCACTGGGTGTTTGAAAGCAGGAGTTAGAAGTAAAAGGCAATCAAAAGTCTGGGAAAGTTAATTGTGACTTTTTACATAAGAATTTTTAAGCTGTGGATAGCTTTGGATCTGGAAGCAAGCCAGAAAGCATCTGTATTAATGCAATTTTCTAACTAATAAGGTAGAAGCCACTGAAACCTGGGCTGCCTATGAAACAAATACAAAGAAATATGGGGTAATTCCTCTGTTTTGTCTAAAATCAACAAGAGTATGTGTGTATATAAAGGAAATATTTTAAGCAATGACTGACTACCCAGAAGGGGTAGACCTCTGTTCTTTTGTCTTTCAGATCATCAGAGAAAACGGATGCCAGCTGAACAGCATTCAATGTACCATGCATTTACTGGTACAATAGGAATTATTTTTGTGTTCTTTGTCCTGTCTTGTGGTGTTTGTCTTGTGGCCAGAATTGTTGGGTTTAATATTTTCATAAGACAGTCTAGTTCAAAATTAAATAGAAGGGTTAAATCAAAAAAAGCAGATACTTGTTTTATTCAACTTGGAATACAAAAAGTGTTTGGATAAATCAGGAAAATGTGATATACTAAAGTGTAATACAGTTGCTTAAGTAAGAAAAAAAAAAACTTCATTGGCCAGATTTTTTTTTAATTGAAAAAAATTGTTGTTAAAATTTGCATACCAACAGTCTTTGGAAGCAAGGACATGGAAGGTTAACCCACTCCCCATATTGCCCATGGGATCCTTCTGGCTACCTCAGATTTCTAGCCAGAGGGCTGGGGAGGGAGGAAAGCTATTGGACACCTGAGGTTGTACTGAGTGGACTCCTCAAAAGTGGGTGTGCTTGTCCTGGTTTGTTGGTCCAAAGCTCTGTAATAAAGTTATTTTACTGGAAGGGTGTACATGGCATACATTGAATAATAAGACTAATGTACTGTATAATGGCAATGTGTATGTGTTCATTGTTGGGAAAAGGTGTATAAGTGAAGAGTGGAAGTTTCCTTTGTAGGTTAAAAGAAGCCAAGAAGGGGAGAAGGAAAAAGAACAGAATGAGTTAACTGAGAAAAATAGCTAGCAAGCTCAGTCCAAAGATAAGATGCTGGCACCATCCAAGGACACTGCCCACAGCTAAGACTTGGCTGATAGCCAAGAAAAGGGGGGCCTGAATGTGCCCAAGCAACTATGAGATCTGAAAAACACTGCCAGGCATTAATGAAATGTGTTAGGTTTCTTTTCTCACAGATAAAAGAAGTGCTACCCAAAGACCCTAGCAGCCCTGCCATTCATTGAAACAAGGAGACTGAGTCTACGTAAAGTCTATCAACGAAAGACTGCTTTGGCTCCACACTGGAAAGGCCCTTTCCAAGTCCTGTTAACCACCACCACCACTGTGAAGTGCCAAGGACTACCTGCCTGGACCCATGCTTCTCACTGTAAAAAGACCCCTCCACCTCGGGAGGACTCTCCGACTGATGATAAGCCTATTTCTCCTTCTAGCTCTGCTGTGTCTTCTGGACAGCAGGAAAAAGAAAGAAAGAAAAAAAAAAAGACAAGGTGAAGTGCTAGTAACCTCTCCCTTGTCCACTGACAGACCTACTGTGCCTCTGGATTTTTCTAGAAGAAGCAAAACCATTACAGGGTGATGTGCTAGTAACCTCTCCCCTGTATGATGCTAAACCACACTGTTTCAGGAAAAGAGAAGAAGGAACACTTGCTTCATTGAAACCACAAAGTCCAGGGATTCCTGACTACAAGAGACATTAAGAACTGACCCTGGTGAAGAAACAAAGAATTATACACTGGCAGGAAGAAACTTGTGGGACCCATGCTTGGGAATGTGGTATAGTACTACACCAAAAAGAAATGTATTAGGATATCAATGAACTGTGATTAACACTACACTAGGGACTGTTAAATTTTCATTACCCTTATCCAGTTTCCAGATTACCTCTACATACCCAAATTGCTCACAGGGGGCTGCCATTAGATTAGCACAACAGAGGGCTTGGGTTATTTCTTCTAGAAAGAAGAGAGACTTGACCGGATCCCTGTGGGATGGGGCCAATAATGCAGTAGCAGTCTGGAATATTTTTAAGAACCAGGAACATGATGAGAAATTGGGCCAACTAGAGAAGGCCATAGGCCTTGTTTCTGGAGCACAACTAACCCAGGTACAGGCTGGAGTTGGTGAGTTACATGTTATTTCTGCCCTTAGTTCAATGACCCAGAAGTTGCTGACAGAGATGGTATTGAATATCACTGAGGCTGGGAAGGCATTGCAGTGGGATCTAGCATGCTCAGAGATTCAGGATTTCTTGAATGACCAGCTAATGGCCATTCGGAATGATCTAGAGCACCAGGCTTGGCCCACTGCCCTTACAGACACGTTAGGAGTACCATCTGATCTGTGGCCATGGAGACATACTTGGAAACTTTCTGGGTGGAAGTGTGGACGTTCTCAGTGCTCCTTCCAAGCATATGGAGCGGTTCAGGGGGTGTGGGCTCCCACATACCGAATCCTGCCGGGTCCATGGGGAGGATGCATGTGGGATTGGGTAATTCACCGAGACATCTGGGAAATTAGACCTCCTGGTATGCCCAATCGATTTTTAGTCAGTGCTCCTGGGATTACATCTGACATTTGGGTGGGGTTAGGGAGTCAATGGACATTTTGGCCGTTACAACCCCCACAGCTTCAGTGTATCCGTAAACTGAAGCCAGGAGAAGTTGTTACTCTTCATGACTACATTTGCTGGGAGGGTAGGGGACAAGGAACTACCCTGACAGGACACTTATTTTTTTTAAGCTAATGATAGCTGTGTGTATGTTAAAGCCACTACATTGCAAGACATACATTTTAATCTCACTACCACTGCAGGCAATCATATCATTTATTGGCCTGCAGATAGAGTTTTTCAAGTAGCCCTTAGGTTCCAGATACCCTTTAATTGGACTAGCTTACTATCTGATAGATTTCAAAATTTGCTTTCATTGTTACCTGAGATTCAGAAAATCTCTGAGGTACAAGGGCAAATTCACATGCTTCAAAATGTATATCAAGTAGAAAAGTATGCCTTTCACACTGCTTATAGAGTAGCTACCTTATGTACTAAATATGATGTATTGTGCTTTATGACAAAGGCTGTACAACAACCCCATTATAGTATTGCTATGGGAATGTTATTGCTTGTATTGTTATTAGTTAGCTTAGGATTATGTTATTGTTGTTGTAAAAGACGTAATAATAGTAATACCTTTCATGTTCATGCTAATCATGCATTGTCATTGCATCCAATCAAAACCCCTAAGGTTGAAGCATCTGATTTAGAATCAGAAGTCCAGGACTTGATGCAAATAGAGATTTGAGAATGTTTGTTGTACTAGAAGTACAAAAGGGGGGGTTGTGGAAGCAGAGAAAAGAACTGACAGAAGGGAACTGTAATGCATGACGTTTGTTAGCAAGAGTCAGGCTAACTGTAACCCTGATAACGCGAGATTTGTAGAAGCGAGGATTGTGTGAGGCGGGTGAGAAAGAGCTGTGTAAGAAGTTATGATGACCTCAGCATAGATAAAGTGTAGAAGACCTTGGGTAGATAAGGTATAGAAAATAATTGTATGTTGGCAAGAGTCAAAACAACTGAGGAAATGAGATATCAAGATGGCCTATGTATAAACAAAAATGCTGCTGTCCCTCATTATTTTTGTAATGAAAGGTATAAATGCTTGCTGTAATTAGTTATCAGTGAGAGACCTGTTTACCTCTCTCCCTCTGCACATGTGAGAGTTAATAAAACATCTGACTTGCTATACCTAAACAAATAGTGAGAACTCAGTTTTTCTCCGACAGTCTCAAGGGAAGAGGGCAGGTCAATGGTTTTTTCACGCTGTCTTTTGTCTAAAGTTGAGAATCTAATTGCAAATCTTGGTATCATTCCACTCTGACATGGCTGATCATTCATAGGACAATAAAACATGTTTTGACTTTTTTTTATTGAGCTCAAACAAAGTACTGAGGTGCAGGAATTATGGAAGTGCCTCCATGTAACTGAGAACAGAGTTTGACCCACTGAGAAACCTGTACCTTTTGTGTCCTGTACTGGAAAAAAAAACCTGGTATGTGTGATGCTCTATACAAAAGATGTGAGAACATTCATGTAAGCACATTTACCGTATGGATTAATTCAATGTTGCTATAATCTGCTCATGATAATGTGGAATTTGTTCCCTTGTTTGTTGGTTTGAACCTCAGATCATACATTCAAATCACACTAGTTCATTTATTTTAATGTGTGATTAAAAGTCTGTTTCCCTTGTCTACCAAAAAAAAAAAAAAAAAAAAAATCAAATGGAAAAATAAAACACCCCCACCAGACAAACTTATTGCAGTTGTGGGGTTACTTACATTTTCCTTTTGTTTCTGTTAAACCTCCAATCAAAATGATGCAGTAATTAAAAAAACATTGAACTTTGAATATATTTTTCTGGATAACAAACACATGGGTTCATGGCTTTTTCTCTGTAGGTAGCATGAACTACACAAGGGTGAGAAAGCATTTTCAACCTCAACATTTAGTTGCTTAGAATATTGACAAAATTACTTTTGGGACAGAGCTTTCTTTTGTGAGAAATGAGATGTGACTATTTTTGTTATTGTTATGAAAGGTTTGATAAAATCAATTTGGCATTTATGAGTTAGAAGCTCAAGTTTGAAAGGTGGGGGTACATTTTAACTGAAGAAATTGAAAATGACCTTTCGGAAAAAAACAGGGCTAGATTCTTCATTGCTCTGCAGTTTGTCAGTGCAAGGTGAGTGTGAAACACTGGTAAATCATGATACAAATTTGCACCCAATTTGTACTGGTAAGTTTACTACACAATGTGAAAGGGAATGGAAATCTGGCCCCCAAACTTGGTCTCTGTAACCTAGTGGTCAGTGTGTGTTGTGTCCTCCTCTGTGCCTGATCCCCAAAAGTTGTGGGTCAGTTTATAGCCCCAGTTACAGAGCCTAGATCTTTAGCTCAAACAAATTATTTGTGCTTTTAGTTCTGGTTCCCAAAACTGACCTTAGTGTTGGTCAAGATGGTGGTCATTCCACATGGATTTATTGGAATTTTCAATGAGGCATAGTTGAAATTTTGAAATAAAGATGAAGCTATATGCCGTTGTACAGTGTTTTCCAGCAACTTCTGTAAAATATATTTGGTACAACTTTTGAATGTTTGCAGGTCTGATTTTTATAAAATCTCTTCATCATACAGCCTCTGACAATTCTTTAAGAGGAGATAAACTTTGACACGTCCTGCTAATATCTGGAAGACTCAAAGTAGTTAGTGGGGAATAAGTAAATATTCATTTTGCAATAGTTCTAAGAACATTATCTGGCATTCATTTAGTGAGCAGCAGTGCAGTTTTCAATGTTTCTCCATATTGCCATCAGATATTTATTGTGAGAACTACAATGAAATATTGAATTACTGGTTAATTATTCTATGATGAAGCACATCAGTGGAAAGGTTAAAGTAAGAGTGATCCTGGGGGAGAATAGAAGCCTGTTCTCTGCTAATCACAGAGGTCAAATTCCCCCTCCTTCTATGACTGGCATGTGGTGTAACACTGGACATTGGCCTTGTTGGATACTAACCCCTTCCACACGACAAAGGTATAACCATTTTGTAACCAGATACCAGAACCAATGTCATTCAACTAGAGCTAGGAAATAAAGACCAGCGTCTCATCACCCTCCTGTGGGTCACACCTTTATTACATAGTGGCATGATTAAACTAAACCATTGGCAGAAAAGGAGCAAATGAAGCCACCTGAATCAGTGGAAGGGAACTATTAATTATTAATTATTATTATTATTACCATCGTTTAGGAGCTCTAGTCAAGGACCCAGGACCCTATTGTGTTAGGTATTGTACAAAGACAGAACAAGACAGTCTTTGCTCCAAAGAGCTTTTTAATCCAGACACATTTCAAATGACTGTGCCCAAGAGATAAAGGTTAGTCGCTCACATGTGGGTCATACATTCATTACATTAGGAAGTTCAGCTCCTCCTCCTCCACTGGTGCAGAGAAGACTCAGTGGGGAGGGGAATCTCAAATGGAATGAGCAGGAGGCTCTGACATAAGACTAAGAAAAGGTCCTGCTAGTAGAGGGAGCAGTAGCAAGACCTGACAGAAGAGGAAAGGGTCTACTAGCGGTATTCACTGTTCATCTCCTCTCCTCTAAAGGATTATCTGTCCCACCCATTAGCATCTTAGATATTCCATGGAAAGACGGGAACAAAAGAGAACCTCCCCACCACTGCCACACACATACACACTGCCTCTTCGAGACCCTGTAAAGAAGAAGGACCTCCCTTTAAATCCATAACTATCTCTCTTGAAATGCCTTATTCTAAAACCTGGGACATTGCATTGGATGTTTCAAAATTTTCCAACTAAAAACTATCTCAGATTTATTTTTGTATCAGCACTGATTCAGTATCCTGATAGAAATTAATGTTGGAAGGAGCCAGGAATATGCCTTTACTCAGTTCTTACATACCATAGTTGAGTGGTTACCAACCTTCTTGGGAAATAGGAACCCATTTTGGATGTATTCCTTGTTTTCTTTCCTCTTCTCACCCCTCACTTTTCTTGCTTCTGGTGCTACATCACTAGGCAGTGTTGCCAGTTAAAGCCCTAGAAATATACTGTTTTTAAAAAACTGAAAGATAAGATTCTGATGTAATCATGTGACTTCAGTAGCTGTGGACTTAGGCATACAGGTCTTTAGTGCCTTTGCCTTAATTCCTCCCTGGTTTTACTGACTGCATGAAGTGAAATTGTGGGACCCAGATATAGACACCTAGATACCATCACAGGACCTCGTTGAATTTGGGCTTATCCTTTAGAAATAAAACAACCCTCTAAATCTACAAGTTCTTAAAAGAAATAGTCAAAGACACTTGACCAATTTTATTGTAAGCTACAGGACTGGTTTACTGAAGTCAGCACTGGGAGGTGTAAATTATCTAGTCATCTTTCACCTCAGTGGAAACTCACCACAAGAGAAGACATGAAATATTACTGTAACAGTCCTTTTTCCAACAGAGTGGAAGGCAGCCAACTTTATTTATTGGCCAGAGCTCTTCCAATAGAGGCTTGTGTGAGGATGTGGGGAATGAGTGTGCATGGACACAGTCCTTTCTCAATTAACACCACCAACATTTTGGGTACTGCAGGTTCCCTACCACCCAATGAAGAGTGGATGTGCCCAAGAGTGGATGCAGTATGTCCTACCTGAGAGTCAGATTCTGTCCCATGGATTGTGCCAGTAGAAATCAGCATAAACCATGACTGAACTTTACCTATTGCATTTTGGAGCTTTACTATAGAATACTATAGTGGTGTATTTATTTAATAAGGGATGCCAGTGAAGCCTATAGTTTATGCTGTTAAATTTCAATAATTGCCACTTAATTCATGCTATTTAAATATAATAATCTTTGTTTGACACTAATTTGTTTAAACATGTAATGATTTGGCATTCTACAATAAAGAAATATGCACTGCTTACATGAGTGTTAAACCAGAGAACAACAAAACGGATGCCTTATTTTGTTCACTGGGGGGTGGAGGGGAGATAAAAAAGGAAGCACATAGAAGCTATTGCAGGATAACATCTGTGACACTGAGCTTATAATGTGATAATGAAATAACATGAACAGACTGATTTGAATAATAAGATTGTAGGGTTCATGGTGTGAGAAAATCCCATGCTGTGCATATTCTGTCTTAATATTTGCTATGAAAGATTTTACTGTAAGAATCTTTTCCACTTCTAAGATGTGGTGGAGGGAGGGGAGAGATTTTTCCTAACATCCATTATTTCTTATTTGATGGCATGTTGCAGATCAGGTTGGTGTGCAATATGAGGATTTTAATTATTACTGTATGGATATTGATAGGTTATTTAATTACTATTATTCTATTTGAATGCACAAAGAAGCATAAATAGTAGTAGGAGAGCAGAAAAATGCATTGTTTTTTTAAAAGGTTTGGTTCCTGTTTAGTTTTTCAGGTGAAAATTGAGGTTGGTGGTTTCATAGCCTACCCAAGGAATACAACCCTTCTTAACAATTAATTAATGATCCAATTATTTGGTGGAACTGATACTTACTTTTTTCCATACAGGGCCACAATAATACTTTCTGTAGACATTAAATCATCTCCTTTCTAATCATTATTGTTATATTTCTCTGTGTACAATAGATTGCACTAGAGCATACTTTCTCTACTTTGCAGGGGGTCAGACCAGATGATCATAATGGTCCCTTCTGACCTTAATGTCTATGAGTCTATGAGTCTATGAGTCATTCCAAGTATGCTTAAAATTTTAATGCCCTACAAAAAGCATTAAAATCTTTAGCAAAATTTGAATAATATATTAATTCTTATTATCAGGAAATTTAATGGCGAAAACATGCTTAAATCACTTCAGCTCCTCCTAGTTACCATCCAGCATAGTAGTGTAACAGTTTCTGCATGATGAACAAGGTGAAGGAGGGAGTGGGTGAGCATGTATTAGATTTCAGGGATATATCATTAGGCTAAAAACATTAGCCATAACTAAAAAAAAATAAAGCAAATTTTGATCTTTATAAAAGACAACCTCTTTTGGGATCTGAGGTCTTTACTCGGATCCCAAACCTTGTTTAGTGCAAACTGAGATGAATAGAGCAGGGTGCTGGCAGAAAATGTCTCCAGGGCTTAAGCCCCCACAAAAAATGTCTAAACAAATTAATCTAAAAATCACACTAAACTGAAATTGTGACTTTCTTCTGGCATGTCTGTACTAACTCCTTTCCACAGGCAGACTAGCTAAAAAGCCTTGACCCAGTTTTCCTAAACCTGATGTGTCATTCATTTAACTACAGATCACACCCTTCCCAGACACTAAAATTGTTTATCTAGTTATTTAATAGGTTTGAATGTAATTGTTTTATATTTTTAAAGGATGAACACCAGCATTCCTGGTTCAGTGCTGATTCAGGGCTGTCTTGTTTGGCAATAAATGGGAGATAACCAAACCTCATATGCACTTTCTCCCCAAACCTTATTTAGACCTTGTTTTCTGTGGCACCAAGGTCATTCTAGCTATATGATTTAAGCGTACTTGGATCAGGTCCTCAGCTGATGCAAATCACCATGGGTTCACTGAGGTCAATGACCTTTTACCTGACCAGTTAGGGTAGGGAATCTGTTTCTGAAAACTGTTAGAAACATGTTATAAAACTCTACTATAAACAAGCTAGGACTGTATGGTATGGTTAGCATGGTTCTCGGGGAGGATGGGGGGAAATCCATGACTACATTGGTCAAGGAAACCAGGCTTGAGCAAAGGCCAGGCCCGTGTCCAGTCCGAAGGGCACTGCTTGTCTGGTTCTGCCACAGACCAAACCAGTTTAGTGATTCAGTTTTATTAGGGTGCTGGCTGGGCCAGGCCTCACAGAGTCCACCCAACTCTGCTGCTGTCCACGGCATCATTTCTTGCCATAAAACAGGAACAGTTCTTGCAGCAAAGTCATTGCTCTGCATTTTCTCATGCAGTGAAGTCACCATGGGTGTGAGGTTCTGCCAGGAATAGAAGCTGGGCTTGCTGACACTTCCACGCTGCTATCTGGCAGCCATGATAGGGTCATATGCATTATCATATTGACCCCATGAAGATAAACACCACAGGACGTACCACTTTCAGAAGGCTGGAATGACAGCTTCCCTCATGGCCCATGATTGGCTCAAGGGTCCAATTTAAGCCCAAGAGAAGTTCCACCAAGATCTGTGCAACTAAGTGGTTTCCCTAGCTGGTTGTAGTGACAGACATGCCTGTGGGCTTGTTCCCGAACTTTGACCCTGACTCAGACCCCAGCCATCACCCTTGAATCCTGACTCTGAACCCAGCCCCTAGCTTCGGTATTTGAACTCTGCCTCCAGCCTTAACTCCTGGCTTTGGCTCCTGAACCTTGACCTAGGCTCTCGTACACAAGCCCTGACCACTAGGCATGGCTACCCAAGCTTCATTCATGATTATAGGTGGGGAACCAAGAACATTTAAGACTCTTTAGCAGTGTTCTGACTACTTGGAAGTGAGCACTTCACTCATTTCCTCTCCCTACGTTTCTCTGAGAGCCCACTAAACCCCAAATCCAAATTTGTGTATAGTTATGGTGATTACCCAAGTTTCCCTAGAGGAACTGGAGGTAGGACGTGTAGGCAAATGAAGCTCTCGATGGCAGCACTCTCCCTTGTCACCAATAGAGAGAATAGAACATTCTTCCCCCTTTGGCACTCCTGTTCATAGGCTTTACAGTAATAAGTGAGGGCATGTCATACTATAAGTTTTTCAACAGTACTCCTCCATTGGTTTCAACGGGATAGTTCTGATTAAAAATTCATGTCGTGGTCTGGCTGATAAACAGTAATGAAACTAGTAATATTTAAAGGATAATATTTATGATGGGATGTATAAGAGGTAATAAATAGCATGTGTGAATGATTACATGGAGTAAAGCTTATGAATTTGATATCCCCAAACCTTTTATTATGAGTACTGTACACTTACAATTGCAAGAATGTTCTCAGTGCTCAATGAGACAACACAATATCCCAGCAAAGAAAACAGGGAGAAAAAAAAGGAAAAATATTGAATCTTCTGAAGGTTTGAAAGTTCACTGCTGCCATCTGCTAGGACAGGCCATTGATGTTTCTTTGGGGATGAGGTTCAGGTGAATAATTCTTTGATGGGAGGTTCTTGAGAGTTATAAATCAAGGACAGGGCTGAAGAGTGAATAATTGTTAGGAGCGGCAGGTGTTGAAAGGAAGCAATGTCACTTGATGCATTGTATTAAGAATTTCAAAAGCTTATGAATTATGATAATGTTGGATATATCTTGGGCTGTGATTAATTGAAATCTTTCACATAATACTCTTCTTGTATAATACTGAATAACACTATTGTATGTTTAGTGCAGAGTGAAAAAGTTCAAGGAAAAATTACTTTATTTCCAACAGTGCTGATGCTAAGTAGCAATAAACATGCTAGAGATAGCTCATTGTGGATGAAATTAATGTAAAAATAATTGAAGATTACAAAAACTGTTTGATAAGAACAAGATACCAAGTATAAAGGAGGATGTGAGCATTCATCAAGTTAAGACAACATTAAAAAATGTATAAGAAATAGTCAAGTAAAAATATAAATATTGTTCAAGAAGTAGAGTCAAACTGAACTATTGTCAAGGAAGAAGGAAAAAAGTGATGAAAGTGTAGGAGCTCTAGGAGCTGGTACTGGTAATTAATTTATGGTTATATTATGCTCATGTGGAATACAGCTGCACAGGTGAATACCCCCATTCTCTTGCATTGCTGTATTAGGTCTTCTTGAATTGCTGCCCTAGCACATGTGAGAGTGCAGGGCATACAAATGGAAAGGGACTGGGTGAGCCATTGCTTTGTCCCATGCATAAACCAGAACAGTGCTTTGGCCATGCCAAGTGAGAGTAACTTGCGCCACATCAATGGGCATGCCATGGTGTCACTATGGAATCTTGAGGAGTACAGCAAAGGAAACAGACACCTGCATGATGCTCTTTAAAAGTTCATTTTAAATTCATCAGGAGTGCATTAGAACAAGCAGAAAAACACTTATAGTATCTACTTGTAAGCAAGGATCTATACAAACCTATAAATTTAATTTATGACAATGAGGAGAATATTGGGAACACTGATTATGGGGACTGGATAGAAGCTTGCTTAAGGAAAAACACTTACAACATGGTAATTGGCAGATTCACAAAAAGAAAATCTATGCTCAGTGAACCTGAAACAATAACATAAGATGAAGAAATTGTATTTATTCTGACTGGAACAAAGAAGGAAAGAGAATAACTACTGATCAACAGGGGGAGAAAACATAACACAGAAATGATTTTTTTTTTAGGAGATCAGTTTGATTGAGTCAACAGTGTGCTCTTGTTGCCAAGAAGGCTAACGGCATTTTGGGCTGTATAAGTAGGGGCATTGCCAGCAGATCGAGGAAAGTGATTGTTCCCCTTTATTCTACATTGGTGAGGCCTCATCTGGAGTACTGTGTCCAGTTTTGGGCCCCACACTACAAGAAGGATGTGGAAAAATTGGAAAGAGTCCAGCGGAGGGCAACAAAAATGATTAGGGGTCTGGAGCACATGACTTAGGAGGAGAGGCTGAGGGAACTGGGATTGTTTAGTCTGCAGAAGAGAAGAATGAGGGGGGATTTGATAGCTGCTTTCAATTACCTGAAGGGGGGTTCCAAAGAGGATGGAGCTCAGCTGTTCTCAGTGGTGGCAGATGACAGAACAAGGAGCAATGGTCTCAAGTTGCAATGGGGGAGGTCTAGGTTGGATATTAGGAAACACTGTTTCACTAGGAGGGTGGTGAAGCACTGGAATGTGTTACCTAGGGAGGTGGTGGAATCTCCTTCCTTGGAGGTTTTTAAGGCCCGGCTTGACAAAGCCCTGGCTGGGATGATTTAGTTGGGAATTGGTCCTGCTTTGAGCAGGGGTTTGGACTAGATGACCTCCTGAGGTCCCTTCCAACCCTGATATTCTATGATTTCTATGATTTCTGTGATTGGAGACTGAAAAGGTAAGTCCCATCTTTGTACCCTAAACAAATGAGTTTAATAATGTTTTTTTTAACATGTTATAGCTGAACTGGGTTATGACCTAATTGAGTCTGCTCTGTATGGATAGGGCCTGGCAATGCTATAGTCAAAATTAGTTCCAGGGCATTCAGGCACCTGTTCTCCTGCCTTATAATAATAATGTTTGTAATAAACAGCTTTTCAGGTCAGAATACAGCATATTTTGGCTCCATTTACAATAGCTGAACTAAACTGTGTCATAATCCAGAGTAGCCACAACTAGTTTAAAAAAGTCAAATTCAGTTCTTTTAATTCTGGAGAGAGACTCTCTGAAAAGTGAAGAAAATCGAGGTCTGATACAAACCACTTGAGACGGTAACTATATAGAGGGTGGCAATCAAATTCAGAATGGCATGGACAGACCAGGAGCAAGGGCTGACAAGTGACTCCATGAAGGGAAATATCAGATCATGTGTCTGGGGAGAAAAAGACTAGCAAACAACCTTTTTCCCTACAGTGCTTTGTTCTGAAAGAAGCTGAGAGGAGTTGAATTCATTCACAGGAAAACATTAAAGTAGCTCCTGGATCAAGCTCTGAGCTTACTATGAATGAGTATTATTCATGAGATTGGCAATGGACATAAATCTTCCTTTGTGCAACACTGTTGGTGACCCTGAAAAGAGATCTGTCCAGTTAGAAATTACAACACAAAATGCATGTGAGTCTATAGGCAGTCTGAGTCTATAGGCAGTCTGCTAGGTATTGCTGCTTTATTAGGGCAAGCTAGGCTATCAGAGCTGGCTTAATTCCAGCTAGCATGGCTAACAGTAGCAGTGGTGACAGCACGGCCAGAGTGGGCTAATTAGCTAAGTGCATACCCAGGGTCTCTTGTACTATCCGGAACTTAATAGCAGTGAAGCCACTGCTGCATGGTCTTGTTAGCCATGCTGGCTGGCAAGCTAGGTCATGTAGGCTAGCCCATGCACAGCTATTGATGTATGGACATGTGCTAAGGAGGGGGAGCCACTGAGCAGGAAAATGCCAGGGCATAATTTAGAATTTGGAATCTCCTCCCCCTCCCCCCAATTATTTAATTTTAAATTAAAGTACTGCAGATGCCAGTTCCAGAAAATGACAGAACTTTCTATTTATTATTATTACTTATTATTTACAGGCTTTTCTATGGCTTTCATTACTATAGTATCTAAGCTCCGCACAAACATTCATGCAGCCTCACTATACTCCTATGAGGTTAAATCCTTCAGTTTCATATTCATAGGCAGATCCTGTTTACTGCAATGAAGCTCTGTGTTGGTTGAGGGATTTGCCCACATATTCAGCTTACAGAAGCAGAGTCTTACCCAATACCCAAGTGACTTACCCAATACAATGAATTGAACCCAGGTTTCCTGAGTCTCAGTTAAGTGGGCATAAGCACTAGATAATTATTCCAGTCTCTCTCTCTCTCTCTCTCATGTTAATTAGTCCTGTACATTTACAATATTTTTTTTAACAAGAAAATAATCATAATTTAATTCTGGGTCATTTTGCAGCTGCAAATTGTTGTTTTTCAAGTGTCTTTTGCAAAATTGTGGTTTTCACATCAAAACACAAAATTTCATATTTTCTCAGCTAAAATTGATCTACATTGGAACAAAGCTTTTGAACTTCAAATGATAACACTTGAGTAATATCTGGTCAATTTGGTGGAGGAAAGAGCTGCAAAATTTTAGCTCTCTCTAAATTGGAACAATACACTCTACCCCAATATAACGCTGTCCTCGGGAGCCAAAAAATCTTATCGTGTTATAGGTGAAACCGCGTTATATCAAACTTGCTTTGATCTGCCGGAGTGCGCAGCCCCGCCCCCCCGGAGCACTGCTTTACCGCGTTATATTTGAATTTGTGTTATATCGGGTCATGTTATATTGGGGTAGAAGTGTATTTGTAATTTAAATAAAATGTGCAAACATCAAGCTTAGAAGCTTAACTCAATTCCTGTCTCTTATATGCCATGGCAAAAGAGTTTCTATGTTGGACAGTGATGCCTATCTCCCATATACCCAACCTTTACCACCCTTTCACAGTGGAACTGCTCCACTTCAATGGAAAACGGGCCTCCATGGCCATGAATGAGGTGTTTATGTCCCTAAGGGCTAAATCCTGCTCCCAGTACCCAGCCTGAATAACAGTGGGGCTGGATACTGGGGAGCTTCACATAGTGGAAGGAATCCTTTTCCCTAAGTTGTGGAGCAGTGATAGGTCCACTTTTCAGCCATCACTACGCCTCACAACTGGAGTAGGGTCCTGTGATGGGGTGTCTGCCCCACACTGGCAGAAAAGGGGTTAAAAGCAGCCCTAGGGAGGCTGCGCAGAAGGCAGCCAATCAGAGAAAAGATGAGGTGAGCAGCCAATCAGGGCAAAGCAAGCCCATATAAAAAGGGAGCCTAGGAAGGAAAGACTGGGTCCCTGAGGGGCTGAGAGAACTGCCAGCACCTGGGATAGTGCTGCCAACAGGATCCCGGGAAGCAGGAGACAGCTCCTGGCTGGCTGTTGGGGGTTGCAGATTGAAGCCCTGATGCAAGGGCAAGGATTGTGCTGGAACGACATGGAAAGTGGCTAGACTGTGGACTGGAGTTTGCCACTGAAGGGAGTGGCTGGACAGTAGACTGAAGGTCCCCCCAAAATGGGGGGAACATAGAGTGTGGCACAGACAGAGGGCAGTGTCACTGAAGAGGACGCCGCGGTCCTGGGAATGACGTGGGTCCAGGAACAGAGGTGACAGCGGGCAAGATGACACCAGAAGAGGGAGCAGCGCTAATTCCCTGGATAGCCAGCAAGAGGTGCCGCAGTGGTGAGTCGCGCTGTCACAGGTCCATATACTGTTCTAATGACTGTTAGCTCTGGATTGAAGTGAATTCAGCAGCCCCATCACACCGACTCCCTGCCCTTACAAACTTTCTAGGAGGTGCACATCTCTTCGTGGGCTCCTGAAATTTGTTTACCCTCCAGTTGTGGAAAGAACCAACAGAGGCTCCAGTGCATCTGGGCCCCCATGCACCCACCAAAGGAGTGTGCAAATATTTACTTCTAAATATCCATAAGTCATTTTAGGTCACATGTGTGATATTCCCTACCTATATGTCCTATCCCACACAACTCAGACAGGTAAGGCTCCTCTGACTCTGATGGACCTTTGGTCTGACCGAGTAGGGCCATTCTTATGTTCTTTTGTTTACATTCCAGGACTAATGGAAGGATCAGATTTACCTGAAAAAAATATGTTAATGGAAGGCAAATTTCAAACTTGTATCTGAGCATTTGGGAAAACTAAATGTGTACATGCAAATATTCAAGGAAGTATGTTTGCTCTTATCCAGTTTCTTGTGATGTCACCTCTGTTCCTGGACCCACGTAATTCCCAGACCATGGCATCCTCTTCAGTGACACTGCCTTCCGGCTGTGCCACGCTCTATGTTCCCCCCCTTTTGTGGGGACCTTTGGTCTACTGTCCGGCCACTCCCTTCAGTGGCAAACTGCAGTTCACGGTCTAGCCACTTTCCATGTGGCTCCAGAACACTCCTTGCCCTTGCATCAGTCTGCAACCCCCAGCAGCCAGCCAGGAGCTGTCTCCTGTTCCCTTGACTGCTGTTGGCAGCACTGCTCAGGGTGCTGGCAGTTCTCTCAGCCCTTCAGGGACCCAGTCCTTCCTCCCTGGGCTCCCAACAGAGAACTTCCCTCCTTTGCCCTGGATCTCCTTTTTGATATGGGCCTACTCCAGTTGTGAGGTGTAGTGATGGCTGCAGAGTGGACCTGTCGCTGCTCCACAACTTAGGGGATAGGATTCCTTCCACTACGTGAAAAGAACATGGGCATAGCCATAGGTTTAATTTAAAATTGAATTCATTCAAATAATTTGAACAAATATTCAGTTAAAGGTTCTGTTTTAGTCACCCAGCTTTAGTCAGAACAAACCAGAACTTATTTTCATTCACCGCTTTGATTTTTCTTCCAACCCTCCCCAAAAGAGACAAATATTCCAAAGGAGAAATTGACTTTCTTCTTTTACAGTGACTCTTTCACACCTGTTGAGCTTCTGCCCAAGCCAAGAGAACAAAAAGACAGCTTTTGTCTTCACACAAAAAAATGTTGTAAGATTAAAATCCCTGGAAAACCTGAATACATGTGGTAACTCCTTAGTGAACTGTGTCTATAACAGTGAACTTTTCCATTTTCATTAAAGGTATAATGGAGACTGTGGAACTGTCTTCATAATTGCCTTCTTAAAATCATTTTTTTAATGATGCAGAGTTCACGTGGTGAACATATTCCTCATTCCATATCAATAGAGCAGAGTGAAATGAACCATTATGAATATTATGTAGCTGAGCATGACAAAATGTTTTTAATCTGCAATTTCCAATGTTTTTCCATTTACTTAGTTTAATTCTGCTCATACATTTGCAACCCTTTAAATTTTTAATTGGCAGAATCAATTCTACATCCGTTTAACGGAGATTAAGCAGTTCTGCCACTTTGTGGAAGTCAATGAAGCTCTCTACCCTTTTTTCACTGCACATTGCTTGTGTGGCAAAGAATTATCAAACTATCAATGAGCAAGAGTTTCTATAAAACTACAGTGCTGGAGTGTGGTATATCTACTATATAGCTCAACCCGGAAAAGGTATCTAAAATACAATAATTAAGGCAGATTGCCATCAAAAGAAAGAGTAGTGAGAGAGATTTTGTGCATGTAGTTACAATATTCACAAGTGTATGGGGTGTAGGAAAGTGTATCCCTCACATATTTCTCATTTTTAAAAAAACCTTGAACTACCACTCACAGAAATAAACATTTTAAGTGACTTCAACTCTGCTGACCTGATTCAATGCTGGAGTAACATATTGGCTTAAGGGCCTGGCCACAAGGCCAATGTTCAGATTTCAAATTTCAACCATTTCTGCTATAGCCCTGTTAAGGAACATGTAAGTAATAGTTTTGTTAACAGTAGGAAAAGTGTATCTTCAGTTGCTTTCCCTAACTGTTGATGGAGTTTGCTTTCCAAAATAACAAATAATTTATGATTTTGTAACAAAACCAAAGCAAACATCAGCATATAATTGTGCTGTCCAGAGGGAAGACCATATACGAGATTGTGACTTACATGATGATATCTGGTCCCCAATATAGTTAGTTGGGAAATAGTTTTTTCTATTCTGTAAGAATTTTTGAGCTTTCAGTTTGTTCTCCATCCCCCCTCCCCAAAAAAGGTCAGATTAGGTCAAAACATTTTGCGTTGATAGTTTCAAAACATTTTGTTTAAATTTTAACATTTTAAACTTTATGCTTTTACTGTAAATTAATTTAAATTTCAAAACAAAAGTCCTTTAGACACACCAACACCATTTTTTTTCATTTAAAGAAAAAATGTCAAAATGAGAGGTTTCAACAATTTTAAAACTTAAACATTTTTTATAAAACCAGGAAATTAATCAAAACCAACTCTTTGCCACAGACACTTTTGGTTTTGATAAATCAGCATTTTCCAGTGAAAAAATGTTTCATCTAAAAATTTCAACTAGCTCTAGTCCCCAGTTTTCCACTTGCTGGGGGAATTGGTGTGTGTATGGTGTGTGTGTGTGAGTGTGAGAGAGAGATGATGGAAGATAATCTGTGCCCTATACTTGAAATAGATGACTTCCCTGGTTATACTGGCACTTTTGGGTGGGGCAGAGGGCAGAGCCAATGCTCCACCCACTACCCTCCCCTGCTTGCCCTCTTGCAAGGAAAACAGTGGCTTTGCAGTTTTTGCTCTCTGCTATTCCCACTTCTACTCACAATATCTTATGTTATTTTACTCCCAGGCATGGGTGTGCAAAGACAGTTCAGTCTGGTCTTTACTTTTGCCTGGGGGCGGGGGGGGGGGGAAGCATGGTCATTTTCAGGATTTCAGAAAGGGTGTGTGTGTGTGTGTGTGTGTGTGTTTAGAAATGGAATTATAAGATCTCTCGAGATCCCAACTGGCCAACATTTATGCATAGAAGCCAAAAGTATTACAACAATTTTGAGAGCAAAAATTTACTTCATTGTCTTTCAAATCTCTGTGAACCAATTTCACTGTCTTTTGTCTATGATAAATTCTCCCAGTTCAGATGCTTTTTAGTATCTAGAGAATTTTATGCTCTCTTTGCCCCTGCGAAGATTGGTGTTTCTTTTAAATGTTTCCCTCCATAGTTTGTTTTTTTATCCTCAACGTCAATTTAAGTGGTCATGACTCAGAGAGCTAAGTGCTCATACAGGTCAGAATCTGCCACCCTTATTCCTATTGAGTAGCACCTTATTTAACACTACATTACCACTACAAAAAGTTTTTTTCTATCCTGCTGGTAATAGCTCACCTTAATAGATCACTCTTGTTATAGTGTGTACGGTAACACCCATTGTTTCATGTTCTCTGTGTATATATATATATCTTCCTACTGTATTTTCCACTGCATGCATCCAATGAAGTGGGTTTTAGCCTACGAAAGCTTATGCTCAAATAAAGTTGTTAGTCTCTAAGGTGCCACAGTACTCCTGTTCTTTTTGCTTATTCAACAAGTAACTGTATTCACCTGGATTGCTTCTGGAGTAAAGTGCTATTCAGAATGAATAACGGTATCAGAATCTGTCCCACAGTGAACTGCTCAGAGGGCAATGACTCCCTTTAAAACAGACTGCCTATGGCCCTCAGAGGAGAGGAAATTCTGTCAGTTTTCATTCCTGGAGCTTCCCTGGCACTACCCATTGGGGAAAAGCTTGCTCCTCCAGGCCCTGGCCCCGGATCTCTTGGGCTCATTGTAGTTTTTGGGTAAATTACAGAGGCCTAGTGGTTGACAATGCACAACGTGTGTTACACCCCAACCTTGTATGGACTCCAGTGTACAGAGTACAGGGGCTTGGGATATTACACACATTGTGCATTGTCAATCACCAGGCCTCTGTGATTTACAGTTAGTGTCAGGATTAGTGCCTTAGATATTTTTCACTTTTCTATATTGCTTTTACTTTAATTTGTTGTGGTATATGCAATTTGTTACCAATGATTGTGTTATATTTTGGGAATATTCCTCCCTCCCTCCCCAATTCCCCTCAAAAAGAAGCAATACATTTTCTAAATGAAATATCATAATCTGTAGGAATCAACTATATTTGTCAATATGCTTGGAATACAAGTCAGAACAAATAATAGTCAGTGGTGTCTTGCAATAAATCATAATCACTTGTATGTGCAAATACATTCAATTTGAATGCATAATTAAGTGACTAATAACACTGAAAATCCAATTGCATGCTTAAATAGACAATTCACCCCGTAGGCCCTACTGTTAGTGTGCTGTACTTTAAATGCACATTAATTTCTTTGCTATTAAGCAGCAGCTATTGAAAGATCAGAGTCTGCTACTCTTACTTACATGAAGTAGTACTATTCGGTGCAAGCCACCTCAATGACATCAGTAGATCTACTGAGTAAGGTAACTTCAAAGGGTATGTCTAAACTGCAAGTGTGATTGCAGCCTGGGTGGGCAAACCGACACTGGCTTTAATCTAGCTAGCATGGCTAAAAATAGCAATGAAGATGCAGTGGGATGGATGCTGGCACAGGTTAGCAATGTGAATATGTACCCATGGCTTGCACAGGAGGGCTTGCAAGAGATCCTTAAAAGGCAACTTTATAGCTGTCCCCCTCCTGCCTATGGTGGAGGGGAATTCTCCCCTAACTGGAACTGGAGATTTTAAAGCCAATTTATACCTCTCCAATCTCTTTTTCCAGCAAGAAAGGGACAGAGCAAAGGTGAGAATGAATGAATATGACTGGCAGGACTAGGTCTGCAAATTGTAAAGCTTGTCTGATTGAATTGGCCTCGTTAGCACTGACCCCCACTTGGTAAGGCAACTCCCATATTTTCATGTGTTGTATATTTATACCTGCCTACTAGTATTTTTCACTCCATGCATCTGATGAAGTGGGTTATAGCCCACGAAAGCTTATGCCCAAATAAATGTGTTAGTCTCTAAGGTACCACAAGGAATCGTCACCGTTTTTGCTGATACAGACTAACAAGGCTACCTTTCTGAAACCTATCTTTATCTGTAGGTGACTGATTCAAATCTGACACAGACTGGTGGCCTATGCAAAATGAGTTTGGTGGTTTCAGTCCAGTTCCCGGTGAATATCACAAAAATAAACTGGTATTTTCACTCAATCAGTTCATGAATACATTTTGGAAGCTTTTGCCCAACTCTTACCTGTTTTTTATAGACAAAAATCTACATTAAAATGGAGTTAAGGTTGAGAATAACAGTAAGTTAAAGGTAAAAAAAAAATTACAGGGATGTAATTATCCCCAAACCAAGTATTGCAAACCCAAGACTTTCAGAATTAAGGTTACATGCACATAAAAGAAATCAAAACATTTTAAGGTATGCAGGTGCACAGTTAAAGCACCAAAATAAGTTTACCTCAGCCCTGAAGTGAGGTCATACCATAACCATCTATACAATAAGATTCTAGGATTGTCACTCTGAAGCCAAGAATGTCTGTTGAGTCAGCGTGAAGTGATAGAAACAGTTACAAGAATGGTTGAGAGCTATTTTGTATAGAATATCACCAGATTCAGTCATCACTGGCATTTGCAGTCTGTTAGCATATTTTTTTAAATTCTCAATCATTTTTGATGTTATGAATTACACCCATGCAGTGTAAGATATAGTAAGGCATGTATCTTGCTGTACCAAGACTCCTAGAGTATTATGATTTCAGTTGTAACTCGGCCAATCACCACCTTTAATCTATAGCTAATTTGCATTCGACAATCTCATTGGTTGTGTGAGGGAGACTGCATAGATGATGGATTATTTGGCCTCACTGCCAAGTTAGGCCTGTTCGACAGCATGGGCTTTGAGCTCCTAATAGGATTCTAACTAAGGAGTTTCCGTGTTTATGGTCCCAGATTAGATTAAAATTATTTTTGAAAGACTTTTTTTCATATTTTTCCCTCCATGTTGCCACTACAGAGCAGAGTTAATGTTGTTTGGCCATATAGAGCAGTGATAGTTTGGCCAAGTAATCTAGAACTCTTAAAATGTGTTCAGTCTCCCTCATACAACGGACTCATTACAAGCAATTGTTGTATGTACATTAGTTACAAAGGAAAGATGGTTGGGTGCTTATAGAGCTAGCTTGGGACATGGAAGACCCACATTGAATTCCTCCTCAGACACAGACATCCTGAGCAAGTAATTTAGTCTCTCTATGCCTCATAGCCCAAATGCAAAACAAGGATAGCTTGCCAACCTTAGAAGAGTGTTATGTGGATAAATACACTAAAGATTGTGAGGCTCTCTCATACTATGGTGATAGTGGCCATATAAGTACCTGAAATATCTAGATAGGAAGGAAGGATGGTGATTGTCAAACTCAGAATTTCTCCTCTGCAGGAAAATCTGACATTTCAAAATTTGGTTTTGATCCATATTTTTTTCAAAGATTTTGTTTTGTGTCAATCAAAACATTTCATTTTGATTAAATCAAAACATTGTATTCTGATTTTGACTTTTTATATTTGTAATTTCAAAATGAAAAGTTGTATCAAAATGAAAAACTAAAAACTTTTCAGAACTTATCAAAATCTTTTACTTTGCCCATTTTTTTCCAAAACAAAATTTTGTCAGACTTGATGTGTTCCCATGAAACATTTACATTTTGACACAATTGCATCTTCTGATGCAAAAAAACATTCTGTTGACAAATTTTCAACCGGATCTAATGGAACATTCAAAGAGTCCATGTCATTCTGTTATTGAGGTAATTAGGGACAATGAAAAGATTGCCAAACTGCTAAATTCATTCACTAATTTCTTAATTTGAACTCCAAGTAATTAGCGGATTTGCTTGTAAATTCTGATAAGATTTATTCTTTACTCAAAGAGTAAGGGCTATAAATTTGGGGAGGATGGGCTGCATTATTTATATATAGCAAAAAAGTTGTATCCCTGCTTTAGGTGCAAACCAGTACTCAACTTTAACTATGGAATCTCAACTCATGCCTCATAGTGAGACCATGATACAGTTAAAAACTGAATAAAATGACATTTCATTTGGCCAGAAAAGATAGACATTATTATAGCATCACAAGTGATTGATCCATTTTGTTCTAATGCTTATTTGCTATGATGCCTGTAACAGATAATAATCAGCTTGTATACTTGACATAATTCCTATATTATTAAGCCAGGATGTTTGTTTTTAATTTGTTTTAAATGAAACCAATAAAGGAGTCTTAATAGAAGTATTTTAAGAGAATCCCAGCACTTAATCATTTTTAATTATTACTATTATTATTATTTATTGAATGTAATGCTTATGAAAAGTGTTAAAATTACAACCATGGAGACTGCAAGTCTCTTTCTATAGAAGAGAAATGGTATGGATAGCATCAGTGAAAATTTCCATATGATGTCCTTGACGAACTATCTCCAGCTGAGAGAGGTTATGGGATAGTTCTATCCATTCAATGCTTGGCTTGCCTCGTCCAAAGTTCATTAAAGTCAATGGAAAGACTACCACTCATTTCAAGGCGTTTTGGATCAGGCCCTGTGAGACTTACAAGGATTAGCAATTGGGCAGGTAGTTTCTGTGATCTGGGAATGTTGTCTTCTGGAAAGTGGACTACGGTGATTAACTCTTTATGTAACTAACCAAACATTGATCTGATGGCAGCTATCTTTAGTTACACGTGATCTGAACTAGAACAATAGAGGCAACTGATGTATTTTAGTGCCAGAAACTGAGTCATTTAAATGCTGTCCTAGTAAACCTGATGTTGGATTATTATGTTTACTTAATGTCCCTTTATTAAAAAAGTATAATTTACAAAGACATTAACAGTTTGTTTCAAGCCCACTGAAATCCATAGGAGTCATTCCATTAAGCTTAATGTGCTTTGGATCAAACTGAGGTGATACCAAATGTGTGTAGAAAGGTAAGTTGGGTCCAAAATAAAGGGAAAGACCTGGTAATCCAGGGCATTTCTGATGTATACACATAAAGTCACCATTCTTTTGGTGGATAAGGTCAATGGATTTGATTCACCACTGCACTAGTTCAGTTTTATATCAGTATCATTCTCTTGAAATTGACGAAGTTACACCAGTGTAAAATTGGAGTAATAAAATGTTGAATCAGTCATATTATTATGATAGTCCTCAGTCCTGGATCAGGTCCCCATTTTACTAGGCATTGTACAAACACAGGGTTTGTGTGGTTAAGCCCTGAAGATCTTAAATCTAATTTACCATTGATATTTCTAGGAGTTTGTGTAAGATGTAAATGGACACAATGTACACCAGATTCAAATTGGTTTCTATATTATATCCAAATTTTATAATTACTTTTTTTCTTTATTACACTCATATTAGTTAAATAACACAGTACATTTTTTTAAGGATGGATTAATAGCGTGGCAGCATTCATTGATATGGTACAGGACAAAAAGAGAGGTCATCAGTCATAAATACCAGGGACCAAAATCATAACCAATATAAATAAGGGGCAACTCCATGGAGTTCATGATTTATGCCAAACCTGAATTTGGCTCTGCTTCTGCATAGCAGTTAGTCAGATAGGTTTCATGAGTGGTGCAAGACAAGAGAGATAGCACACTGGCAAAGTAAGAGCACTTGCAAACCTGTAAGATCTAGTTAGTGAGTCCAAGTAGAGTCAGAAAATGTGAGAATGCCTCCACCTCATTTAAAACATAGATTATAAACTCTTTGGCACAGGGACTGTCTTTTTCTTATGTGTTTGTATAGGACCTAGCACCCTGGGGCTCCGGTCCATGACTGGGGCTCTTAGGCACTAACGTATTACAAATAACATATAAAAACAAAATAAAAGACTGAAGCTGAATTTATGATGAACTGTGAATTGCTTCCCTGCGACATTTATGATGACTCACAACAATTTTCAAATAAACTGAATTCAGTCTCTATACAGTAGTTATTACTGCAGCCACTAAATTAATAACAAATTAGAAAAAAACCAAGACTGTTTGCTATCATGTAATCTGCATATAAGCATCTAGCAATTAAAGGGAATTTTATGCTGATTTTCATTTTCATAATATGCATTAATACAGTGCAAAGATAAAACATTGAAAACTGCAGCTAAAACATACTTAAAGAAAGTAGCATAGATAGTGTACATATGAAGTTGTCTGGTTGCTCTCCACGTAATATTTTTAGATAGTCTTAGTGGGTAACATGCAATATCACGGAAATAAAAAATCAATAAGGCATGTTTGAAACTGGCATAAAAGGCCTACTTGAAAGTCCTGAAAATCTATAGAGGTCAAGGGACATGCTCCACATTTAGAGGGGCAAAATATGGACTCAGAACCAAATCTTATAACAATAGCTGTCATTGTCAGCTTAACACTAATGAGAAATTATCAGGTAACCAAAGTAGAGACTCAAGAGCCAATTGTCCAGAGAATGAAAGTGGCAAGAGATTGGTAGTATTTTATTTCAAACATTGCCTTTTCCTGCAGAAAGGACTGAAAGGGGGTGGAGAGTACCTAATTCCCCAGCTGCAAACATATAATTGCATTAAGAACTATGTCTCTGTCCAACTATAACACAAACCGATGATTTTATGTTTGTTCAAGCGAGCCTAGAGCACATGCTTATATTACAGAAGAAGAGAAGTGTAATTAAACTCCAAATCTTCCAATTAAAATCTGAGAATTTCTATGAGTGGAGATGCAGATAACTTTGTGATTTCTATTTATTTACTAGTCATATTTAATTATGGTTCTTTATCTCTCAAAATCCTGTTTTCTGTAAAATCATGAAGAGGATTAAAACTGTGTCATCCCAGTATTAAGAGATTTTTTTGTATTCCATTTATTGTTTCAACAAAAAAAATAGATGTCCCAAATCCTCGCATTGTCTTTTTCTCTTAAATGCTCCCTTGAAAGGATTTAATATGAATCATGGTTTTACAATCAAATACTGCATGGCTAAGCAGCTTGGAAGTTTACTTTCTGTGACCTGAGAGTTTTTATGAGCAAGTACCAGGTAGTGAAAAAGACAGAGATTTCCTTTCTTTTTTTTTTTTTTTAAATGAAGCTTGGAAGACTTGATAACAAGACTAAAGGTTCCAATTTTAACCTGATTATAAATACGAAGCATTTCCTACTACATAAACACAAAGCACTAAGCTACTTTCTATGTACTTACTGGAATAAAATACTACTTCAACTTGAATTAAGGTTTAGCCTCCAGAAAAATAATCAATATGGTAAATTATCTGACATTTCATAATGCAGTGTTGGGGAAGAGAAACCAGAGGAAAAGAGCTATTTTTACATTACATATTAATACTCTGTTAGTATATGGCACATGAAACTGACATTTCTCTCAAAATATGTTTGGGGCTGGAGTTTAGATTAGCCTGTGTGTGTAGGTAGTGAGCATACTACGCTGCTACTAGTAATTCTATAGCTGGTTAAATAGCAAAAAAAAAAAAAAAAAAAATAGATTCCAAGACTATTTACCTGAATAAAAGCACTGAGTTCTCTTCACTATGGTATGGGAACTCATACTGTTAATTATTTGTGAGTATTCGGTGGGGCTGGTTCAAAATTTTCCATCAAAATGTTTTTTGATTGAAAATTGGGGTTTTGACTAAACAAAAAATTTCATCTTTACATTATCATGTGATCTATAAGTATATATAGATAAGTTTATATATTTCTGTCCTGTTTTAGCAAATTGTGGTTTAAACTTGCTAAATTCCCTTTTATTCTGGCACATATTTTGTAAGTCGTCTTGGGTTTATTTTCACCTTACATTTAATAGGGACCTTTGGCTCATCTCAGAGTGTCATCATTTAATTCTGCTGTCACTGACCCTTGCTATATGTTGACAAGACTACATATACCAAAATAAATAGACAATGGAGCAGAAAAGGTTCAAATCCTATTTGGCTTACTCATGAAAAACTTGCAGGGAAATTAATAGTTTTATGTGAGTCAGGCGAGCAGAGTTTGGCCCAAATGAAGGCACCTGAACCTTGAGTTTGACTTCCTTTTCTATTGTCATAACTTCCACGCTTGCAAATGTTTGACTTTTAGATATGTTTCCCAAGGATTTAAATGGGAATCAGACTGTTAAAAAACAAACAACCCCCCTCCACCAATCCACACACACATTTTCAAAAATATATACTCTTTGTAATTTTTGTAGGCTTTTAAATTTTGTTACAGAAATGTCAAAAGGTAGATTGTTATTCAGTAAAATAATTAGAAATATTATTTTATATGTACATAAGCCTGCATACTTACATGCACACATGCATAGATTAATAGATTACAAGGCCAAAAGGGACCATTGTGATCATCTAATCTGACCTCCTGTATAGCACAGGCCATTGAATTTCCCCAAAGTAATTCCTAGAACAGATCTATTAGAAAAACATCCAATCTTGATTTAAAAATTGTCAGTGATGGAGAATACACCACAACACTTGGTAAATTGTTCCAATGGTTAATTACCTTAATTGTCAAAAGTGTATGCCTTATTTCCAGGCTGAATTTGTCTAACTTCAGCTTTCAGCCGTTGAGTCATGTTATACCTCCACTAGATTGTTGAGCCCATGTCAGGGTTCCCTTCCCACTCTGAACTCTGGGGTACAGATGTGGGGACCCACATGGAAGACCCCCTAAGTTTATATGCTACCAGTTTAGGTTAAAACTTCCCCAAGGCACAAATTTCTTTCCTGGTCCTTGGACAGTATTGCTTCCATCACCAAGTGATTTACACAAAAATTCAGGGAAAGGTCACTTGGAATCCCTATCCCTCCAAAATATCCCCCCCAAGCCCCTTCACCCCCTTTCCTGGGGAGGCTGGAGAATAATATACCAACCAATTGGTTAGCAACGTGAGCACAGGCCGGACCCTTTGTTTCAGGACACTGAAAATCAATCAGATTCTTCAAAAAGAACTTTATTATAAAGAAAAAAAGTAAAAGAATCACACCTGCAAAATCAGGATGGAAGGTAACTTTACAGGGTAATAAAAAGCTTTAAAACACAGAGGATTCCCACCCTGGGCTCAGCTTCACAGTTACAAAAACAAGAATAAAACTACCTCTGTAGCATAGGAAAATTCACAAGCCAAAACAAAAGATAACCTAACGAATTTCCTTGCCCTACTTACAATTTTTGTAATTTTAGAAGGATCATTCCAGGTATATTTTCAGGAGATGTTGTACCTGCTTGGTCTTTCCCTCCATCCGGAGAGGGAACAACAAAGAGAGAGCACAAACAAAACCTCCCCCCACCACAGATTTGAAAGTATCTTCTTTCCTCATTGGTCCTTCTGGTCAGGTGCCAACTAGGTTATTTGAGCTTCTTAACCCCTTACAGGTAAAGCGATTCAGTACAGCTGCCAAGGAGGGGTTTTATGCTACCCTTTTCTCTATATTTATGGCAGCCCATGATGAAATATTTGCAAACATAGGTACTTAGAGATTCTCAGTTCACCTCTTAACCTTCCCCTTGTTAAGCCAAATAGATTGAGTTCCTTGAGTCTATCACTATATGATATGTTTTCTAATCCTTTAATCATTCTTGTGTCTCTTCTCTGAACCCTCTCCAGCTTATCAATATCTTTCCTGAATTGTGGGCTCCAGAACTGGCCACAATATTCTAGAAGTGGTTGAAATAACCTCTCTATTCCTATTCTAGATTCCCCTGTTTATGCATCCCTGAATGGCATTATATAAAAACATAAGAACATAAGAACTGCTGTACCGGGTCAGACCAAAGGTCAATCTAGCCCAGTATCCTGTCTACCGACAGTGGCCAATGCCAGGTGCCCCAGAGGGAGTGGACCTAACAGGCGATGATCAAGTGATCTCTCTCCTGCCATCCAACTCCATCCTCTGACAAACAGAGGCTAGGGACACCATTCCTTACCCATCCTGGCTAATAGCCATTAATGGACTTAACCACCATGAATTTATCCAGTTCTCTTTTAAAAGCTTTATAGTTCTAGCCTTCACAACCTCCTCATGTAAGGAGTTCCACAAGTTGACTGTGCGCTGCGTGAAGAAGAACGTCCTTGTATTTGTTTTAAACCTGCTGCCTATTAATTTCATTTGGTGACCCCTAGTTCTTGTATTATGGGAATAAGTAAATAACTTTTCCTTATCCCCTTTCTCCACATCACTCATGATTTTATATACCTCTATCATATCCCCCCTTAGTCTCCTCTTTTCCAAGCTGAAGAGTCCTAGCCTCTTTAATCTCTCCTCTTATGGGACCCATTCCAAACCCCCAATCATTTTAGTTGCCCTTTTCTGAATCTTTTCTAGTGCCAGTATATCTTTTTGAGATGAGGAGACCACATCTGTATGCAGTATTCGAGATGTGGGTGTACCATCAATTTATATAAGGGCAATAATATATTCTCAGTCTTATTCTCTGTCCCCTTTTTAATGACTTTTTTGACCGCCTCTGCACACTGCGTGGACATCTTCAGAGAACTATCCACGATGACTGCAAGATCTTTTTCCTGACTTGTTGTAGCTAAATTAGCCCCCATCATATTGTATGTATAGTTCGGGTTATTTTTTCCAATGTGCATTACTTTACATTTATCCACATTAAATTTCATTTGCCATTTTGTTGCTCAATCACTTAGTTTTGTGACATCTTTTTGAAGTTCGTCACAATCTGCTTTGGTCTTAACTATCTTGAGCAGTGTAGTATCATCTACAAACTTTGTCACCTCACTGTTTACCCCTTTCTCCAGATCATTTATGAATAAGTTGAATAGGATTGGTCCGAGGACTGATCCTTGGGGAACACCACTAGTTATCCCTCTCCAGTCTGAAAATTTACCATTAATTCCTACCCTTTGTTCCCTGTCTTTTAACCAATTCTCAATCCATGAAAGGACCATCCCTTTTATCCCATGACAGCTTAATTTACATAAGAGCTTTTGGTGAGGAACTTTGTCAAAGGTTTTCTGGAAATCTAAGTACACTATGTCCACTGGATCCCTCTTGTCCACATGTTTGTTGACCCCTTCAAAGAACTCTAATAGATTAGTAAGACACGATTTCCCTTTACTGAAACCACGTTGACTATTGCTCAACAGTTTATGTTTTTCTATGTGTCTGACAATTTTATTCTTAACTATTGTTTCAACTAATTTGCCCAGTACCAATATTAGACTTACCGGTCTGTAATTGCCAGGATCACCGCTAGAGCCCTTTTTAAATATTGGTGTTACATTAGCTAACTTCCAGTCATTGGGTACAGAAGCCGATTTAGGACAGGTTACAAACCTTAGTTAATAGTTCCGCAACTTCATATTTGAGTTCTTTCAGAACTCTTGGATGAATGCTATCTGGTCCCGGTGACTTGTTAATGTTAAGTTTATCAATTAAACATTAAGCATTATCTCTTTTGGCCACAGCATCACATTGGGAGCTCATGTTTAGCTGATTATTTACCATGACCCCACATCTTTTCAGAGTCACTGCTTCAATAGCCATATTAAAATGTATATTATTTGTTTGTGCCCAATTTAACAAGCAATCCAGATCAGTTTGAATCAGTGATCTATCATCTTTTTTATTTATCACTCCTCCAATGTTTGTGTCATCTGCAAACATTATCAGTGATGATTTTGTTTTCTTCCAGGTCACTGATTAAAATGTTAAATAGTATAGAGCCAAGAACCAGTTCTTGCAGGACACCATTGTAAACACACCCACTCAATGATGATTTCCTCTTTACAGTTACATTTTAAGCCATTTAATGTATGCCATGGTAATATATACCATTGTTAATCAAAATGTTGTGTGGTACCAACTCTCTGGTTGACCTAACTTACTGTTCTGAGAGAGAGGGAGTACCAGGGTTGAACAGAGAGTGATCTGCTGTCAAGTTAGTGGGTCTTCACTAGACCCGCTAAATCGATCCCTGCTGCATCGATTGCAGCAGTGTCGATCTCCCCATAGTGAAGACCAGCCCACAAGTGTTAACTAAAAATAAATAAAAATGCAATGAGTATACTTAAAGTTAATTCCAATTGTAGACATATTACTCATACTAGCTATGTTCCTCATTTTTAATTTAGCAAATAACCGTGACATTTGTAATATCTCTAAATAAAACCAGAAAAAAACTTTTCAGGATAGTTGAGGATGATTAAAGCTATGGGCCAGATTCAGCCCTGAAGGAATTGCATTAATTTAATTGGAATTGCACATTCTTACTCTAGTATTGAATATTATGCACCACTCTAACAGGTAACATGGATTTTTAAAATTGTATTAACACAGCTGCACATTCAATCAAGTTGGCGGTTAGGATGGGCCAACAGAGCCAACTTGGTTAAATGCATATTTTTGTCATTAACACAATATTTAAAACACATGTTATCTGTTAGATTAGTGCATAAATGACTCTGCTGGAAAGAAAACTCTTTATGAAAATAATTACTAATGAGTCAATCTTAAGAAAAAAATAAAATTTCTGATATTTTTCAAGTTTAAATGTCTCATGAGTAAGGCTAAAATTTAATCACGGGTATTTTTAGTAAAAGTCATGGACAGGTCATGGGCAAAAAACATAAAAAGCACAGCCTGTGACCTGTCCATGATTTATACCATAAATACCCCTGGTTGAATCTTAGGGTATGACTACACTGCGTAATTAGGTCGAATTTATAGAAGTCGATTTTTTAGAAATTGATTTTATACAGTCGATTGTGTGTGTCCCCACTCAGCAGAGTGCATCCACAGTACCAAGGCTAGCATCGACTTTCGGAGCGTGGCACTGTGGGTAGCTGTCCCACAGTTCCCGCAGGCTCCACCACCCATTGGAGCTCCCAATGGCTGATGGGCAAAAACTTTGTCACGGGTGGTTCTGGGAATATGTTGTCAGCCGCTCCCCCGCACACACACACACACACACACACACACACACACCATGAAAGCAATGGCAGACAATCGTTTTGCGCCTTTTTTCTGGGGTCCCATCTACCGGACCCACTCAACCCACTGCCTGCCTGGATGATCGGAACCTCAAGCAGGCAGTGGGCTGAGCGGGTCAGCCCACTGCCGGTCTGGGACTCCGTCCACTGGCTCCTGCCAGCTGGGGTCCTGCTCAGCTGACAGACCTCGGTGAGGTCAATCAGGGGTGCTTGGACAGACACGGCTATCCTCCTCTTAGAGCACCGAATGGGAGTGATTCCAGGTCATTCTCTTCTTTAAATTTCATCTCATGGAGATTCAGTCCTGCTTGGAATATCATGTGAACTGGAGGCTTCTGCCTCAGGCTGCTCTCCCAGCCAGTGTTACCGTGTGGTTGCACCTACTCCAGCCTGCCCCTTGCTCCCATGGTTCATGAAGCCTGGACAGTAGTAAGGAGCAGTTCAATTTGTGGAATGACAAATCCAGAATGAAGGATTGCACTCTATGGGCCATGTTGAGATTATTTCAGAATCCTAGATGGCATTAGTCCCTATAAAAGGCTTCATGAAAATTTTCCCCCGCCCCTAACAAAAATGTTAATTTATCAGAGCAGCTGAAAGGGTAAGGAACCTGGGACTATAACTGAGAGAGCTTCCATATTATTTAACTCATAATTGATATAATTCAAAGTAAAATTTCACAGCACGGTCTGTGCTAAGACTAAAAATGCAGGAGGGGAGTCAGAAAAAGGAACAGTGACCTGTTTCCACCCAATTTCAAACGGGTGATGTTTCCTGTGTTAGGCGAACATGAGCACCACTACACTAGAGGGCTTTCATGTGTTATGTGAATGTGATAACCACTACACTATGGGGCTTCTCTTTTTTTGCCACAGACTTTGCCGAATGCACAGGAATGTTTTCTCTAGCTACCGAAGCTACCTAATGCAATGTCTATATCTGTGGCCTTCCTGCTCACAAAGTGGTCATGCCCCCGCCCAAGGCTGACACAGCAACCTGGCTCAGGCAGGATCACTAGCGAGGCATGATACTTTTGCAAACACAGCAATTCTTTCCTGGCCTCTGCCACTGAATGCCTCCATGTATTACGCTGTGCCCTATCAGTGCGGGAGGACTGCATGAGCTCGGAGAACATGTCATCGTGAGTGTATTTTTTTCACCTTCTAATCTGCAATAACCTCAGGGATGGAGATGATGGAGGAATGTAGACACATTCTGGGGGGACTGCATGATCACCTGTGCTGCTGAGTGCTGCTGAGTTTGCCACACTGTTCCCAATCCAAAGTGCTGTCCAGTGCGGTCACAATGGAGCACTCTGCGATAGCTCCTGGAGGCCAATACCGTCAAATTGCATCCACGCTACCCCATATTCGACCCGGCGATGTCGATTTCAGCGCTAATCCCTTCATCAGGGGAGGAGTACAGAAATTGATTTTAAGAGCCCTTTAAGTAAAAAAAAATGGTTGTTGATGGGTGCAGGGTTAAATCGATGTAACGCTGCTAAATTCGACTTAAACTCGTAGTGTAGACCAGGGTTTAGGGGGAGGGGATGCTGTGGGGGGAGGGAGTCCATGACACGAGCTGTGGGGGGAGCTCTGAGGAGCCCGTGGCACCAGCCACAGCAGGGGAGAAGCCCTGGGGGGGGCCCACTGCCGCTGCTGCTCCCGTGTTGGGGGGGAAACCCTGGGGAGGGGTCCACTGCCACTCCAGCCACAGTGTGTGTGTGTGGGGGGTCCAGCTGCTACTCCAGCCCCCCCCCTCCAGGATCGCTGCCGGTAGCCCCATAGCTCTGACTGCTCCTGTCGCCCCAGGGACTGCTGCTCAGGTGGTCCCCGGGGCCAGCCTAATCAGCCTCTTCCCGAGGCTGGCAGAGCAGCAGCTGCTGCAGCTGGCTGCGAGGCCATCACGAGCAGCTAGCTGCAGAGCTGCTCCAGCAGCGACCAGTGTGGCTGGCCCCAAGGCTGCCCGTGCAGCTGGCCCCAGGACCAGCTGCTCGGGTGATCCTGGGATCAGCCACACCAGCTGCTGCAGAAGTCACGGAGCTCACAGGAAGTCACAGATTCTGTGACTTCCACAACCTCCATGACAAACACGGATCCTTACTCATGTGCTTTATTATTTTTTCTATCATGTGCTGATAAACCATAACATAGAAAACATTTCCAGATTGTTCATTGTTCACATCAAAATTATATTTTAACGATATAAGCAAAATAGACTGTGTACCAAGAGAACTTCCATTAAAAAAAACCTAAATCTGTAAAAGAATTCATGGGTTGAGGCCATACTTGGTGGGCTCTATTCTGGGAAGCCAGGACTCTGGAAAAGATTTGGGGGTCATAGCAAATAATCAGCTGACCATGAGCTCCCAGTGTGATGTGTTGCCAAATGAGCTAATGTGATCCTATAATGCATAAACAGGGGACTCTTGAGTAGGAGTAGCGAACATATTTTACTTCAATATTTGGCACTAGGACGACCACTGCTGGAATACTGGGGCCCAGAATTTAAAAAGGATGTTGATAAATTGAAGAGAGTTCAGAGAAGAGCCACAAGAATGATGTAAAGCATTAGAAAACCTGCATTATAGTGGTAGACTCAAGGAACTGAATCTGTTTTGCTTAACAAAGAGGTTAAGGGGTGATTTGATTACAATCAATAGCGACTTACATGGGTAGCTAATAAGCTAATAATGGGCTCATCAGTCTAGCAGAGAATGGTTTAACACTAGCCAATGGCTGAAAGTAGTAGCTAGACAAATTCAACTGGAAATAAGGCATACATTTTTAGCAGTGAGTAATTAATCATCAGAACAATTTATCAAGGGTTTTGGTTGATTCTGCATCACTGACCATTTTTAAATAGAGATTGGATGTTTTTCTAAAAGATATACTGTAGGAATTTTGGGGAAGTTCTATGGCCTGTGTTATACAGGTCAGACTAGATGATCACACTGGTTCCTTCTGGCCTCAGAATCTATGAATTGATGTAAACCAAGCTTCAATGCCCAGAAATTGCTTCTAACAAAGTTACAAACTCTGGGAACTGGATTTATGGTGGAAATCTTGAAACAATTGTCATGTTCTAGTGAAGAAGGCTAAATATATATATGTATATATATATATATATATATATGGCTTAGGTAGGGCATTAACTATAGCCATGATAATAAATTACTATTTAAATGTTTCATCATGTTCAGGTAGAACGTATATTTCTCCTGCCAACAGATAAAATAATTTAGGTTCTCTTGAGGATGTTTTGCTGAGATATGAAGAGAGAAAATAATGATGATGGGGAATAAAACTGTTTGAAAGAAGCTAACTGTAATGTTTTAATTAAAGTGATTACTTACAGAAGACTAGGATTATGTGTCAAAATATTATATTAGGAATAAAATTAAAAGCTTTTCTGTAGGATGATTAAATTGCTTAGAGAATTTGGTAATGGGTGAAACAGTTTTTCACTTGTAGGACAGTGGTTCATATCCAGCCTATATTGTAGTGAAAAATTATTATAATTATGGTCTGATGGATGTTCAATGATCTTTTCAAAAATAAATTCTCAGCCCAGAACATACAAAGAAGGTAACTACATTTCCCCAGACCACCAGCACTGACACCCTTGGTGTGTTAGACCAGGGACTGAACCCCTTTCTCCTACAAAGTGCTTGAAGAATACAAGACTGCCCCAAAGGATTTCTTTTAAACATGAATTAGTCAAGTAGGCGATATCACCATCTTGCTCTGAGGGCTGTAGCTCAGAGATTAACAGATGAATTTCTATAGAGTAATAAGTAAACAGTTTCTTTAGCACATATCCTGGGGCTAGTTGATCACAGAACTGGAGAAACATGAGGCTCAGAGGAAGATGTTTACCCATTCCTCTTCCTCGGGAAAAATTGTCAAATCTAAGCAGAAAAGTGATCATTAGAGGATAGAGAAGATACTAAAAAGAGAAAGGTAACCCCATGTGGTTCTTTCTTCTCACTATATGTTCTTCTCACTATGTGTCTGTTTCAGGATAGATTCATTTATTTACACCCTTGGGGCACATTGGAGGAAATAACCCCTGGTTACTGATGTCTCACATCTGGATATTTCACATCAATGTCTATGACAAATAATTTTCTTTTGTAATTTTGATGTCATGCTGGCTCAATATTCTAGTCAAAAGCATTTGTTTTCCACTTTCAGTCTCCTTCACAATAGATACTTTATGAAAATTAGATGGTAATCTTTCCACTGCATACTTCATTATCTTGAATCACCAAGAATAATCATTATAGAACCAATTTTTTTATTCTTGTTGACAGTGATGTATATAAAGAAGAAAGAAGCAGCTTGAGGCTCATAAGGGACATTGAACCTGTGGTTCAGAGAATTATAAAGATGTGTTTTGATTTGTACATTGAGCAGAACATCATGCAGAACAGAAATTGGCAGTGCCAAAGTGTCATATTCACAAAATGACTCTTAAAAAAACTAGTCTATAAAGGAAAGTAAATGGGATAATCTTATTGTACAGCAAACAGAAGTGTGTTCATAGTTTCATTATTTACACTGGATATTTATCCTAATGTAATTATATGCTGTAATTTCATAAATGTCATCCAGGAAGATGAAGGCATTGGGAACATTCTAGAAAGACCTAAGTTGGCTAAGTAAAATGTGTGTCAGTAAACTTTAATTTACTGTACTCTCAACTGAAAACAGCAGGAGAGAGAGGAATAATAAATGAGAATTTTGTCATTGTTGGCACAATCCACCCATGTGTACAAGGTGTCTACACCAGTTATGGTCCTACTTTGCAGAACATAAGTGCTGCACAACTCCAAAGCCCACTGCACATGGGTGAATTTCACTCTTTGAGTCTAATTTTCAAACCTGGCTTCCTTAGCAGGAGATTCTATGACCAGATCCTCAAACCAGCATTTCCAGACACATAAATAGCTCTTTTATTTTCTTAGGCTCTTTTTTGTGGTAACCATATGTAGAATTTGAAGCTACTGTTAAAGACCCCACCTTTGAATATGAGGTATAATGAGCCAGTTACTGCAAGCCCTCTATCTGTGCAATTATTTCAAGAGGTGTCCTGCCACAGAAATGCGTTTAGGATTAGATCCAAAATAGACATTCATACTACACTGGAGGTTCCTAAAGTGGCCCTCTTATTTTGCCCTTACTCTGATGATAAGCCCCCCAAGTACTCTGTTCTGAATCAGATAGTAAGAGAAGTGTTCATTACTCTCCTGCTACCTACATTCTGGGTATGGGCTCACAATCTGAAATCCCGGCCCCAAAGATGTCGATGGGAGTTTACCATAGACTTCAGTGGGACCAGGCTTTCACCCTCAGGGTGCCATTGACCTGTAACCCCAAGCTACTTTTAGGGTGAAGATTAAATTATATATAATTTGATTTGACATATTAGAATGCTTTAAGATAGTAACACTATTAGAGCTGTAACAAAAATAGGGAAACATAAGAATCTGTATAACAATTAGAGGAGGTTGGCAATCAGCTGAGGCCTAGTAAGCCTGTTAGAAATGTTGATATTTAGCCAAAGTAGCAGAGGAGTTAGCATGACTGCTTAACCTAAGGTTATACAATTTAATAATATTTTGCAATATGTAGCTTGTGATAAACAAGTACACCACAGAACCTTGACATAATGGATTTCTAGGGGTTTTGGGGGAACATGTAACTGGAAAACACACATTTATGTATCAAAGCCATTATGAAATGTATAGCACAAATAGTTTATGCTAGCATCAGAACCTTAACTATGTCCTGTAGAATGACAAACATGGGTAGGGGGCTCAGACCTAAATCAAATATAGTCCTAGATTTATGAGGGATGTGAGGAAAAAGGTATATAGAAAGATGGTCAAATCAACTCCTAATTGGGACACCAAGGATAACCAAATGGCGGAAGCCTGAATATGAACAAGCCCTCTTGTGGTGTGCTCCACTGACTGTTTCTTCCATCTTTGCTTCTAATGGCCTATATAAGATTGTATGTATATCTACACTGGGGGAGTGCTTTATCTTGTAACAGCCTAAAGCTGTAAATATGCATGATCCTGTATATCATGCTATACTTTTTGTACTCTATCTTGTTTTCCTATTATTTCAGTTATACTTGTCTGTACTAACCAAAGCTCATAATGTCTCTGTGTGTGCTCCACCAATCTCCAACTCAACAATCTTTTTTTTTTTGTATGTAGCTGTGGAGTAATAGCACCTATTATTCATGGCTCGTGTAATTTTACACCCCAAACTAATCTGAGGCTATAGTCCAGAGCTCTTTGAATGAGCTGCAGAGACGTGAAGCCCTATCTTCTCTTTGTACAGTCTGGAGAGAGGCTACCAGAGTGTGTAACTTTCCTTAACTAGTTATTTTCAATAGCGCCATGACACAATGACATTTGCAAAATGATATCTTGATGTAAATGTCACAATACCCTGAAGTGATTATACTTTACCCCATGGCTTCACCACTGTGTCAGCGAAAGAGAGTTAACTTTATTAAGGATAGATTTGGCAAACTCAAATGCAGCTGGTTTGGCCTGCTTCAGATTTTCCTGAAGGTGCTAGATATTTTGCTATTTTTACTGGTAAAATTTCACCCTGGACCAAATTCATAAATTTTAACCAAGGGGAAACAAATATGTATAATTTTTAATGTTTCTATAAACATCAATCCAAAAGGTGCCCAGGAACTCTGTCTTCTTTTTCTCTTCAGTTCAGCAGCTGTTTGGACACATTGTATTTTTAAAAGTGAACAATATTATCAAGTATACAGAGATATGTGGCAGAAATGCTTCAACACTGTCACAGATGATGGAGTATCAGCAGAAGAGATGACATTTGTAGTGGTTAGCCAGTTGTTCATTTAAAACTACTGTTGCCCTAAGGCCAGGGTTAGACTAACCTGAAAGCCGGCAACATACTGTTCATTTCAATGAGAAAAACAGATAACAGCTTGTGTGGTCATGTAAGGTGCTTTTTTTTTTTTTCTCTCCAAACTGGCGGACACAGAAATCAGGACAAAAATATCTTCAACTTCCTTATCAAATTTAATATGTCTAGTATAAGAAGTAGGCTAATTCTTTTAAGAGGACTTAATTGGGATTATTAACCATGCTGAGTCCTTGCTGCTGAATGGCTGATGGATGAAAAGAGGAAGAGATATTCTTGAGAGCTAATAGACCAAGTGGAAGCATTGGATATAATGGTCATTCTTGCAGCAACAACAACAACCAAAAAAAATTAGCTAATGTTGTCCCATATTTGAATGTCTGCCCCTGTGAATAAGATCAGACCCATAACCCCTGATCAAGGACATATCATATATATTTATCAGATACTGGATTTGATTTTAATCAGCAGGCGAAGAAGTAATTTAGGATTACTTTTCTAGAGATTGATATGCAAACGCTTCAAAGTGTCTGTTTCCTTTTTCCCAGTGGATTTAAGAAGCAAGTCCTCACATATCCCCTAAGTGAATTGAAATAAGTAAATGTCTTACCAGCAGAGCACTTGAACTCTTGCCAAACTGTTCAGCAGTTTTTTTTTCTTCTGACATTCTTCAGAAACATGGTACATAAAGTAAATGCCTTTCATGCCTTTTATCAGCAAGGGTCCACATCTAATGCATTAGCAACAACAATAAAATCAAAGCACTCCAACAAGTAGCACAAAGCCTAGCCATACGTTTCTAGATCACTGAAATCTTCATAAATCAAAATGACTTTACTATAACATCCAATTAACTGTAAAAACTTTAGGGACAACCTATGAATTGTTTTTCTCATGAAGAAAAAGGCCTGGTGAGAAGTCAGACCTGAATATTGTCACTTAACATGAAAAGCATGACCATAGTCATAAAGCTTAATGTACATGTTCCAATGGCTACATAGCATAAAACATTAATTTACCTGCAATAGCAACAGTGCCTGTAAATGCTATTGCAAATTACAGCAATTTACCCTATAACAGTTTAGGTTGAATGTATCTTTATTGTAATTTTGCTAGGGACTTGGAGGCAATTTGTATTTTACAGTCACTGTGAGTGAATCTAACATTCTCAAGCAGTAGTCATTTTAGTTTGGTGCATAATTTCTGAAAAGAAGTATGCCACCAGCACCTACTCTGTGTCCTGAGTCTGCTTAATCTTCTGCAGAGTACTTGCCGATCAATATGTCTGGCTTGTCAAGTTAAGATTGACAGGAAGCTCATGGTGGCAATTTTTGTACAGAATTCACTTATCTTCACACTGTGTTTTTACATTTCCCCAGTGGTAACACTGTCAGTATTAAAATGTAGCCAAAGGAGATGTTTACCATAGGAATGAAATGTTGCCTAAATGAAGTTCTTTTCATTAAATCCTTATCTGAAATAGTTGTAATCACAGAACTCTCATAATGATGCCAGTAAATATAAATATATATATATTTCTGGCATGCAGAGAATTTCTAAGAGTTGATTAGTAGTTTGGGATCTATCAGCCACCTGCTGTTCTGAGACTACAGAGGAGGGACTCGAAGGGAACAGAACTGAAAGGTAAGATAAAGGCAGAAAAAAAAATCTTAAGATATCCAGTGGTATTGTTACGATTTTTATAGCGACGGTGCTGAAAGCCATTGAACAAAACTGTAAATCCTGTATATCTATTGGAAACCACTCCAATCCATGGGGTGCTGCCTTACCCCTAGTTCCAGCATCCCTGAAAATAATGCAGCCTTGATTTTTATCAGGAAGCTTTTTCCTACTTTATAATCACTTTTCCCTAATTACGCATAAAAGACACTGGCACATAGTAAACAACAATGAAGCACATTTTATAGGCTACTCTTTCACCAGACTGTTTTACCTTTCTGTAAATGAGGTCACTGATAATTTATCAAATATGGTACCCTTCTGAAACACACAAAACTTAAGCCAAGCAGATTATTTATTTAAAGCATTGATTCAGAATAAGCAGGTAGTATACTGAAAATAGACAATCATGCTAGACCTAAATATGAGAGATGCAAGGAATAGTGTTTTATCAATACTAGAGAGGGAAAGTATTTTTAAACTGTAAATTAAAAAGCCATAATTAAAAGATCAACATGTGTTACACTATATTTTATAGACCCAGCTTTAAAATTCAGTATGAATCAGATTGTAATATTGATACATATCTTTTAAAATACTGTCTGTCTTTGGTAACTTCAATACTAGGGTTGCAATGTGCTTTGCAATCTGGGAGTTCTTGTTTTGAAATAAGCAGCACCGTGATTGCCTGTTAAGTAGAAATAAAAACACTGTCCTAGATCCTAAGCTGTATCCAAGCTATGATGAGGATAGGAGGCAATGTATCTATGTCCCCTATATAGCCCCAAGTTCTAAAGCTAACTGGTGGCTAGTCAGGTCTCCAACAGCTGTTTAACTTACGTCTTGCAGCCAGCAGGCCAATGGGGCTATACCGCATGCCTCTTTCCCCAGACACCCTCTTCTCCCACAATATTAGCGCTACATAACCCAGGTGTTTCCCTTAGAAAAGGAGACTTTCCAGGTGGTCCACGCCATTTTGATAGCTGTTTGGGGCTGCCAGAGTGGAGGCCCAGAAACTGGCTCACAGTCTCTGAATTATATATCATCTGATTCTGTTTACAAATTCACCCATATACCTCATCTCATATTGGAACCCAAAGTCAAAACATGATTCTGCTAACTGGTTTAAAACTGCAAAATAGGTTCTTTAATTATTTTAGACAAGAGATTGTTGGCCGTGGAAGTACCTGTGATGCCAATCCAGTTTTAATGCATTGATCTCAGGAAAAGTATGGTTGTATTGTGCACCTCATACAAAGATTATATTATTATCACCACCATAGTGCCTAGCTGCCTTAATCATAGACCAGGATCCCACTGAATATTAAGCATATTCTTGACACTATTTTTTTTATAAATCATTTATTTGTTCTTCTTTTTTCCCTATTCTTGGGTTAAACAAAGAACTAGATGCAGATCAACATTTAATTTTATATTAGCTTCTCTGACAGAACAGTTAATGTGTGCAGAAGATGTTATTAGTCTGTGTTCCAGAGTTCACAATGTAACATGCACCTTCGATTTTATTGGACTAATGACCCAATCCAACCAAAACACAGATTTAGTTTCTGTGTAAAAATTGGCTTTGCAGAATGAAAGCCAGCTGTCTTTTCAGGGAGTGGGCAAGCAGGATTGGAGGGATTGCTGAATCAATCTCTTAGTTTCTATAGGATTCTAATCAGCTGTGGTTTGTGATGTTTTCCTTAATATAAGATGTCATAAAAATTGTATAGTATATGATTTTTCCATAAAATTCTCCCCAGCGTCAGGCCACAGGAAGGGGAAAGTGTGGGATGTGTAGTGCATGTCTCATGACACTGACCAAAGTTTAATGCATGAATCTCCATGGAAGGGTTGAGAATCTCAATTACAGTGGCAGAGACTTTCTAGACCAAGATAGGTCAAGTGTTGTAGGTATGGTTCAGAGTGATTTACCATCAACTGAAGAGCCAGTTGTTGGATCTCAGCCTTTCTGCTCTGGTTTCCTTGGATGGATAAAGGGAAAACGTGTTTCTAAACCTATTTTGCCTACTAATAAAAAATGACATCTGTAAAGGCATAATCAACACAATACTGTATTCAGCAACCGTGAGGCCTGCAGTTTATCAGCGCTGCTCACATGAATAAGTATCATTTCATTCAATGGGAATTCTTATAAAGGGGATCTCTGGGTGTGGAGATAAATCAAGCAGCTAAAGAGGCATAAAAAATCTACAAGGATGACAGGAGGATACAAGCTGCTTAGCATATATTTAGCCAGAACACAAAGGAGCAGAGCTTGGTGCTGGCATGGTTTTAATGTAAAGAATTTGTCAGCATCCCACTTGTGCAGTCACCTAAATGACAGGGAGCGGAATAGAGGGAATAGAAAAAATATATCAAAAATAAAAGGTTTAGATCTGTTTTACTTCATTTTTGCTGTTGTCTTTTATTACCAGATTACACATGAAACATAGGGACATGCAGGGGAAAAAAGCCACTTGTGCTGGTGAAATGGCCTAGGACTTTGAAGAACTGCCCTTGTAGGACATAAAAGGGAATTATATACCCAACAAATAAACCTCTCAATTTTGTTATTGATATAAAGAGCAAGCAAACAAAAAACATGCATATTTTAATGATTCCAATTATGTTTTCTTTACTCTGCTATTCAGCTGAAATGTCTAGATGCATATGTAGTAATAATGTGTCACTTGAACACCTAAACAGCATCATTTTTACATGCACCACAATCAGAATATCTTTTATCTCTACAATTAAGGTTATTGTTTAGTAGTTGGCACTCCCACCTCTTGATTGTTTTCTATTACCATGTTGTTCTGGTGCCGAACAACAGGGAGTTAAACATTAGCATTGCTCATATTTTTATATTCCTTGCATGCTCTCAGTGTTGTAGCTAGAAAAGTGAATATGAAGAAAGGAAGGCCTCGCCTCCCCAGCTGGAGTAAACATGCAGCTGGTTGCAAATTAACTTAATGTGACAATGCCCAAAGTGAAAGACCTCAGTGTGCCTCCCGGGTGTAAATCTGTTTCCAAACCTTAGCAGTGGAAAAAACGTCAAAATTTCTATAGCAATGGAAAGACAAAATGCAAACTAGTTAATAAGTTATTTAGTACTAATGCTTCCACCATTTATAGCTTTGCACAATGCTCTAAATAAAACAGGCAAAAGGAAGAATCTGGATATGATGCAAATTTGACATCCTTGTTAGCTGCGGTATAGGAGTAAAGTTTAGGTTAGTGAGCCAACTTCATCCCTGGTGTACCTGTGTTGCCTTAAGCAGTTACATTGGGGATGAACTGGCCAACTGGCTTTTACAAAACAATTGATTTTATCTAAATTAAGCACAAATGGTGTTTAATCTAAGCAAACAACTTTAAGGGATGCTATGGGAGTTAGCTGTGCACTTACATTACTAATTGCTACATAAACAAGCGACGGAGGCGAAGCAGAAGCAGAGATGCAAAGCACTAAAGCAGTAGAAATTTCCTCAGTGTGTAACTTTGGCATGAAGGAATCTCTTTATATAACCGATTTCTCCCTGACACAGGCATTGCTTTGAACAAGACTGTCATTGCATGGTATGCAGTATTGACATAAATGGGTCCTCAGCAGGCTGTTTACCAGGTTTAAATTATTTAGATTCTCCACTCATCTTCCTGTTTTATTCAGTTAGCACAACAGATTTTATTTACTTAATTCAGACAGGCTTAATTTTAACATGCAGGATTTAAAGAATGATGCACACACACAAAAAAGAGTCTTTTCAAAGGAGTGGTCAGGTATTTTCTTAGGTATTGCTGCAAAGCCTTGCATGGGGATTGGACAGAGCAAGAAGCCTTCTCCCCCTGCTCAGTAGAGCAGGAACAATACAATTATCCACACATGAACTATTCCCTTATATGGCCTTGGGGAGGGAAAATCACCCCACATATAGCAAGGAGGAGATGAAGCAACTCTTCAGCTCCCCTCTCTCAGGGCTAAATCCCACAATTTCAGTTCTAGCCTTGATGCCTTCTAATCATTCAACTCAGTAGATTTGCAGCAAGGGATATCTAGATATGAGGCAGAAACGGGTGACCATTGACAAGGGAAAAATCAATGGAGAATGAAAAGATGCTGATAGGAGAAGCCAAATGGACTTAGAGTTGTTTGTTTTTGTAACCATTAAATAAAATCAAATTTGAAGAAACTATTTGGCCCATTTCAAAATATTATACTGGTTTAAATAGCTTCTCTCTCTTGTTTTTTGTGCTCGGAAAAGCAAAAGAAATTCCCTCATAAAAACAAAATTAGGGAAAAAAAATTGAAATACCTTTAGTGTTTTAGATCATTTAGTTTCTACATGCATGAACAACAGTTGAATAATGTCTACTGAAGTGACTATTATCCCACAATAAAATCAGTCACAAAGGAAAATCAAGGTATAAATTATAACTGAATTACAGCCCTACTCTAAAAGCATGTTATCTAGTAATTCATTATTTTATCTTATTTTTTGTCGGTGGGGGGGTTACCAAGTGTCACAGTCTCATAACAGGATTATTTCAACTTTAGTATGGCTGTTTGGTACAAAAAGAAATGTATGCTAATACAGAACAAAGTAAGCTCATGAATAAATTGTTGTCCCATTCTAAGATCAATGAAATCTATTATACTGCTAGCCTGAGAATTTCATCTTTTACTTCAAAAATCTCTCTTTTTTTTTAAACTCAAATGCAGTGGGGAAAAAGATCAATCTTAATTCAGGTGGAATTCAATGCGACAAATTACAGCATCTTATCAACTTTTCTCAGCTTCCAGTTGAGGTTGTTATTTTTATGCTCTTGTGACATTTTTCACTATTTGCTTTATCCCACTCCACTGCTTGACACTAAACTTTTTGCCAAGTACAAGAGAGAGGTGATTACTTCAGTGCCTGAAAAATGCTGAAAGATTATCCATTGTTTAAGGTTTCAGCTACTGATCAAAACCCAGAAAGAACATCAAAATTTGCCCTTGGATTAGAAAAGTTTTAATCATTAAGTGGCATACTATTTTCTTTTAATTTTCTGGGTCCTACTTTACACTATATTACATTGCTAAGTTTGGACCTATTTTTACACAAAGTAAACAAATATACAATGGACCAGATATTCAGCTGTGATAAATTGGCATAGCTCCATTGACTTCAGTTTAGCATCAGAAATTTACACTAGCTAAGGTTCTGGTTCAGAATGTTTAAGAGAAGTTTATAGATGGTCATCAATTTTATGAACTCATGAATCATTGCTGAAAAATTCTGAACATTTTCCTGAGAGGAAAAAGACACATGGGAAGCTCTGAGTTTCCACCTGTGGAATTCCCAGCACAATGTCTGGTCTGGGATAAGCAGGTAAGTAGGCAATAGAGAGGCAAGGGATGCAGTCAACAAACAAGATAACCGGAAAGTTGCTATTTTACAGGTTTCCCCTCTCTGCTGACAACATGGTGCCCTCAGAAAACAGGCTGCTTTCTCCTCCCCAGCCACACTTGTGCAATCCCATCCTCTCCTCAGGTAGGTTTGAAGTTTACGAGGAATATGTTGAAATAATTGTTGAAAGGCTCAGCCTTAGTTCCCATATGTATTTTCCCCTGGCTTTCCTGTGGGGTGAGGCCATGGAGAGTGGTTCTCTCTCATTTCTGCCCCTATCATCATAAACTCAGGGAGAAACCATAATCACTGGAAACCTCTGCACGCCACACAAATGGTGTCTCACAAAGGGGCTTCTGTGGTAGGGTGACCAGACAGCAAGTGTGAAAAATCGGGACAGGAGGTGGGGGGTAATAGGAGCCTATATAAGAAAAAGACCCAAAAATCGGGACTGTCCCTATAAAATCGGGACATCTGGTCACCCTATTGTGGGTTTGGAATATGGAGAGTTAAGGAGAAATTATGCTCAGTCTCCTCTCCCACATCCGTGTACTTATATGTCTCATCCTCTTCATGCCCAAGAGCAAAGGGAATGATATGCCCCTCAACTTTTACATAAATGTTTGCCAGGAACACTTTTCTGAATAAGTTGGGGCCCAGGGGCTGCCCCAAGACTATATTCTCTTTTCTCTTATTTTCCCTTCCCACTGGCTGTGTTCTCTTCCTCTCTACTTTCCCTTACCCCCATAGCTGCTTCTGTCCTCCAGGGAATGACCTTCATGCAGTCTCCTTTCCTCAGCTACCTGAAGGCTGCCCATCTCTCTGCAGCAGCCAGCTTCCAACTCCATTCCCTGAACAGCTGATAGGAAGCCACCGTAGGTAGAAGTTGCATACAGCTGCTGCTGGCAGGAGACACCTCCAGGGAATGGGACCAAGGCCAATGAGCCACTAGGAAAAAGAGTATTTAGAAAAGCTGCCTACTAGTGGCATACAGTCCTGGCACATTAGCTAGTTGTAACATCAAGGACGGGTTTCAAAATTTGAGATTGGTCCAGCCAAACTAGTGCCTTGACAGCTATGCTTTCATTTCAGCTATAACATAAAGCCACCCATAGGCTGTGAAGAAAATGTTAGACATTTCCTATATGCCAGGGGTTCTCAAACTGGGGGTTGGGATCCCTCAGGGGGTCACGAGGTTATTACATGGGGGGTCGCGAGCTGTCAACCTCCACCCCAAACCCCGCTTTGCCTTCAGCATTTATAATAGTGTTAAATATATAAAAAAGTATTTTGAATTTATAAGGGAGGGTCGCACTCATAGGTTTGCTATGTGAAAGGGGTCACCAGTACAAAAGTTTTAGAACCACTGCTATATGCTCAAAAAGAACAGGAGTACTTGTGGCACCTTAGAGACTAACAAATTTATTAGAGCATAAGCTTCCGTGGGCCACAACCCACTTCTTCGGATGCATATAGAGTGAAACATATATTGAGGAGATATATATACACACATACAGAGAGCATGAACAGGTGGGAGTTGTCTTACCAACTCTGAGAGGTAAGACAACTCCCACCTGTTCATGCTCTCTGTATGTATGTATATATATATCTCCTCAATATATGTTTCACTCTATATGCATCCAAAGAAGTGGGTTGTAGCCCACGAAAGCTTATGCTCTAATAAATTTGTTAGTCTCTAAGGTGCCACAAGTACTCCTGTTCTTTTTGAGGATACAGACTAACACGGCTGCTACCCTGAAACCTGCTATATGCTGTCATTCCCCACTGTTTTCTAATCTCACACACAAGCAAGCAATTCCCCTAGTGATGTGAAAACAATCAGACAGTTTGTCAAAACCCATCCCCCTAAAAGACCCATCCAGTTCAGGGATGTCCCTCTCAAAACCCACAGTCTGCTCAGAGCTGGCCCCTGAGACACTCAGCTACCACACTGTAGAGCTATGTGCTTTGAACTGAAAAGCTTTAGAGCAGGGTGTTAGCTCAAGGACCTGCTGATCCATCCCTTGTTTACATACACTTCTGTACATCTGTCCAGGAAAGAAAGAAATTTCAACTGAATTGCAAAGTCAAAACCAGAGAACAGCTTTAAAGGAATAACATTTTTATGTTGACAGGCATTCAGCATTCATGCAGTGCTCAAGAAACCCTGAATGACATACCAGGGATTATTATAAACACACTTTTGGATACAGCATGTGCTTTCCATATTGCTGTATTTTACTCCAATAATAACTAAATGGATAATTAACTCACAATGGATGGACTTGGACTAAACTTGAATCCAGATGAGTTGCTGTATTCCTAACTTGCTAGAAGTTAACAGAAATGATTTCAAATAATGTTCTAGTTTGCCACTGTGTGTGTTTATTATTTGTCTGGAGGAGAAAAGTGCTGAGTACTCACAAAGTATGCTAGATTCCATACTAGTTAGATTGGTCTCTGAGCCTTTGGAAAAGCTCCATTATTATGCCTCCAGTTTTGAATGTTCAAAATTTAAAGCACATATGTGTCAGACACGATGATCATAATGGACCCTTCTGGCCTCAAAATATATGATATTTGGAAAGTGAAAACGTATCTGTGTGCTTGGTTTAAAATACATGCACTTCCAAGAAACTGCACACTCAGACCTGGCCAAAAAAAATGGTGACAATGTACAGCAACATTTGGACACATGCAGAGTGTAAATCTGTTGAATGTGTGTACAAGTGTTACATCCCGTGCAGGTTTTCGCACATTTAGAATGTGCACAGGTAGATGGGCACCTTTACAAATATCTTCAGTATACTACACACTTAACTGTTTTTATTTATAGGGCCCGGGAGTGAGGGGATGGGGGAGCGAGATGGGGCTGTGCCACTGGCGGCGGGGGAGCGCTCCGGTGGGTTTTTTTGTTTGTTTTTGCTCTGCCCCCCCCCCGCATCTTGATATTTCATCTTTGTCATCTGGTCACCCTAGTCCTCCTCCAGGTATCGCACCCCATTCCAAGAAATTCCCCACATACAAGGTAGGTGATGATACAGAGACCTTCTTAGAAAATGTTGAAAGGGCCTGAGTGGGGCATTAGCCTTGACAGGAGTAGCACCATGTGACTGGAAAATTGGGCGAATGTTGTACCTATATTTAAGAAAGGGGGGCAAAAAATTGATGCAGGCAATTATAGATCTGTTAGTCTGACCTCGGTAGTATGCAAGATTTTAGAACAAATTGTAAAGCAAAGAATAATTAAATTCATGGAAGTAAAAGGTAATGGGTATATAATGCAACATGAGTTTACCAAAGGTAGATCAAGCCAGACTAACCTGATTTCCTTCTTTGAGAAAATAACTGATTTTATTAGATAAGGGAAGTGCAGGAGATGCAATATACTTCAATAAAGCATTTGACATGGTACTACATGGGAAGTTATTACTTAAATTAAGGAAGATGGAGATCAGTACAAGCATTGTAAACTGGATAAGGAACTGGCTGAAAGGGAGAAGGCCACGGGTTGTGCTGAAGGGTGAATTAATGGACTGGAGGAAGGTTACTAGAGGAGTTCAAGGATCCATCTTGAGACCAAAACTTATTCAATATTTTATTCATGACGTTGGCACAATAAGTAGGAGTGTGCTAATGAAATTTTCCAATGATACAAAGTCAATATAGTGAAGAATTGGAGTATTATATTCAAAGATTAGGTCTGACCTTGAAGACTGAAGTGATAAAAATGGGATGAAATTCAATAGCACAAAGTCACAGACTTCAGGTCTATTAATAAGATCTGTTACAAGCTGATGGCTCATCAGCTGGAAGTGATAGAGGACAAGAGAGACTTGTGGGTGTGGTGGATCACAGAATGACGCTAAGCTACCAATGTGATGCAGCTAAGAAAAAGACAAAATGTGATCCTAGGAGGTATCAAGCAAGGCATTTCCAGTAAAGATGGAGAAGTATTAATGCCATTGTACAAAGCACTGGTAAGACCTCATTTGGAATACTGTGTACAGTTCTGGTCACCCATGTTCAAGAAAGATTAATTCAAACTGGAACAGGTGCAGAGAAGAGCCACTAAATGATCGGGGAATGGAAGGCATGTCTTATAAGAGGAGACTAGAAGAACTTGGTTGGCTTAGTCTAGCAAAAAGACAACTGAGAGGGGATATGATTGCTCTCTACAAATGAATTACGGGGGATAAAAACCAGGGAAGATAAAGAGCTACTTAAGCTAAAGGACAATGCTGGCACAAGAACAAATGGCTATTAACATGCTAAGATCAAACACAGGCTAGAAATTAGAAGAAGATTTCTGGAACAGCCTACCAATAGGAGTTGTGTAGCCAGATAACTCACTTCATTTCAAGAGAGAGCTGGACAGATTTATGAGTGCAATTGTATGATGGGGTTGCTTGTAATGGTAGGGGGCCCTGGGGCTCACTTCCAGTTTGTCTTATGTTCCTAAGAGCTCATGCTTCAGGATTTCAGGTGTTGGGAAGGGATTTCCTCTTCCTCCCCCATGTATTCTGTTTTGTTTTTTTCTCCTTCCTCTGAAGCATCGGGGTGGCCACAACTGGAGATGGGGTATTGGATGAAGGGGCCTTGGCTCTGAGGTGGCACCTAGCATTCTTTGTCTCACATGCTGGGCTGGCTGGTTCTTGCTGTAACTGAGCACCATATGTGGGGGCTGGAAGGAATATTCCCCCAGGTCAGATTGGCAGTGACCTTGTGAGGTTGTTGTTGTTTTGCCTTCCTCTGCAGTCTGTGGGTGGGGCTCACTTGCCAGGATTATCTGGGTATATTTCACTGAATAATTTCCCTGCCATTGCGGGGGTCTTGGGCACTGGTGAACCTCCGTCTCTTCTATTCTTTGCTTCTGGACTCTAATACTTTGGTTTAATTTTAGTTGTTGGGTTTAGTGTGTGTGTGTGCTGGGTGGTGTTGGTGGCCTGTGAGATGTAGGAGGTCAAATTAGATGATCTGATGGTTCCTTTTGGACTTAAAGTCTATGACTATATGACTTTAGGATCGGTCTTATGTCTAGTCTTGTTTGACATCTCTATTAATGATCTAGAAGAGGGACTAAATGGCATGTTAGTGAAATTCACAGATAATACTAAATTGGGAAGAGCTCTGAATATCAACGAGGAGAGAAAAATAACGAGGAGGAGAGAAAAAAAAAATGTAGAAAGACTACAGCTGGGCTGGGTGCCTCTCTCCTGTGTTGTGGATTCCACTAGCTCAGAGACAAAACAAAACTTGAAGTGAAATTTACTGAAATTCCACTGCAGTCAGGGTGCAGGCAAGGGGGAAAAAAGCTACATAGACGATAAAGAGGCAACAGAGGCTTGGTGGAGGGGGTTACAGGAAGAGAGGCAGTAAAGGGCAAGAAGGAAACAGTCCAGGAATACAAGAATGAAGGATAAGAGACAGTTGATCAGCAGGAGTCCTATGTCTGATACTCCAGGTTGGGAAGGGTGTCCCCCAACCAGAGGTGTACTACTCTGTTCACTTCCCCACTCTTGGCCATACTATACGTCTGGTGAGGCAAAGAGCAGTGATCATTACAGTGAGTTGGGGGAGAAGAGTGAGTCGGCAATAAACATTTCTACACTACATTCCCTTTCATAGAAGCAGTTCTGGCATTCACAGAAGCAGGATAATGTAACCAAAGATAATATTACTGTAAAAATAAAGTCCTAGAATAATATACATTACTCACTGTTAGATTTTAATTACTTCGATTCCTTATTCCCAACTGGGCTCTTCTTGAGAAACTGCACTTGTTTTATTGAAACAATATAATTCCAGCAAACTAAATACTAATTGTACCAACAGAATACAAGAAGTCCAGTGCATTCAGTGCTCGTGATCTTTGAGTGCAAAGTGCAAGGGAGTAACAGTGCAGTGAGAGGGGGCAACATACTAAGGGGCCATGACCAAGTGGGGGTATGACAAAGGTCACAACTTTTCTAACACAGATTGGCAGTCTGGAGAAGGTAGTAAGGGCAGTGAATGCTACACCTCCAAAAGGGGTTGAACCAACTGCTCCTTAAAACCCAAAGAATGCCTCTGGCCACCAGAACCACCACTCAAACAATGTCGCTCACAGCCCTAATGTGGCTCAGGCTTTCAAAGATATATTCTAGTCCTTAATCAGCCACATGGCTGCTGAACTGCAAATTTCACAGTATGCCTTTTGTGTGTGGTTTAACATGCACCCATAAGAATCCTGGCTAATGTCTAGTTTGTCAGTTAAAAAAAAAAAAGGCAGCACGAACCACAGAGTGTGTTTGAAGCATTTTACTAGCATCCTTCCAAGACAAACTGGTGTAATGTGAAGGAATGGACACAGAGAAGACTAACAGAAAACCTCATCACAGAGATGCAGATAGTTATTATCTGCACACACTAATCAGTAGAGCTGGTTGAGAATTTTCTGTTGGAATGATTTGCCAATGGAATATGCCCTTTTCACAAAACTGAAATTTTCTGTCAGGAAAATTAAAATGATGGCTAATTTCTGGTTGCCTAGACAACAGAGCACCTTGCCTCTGACTCCCCAGGTCTCCACCTCCCAACCTCACCCGCCAGCTCTAGCTACCGGGGAGGCACAGAGGTGCTCAGCCTCCCCATCTTCCATGCAACTCCAGCTGCCAGAGAGTCAAAGTGCTCAGCCCTGGGTGGAGATGCAGTGTTCCCCAGCTATCTGCCACTCGGGAAGCTAGACTGTGGAAAGCTCTTGTAAATTACACTTTCTGCCTGCAACGAGAAATTAAAATTGATAAGAACCTTCCAGGCAGGCAGCTGGAACAACTCTGTCTTGGTTCTTCCAAAAACACCAAATAATTTTTTCTGGAAATCCCTTCCTGCAAAAAAATGTCATGGTTTTTAATTTTTGTCCCAATCAAGGATGAAATCTTTAAAAAATAAATAAATAAAAATCTCACATAAAATCTTTCAGAGAAAGGGATTTCCATTTTCCAACTAGCTCTACTGGTCACATATTGAAAAATGAAAGCCAGAAGAAATATTACATTTTTAAAATATGATGTCCACATATTAGTTGTTTCAGTAGAAGGAATAATAAAAAGGAAGTAACAAAGAACAGTTGCTTTTTTTTTGGCTTGGTTCTAGATTTTTCAATTGGATGTTTCAGCATTTAACAAAACTTTAGCTGGATTTCCTGAAACACTTGTCCCTCAAACATAGTTTTATATTCAATGATGGACAATAAACACTTCCTGGACTGAGCTGCCAGACATTGATGAAAAGATGATATACATGAGTTTATCACTGCTGCAATCCAAGAGAATAAATTTAATTTTAGATACACTTTCTGCTCTACAAATGCAGCAAATTCATAGAAACACTGTTTGCGCATGTGCAATATCAAACCAGTCTGCTTTTTAAATATATGAGGCATTCAGTGCAATCCTATACTAGCTGTTGCTATGTTTTAAAACTTCAGCCCTTCGTAGGTAACTGACAACTCTTGAGAGATTTTCACTGCAAGTAAATATACTGATTTGGTTTATCCATGTCAAAAGACCTGGCTTCTCTCTGCAGAAACTGCATGGACCAAGGGTTGTGCCTTCTTGGTACCCTTTTATTTTAAGTTTCCTCCACCATTTCCACAACAATCCCTGGGTAACAGACTATTTACAGCACCAACAGCACTTTTTGGGCACTCTCTCCAGGGCCTGAGATGCTTGAGGTGTCCATGTAACAGGGGTCAACTAACCTTAATCCCCTATCTCTCTCCTCCCTAGGACTTCCCTCCTGCCTCTTTATCAGCTTTGGGCTGATGGGTAATTGACTCCTTATCTCATCCAGTGGGCCAGCCTGATTACCTCCATTAGCTTTCTGAAGGGGAACTAATTAACATCAGAATGATAAGAGTGCAGGCTCACCTGTTTGCTCCCTGCACTCTGGCCCAATCCTATATGTTTTAACAAATTAAACCAGCCAAATAAACTGTTAATTTAGTCCATTAAAAACACATAAGGTTTTAATGCTTTAGCACAAATAAAATTTACAAGCATGACAAATTGTATTGCCCTTGGGGAAAGGTAAGAAGATCATTTTCTTTGGCCATTGACCAAAATTATAAGCAACATTCAACAACACTCAAGTTGTAGAGCAGCAAGCCAATTCTGGAATCATTGTTGAAAACAGCAGGGGCTAGAATTGTGATAGAGCTCAAAATAAAACAAACCTCTTTTATGTTTATTTTCCTGATAGTTATTGTAATGCAAGAAAATAAACAGTCTTGCTGGAACATAAGAAATCTTTATTTTAAAATAATATTTTTTAACATGTTCACTACTCTTAATTATCTATTTTTGTTCTAGTTTAGATTCCTTGTTAGTTGGTTTATTAATTTAATCTAAATCCAACTTCTAAACTATCTGCTTCATTGTGAATACCAGGAATTGCATGGGAAATTCAAAACTGTGAAAAGGAGAAAAAAATTTACACAACATATGATTAAACTGAGAAATTTCTTGAGGCCAAAAATCTGACATAATTAAAAAATGGATTGGACATTTATATATGTACCAAAGATATCCAAAATTATCATAACAAAAATTTTGTGAGGGATATTAAACCTTGTGCTTCATGGCTTATGCCTGTCTCTAACTATTAGAGATGAGAATGAGATCTGATGGGGGAGGGGGATCAGATTATCCCACACCTGCCTACTGCAGGGTTTTTATACCTTCCTCTGAAGCATCTGGTGCTGGCCACTGTTGGAGATATGATACTGGATTAGATGGACAACGGGCCTGACAGTTCCTGTTTCTGTTTCCCTGTTTGTTTTAAATTTCTGATCATTTGAATTGTCATTTGAACAGATTTGATGTGGTTAAAGTATAACATGGGATTTAACAACATATGACTTATCGGAGAGCACAATACAAGGAGAGTCTTGGGGCTTGTCTACACTTATGGTGCCGCTGTAACACTTACTGAAGATGCTACCTAAGTTGACGGCAGAGCTTCTAACTTTGGTGTAGGTATGCCACCTTCCTTAGAGCTCATAGCTATGTTGATGAGAGAAGCCCTCCCATCAATATAGTGCTGTGTACACTAGAGGTTAGGTTGATATAACTGAGTCATTCAGAGGTGTGAATATTCCATGCCCCTGAGTGATGTGGTTATACCAACATAAATTGGTAGTATAGACCAAGCCTCAGTGCTCAAAAGGACAAATACTGGGCCTGCAAGCAAAGTGCATAAAATATTTCTTTGTCCATGTAAATACAATATTGGTTCAGAAAGGACGAATCCTCCCTAGCCTTCTTCCAGTCGATATTTACTGTGCCAACAACATGGACTATGCTCTCCCTATGCCCCCAACATGGCTCCTTCTCCAGTCCGAGGGAATTACCAAGTGAACATGTGTAGCCTCTTTACTGCTTGGCTTCGTTTTCACCTGCATTTGGGAACTGATGTGGCCTGCACAAAAGGTGCAGGATTTGCCCATGAGCGATAACTGGAATCTAATTGTTGTATTCTAGTTCTAGTATAACCCTAAACTGCTTTACACTATAGGATGTGATCCACTGACCATAAAAGTAACTGGAAAATCTCCCATTGACTTCAATGAAGGCATTGGATCAGGCCCCAGGTGACTCACTGGGAATATATACCAAAGCTTCTCTTACATTAGTGAAGGGGTAACTGGCATTCCTCGTATTACATTAGAAATTTAGTCACATTTAAAGAAAAATACTTTCCATTGCCTTCTCTGTTCTATTTCTCCATCTCAAAATAGATATAGGCTGAGCCTAAGGAAGCACTGTCACAAGACAAGCCAGGAGCACTTATCTTTGATTTGTGTGTGTGTGTGTTTTGTTTATTTTTTAGTCTTTTGGTTTGCTACTAATAATTCTGAGTGATGTGTTAAGAGTTTTCATTTTCTGGAAATAAAGGCTTTGAGATTTGCAGGTGTATTAGATCAGTCTAAGAGAGCTGGGCTCTCTAGTACACACTCTAGTTATGGTTGAGTTTCAAACTCTATTTCAATTGATATATCCGACCATGGAAAACACACTCTTTCCCCATATGTTCAGACCAGAAGGTCTTTCCTTGGAAACAAACTGCATTTGAAGAAAATTAAGTGAGTAGTTTGAGAGTTATGAACATTTAAAGACAGCAGTTACAATACAGTTTTTGTATTAGAACTCTTTGATCTACTTGTTCAAAAGGATTTTAAGAATGAATTTTTAAATGACTGGCCCCTGGTTTGCTGGTAAATCTGGCAGAGCATATACATGTTGCATGCCAAATATTGTAAGGTGATACTACATTAGCCAACAGTTTAGTTTATGCATACACCCTGATGAGAAAATTGCATATAGAAATTCCATCGATGTCAACAGAATTTGCATACATAACAATACAATAGATCCAACACTATTAATTCCTGTTTTACTTTAGCTTATCAATATAAAAGCTCATCTTTCCTCTTACAGTGCTTAGAATATTTGTCCATACAGTGCCTTTTAACGAGACATTTCTAGCTTCTTGCATACATTCAAGAAGCTTTACAAGATCATTGAAAGTCCTCCATTTAATTACATAGACATTATTCCATATCTGTTACAATATTTTTGCTTCTGTTGTCAATAATTCAATACTTTCCATGTTCTTTATCCATTAGAACACTATATTAGCAACAGAATGCCAGATTAAAAAACAACAACACAGTATTCATGTCACTGTAGTTCAATACCTCAGGAACATGTAGAGAGGGGTGAAGGTGGGGGTTACACTCTTTTAGAGGAGAAAATGGTATGACAAAGACCAAGACCTATTTTAGAAATAAAAAGAACTAACGTGCTTCCTGGAATTAAACAAAAAGAAACCAAATGACCAGGGCCAGCTCCAGCATCTCTGCTGCCCCAAGCAAAAACAAAAAAAAACCCACGGCGATCGCAATCATGACCGGCGGCGGCAATTGGGAAAAAAAAAAAAGCCGCGATCGGCGGCGGCAGTTCGGTGGCAGGTCCTTCGCTCCTAGAGGGAGTGAGGGATCTGCCGCCCCCCGAATTGCCGCAGGTGCTGCCCCTCTCCCTTGGCTGCCCCAAGCACCTGCTTGTTAAGCTGGTGCCTGGAGCCGGCCCTGCAAATGACATATCACCCTGCTTGTTCAGACCAAATCAGTTTTCTACCCATAATCAGGAAATTATTCAAAGTCAAGAGATTCAATAAGCATATAAAACCATTAGCAACTTTCACACGGTAAATAACCACCCTGACTTTCACACTAGGCCAAAAATCAAGCTAATCCCATTTCAAAACAAGGCCAAAACAAGCCAATCCCTAAGAACCCCAACACCCTATGTGACTAGATCCCCCCGGCATGCAGTCTGAGATTGTGGTGGGCCCGCTGTGCACCCCTGACTCTCTCCCCTTTTGCCCTGCTTGCTGGGAGCCGATCAAAAAAAAAAAGAAGCAACAAGCTACAACAAGCAACAAGCTACAACCAAAAACTAGCCAACAAGCAGCTCACAAACAAATTAAACCAAAAACAATCCCAATTTCTGCTGGGGTTTTTTGCAGGTTTGGCATGTCTGATATAAAGGCTCAAACTTTAGTGATCCTGAGGAGCAAAGTATCATAGAGTGAAGGTGAGAGTGTTGTATCTGAGACAAGATAAATGTACTTCTAAGGATACTGTTGAGTGAGAGCCTGTCAGCAGAGGCAAACCATTTAACCAAACTGCCCGGAATGTCAAGCTCTCAGATCTAAACAGGCATTGTACAAAGGGTCTCTATAAACAGTCACTGATGCCGGTGGGCACAACAAGAAAGAGACAAACATCAGCAGATTCCTATGTTAATCTAGCAAACAAGTGCTTATCTATTTCCAAGAAGGTGGCATGTGCTGTAGGGTTTCGGCATTAAGAAATTATGTACAAGTAATAGGCCTCATTTTCTACTCAATGATATCAATGTAATTTAATGGAACCACTCCTCATTTACACTAATGTGAGGTGAGAATCAAGAGGAAAAGACATGGCTGGAAAAGACATGGTTGGAAAAGTGATAGGATAGCCAAAACTCTGTCCAGACGAGAAGAAGGAGGAGCAAAACAAGAATCAGCCAATTAGTTTCAGTTGCTCCCTTGTTCAGGTTCAGTTCAATTAGCTTAGTTGCTCTAGGACATTGACATTTTATTTTGTTGCCTGCAGTAGTGTCCCCATAGAATTTAGGATTCCTATCAACAGAATCTTAAAACTTCTCAAATAGATAAGTATCAAAGGGGTAGCCGTGTTAGTCTGAATCTGTAAAAAGCAACAGAGGGTCCTGTGGCACCTTTAAGACTAACAGATGTATTGGGAGCATAAGCTTTCATGGGTAAGAACCTCACTTCTTCAGATGCAAGACCAAATGACCAGGGCCGGCTCCAGCATTTCTGCCGCCCCAAGCAAAAAAAAAAAAAAAAAGCCGCATCTGAAGAAGTGAGGTTCTTATCCACGAAAGCTTATGTTCCTAATACTTCGGATAGTCTTAAAGGTGCCACAGGACCCTCAAATAGATAAGTTAGTGAAAGCTAAAATCCTTTTGTTATTCAGTCCACTGCCCTGCCAACTCTGGATTTCCCTCTACACAGTAAGAACATACACTTTTCTTATTTTTTGTCCACTCTACAGCAGTTCTTAGTGCCCCAAGTATTCAGGTTTCCCCATTTCTTTTAGGAGACTATTCCATAGTTTAATACATCTCACTTTCAAGAAATAGTTACTGAAACTTCTCCTTCTTTAGTTTCATCTCATCACCCCTAGTTCTACACCCAGTTGCTAGCCTAAATAATTCTTCTGTATTCTTATGTTTATACCTTTCAGATATTTGTAAACTTATGTTCACCCATCAGTCATTTCTTAAGAAAGCCACACACTTTTAATCTTGAATCATAACTTAGTCTGACAATCCTTTGCTCACTTTGTCATTAGTCTTCTCTGAACTCCATGCAGTACAATATATTTCTGGCATTGAGGTGTGGACAACTAAATGCAGTGGCGTAGATGTTGGTGCACCAGAATGATAGAGAGAATTACTATACTGTTTGCATATGCAGTCAAAAGTACATTGGACTAGTCTGTTTGCATGAAATTTAAAAACATCCAAAACAGAACTAATAGAAAATGAAAAGTATACCTTCAAATATAGAAAACAGAGCAACTGTGTAGTACTTCCAGGGGCTGGTCACTGAAGGTGCAGAACAGCAGCTATAGTACAAAAAAGTATAAGTGAAATGCATAGGCTACAAGTTGTTTAGGCAGGGGATGATTCCTTACAGAATAGGCAAGAGCAGGAATATATGCAAAGTAGGCTATACTGATCATGCAGGAAGTTGGCAGAAGCCACACAGTATATAGCATTTGGTTTCATCTTTCTCACTTGTCTAGGAGCATTTATAGTATTTCTTGGTCTTGACTGTCTTCAAAGCTGTTCCCAGTTCAGTATAATCTGAGTTTTATTAACATTATGATTGCTCTTCTAGTTCGTCAATGAAGATATTAAATAAAGAGCAGACTCAACTCTGATCCCTACAGCACCCTTAGACACCTCCGACCTGCTCATTACGTTGCTAATTTTCATTACCATATTTCACTCTGTGATCGAGGGAGTGGTGTAGGGGTACCCCACCTAATGGTTATAGTCCATGATGGCGTGGTCTCACCTAGTGGCCCCAGTTCAGTGGACGGCAGCTCCGCCTAGTGGCCCCAGTTCAGTGGACAGCAGCTCCATCTGGTGCTTAGGGTTTCTGTGGTGGCAATCTCGCCTAGTGGTCATGACTTGAGTGGGAGTAGGGGAACCCAGACCCACCCTACTCCACTGGGTTCTGACCCAGGGCCCTGTGGGCTGACTTGGAGACTTACCTGGCTTCATAGGGTGTTCAGTTTCCCATCAGCTTCTCTGGGACACTTCCTACTCCAGTCCGTGCCCCACCTAATCGCCACCCAGCTTAGGGGAACATTGCCTTCAGGGCTGCCAGCCCTCCTTCCTGCTGCCAGGTGCTGAGTCTCTCCTGCTCACCAGCCCAAGGCAGACCACATTCTGATCCTCCCTGGGTGCTCCCAGGGTACAACTTCTTCTCTGGATGGTCAGACCCTGATTGGATGGCCTGTCTGACTTTTAAACCTCACCTCCAGGCCTTCTTGGCCAGTGAGGGGTCTATACACCCCATCAAACACTCCAATAATTTCAAGACAATTTATATTATTTTTTAAGGTAAAATGTAATGAACCAAATTTCCATTCCAATGACAACAGTGTAAATTCAGCAGAGCTCTCCTGAACTCAGCAGAATTATTTGTATGTTTAACTCTGATACAGCAGGGAATGGAATCTGACCCTGTGTGTCAAGTACTTTATTAATATTAGTTTTATTTTTTTTTATTAAAAAAAAAAGCATTAAAGTGTACCGGGCAAGATTTATCCATGCTTCCTTGCCACCTATTATTGATGAGTCCACTACTTTCCAGGGCCTTGATCCTAACCGGTGTTAAGCACACTTGACACATATTGATTTCAAGGTGCTCAGCACTACATAGGATTGACCTTCAGTATCAATTGTTTAGTGATTTTCTCTTAGGTCCCAATCCACACATGTGAAACTTTATGCATCTTAGCAGTCTCACTGAAGTTAATAGTACTACTCATAACCTTTAGGTTTCACACCCACTTACGGACTAGATCCTCAACTGGTACCCCGTGTGTTTATTTGCCAGTCTTCTGGGACCTCCCCAGTTGCACATGGTTATTTATTCAAATGCATTGTGTTACATAGTCGATGTGGATAGTATTAACAGAGATGAGGAACAGGAACACTGAATGTAAAAGTTATTTAATTTCATATAATTCTTGCTAGTTTGATGTTTGGGGTGTAGTTAGTGTGTGTATTTAGCTGGTTGGTAACATTTCTAAGTAATGAACAGGTTTCCCTCTAAAAATGCACCACAGTGGATGTCCCTCAGTATATTTCAGCAGAGGAAAGCAAAGAGTGATTTTTGAAGAGGGAGGCCACTTACAGCTTATGGCTAAATTCTGTCCTCAGCTATATGTGTACATTTTCCATTTTCTTCAGCAGGCGATGTGTGAACCCCAACCCTCTGTAGGCTGGTAGGTTCAGTCACCAACCTGGGTCACTTCCAATTCAGTTTATAGGCATTACTTCAGGGCTCTGTTTATTCTCCAGCCTAACAGAAAGGAAGCACTGAACAGCCTAAATTAAATGTCCTGTTCCTCACCTATCTTGTGGGGCCTTTGGCAGCTTACAGGTCAGGATCTTCTCCTATCTAGGCGGTCCCATAGGGCCTATTTGCTCTCATGAAGATGGGACACTCATTTATATTCCCCAGCAGCGAGTTATCACTTGATGGTATCCAGCTTGCTTAACTGATTCCCAGCACTTGTCTGCAGGGTTCTTCTCCAGAATACGGCTGCCTTCTGCCTGCCCCACACTAGTTTTTCAAGGGGCAGAATGCCCTGTTGCACCATCCTGGGCATTTTGTATTTAAATTGAGCACTGAGAGTAAGGAAGTAGGGGAATGGTTGTTAGCCATATTCAGGAATTCCATGATGTTCAGCTCCTTCTGTGAGCTATGATGTATCAGGCACTGGCTACCTACACAGCTTTAATATGTTAAGTAAAGGGAAGACATCATTCCAGTCTAAACTCAGTGACCCTCACACATGGAGAGTATTATAGATGCCGAAAAAAGTGGTAAATGTACATCAGGAGGTCCTATAATGTCATAGCTATCTAATAAGAGGCAACTGCCATCTCCTAGAAAGGAAAACTGGATTTTTTCTGAATAACTCATACCTCCAGGCTTAAAGTAAAAACACCCCTGTGGTGACAGATTAATGCTGACAGTTACTGTGATCTCCAGACATTCTTTCATTTACTTCATGAGTTTTGTTAAGCACTTTCCTTTCTTATACTTTATTCTTCACTAGAGAGACTACTGCTCAGATTTATCAAGCTGGGTGGACAAGATGATCTCAAGAAGCCAACATGCAGCATATTCCCACCATAACCAGTGTGAAGGCAATGTTCAAATAATCAACTTCAGGACCATCATGTTTAAATCTGCATGTGACAGGCTAAAGACTAACCAGGGAACAAGAAAGTAAGGAATCAAAGATACTAACAATCTCGGGATTAGCTCATTCCCATTAGGCACATGAGAAAAGATGCACTGCCTGAGGGGAACCACTAGGGCACTGGCAGCCTCTTAGAGCTTCCTGGTATGTGAATAATATGCATCTACTACTACCCCTCTTCATGGGATGCAGCAGGTTCAGGAAGGCATGATCTCAGCCCCTTCCTAATGTGTTTGTGCCCCTACGAGGAGTAACTATGGAGCAGCCCCTCTGCTTCATATAATATTCCAGTGAGGTTACCATTTGTGCTAGTGTTTGTTTGATTATTCAGACACTGTTGCACTGGAAACTGAGACCACCAATTTATTTTACATAAGCCCTTGGAGAAACTGGATGATGATGTCTTCTGTCTGGTACCTATTGGGTCAAATTTAAACTAACACCCAAGGCCTTGAGTTATCCCTCATATTGCTCTTCACAATAGTGTGCGGAGTGTGCCTCAATGACAATTTCTACCCATTGGTACCATCCTGCAGAGATTTGGTGTCAAGACTTGAAGGAGTAAGACCAGGAGACTGGCCATGCATTTTGGCATCTTCCCCGGCAGACCTACCACAAATCCATCTGGAAATCCAGTCAAGAGTTAATGCAGTTCAAGAGCTATATTAATACTCTATGGGTTCTACTGAACGGACAAGTCCCTCTAAGGAGCCACATTTTTAGGGGAAGGTTGTGGCTCAGTGCAGCGCTAGGAGTGCCATTCCCTGCTATTCTCAGTATCCTTGTGGTAAAGAGACATTTCCCGCTTCTCATTCCTTGGCCACATGAGTTAGGAAAGTCCATAGGCCAGGCTCTCCACTGTCGTGCAACTTGTGTAGTTATGTATGTCTTTATAAAAGGCTATTACTTTGCTCTGGTAGCATTTTGCACCCATTTTTCCACCGAGGTAAATGCTACACAAATTCCCAGGCATGAACAGTTCTCCTGCCTCTCTGCCCCCTCTCATAAGTTTTTACATGAGGATGAGGTGGGGGCTCTCGATCCCATTGAGAAAAGGCTCAATCTATTCTCTGCACAGGATTTTACACAAAGAATGAATTATTCATTTTAAATTTCTTCCATATGCTGCCTTTACAGCAGAGCAGAGAAGGGTATTGATATTACTAAACAAACCTTGAGAATGCTTATCCAAGAACCGCTACATCACTGGAAAGGCAGCAAATCTAGTGGAATTCCTTATGATTTTTTCCGTAACAAGAACTGAACAACACTGCCTAGGCCTGAACTAATTTTAATAAAACTATCACTGATATATTGAGTTGTTAGATGAAGCTCATACTGTAGTATGATGTATGGATAGATGACATTCATAAATGTTGAAAAAGAGAAAACAAAACCTTAAACTATATTTGCTGGAAGTGAGACTAAAATAAGAGTATTGTCTAACAAAAAGGCTGAAAATAGTAACTTCTATGTAATGTAACAGTAATATTGCTAAAATATATAGCCAATTGCTTAACTAATACTTGTGGTTTGTTATTAAAAAGTTCAAGACTGAATGACCTACCTTAGCCAAGTTTATTGATTAAAACAAAGCAGTACATGAAGGGAGTCATACAAACCACCCTTGTGGGAAACTTCATAGCATTCACCTGACATAGTGGGTTTACTTCAAAGATGCATCCTCAAATTTATTCCTTATGTATGGTTATTAACCAGCTATAACCACTTTATAAATCTGTGTCGTTGCATTCTATATGATTGTATGAAAATATGCTAATGAGTTTAAATATAATGTAACTGGAATATGCTTCATGCAAAAGGTCTCTTGTAAGGTATCATTACAAAGCTTATAATCTATTGAGTATGGTCATTCTATTTGTATAAATGTATCACTCTTGTATCTGAAACTAGAAATATGAAATATAACTCTGAGGGCTTATTGTAATTATGCAAAGTGTGGGCCATTAATGGTGGTTTGGAATCTTGATGACTCCCATTAACCAGGACAATTGTCTGCAGATGGCTCTGTTTTAATTGTAAGTCTCCCTGTATATGTGTGTGCTGGCAAGTGAGTAATGAAGTCTTACAGTGACATGTGATCATGTCACCTGAACTGGAATCCATCTTTAACTTGATGCTTTTCCATTGAGAAGGAGGGAGTGGGAACCCAGAGAGGGACAAAGGATTCCCGCCTTATGCAAAAGATATATAAATGGGTGGAACAGAACAAAGAGGAAGCCATCATGAGGAATCCCCTAGTTACCACCTGAGCTGGTACAAGAGCTGTACCAGGGGAAAGGACTGTGCCCAGACTAGGAAGGTGTCCAGTCTGTGAAAGAGACTTATTGAAACATCTTTCAGGGTGAGATTTTATCTGTACTCAGTTATATTATGTATTAGGCTTAGATTTGCATGTTTTATTTTATTTTACTTTGAAATTCATTTTGTTCTGTCTGTCACTACTTGGAACCACTTAAATCCTACTTTCTGTATTTAATAAAATCACTTTTTACTTATTAATTAACTCAGAGAATGTATTAATACCTGGGGGAGGGGGCAAACAGCTGTCTATAGCTCTCTATCAATGTTATAGAGGGCAAACAATTTATGAGTTTACCCTGTATAAACTTTATACAGGGTAAAACAGATTTATTTGGGGTTTGGACCCCATTGGGAGTTGGGCATCTGAGTGTTAAAGACAGGAACACTTCTGTAAGCTGCCTTCAGTTAAGCCTACAACTGTTAGGGGATGTGATTCAGACCTGGGTCTGGGTTTGCAGCAGGCTAGCGTGTCTGGCTCAAACCAGGCAGGGCACTGAAGTCCTAAGCTTCCAGGGCAGGAAAGCAGGGGCAGAAGTATTCTTGGACATCAGTTGGTAGTTCCCAAGGAGGGTTCTGTGATCCAACCCATCTAATCAACTTAAGTTTCACCTACCAATTTGTGCTAACTTTGTCTTTGGTACCTCCCTGTAACTTTCCCATATCTCATTTTGAATATGACATTCCAAGTGTCGATGAGCCATGAAAGCATACCCTAACTGTACTAGTACAAAGTATTCATGCATCTTGCCTTTGATAGGTTTCATAGTAACTAGTGCCAAAGCTGAGCTCAGCTCTTGCAAGGTGTTGTGAAATATATATACCTTGACATGGGTAAACAAGAGTGAGCATAACTTTGTGCCAACGTTCACATATAATGTGTGTAATATTAATGTGATGTGTTATATGTATTAATATGGTGGGCAATACATATAATATGTACATTGTCTAACATCAAGAAAGGAAAATCTGTAGTTTTACTCTATCTGCTGTCAGATTTTAACAGCACCCAGACTGTCTTTTCTATGAAAAAAAAAAAAAAGATGGTACATGGATTTCATATCAATTGCATTACCTGCCTTTACACAAGCCCATTTTTGTATTGTATTTTTCTCCTTCAGTTTGCTTCACTATAACAATTGTGCATCAACAATTCTGTGGCACATTTACTATCTACAAGGCTCATTTCCATCCATTTACATGAAAGAGCTGTTGCTCTGAGAGCACTAATGCCAGCATTGAAGGGTTTAAATGAAAACTATACTTCAGAAGCTAAGGAAATAGCTCCCAGGTGCACAGTAGCTTTTATGATGCCTTGCAAATAGGCAACAGGCCCGCTGATGGACCCCGATGACATGAAGAACATGTGGAATGACATAATTATACCATGGTAAAACAATGATTTGATTTGTTTAAATAATGAACCATAGCCCTTTGCTAATTGATAGTGCATTAACTTTTATGGGATGTGGTACATGGAAGTAAAGGGAACAAATCAACTGTATGCTACTCTGTTGCATGCTAATCTCTTCTGTTTAAAATGTAGGAGGAGTGGGTAAATAAAAGCTATGAATTACAATAAAGGTGTCAATAGTGCTGCAGTGAAAGTTATGAACTGTACAATATTCCCACACTTAATCTGATTTTATAATATTTTAAACAAAATTACTATGTTCATTCCAAAGTTCTTGCAATCTTGTAATAGATATTATAAATAGCTGGTTCCTTACTTTTGCACTAGGACATTATATCACATAAACTATTAACAAGGACATATGCTGAAAAGGAGGACCTGGTATTGAATCAGACTGATTATGTATGATACAAACCTTATAAAGCTCAAGTTTATTGCATCAAGTGGCTTGAGGCTATCTGAAGCATACTAAAGTGAATGCATGGCTAGAAAAGGATAAAGTCAAAGACAATACTCATCAGTCTCATTTAAGGTTTAACAAACTGAATGCAAAATTCACGCTGTAAGCAAGATCAGTTAATATGTGGGAAAATACAGAAAACACTACAGCAGCAAAAATAATAGGTGCTGTTCAATGATCCTAAACAGGAAAAATTGTTAGTTAAGTCAGTAGGCTTAACTGTCCCTTGTAGCTGAGTTGTGGTCAGAGAATGGGAGGTGAGGAACCACCACTTAGTGAGCTATAGCTCCCTCATTCTGCACAACTTTGTTCAGGTCTAAGGCCTGGTCTACACTAGGAAGGTTATGTCGAATTTAGCAGCGTTAATTTGAATTAACCCTGCACCCATCCACACAACGAAGCTATTTATTTCGACATAGAGGTCTCTTTAAATCGATTTCTGTACTCCTCCCCGATGAGGGAAGTAGCGCTAAATTTGACATGGCCATGTCGAATTAGGTTTAGTGTGGACGGAATTCGATGCTAATAGCTCCGGGAGCTATCCCACAGTGCACCACTCTGTTGACGCTGTAGACAGCAATCCGAGCTCGGATGCACTGACCAGCCACACAGGGAAAGCCCCGGGAAAATTTGAATTCCTTTTCCTGTCTGAGCAGTTTGAATCTCATTTCCTGTTTGGACATCGTGGCGAGCTCAGCAGCACTGGCAACGATGCAGAGCTCTCCAGCAGAGGTGGCCATGCAATCGCAGAATAGAAAGAGGGCCCCAGCATGGACTGATCGGGAAGTCTTGGATCTGATCGCTGTGTGGAGCAATGAGTCCGTGCTTTTGGATCTGTGATCAAAAAGACGGAATGCGAAGATCTATGAGAAGATCTCAAAAGCCATGACGGAGAGAGGATACAGCCGGGATGCAACGCAGTGCCGCGTGAAAATCAGGGAGCTGAGACAAGCATACCAGAAGATCAAAGAGACAAATGGATACTCTGGATCCCAGCCCCAGACATGCTGTTTCTATGAGGCACTGCATTTCATTCTAGGTGCGGCCGCCATCACTACCCCACCACTGTCCGTGGACTCTGACGATTGGGTATTGTCAATGGACGCTTCCTTGGAGCTGTTCGCGGACGGGGAAGATGAGGAGGACGAGGCAGTCGACAGCGCTTTCAATGCTGATTTCTCCAACAGCCAGGATCTCTTCATCACCCTCATGGAGATCCCCTACCAACCCTCCCAAGGCGGTAACCCGGACCTTGAATCAGGGGAAGGATCAGTAGGTAAGTGTTTTAAACATTTATTTTGAATAGAATAGACATGGTATGTTAGCAATGGGTTTTTAATGATTAGTTTTCCCTAGGCGGTTAACTTTTTAGTCCTTGCCAGTGCAGCTCCTGGAAAAGTCTGTTAACATGTCTGGGGATAGAGTAGAAATCCTCCAGGGACATCTGCACGAAGCTCTCCTGGAGGTAATGTGAAAGCCTTTGCATCAGGTTCCTGGGGAGAGCGGCCTTATTGCCTCCTCCATGGTAGGAAACTTTTCCGCACCAGGCTAGCAGCAGGTACTCCGGTATCATTGCCTGGCAAAGCATGGCGGCATATGGCCCTGGTGTTTGCTGGCATTCACGCAGCATGTGATCTTTCTCTTTCTCTGTAATCCTCATCCGAGTGATATCACTCATGGTGACCTGCTTTGAATTAGGGAATTTTAGTATGGGGACTGATTGCCTGTCCCTTTAAATAACTGTAACCTGCGGTTTACAGCCACGCGGTGGGGGCTGGGAGGTGAACCATTCATGCTGAGCGGTTCGCCGGCAGCGTGCAGGGATCTTTCCTGGGGATAGCCACGCAGTGGGGGCAGGGAGGCCAACTGTTCCTGCTGAGTGGTTCGCTGGCAGCTTTTTAGGGATCTTTCCCGGGGACAGCCACAATGGGGGTGGGACAGGGGCAGAGTTCATGCCGGCCGGATCACCGGCAGCGTGCAGGGATCTTTCCCGAACCCAGCCACGTGGTGGGGGCGGGGAGGCGAACCATTCCTGCTGAGCGGTTCGCTGGCACCATGCAGGGATCTTTCCCAGGGACAGCTGCGATGGGGGTGGGACAGGGGCAGAGTTCATGCTGGCCGGATCGCCGGCAGCAGGAACTGGCCAACGCTAGGAGCATTGCTTGGAACGTGAAAGGAGGGCACTGCTGTAAATTAAGCTTTAAGCAGCCAAAAGTCTACGGCTTACCATGGCTGCCTGCTAGCAGAATTCCGTTGTCCGGCCCCGCTTGTGTGATCTGTACAGCAAGACCCCAGGCACTGCATATGAAGACAAAAAATTGTACTGAGTGCACATGTGATAGGTACTGTGCATGGTCTTGTTCACAGAGAAAGACTATATTCATTGTTTGCAAAAATGTATCTTTTTGAGGAATTCACTCCCTTTTTCCCATCCCACAGCTGCAAGTGTCTCCTGAGCTACCCCGGCATCCCCCTCCCAGAGGCTGGCGCAGATCAGGCGGCGAAAGAAAAGGACATGGGACGAGCTGTTCTCAGAACTTATGGGCTGCACCTGAGCTGAAGCGGCCCAGCAGACCCAGTGGAGGTAGAACATGTCGCAATACCAGCGACAACACAGCGAACAGGAGGAGAGGTGGCGGCAGGAAGACCAGCAGGCGACTCAAACGCTGCTTGGACTAATAAGGGAGCAAACAGACACTCTCTGGTGCCTTGTAGATGTTCTGCAGGACTGGAGGCAGGAGGACAGAGCCCCGCTGCATTCTATCGCTAACCGCCCTCCCCAGCAACAAAGTCCCATCCCCCCCTCACCCAAAGTCCCAAGAAGGAGGGGCGGCAGGAGCTGTGAAAACAGTCACTCCACCCCCGCAGACTGCTTAAATTGCAAAAGGCTCTCATTCCCAAAGATTTGATACGTCCTTTCCTCCCTCCAAATGCACCTCACCCAAGCCCCCGTCCCAGTTTCATCCCTTAACTGTGTAGTTCTTAATAAAAAAATATGTTTCTGTTAATTACTGTTTCCGTCATGTTCTTTTAGAGGACAGTGTGTTTGAAGGGGGGAAGGGAGTTGGTAATTGGAGAGGACAGTCACCTTTACCCGGGTACAGACACGGGGGCAGATTCGGCAGAAGGTCACGCACACATTGCAGTCACTAGGCACCCTGGTCAGTCTGGGAGGTGGTTTTCATGTTCTCGGGGGGTGGGGGGGGGCCTATGTGAGTTTGTGTAAACAGACCAGAGTTCCTGAAAACATGAGTGTCATGAACATTGCCCGGCCATCCGACGTTGATGTTTGTAAAACGTCCCCTATGGTCCACCAGTGCTTGCAGCACCATTGAAAATTAGCCCTTTCAGTTAATGTACTGGCCGGCCTGGTGGTCTGGTCCCAGGATAGGGATGTAAGTTCCATTTATAGCCCCACCACAGTTTGGGAATCCCATCGCAGCGAAGCCATCTATGATGACCTCAACGTTTCCCAGGGTCACTACCTTTGACAGCAGTACCTCAACGATTGCGTTGGCTACTTGCATCACAACAACCCCCACGGTAGATTTGCCCATGCCAAAGTGGTTCGCGACTGACCGGTAGCTGTCTGGCGTTGCAAGCTTCCAGAGGGCTATGGCCACTCGCTTCTGGACAGTCAGGGCTGCTCGCATCCGGGTGTCCTTGCACTTCAGGGCAGGGGACAGCAACTCACAAAGTTCCAGGAAAGTTCCCTTATGCATCTGAAAGTTTCGCAGCCACTATGATTCATCCCAGACCTGCAGCACTATGCGGTCCCACCAGTCCGTGCTTGTTTCCCGTGCCCAGAATCACCGTTCCACAGCATCAACATGACCCATTGCCACCATGATGTCCACGGCGCTGGGTCCCGTGCTTTGTGACAGGTCTGTGCCAATCTCAGACTTCATGTCCTCACTGCGCTGCCGTAGCCTCCTCGCCCGATTTCTCAGCATCTGCCTCTGGAAAAGGTGGATGATAAGGTGCGAGGTGTTGACAACGGCCATAACTGCAGCGATGGTCGCAGCGGGCTCCATGCTCGCAGTGCTGTGGCGTCCGCGCTGTCATTCACCAGAAAAGTGCGCGAACTGATTGCCCACCGGCGCTTTCAGGGAGGGAGGGCGGGAGTGACGGTTGGATGACGACACTTACCCAAAACCACCCTCAACACATTTTTTTCCCCAGCAGGCATTGGTGGCTCGACCCAGAATTCCAATGGGCAGAGGGGACTGCGGGAACTGTGGGATAGCTGCCCACAGTGCACAGCTTCCAATGTTGACGCTTGCCCCGTTAGCGTGGACTCACACAGTCGAATTACTGTCCTTAGTGTGGATACACATGTTCGACTTTGTAATATCGATTCCACATATTCAATTTAAGTAAAATCGAACTACTATCATAGTGTAGACATACCCTGAGTGGCACCAACAGCAAAATAATATTAATGTGTCTGTTTTATTTCTGAGTGCAAATGAATATTTGGATTAGTTTGGGTCTTTTGCCATCAGCCTAAATTGAAATAACATTATCCAGTCAATAAGCATCTGTCAGTACTTTCATGGTAAACAGTGACATGGAGTCAAGTGACTTATCACACCTCTGGAGTAGTTACCATGTATCATGTCAATCCATAGTGAGGAGAGGTTAATTAAGGGATCTTTGACTTGATCTATCACTTCAGTCTGTATCACTGAAAAATTAATGAGCAGATGTGTGATACGGCTAAATTCATTCCCTATGTAAATCCACTGAAGTCAGTGGAAATAAACCATGGATGTTTTTGTCCCATTGTGATAATGCATAGGATAGGGCCATTAGGATTTCAGTATGGCTAATATCTGCAATTTGTCCTTGAAAGTATTATGAATAACGCTTATTGCATGTTGGGAAGCAGCTGATTGGCTGTTATGTTTGTTTTAATGTCTAAGACAGAGATGTGCCAATTTTAGGGGAATAGACTCAAGGCTCTGCCCACTTGTGCATGAGTTAGATGTAGCAGTCCCACTAAGGCTCCTATCCTTCTTACGCTGATGCAAGAGAGTAAATGGGGTTTTAAACCTCTTCACTCCCTTACACTGCTGTATAAGTCAAGTCATTGTGTTGCCTAGTGGCTGGAGCACTAGACTGGGCCTTAAGTGAGATGAGTTCCATTCCTAGCTCTGCTATTAGCCTGCTGGTTGATCTTAGGTAAGTCATGTCATCTCATTGTGCCTCGGTTTCCCTATTTGTAAAATGGACATAATATACTGAATTTATTTGTAAAGCACTCTGAGATTTATGGATGACAATTGCTATATAAGAGCTAGACATTCTTCTTCTTCACTGAAATAATTATTTTTCTTTTTCTGTTTCTTACTACGTGCTACTCTGTGCAGAGGCAGTTTTACCTTTTCTACTCTATAGTCAGCTAGTTTCATGCCTGGTTCGGCTGTGTCTCTCATACAGCAACAGGAGAGTGAAAAATATTTTTTTAAAATGGGAAAATATGATTGCACAACCACAAAAATGGGCAAGAGCAGATGTAATACCTGAAATTATGTTTAATTCACTTTTTGAAAGTGACTACACTTTGAATTGCTAATATTCCTTTAACAAAACAGACTAACACATACAACTGATTTAAGCAAGTTCTTTCCTTAGCTGAAATATTGCCATAATGACTAACAGACTCAGTAAACCAGATTTAAAATTTGATTAAATCTAACAGAAAGGGGGCAGGGGGAATTAAGGGCATCAGACAACATTCATAATTAACATTTATCTATCTAACAACCATACAATTAAGATTTCTCAGGAGGGGTTAGGGAAATCTAATCATTCCCCAAAGAGTCAGGATCAGATGAGGTGGCAAATTGCATGTTCTTATTCTAGATTCAGTTGAATAGGTGGGTCAAAGAAGCCAAGTCTTAACATTTCCTGTCTGTGTGGGACTTAAGGTTTGGCTGCATACAAGACTGATGCAGTGACATCCTCATTGATCAATTTTTTATTAACATTTAGTTCTTGCCTTTGATGTTATGCTGCACGCTTATGTCAGGGGAAATTAGTAACTTATGCCCATCAATAATTAGATCAACTTTCTTGCAGGTTCACATAGCAGTTTCTTCCTGATGAGTAGTATTCAGAAATATGGGATTCGCTATACAACTGGCATCTGATGCAAGGTTTCCTCTGGCTAACTTGATACACCTTTCCCTATACAAAAGATCTGTTTTGCATCCAGATGCAGGAGTCCTGGGATTTCACCATCCACTACATCAATTATTTGTTTTGGAATTTTGTCCCAGGAGCCTGATATATCTAATGCATTTAGTTATCAAGTACCTCAAGTATCCCATCTTCATAGGAGTTCTGCTTGGAACAGTTTTCTTCCCCCCACTGAACTTTACAGCCTTTGTAGTGACTGGTGAGTTAGCCTGTTTGCTCTAGCTGTTTAAGCATCATTCCCATTGTAACAATGTTATTGTTCTGCCCTGCTCAATCTGAATTCACCTATTCCAATTTAGATTGTAGAATCTGGAACTGTGTGTCTATAGACGTTCATACAATTTCAGGGTTTTTTTCAGGGAAGAATTTCCAGCATTCTTGAATGGATGACTGGTTCCTGTTGAGACAAATTGGGAGTAGTCAGTAGGCCTCTGGACAGACCCATGCAGAATAAAGAAATATTTTTTTACCTGGTTCTAGTTCTCCCCCATGTCAATGCTGTAGTTGTGGGTTGTACACTTATTGAGCACAGACAGACATATTTGGGGAGGGGGAGGGAGATCAACAGGTTAATTCCAGTTGTATCAATTGAACCTAAAAGAGAGGCCCATTTCCTCTCCACTCATCACATTTTATATTTATATACAACATATTTGTGGGGAGGGATATCAAGTAATAAAAACAAATGTGACACAAGCCCCTCTTTAAAAAATTACAAAAAAAACACCTTCCTGTCAAAGCAGTATTACCAAAACACGTTTAGTTCTGTGCTGCTTCTGTGTTACTTATCAAGTTGTGATGGAACTAAGTTTTGGAGCTTCGTTATGTCCCTCTAAAACATGGAGTTTGGGTCTGATCTTGCAAATTAAACTCCTATTGGGTCAGATTTTCTGATACAATTCTAGCTGTAAAAGGCCAGATGATAAATTTTCCCTTGCTGAGGGGAAACACTGCACTGGCAGAAACCCAGCATAGGCAGTGCCTGCACCAGCCACTTCCCATTCCTCCCCCACCCCACCCCCGCCAAAAAAAAAAGACAGATGCAATAGAAAGATGGTCCTGTGGTTAGCACATTAACCTAGGAGTTTAAAAACTTAGGTTCAAGTCCCATGTTTCCTCACAGATTTTTCTGTGTGACTTTAAGCAAGTCACTTAATCTTTCTGGTCTCCATCCATAAAATTGGGACAATAGCACTTTCCTACTTCATAGGGGGCTTATAAAAGAAAAATGTATATCAAAGCTTGTGAGATGCTCAGATACTATATTGATGGAGCCATATAAGTACCTTGGACAAATAAGAAGGAAGAGATGTAGTGGGTGTGTGACAGAGCTGAATATTAGAGTAGCCCATAAGCTGTTCAAACCTACGGTATCTCTACACTACGAGAGTAGTTCGATTTTACTTAAAGCGAATTTGTGGAACCGATATTACAAAGTCGAACGTGTATATCCACACTAAGGACAGTAATTCGACTTTGTGAGTCCACACTAACGGGGCAAGTGTCGACATTGGAAGTGGTGCACTGTGGGTAGCTATCCCACAGTTCCCGCAGTCCCCACTGCCCATTGGAATTCTGGGTCGAGCCCCCAATGCCTGCTGGGGCAAAAATTGTGTCGAGGCTGGTTTTGGGTAACTGTCGTCATTCAAGCCTCACTCCCGCCCTCCCTCCCTGAAAGCGCCGGTGGGCAATCAGTTCATGCACTTTTCTGGTGAGTGACAGCGCGGACACCACAGCACCGTGAGCATGGAGCCCGCTGCGACCATCACTGCAGTTATGGCCGTTGTCAACAACTCGCGCCTTATCATCCACCTTTTTCAGAGGCAGATGCTGAGAAATCGGGCGAGGAGGCTATGGCAGCACGGTGAGGACATTAAGTCTGAGAGGGGCACAGATCTCTCACAAAGCACGGGACCCCGCGCCATGGACATCATAGTGGCAATGGATCATGTTGATGCTGTGGAACGGCGATTCTGGGTCCGGGAAACGAGCACGGACTGGTGGGATCACATAGTGCTGCAGGTCTGGGATGAATCACAGTGGCTGCGAAACTTTCAGATGCGTAAGGGGACTTTCCTGGAACTTTGTGAGTTGCTGTCCCCTGCCCTGAAGCGCAAGGTCACCCGGATGCAAGCAGCCCTGACTGTCCACAAGCGAGAGGCCATAGCCCTCTGGAAGCTTGCAACGCCAGACAGCTACTAGTCAGTCGCGAATCAATTTGGAGTGGGCTAATCTACCGTGGGGGTTGCTGTGATGCAAGTAGCCAATGCAATCGTTGAACTACTGCTCTCAAATGTAGTGACCCTGGGAAACGTGCAGGTCATCATAGATGGCTTCGCCGCGATGGGATTGTCAACTGCGGTGGGGCTATAGATGGAACTCACATCCCTATCCTGAGACCGGACCACCAGGCCAGCCAGTACATTAACCAAAAGGGCTACTTTTCAATGGTGCTGCAAGCACTGGTGGACCATAGGGGACGTTTTACCAACATCAACGTCGGATGGCCAGGCAAGATTCACGACACTCGCGTTTTCAGGAACTCTAGTCTGTTTAGACGGCTGCAGGAAGGTATTTACTTCCCGGACCACAAAATAACTGTTGAGGATGTGGAGATGCCTATAGTGATCCTCGGGGACCCAGCCTACCCGCTAATGCCCTGGTTCATGAAGCCCTATACAGGCGCCCTGGACAGTGAAAAAGAACTCTTCAACTACCGGCTGAGCAAGTGCAGAATGGTGGTGGAGTGTGCTTTTGGACATCTCAAGGGGAGATGGAGAAGCTTACTGACTCGCTCTGATCTCAGCGAAACCAATATCCCTATTGTTATTACAGCTTGCTGTGTGCTCCACAATCCCTGTGAGAGCAAGGGGGAGACGTTTATGGCAGGGTGGGAGGTTGAGGCAAATCGCCTGGCTGCTGATTACACCCAGCCAGACACCCGGGCGATTAGAAGAGCCCAGCAGGATGCACTGTGCATCCGGGAAGCTTTGAAAGCTAGGTTCCTGAGTGAGCAGGGTAACCTGTGACTATTACGTTTGTTTAAACAGAAGCTAAACCTGCCCCCATTTCTTTACCCAGTTAATGTTGACTATCCTCTCCAGTTACCAACCCCCTGCCCCCACTTCCAACACACCTTTAAAAATAAAATAAATGAAACTTTGTTCATTAACACCATTTTCTTTATTAAGGATTTTGCGGTAAAGGGTTGAAACTGGGATGCAGACTGTGGTGGGGAGTGGGTGTAGTGATGGAAAGGACACTTCTAAACTCGAGGAATCACAGGCTCCTGCTCCTAGAGTGGTCCGCAGTGGTGGACTGGTTGTTTCAACTGAGCCTGCCACCCCTCCTTTTCGGGACTCTGTGTGTGAGGGCTATGTGACTTTGTGGCGGGATAGGGCGGTTACAGATCCCCTGCTGCATGGCTCTGTCATCCAGGCTAAGGACAGCTGCATAAAATCTGTAACCACCCTCCCCCGCCACAAAGTCACATAGCCCTCCCGCCCCTCCCCCCCAGAAAATGAAAACCACCTCCCAGACTGACCAGGGTGCCTAGTGACTGCAATGTGTGTGTGACCTGCTGCTGAACCTGCCCCGGTGTCTGTACCCTAGTAAAGGTGACTGTCCTGTCCAATTACCAACCCCCTTTCCCACCCTTCAAACAGACTGTCCTCTAAAAAAACATGATGGAAACAGTAATTAACAGAAACGTGTTTTTTATTAGCAACTACACAGTTAGGGGATGAAACTGGGATGGGGGCTTGGGTGAGGCGGGAAGGAAAGGACTTATCAAATTTTGGGGAATGACAGCCTTCTGGTACTTGAGCAGTCTGCAGGGGTGGAGTGACAGTTTTCATGGACTCTGCCGCCCCTCCTTCTTGGTACTTTGGGTGAGGGGGGTATGGGACTTTGTGGCGGGGGAGGGTGGTTACAGATAGACTGCAGCAGGGCTCTGTCCTCCTGCCTCCGGTCCTGCAGAACATCCACAAGGCGCCGGAGCGTGTCCATTTGCTCCCTCATTAGTCCAAGCAGCATTTGAGTCACCTGCTGGTCTTCCTGCCGCCACCTCTCCTCGCTGGTATTACAACATGTTCTCCCTCCACTGGGTCTGCTGGGTTGTCTCGGCTCGGGAGCAGCCCATAAGTTCTGAGAACATGTCGTCCCGTGTCCTTTTCTTTCTATGCCTAACCTGCGCCAGCCTCTGGGAGTGTGATGCCAGGGTAGGTCGGGAGACAGTCACAGCTGTGGGATGGGAAAAAGGGAGTGAATTCCTCAGAAAGATAATTTTTTTGGTGAACAAAGAACATAGTCTTTCTCTGTGAACAAGACCATGCACAGCACCTACCACATGTGCACTCAGGACAAGGTCGAATTTTCGGCCTTCGCATTCAGTGCCTGGGGTCTTGCAGTGCAGATCAGACAAGCGCGGCCAGACAGCGGAATTTGGGTAGCAGGCTGACATGGTAAGCCGTAGACTTGTGGCAGCTTAAAACTTTAATAATAGCACTGCCCTACTTTCATGTTCAAAGCAATGCTCCTAGCGTTGGCCAGTTCCTGCTGCCAACAATCCGGCAAGCATGAACTCTGCCCCTGTCCCACCCCCTCACGTCTGTCCCCGGAAAAGATCCCTGTATGCTGCCCCTCTCCCACCTCCACCGCATGGCTGTAAACCGCCGGTTACAGTTCTGTAAAGGAACAGGCAAGCAGTCCCAATACTAACATTCCTCTAATTCAAAACAGGTCACCATGAGCGACGTCACTCTGATGAGGATTTCAGAGAGCGACAAAGAACGCATGCTTCGTGAAAGCCTGCAAAGACCGGGGCCGTATGCCGCCATGCTCTGCAAGGCAATGATCCCGGAGTACTTGCTGCTAGCCTGGCGCGGGAATGTTTCCTACTACGGAGGACACAAGGCTGCTCTCTCAAGGAACCTCATGCAAAGGCTTTCCAATTACCTCCAGGAGAGCTTCATGGAGCTGTCCCATGAGGATTTCAGCTCTATCCCTGGACATATAGACTGAATTTTACTGTAGCTGCACTGGCAAGGACTAAACAGTAGAGCACCTAGGGAAAACCAATCATGATAAACCAGACATTGTTAGATTTTTTGGCAGTAGTTGCACTGCCAAAGACTAAAACTTTAAGCGCCTAGGGCAAAGTAATCACGAAAAACCCACTGTTAATATTAATGTTCTGTTCAAAATAAATCTTTACATGTTTATAACACTTACCAACTGATCCTTCCCCTGATTCTGGGTCCGGGTTAACGCCTGGGGACGGTTGGTAGGGGATCTCGGTGAGGGTGATGAAGAGATACTGGCTGTCGGGGAAATCAGCGTTGTAAGCGCTGTCGACTGCCTCGTCCTCCTCATCTCCTTCCTCATCTTCCCCATCTGCTAACATCTCCGAGGAAGCAGGCATCGACAATATCCCATCCTCAGAGTCCACAGTCAGTGGTGGGGTAGTGGTGGCGGCCGCACCTAGGATGGAATGCAGTGCCTCGTAGAAACGGCATGTCTGGGGCTGGGATCCGGATCGTCCGTTTGCCTCTTTGGTCTTCTGGTACCCTTGTCTCAGCTCCTTGATTTTCACGCAGCACTGCATTGCATCCCGGCTGTATCCTCTCTCTGTCATGGCTTTTGAGATCTTCTCGTAGATCTTTGCATTCCGTCTTTTCGATCGCAGCTCCGAAAGCACGGACTCATTGCTCCACACAGCGATCAGATCCAAGACTTCCCGATCAGTCCATGCTGGGGCCCTCTTTCTATTCTGAGATTGCATGGTCACCTCTGTTGGAGAGCTCTGCATCGTTGCCAGTGCTGCTGAGCTCGCCACGATGTCCAAACAGGAAATGAGATTCAAACTGCTCAGACAGGAAAAGGAATTCAAATTTTCCCGGGGCTTTTCCTGTGTGGCTGGTCAGAGCATCCGAGCTTGGACTGCTGTCCAGAGCGTCAACAGAGTGGTGCACTGTGGGATAGCTCCCGGAGCTATTAGAGTCGATTTCCATCCACACCTACCCTGATTCGACATGGCCATGTTGAATTTAGCACTACTCCCCTCGTTGGGGAGGAGTACAGAAGTCGAATTTAAGAGACCTCTATGTCGAACTAAATAGCTTTGTTGTGTGGACGGGTGCAGAGTTAATTTGATTTAACGCTGCTAAATTTGACATAACCTCAGCCTCAGACTTCCCAGTCTCCAAATCAGTCAGTATGGAACAAATGATTAAAGCATGGCTCATGTGTTCAGTTGCACCTCACCCTTTCTATGTATTTTCCTTTGCTGTCGCAGAGGGGAGTGGAGGCCGCCAGAGAGTGGTGTCAACTTCCAAAGAGAAAAGCAATTTACAGAATGTTGAGTATGAAGAAAAATTAACAAAGACAAATACATCAGACCCGGGTTAAGAAATAATTAACAGCTCACTTGTGTAACCCTTACTGCTGGTGGTGAGGATTTACTCATCTAATAATCTCATTGAAGCTAGACTAAGAGGTCATTTTCATCTTTAATTTCTATCAATACACTATTTCAAACACCACTTTTAAATTACTGCAGTACTTCAGTATTACAAATTACCACAGGGTAAACTCAGCACTTAACATGTACTTTTTTCTCTTGCATACATCCTCTTATTCTCTTCACATTGTCAATTCTCCTTCCATCCTCTTGTCCTTCCACAGTCTCTTACCCAGATCTTTTCATACAGCCCCTAATTTGACTCCCCCCCCCCACCCTGAAGTCCTCCACACTTTCCCTCATTGCCATTTGAGACTAATACCCATGTGTGATAGGGAGCTCAGAGGGCCAGGCAACCTAGGTGCACCCAACTTCCAGCCCCTTGCCTCTCTGTCAGGGCAGCAGAAGTACCTTTTCCTGACCTTAGCCTAGGGATCTTCAGCTTTACACTCACATAAGTGACTAGGCACTTAAGGGGATGTGGTAAGGGGACATGGGCCTTCCCTCTTCATCAGGTCCCAGCCCAGGGCCCTGTGGAAAGCAATATTGGCCCTGCAGTGCATCTAAGTTCCTTCCCTGGGCTACTTCCTACCTATAGATTCCTTCAGTTTGGGACATGGCTCCTATAATCCAAACAGTCAATCACCTTACAACAAGAAAGCAAGGCTCTGCAAGTTTTCAAAGAGTGGTAGCTAGAGAAGGCTCTACCTGAGGACCTTATCCACTCCATTTTCCCCTCTCATGCTCTCTTCTGTCTGGCTTCCTGGGAAAGGATTCCTCTCTCATGAAATCTGTCCACCATCCTCTGCCTGGACTTCTGAGCTCCTTTTAATCCATTCTTCCAGTTGGAACATCCTTGGCAGGTCTGGAGGGGCGGGGCTACCTTTGAATAATGCCTTTGAAGCCCTTTGAGTCCAATATGGGGTTTGTATACCCCATTACACCATATTAATCCTTCACTGCTAATCCACCTTTCCCCTACCCCCCCTCCTTTCTACATCTGCAGCTGGATCTTCAGAGGAGATAGAACTAATAGTGCAAGACCAGGAAATATTACATAGGATTGTGAGACACTGCAGCAAAACTGCTAGAATCTAAGCCATGCCATTAAATCCAAACCATTTGAGAGGTCTGGTGCTGCTTGTGTGGAAGGAAATGCAGCTGATTTGCCTTCCATTGCTGCTACTATTTTCTTAATCCTATGTGAACTCTGAGGTCTTCAAGGGAAAAACATATCAGTGTTCAAAACATGGTGTGTGTACAGTTATCATCTTTTGCTGTCCATAAAATGTTGGCATCATAATCTAAAGTAATAAATCTTGGTCTCAGAAATTTGGGAGTAAGACAGTTTCCAAATGCTCGATACAAATCCTGAAGCAGGTGGACAGCCATGTGGTATGTTTCACAGTGCTCAGTGTTACGTTTCCTATTGCTACTTGATGTGCAAATGGATAGGGCACAGATGTCAGATTGCAAAACTGTGAGATATATTACAGAGGCTATGTAATCAAATGTTTGGTCCCCTGGTCCATATGGCTGTCATGACATGAGGAGATAACACACATTGTCATAAAGAGCTTCCTCTTTCTCCATTTCAGTATTACAAGTTATATGGATCTCCTGAGGCTCAAGGTCATGGGATGTATATACTCCATCCTGGCCTAGAAACCTAGGGTTTAATGCAGGAACGGCCAGCCAGAGCTGATTAGCAGCCTCACAGCAGCTGGGAGAATAAAAGAGCTGAGAAGCATTGGGCTGGGCTGGCTGCCAGAGGAGCAAGCAGGTTGGAGAAGGAAACAATGGCCATCAAGCTGCTGAGAAGCTGCCCAGAACAGGGATGACCAGCTCTACAGGCTTAAGAAGCCAACAGAAACCAAGGGCGGTAGGAAGCAGCTCAGGGCACAGCAAGAATTATTGCTGAGCCCTGATTCTGCCTGCTTGAGTTAAAGGCCTGAGTTGGAACCCAGTAGATTGGGTGGGCAGGTGAGCCTGGCTTCCCCTACTTATCCCTTCAAGACTTAAGAATTGAAGGGATTTCCAGACCCCCTCAATACTAGGACCAGCTGACCCTGCCAAGTACAAGGGGAAAACCCACACTCCCCAGCATGGCTGAAATGAACACTTTTCATAGCCCAGAATGGGACTTCCACAGGGTATGTCTATGCTGTAATTAAAAACTTGTGGCTGGCCTGTGCCAGCTGACTCTGGCTCAGGCTAAGGGGCTGTTGAATTGTGGTGTAAATATTCAGGTTTGGGTTGGAGCGTGGGCTCTAGGACCCTGTGAGGTGGGTGGGTCCAAGAGCTTGGACTGCAGCCCGAGCCTGAATGTCCACACTGCAATTAAACAGCCCCCTAGCCCAAACCTGTGAGCCTGAGTCAGCTGGCACAGTCCAGCTTTGGGGTTTTAATTGCAGGATAGACATACCAATAGAGACTCTAGCAAGAGAAGTTGACTGACACTTCACCCCCCCCACACACACACACACATCCCACCAGATTAAGTGAACTCTGGGAAATGCCCTGTCTGATCAAAGGGGGCTGCTGTTTCACCAGCACAACAGTTTACCCTTAATAGAGAGCTCTGCATTCTTCCCCTCACCTACTCTACCTACAAGTAACACCATTAGATTCTCTGAAGTTTAATTTCTGCAGAAGGTGTGTGCAAAGGATGCTGTGAAGTTAGTTCTACACTTCTTTTCGAAGGACCTGCCTTAGTCATTTAGCACTGGGCTGAACCAATTGTTATGGTTACAGGGTTACCATTCCCTTATTCCTTTGCTGGTCTCTGAGTGCATCCCCTTAAGTGTCAGGCCCCAGGACTTTATCTATCTTGGGGTGCAATTCCATAATTCTCTCACTCTTAGACTAGGCTGTGGGCTACAGTACTTTATGTATCCACCATTCTCACCCTGCAGGTCTGACTGGGTTTGGCATCCACAGTACTTCCCTTTTGGAGTCAGTGACCAAACAGCTGCCTTAAAACTAGAGTGTTGTCTACAATTTTGTGGTAGATACAAAGAATTAGAGAAAAAGGATTTTAAAACAACAAATAGTTTGCACATGTCTATTTTATCAAAAGCCCTCCCCTCCCCTGAGGGTGACCTAGGCTGGTCTAATTCTTCAGACACCCCCACAGCTCCGTTATCTCAATCTGTCTCCTGACCCCCTGGAAAAAATCTTCCTTTTTAAACCTGCTGCTGCAATTCGATGTCTCATGTTCACTGGCCCTTTCTTGTCCTAGCTCAACGAGTTTTATAAGTTAGCAGGGGAGAAGGCAAAATCTCCAAAATGAATAGTCCTGGTATTGTCCCTTAACAACCATCAAGCATTGATGAGAGATGGCTTATCTCAAGCCATTCTGTTTTCTGCTTATCTTTCCTGACAGCCCCCAGACCTGAAGAAAAGGTTTTGAGCTACACAGAGCTCATCTCTCACCAGCAGAACTTGGTCCAATAAAAGATATTACCTCACCCACCTTGTCTCTCTAAGATCCTGGATCTGACACTGCTACAACAACGCTGCAAGCAAAGGACTATATTGTGATTTGGACTACATACCCTTGCAGTGAGAAGTGGAGTGAGAAATCCCCTTATCATCCCAAATGGGTCATCTGAACAATGGGTCCAGGCATGTAGAAGTAAGTGGGGCCTCTGCATTTGTTTATCTCCCCTTCCTAAAGCAGCTGGGTAGGGAGTGGATGAGGAGAGGTAGAGAATGAGTGAATGGAGCCAGTGAACGGGCCAACAGAACTGAGCTGGGTGGCACATGAGAGAGAAGGGTAGTAATTTGTGGCCCCTGTCAGCCAGCAGTGAGTTAGTTTCCCTCCTGGAGAAAATTAAAGGGTAGATGAAAGTGTGCTCACTTGGGGAGAGCAATGTACTGCTCTTCCCACACCCCAAATTAGTGTCTGTGTTTTGTATATTATCCCCCCATCCAAAAAATCTAGTGTGTATTACAGAGGAAGCAACTGTGACTCACATTTATTCTCCAGTGATATGTGGTATGCAGGTGTTAGTTTGTTACTTTCACATTAGCTGGGGAGAAGGGGAGAGAGCAGACAACTAGCTTTTTAAATAATGCCTTCCTTTATGATAACTCAATGCTGGGAACATGTCCACTAATTTCTCCTAACCCATGAGTCACTGTCAGATTCTGTACCCTTCTACTTGACTAGAGAGGACACAGTAGTGAGTATAGCTGACACAACTCTTGGTTCTATCATTAGTAATACTCTCTGAAAGTAATTCTCACATATTCAGGGGGCACATCTTAGTGTTAAAAATGTTTGATCATGGACAGGAATGGAGGATGTGGGCACCATAATATGGTTCAGCGATATTACTTTGCTTTCCTCTGACTGCACGTTTTGTGAATACCAGGCACTTGGATAAATTTTTGAGCCCTTTGGCATTCTCTTGGTCCTGAGGCTTCAAAAGTGAACTGTCTCAGCTGAAAAAAACCCATAGGTATAGAGTGTATGCATACATACCTCATCTGGAGCCTGTGTGTACCGGCCTTCTCTCTTGCCACAGCTGGGGGGAAGTAGGATGAAGCTAACAGGATGATACTACAGTGGTTGCTTAGTGTCTGTGTCTCATATACACAGGCCATGTCAACGCTACAGAATTACGTCGACCATTGGCATACAGCCACTGCAGTTATTAAATTGCTTGTGTGCAAACATACTTGGCTCCTTGAGTCATTTGTGCGAGTACTCACCAAGAGCACTTGCATCGATTGTATAGTGAGTGTGGGGCATTGTGGGAGAGCTCCTGAAAGCCAGTAACAGTCGACATAAGCAAGGCAGTGTCTCTGCTGACACTGAATCGACCTAATTACATCAACCTTGACTTCTCTCTGGGCAGTGTATTACTAAATCAGTGTAGAGAGGTACTTATGTCAGCGGGAGCTAAATTTAACTGAAGACACTTCTACAGCTAGGTCGATGCGAGGCAGCTTACATGGACCTAACCTTGTAGTGTAGACCATGGCACACAGTGACAGAATGAGCAAACATACACATCTAATTGAATAAAACTGGTTGGACGGAGTCCCAGGTAAAAAGCAAAGCTAGACAAAGTTAGACAACAACCTGCCACTGGCCTTTAAGAAATAGTGACAGACACAATTATGTATTACCTAGACACACAGATGTAAGCCAGAATCTCCCACTGGTGACTGTGAACTAGCAAACTCCTACAAAAGTTGCTATTCCTACAATTGGCCCATTTACACAGCAGAAGATATGGTCCCATGAGATCAGGGTGTCTCACTTTGAATCGCAAATAAGGAAGACCACCCCAGAGGCTGTGCAAAGAACTCATTTTTTCACAATTCATCAAGTAACTTCAGGGACCAAGTAAATTCAGTAAAATTGAGATTTGGTTAATAAAAAAAAAATACAAAAATTGATGATTGACGCATTTTCCCAACCAGAATGACATTTTGAAATCAAGACTTTCTGCAGGACAGTGTCAGGACAATGCTGATTTCTATTAAAATTTTGTTTTGAAAAAAATAAAAACATTTTGACTGTGTCTAAATGTTTCATTTTTCATTTATTGAAATGGAGAGTTTTATTTTTTCCAATCCAATTGACCGAAAATTATTTCATTGTGGTGGAATTTTTGACTTTTGCTTTTGTTCTGATTTGGAATGAAAAGAAATTCAAAATGTTGCAGCTGCCTGTGGAATGGAAATTCCAAGTTTGACCAGCACTATGTGGGCCCTTTTTTTTTTTTTTTTTTTAAGCTCTGTCTCAAAGTCACTGTGAGACTTTGGGCAATTCAGTTAGAACAGTGACCTGCCTTTTTGACAGCATACAGGGAAGTAAAGTTACTTGCAATTCACAATGTTGGGAAAGTTAGGTTGAGAGCAGCATCTATGGGACTTACTTCCTTTCAAGTAAATGGAAGGATGGACCCTTAGCTTTGCCCCTTCTCCTCATATGTCAGCAAGTGCAGCTGTGATGGTGCAGAGGCGGAAATAATATGCTATGAAAGTAGTCAAGTAACAGATTATTTGTGTCCCTGAAGCAACGGGAGAAACAGAGAGGGAATTGTGAATGTAAGAGTCATAATCCCATCCCTTTTAATGCCCACTCCACAGAGCAGATTGTGGCATAACATTTGGCTTGACATAGGGTGCTCTTTTATACCAAGGTGAGAGATTTCATACATAAGATGTTTGGGGCCCTGGATGCTGCACTCACTTGTTGAAATGGTCTAAGAGCAGAATACCCTTTGTTTGTTTGTTTTATTAGTTCTAAGATTCTTTCTTTGTCTTGAGGGACCAATATATCCCTTTCTCTCTTTGCTTTTCCAACATCATTTTCTCAGTTTCTGATTGCTTACATTCAGGGTCTTGGATACTGCTGAAAAAATGCTTATTTCATCAATGCGGGGAAAGGAAATGGACTGAAAAGCATTCATGTGCACTGCATGAGGCAGAGTAATACAACCTATTTGTCAAGAATGCCCGCCTCCCCCAGCAATGTAACATGGTATATTATTGGGTCAAAATTCTATGATTTTGACCCAATAGCATGAAATTCCTGAGTAGAGGGAACTGTAAAAGCCTTTCAACTTAACTTGCTTATGTGCTTAAGTCTGTATTGTATAGAATATTTTAAGACACATCTAATACTCAGATTATTTCCAAACAATATTTTTGTGTAAAAAAAAAGTTAGGATTAAACATGTTTTATTTGATTCCAGTTAATGCAATTACTTTTTTAGAGTATTTTCCTTACATGCTTCCAGATTAGAAACATAGAATCATAGAATATTAGGGTTGGAAGAGACCTCGGGAGGTCATCTAGTCCAATCTCCTGCTCAAAGCAGGACCAGCCCCAACTACATCATCCCAGGCAGGGCTTTGTCAAGCCGGGCCTTAAAAACCTCTAAGGATGGAGATTCCACCACCTCCCTAGGTAACCCATTCTAGTGCTTCACCACCCTCCTAGTGAAATAGTGTTTCCTAAAATCCAACCTAGACCTCCCCCACTGCAACTTGAGACTCCTTGTTCTGTCATCTGCCACTACTGAGAACAGCCGAGCTCTATCCTCTATGGAACCCCCCTTCAGGTAGTTGAAGGCTGCTATCAAATCCCCCCTCACTCTTCTCTTCTGCAGACTAAATAAGCCCAGTTCCCTCAGCCTCTCCGAGTAAGTCATGTGCCCCCGCCCCCTAATCATTTTCATTGCCCTCTGCTGGACCCTCTCCAATTTGTCCACATCCCTTCTGTAGTGCGGAGACAAAAAGTGACTGCAATACTCCAGGTGTGGCCTCACCAGTGCCGAATAGAAGAGAATAATCACTTCCCTCGATCTGCTGGCAATGCTCTTACTAATACAGCCCAATATGCTATTGGCCTTCTTGGCAACAAGGGCACACTGCTGACTCATATCCAGCTTCTCGTCCACTGTAATCCCCAGGTTCTTTTCTGCAGAACTGCTGCTTAGCCAGTCAGTCCCCAGCCTGTAGCTGTACATGGGATTCTTCCTTCCTAAGTGCAGGACTCTGCACTTGTCTTTGTTGATTGGCTTGGTTATTCTGCAGTCATGAATCCTGTATAGAATACTCTGTCAACACCCAGTCCATGCACAACTTCTTTATTTCATCTTATGTTCCAGGCTCCATCCTGTCCATTGTTATTTTGTCCATTGTAAATTGTTTCCTGGGTGTTCCCCCTATTTTGTTTCCAGCCTGTTGATCCATTTACCTCTCTAATCCTGTCTCCCAAGAAATGAGGCCTCACCCTGCTTTTGTTCTTCTTTTTTATATTAGCAATTGTTTTCTTTTGCATTATATTAAGTGTTTTGTGCTTTTTTTTCTTAAATTCACTATTTAGCAATACAGTTTTAAGAATATTGTAGTTGTAATTATTTGAACCACCGTTAATACTTGGTTTTGAGCATAAACCAAGGAGCAGAGGCTCACCTCCTTTGGTATAGCCCACCTGGGTGTAATTTCACCCCGTGAGATTGTTTTGTTTTTAAAGCATTTTCTGGTAATTTTATCTTTGCTTTTATTTTAATTACATTATAAAAAAAGCTTGTACTAGCTATAATTGTATTCATTACCACCGGAAACTTAGATGTAAAACAGAACATAGGCCAATTAAAATAACATTCCCTGGTCAATACCAGAAGTGGTTCTTTTTAGCCACCGCACAATACTTGCCATTTTCAGTATCAGTATAAATACATAAACAGTCATTGGGTCAGAGAGAGAGAGAGACGTTGCAGTCCAGGGGCTTGGGACTGGGAGCCAGGAGACCCAGGGTCCAGTCCCTCTGTTCCAATCACTCTTTATTTATTTATCCACAGTGGAACAGCTTTAACAGGAGACGGTGAGGAAGCCCTAGAGCAGAATATCCCATAGCTCAGTTGTTTAAACAGTCTTCTGTGAAGCAGCAGACCCACATTCAAATCCTCTTTTGCCGACAGCGAAGGGGGAATTGAACCTGGATCTCGGATATCCCCAGTGAGAGTGCTAACCACCAGGATAAAAATTCTAAGGTGGGCACTACTGGGACCACTACCCTTGCTTTGTGTGGAGCAAAGCAGGCACTTAATTCATTCCCACAAGAAATGCCTGAGTCCAGGAGATGGGTTCCATTTGTGTATCTCTAACAGTGATAGGCACCTCCCTGTAGCCCAAATTTAGGTGCCTATCTTTGTTAAGCCCGCCCCTTTCACTCATGCCTCTTGTTGGTGTCTCCCATTGGCTAGCTTAGACGGCTCCCCGCCTAATGCGCCGGCTTCTGTGGATTGCATTCTTAGTTACCTATCACCCCCCCTTGATTGTACAGGGGGTCTAGGCACCTAACTCGGCTTTCTGGGTTCCAGTCTTGTTCCTGTGATTTTTTTCCCCCTAGGAACCTAAAAGTTAGACATCATGAGATTCAGGATTGCAATGCCTAAGTCCCTTTGTGGATCCCACCTTTCCGTCTAGTCTTATGTCGAAACCTGTGTATACTAAGTACATCTCGGGACAAAAATGTTGTGTACAGTAAGTGATTTTGCTTTTGTTGCTGGATCCATTACACCAGTTCAGTCAACCACATACACATGTATGTATATCTCTTTCTTTGAGCAATATCTCTCTTTCCCTTGTTTTCACTCCACATCCAAGTCTTCACTAGCATCCACCCACAATGATCTGTTGTTACATTTCCATTATGTGTTGCAATAATCAAATTGCAATTGTGCCCTGGTGAGTTCATATTTTTTGTCATCTTGCACAGCCACAAAGCATCATGTACATCTATTATATTGCCACTTACTTAGCACAATAGATGATGCCTCTGTACAATAAGTATAGTGAAAGCAGGATATTTACCACTTACAGGAGTTACACTTACTACAGATTTCTAGCATTTCCCATTCTGAGTATAAAGAATACCAAAAACAACATGGTAAAAGTATAATAAAAATGAATTTATAATAGTGTTCACTGGATACCACTTCAATATATAAATAAAAACAATAATCCAGATTAAAACAATTCCTACAAATATTATGCAGGGTTGTAATTCACATCTACAAAGTACATGTCAGCCAATATGTGTGTTTAGTCTTTATTGTTCACTCATAAAATGCTTTATGATACATATTTTGTATATAATTATTCATTGCCTAATCTCATTTAACAAAATTAAATCTTGGGAGGTATGTTAGTAATGTTGTTGTACTTTGTATTTGGAACATCTTTATCGTAGATTTCACGGGTGTCACTTACAAATCATGGGAAGATTTTTGAACGCGTGCAACATGATGCTGAGACTTTCAAAATAATTATCTCAAACACTGTGATCTCACTCAGCTTCTTTGTTAAATGTTAACATATTAAATCTAGACATAATTAGATGCATATAATTCCAAATTTAGTCATCCTGAGATCTTCCTCTGATGTTACTGAAAGCCCTATACTGCATTTTATGTGATATCCAGTAATGAGATTCTATTGCAGCTTCCAATTAGTGTCAACAAATTAAATGTGGCTTTCATGAAGTATTTTTATCAAGCAAATTACAAGAAAAGATGCAAGAATACATTTGCATTCCAAGTTTGTGGCTTATAAAATAAAAAGCAGCTGTTGTGCAAACTTTTACACATAGGTAAAATAGGCTTATGATTACTTAAATTAATACCTGTGCAGTGGGACAGAATCAAGTATTTTAAAAGTTTAGCAATTATATTTTATATATTTTATTATATATGAATACAAATTGATGTGCTATGTTAATTTTTTGATGTATGCAAATAGTGTTTATTGTTTTTTAATTTATTTGCATGGCCAGATTGCAAATTCACTGCACAATTAACAAGACAAAACAAGAACACAACACCGTTAAGCACATGATAGAAATAGAGCTGGATGTTTTTTTTAATATATTTATTTATATTTTTATTTTTTTGGTAACCAGAAAATTTGCCCCAAACTACATTTTTGGATGCTACCAAAATGATTTACAAATTCAGGTCAATCTCAGTAAATAGTTTTGGCCAGAAAAAAAAAAACCTGAAGGGAAAAACTTGTGGATACTTTCTAACCACTTTGTCCCAAGATTTTTACAACAAGCCACTTTCATTCAAAAATATAATTTTGAAATAAAATGTCCATTCAAAATTAGTGTTTTGAAAATACATACATATACTAGGGTGACCAGATGTCCCGATTTTATAGGAACAGTCCTGATTTTTGGGTCTTTTTCTTATATAGGCTCCTATTACTCCCCACCCCCGTCCCGATTTTTCACACTTGCTGTCTGGTCACCCTAACATATACTCACGTTTTTAATATGAAATGTGGATTCAAAATCTTCAATGTTCTAAATGGTTTGTTTGATCTGAACAATGTTGTTTTTTTTCTATTACAGCTGGAATGAGGCGGGAAATCAATTTCAATTCAAAACAAACTGAATTTATAAGATATTTTGGTTAGGCTTCCAGAAAAAAATAAAGTATTCACTCAGCTCTATCACAAACATGGAAAGAGGGAAAGCTATTCATTTGAATGCAATAAACAGCTATACAGATTTAAGATGAAATACTTATTTTAAAAGCACATCATCAAGTCCTCTAAAATCTTTGACTGAAAACGAATCAGTACTAAGTTTCCCAGTTTCCAAGTTTGAGCTGCTTCTTTCTAAATATTTTGTCGGAATTGTTTTAGTATCCCTAAACCTTTTGCAGAAATTAAACACAAAGCAGCAGATTCCCTTCTGCCCCAGAGCTTTGCTCAGTGCAGATGATGTGGGGGCAGGATGTCTGGGAGCTTGTAGTTCCTCCACATGAATGGTGCAAGGGACCCCTGATCAATTAAGAATTGAGTCCTAAATATTGTGCTCTTTCAGGTTGTTAGCAAAAAATTGAGGAAGGCTTGAAAACAACAGACTTCAGGATGTCAGGTTTCAGAGTAGGTTGGTCACTTGTTGGAGGTCACATGATTAATGTCACATGATATTCTGGTTCTCTTATTGACAGACTCCATCCCTCCAGGGTCAATCAGACTCCATGGAGAGTGAAAGAAGTCATTTTCATTTGGCTTCTCTGAAGATGAGTACTTACATGAGTGAGCACTCTGCTAAGTAACTATTTTCAAACTCTCAAATTGTTCTCCCCACTCAGTTCTCTTGCAGGTAATGGGCTAATACACATTATGCTTATTACAATTCCCTTCATTAGTGGGATTTATTATTTGATATTTCTCCATTACTAAGGCCTGGTCTACAATGAAACTTCAATTCAACATAGCTATGGTGCTTAGGGGTGTGAAAAATCTACATCCCTGAGAGTGATAACTCTGATGAGCTAATCCCTGCTGTAGCTAGGTCGAAAGAAGAATGTTTCCATTGACCTAGCTACCATAGTTCAGGGAGGTGGCATTCCTACAGCAACAGCAAAATCGCTTCCATTTCTGTACACTGTGTCTACACTATGGGGTTATGCCACCATAGCTACTGTGCTGATCCCTAAGAGCAAACAAATTTCCTCTGCTTTTCCTTTGTGAAATGGCACTGGTTTCAATGAGACTACTTGCATGAGCGAGTGCTGAGCAGTGAGAGTAAGGTCCCACAGATTGGCCCTTTATGAATACAGAGAACAGTTCATGTGTCAATCTCAAAAGCACATAAAGCCTACATTACAGATCAGTCAAACTTTTCAGATTTATTATGTTTGTCTTAAGATTTTGGCCTGAGAGAGGAGTAAATCAGACCCCAAAATTTTAGTCATTTTCTATCACTATAAACCTAACCACTAACCTATACATTCTAAGTAGTGATGTGCAATTTTGATTTTCTTCTCCATACTTGTCCTATTTAAAGGAAGCAGAAAGAAATCTTGAATCTCCGGCCCCATCTTCAGGCACCACAGACCTTTTAAAAATAATTAAGTTAATGGAGATATCCTATCTCCTAGACCTGGAAGGTCATTGAGTCCAGCCCCCTGCCCTCACTAGCAGGACCAAATACTGATTTTGCCCCAGATCCCTAAGTGGCCCTCTCAAGGACCTAACTCATAACCGTGGGTTTAGCAGACCAATGCTCAAACCACTAAACTATCCCTCCCCCCAAACATTACTTTCCTCAACCATTACCCTCAGAGAATGGACCTTGAAGGTTTATTACTTAACTTTTGTTTAAAGAACAAAATATTAAAAGATCTTTCACTGCTCAAATGCTCTATTATATCAGCCTACCAAACCCACTCCCTTATGGAGTTTTTGGTCCAAATTCACCATGGTCTAATTTAGCTTTCGTTGGCCTAGACCAGTGTTCCAGACTGTGGGTTGCAACTCCCAGGAGGGATGCAAAAGGGTGGGACAAGAGACATCAAAGAGAAGGGGTAAGGAGCAAGGGCAGAGGATAGGCACTCTGGGAGGACTGTGGTTGGCAGCCAAGTCCCACCTTGCCTGCCAGACCCTTCTGCCAGAACTTGCAGCACCTCCTCTTGGTGCTGCAGGAAGCCTTGAGCCAGCAGGGGGGAAGTTAGGGAGCAGAGATCCATGGATCCAACTGTGGAGAGGCTGGTCTCTGCTGGGGACAGCAGAGTGCAATGGCTGGTGGTGCTGAAAGGAACCTCCCAACCTAACAATGAGCTGTGGTGCAGGGAAGAGAGATTCTGTGATGCCACAGCTGCTGGGGCAAGGGTGGTCCTGCCTGCACCAGGCTGCAATGGTAACTCCCTCCTGAATAATCCACCCCCGCAAAAAAAAAATCTAAACTGGAGCCAGAGCCCCTGAGGAGTGAGGAGTTGGGTCATGTTAATAAAAGTTATTCCAAATGAAGTTGTGGCATTTAAGAATTTGGGAAACGCTGACCTAGACCCTGGTACAGGCCCTGTGGAGTCATGGAGGTTACTGCGTTAAAATCTGGCTGCAACTTGTACTCTACTGAGGGGTTCACAGTGAAGCCACAAAAGTTGCTAGTTTTGACCAGGAAAGAGAGGTTATTCATCCTGTGCAGTAGCTGGAGTTTTGACATATGCACCCTATGGGTGGTTCACTTCTGGTGCTCATGCTCCCGATAAGCCTTTGAATGGAGATCTTTGCTAGCAGTGCCTATTTGGCCTGCACATGCGGGCCAGATATGCTCATGCCCTGTACTGAGGATATATAGAGCTGCCCAGGTAACCCACCCTACTTCCTTCTCTACCACATAGTTCCATGAGAAGGAACTCTGAAGCAGAAGGGAGGAAGAAAGGATAGCAGAGCACCCATAAGGGGACACATATCAAAGAACTCCAGTTACTGCACAAGGTGAGTAACCTCTCCTTCTTTGTGTAGCATCCTTATAGGTGCTCCACTTCAGGTGCTTTCTAGTAGTAACCCCAAAGGAGGAGTAGGCTTCAGAACTGGATCTATCACTGAAGTAAGGACTACCATAACAACAGGAGAATCTCATCAAGAGGTATATATTAGAGTGTTGTGACTGAAAATATGTGGACTGAAGCTCATGTTGCTGCTTTGCAAATTTCAGTAATTGGAACATTTAACAGTGCCAGGGAGGCAGCCTGGAATCTTGTTGAACAGGCCATGACTTTTGAAGGCGACTGAATATTGGAAATCTGGTAACAAAAAAGAATACAACTGGAAACCCACTTTGAAAGTCTCTAGGTAGAAAGTGTGGATCCTTTGAATCTGTCTATAACTGAAATAAACAGTCTGGGATACTTTCTGAATGGCTTAGTTCTGTCCAAATAGAAGGTTAATAATGCAGTTCTAACATTCAACGTATGGAGGGCAGCTCCCTCTCTAGAGTAGTGAGGCTTTGGAAAGAACACAGGTAGGTAGATAACTTGGTTAATGCTGAAACTGGGGATATTGTAAGTATGAACTTGTGATGTGAGCATAATGACATCTCATCACTGAAGAAAACTGAAGGGAGGATCAGTCATTAATGGTCCTAGTTCCAATCCTGTATGCTGTTTTCACAGATAACTACACCAGAAAACACTTAGCTAAGAGCTCAAAAGGAGGTTTCATAAGATCATTAAAGACCAAGTTCAAATCCCATATAGGAGTAGGTTCTCTAATTTGGGGGGGGAAGTACCTAATGCCTTGATAAATCATGTCACTGTGGAATTGGCAGAAACTGAAAATCCTTAAACTAGGTAATGAAAGGCTGTAATAGCTGCCAAATGGACTCTGATGGACCTCTATAGAAAGACCTGACTTCTTGAAATCTAACAGGTAATCAAGAACTGCAGAGAGGGAAGAATGAACAGGAGAAAACTAATTCTGGGTGCATCAGTGGTGAAATGTCTTTCATTTCTGAAGATAATTTTTTTTCTAGTATAGCTCTTTCTGCTGTTTAATAAGATCTGTTTTACCTCTGCTGAACAGGAAACCTCTATCCCCAAGAACCATCCAGAAGCCATGTTCTGAGTCAAGGAATAGTCACACACTAAAAAGGTTACAAGAAATGGAAGCTTGGCTAAATGACCAGGAAGGAGTATAAAGATATCGCTCAGGCATGCAGGAGTGAAATCAGGAAGGCCAAATCACACTTGGAGTTGCAGCTATGTTAAGAGTAACAAGACGGGTTTCTTCAGCTATGTTAGCAACAAGAAGAAAGTCAAGGAAAGTGTGCACCCTTTACTGAATGAGGGAGGCAACCTAGTGACAGAGGATGTGGAAAAAACTAATGTACTCAATGCTTTTTTTATCCTGTCTTCATGAACAAGGTCAGCTCCCAGACTGCTGCACTGGGCAGCACAGCATATGGAGGAGATGACCAACCCTCTGTGGAGAAAGAAGTGGTTCAGGACTATTTAGAAAAGCTGGACAAGCACAAGTCCATGGGGCCGGATGAGCTGCATCCAAGGGTACTAAAGGAGTTGGCAGATGTGATTGCAGAACCATTGGCCATTATCTTTGAAAACTCATGGTGATCGGGGGAGGACCTGGATGACTGGAAAAAGGCTAATGTAGTGCCCATCTTTAAGAAAGGGAAGGAGGATCCAGGGAACTACAGGCCAGTCAGCCTCACCTCAGTCCCTGGAAAAATCATGGAGCAGGTCCTCAAAGAATCAATTCTGAAGCACTTTGAGGAAAGGAACGTGATCAGGAACAGTAAGCATGGATTCACCAAGGGCAAGTCATGCCTGACTAACCTAATTGCCATCTATGATGAGATAACTGGCTCTGTGGATGAGGATATTTGAGCATAAGCTTTCTTGGGCTACAGCCTACTTCATCGGATGCATGTAGTGAAAAATACAGTAGGAAGATTTATATATATATATATATATATATATATATATATATATATACAAAGAGAACATGAAACAATGGGTGTTACTATACACACTATAAGGAGAGTGATCAGTTAAGGTGAACTTTTATCAGCAGGAGAGAAAAAAACTGTTTGTAGTGGTAATGAAAAAATGGCAATTGACAAGGAGATATGAGGAACTGGGCGGGGGGGGAATAAACATGGGAAAATAGTTTTACTTTGTGTAATGGCCCAGCCACTCCCAGTCTTTGTCCAAACCTAATTTAATGGTGTCCAATTTGCAAATAAATTCCAATTCAGCAGTCTCTCTTTGGAGTCTGTTTGACGTTTTTTTGTTGTAATATTGCCACTTTTAGGTCTGTAATCAAGTGGCCAGGGAGACTGAAGTGTTCTCCAACTGGTTTTTGAATGTTATAATTCTTGACGTCTGATTTGTTTCCATTTATTCTTTTACGTAGAGACTGTCCGGTTTGGCCAATTTACATGGCAGCGGGGCATTGCTGGCACATGATGGCATATATCACATTGGTAGATGTGCAGGTGAACAAGCCTCTGATAGTGTGGCTGATGTGATTAGGTCCTATGATGGTATCCCCTGAATAGATATGTGGACAGAGTTGACAACGGGCTTTGTTGCAAGGATACGTTCCTGGGTTAGTGTTTTTGTTGTGTGGTGTGTGGTTGTTGGTGAGTATTTGCTTCAGGTTTGGGGGCTGTCTGTAAGCAAGGACTGGCCTGTCTCCCAAGATCTGTGAGAGTGATGGATCATCCTTCAGGATAGGTTGTAGATCCTTGATGATGCGCTGGAGAGGTTTTAGTTGGGGGCTGAAGGTGATTGCTAGTGGCGTTCTGTTACTTTCTTTGTTGGGCCTGTCCTGTAGTAGGTGACTTCTGGGTACTCGTCTGGTTCTGTCAATCTGTTTTTTCACTTCAGCAGGAGGGTATTGTAGTTGTAAGAACACTTGATAGAGATCTTATAGGTGTTTATCTCTGTCTGAGGGGTTGGAGCAAATGCGATTGTATCGTAGAGCTTGGCTGTAGACAATGGATCGAGTGGTGTGGTCTGGATGAAAGCTGGAGGTATGTAGGTAAGTACAGCAGTCAGTAGGTTTCTGGTATAGGGTATCAAGGATGTTGCTAGTGGTACCTGCCTGTCTGATGGTGCTAGTACTGAAGATGCTGGCCTCCAAGGTTCCAGTGTTGCACTGTGGGGTTACCAGTTGAGGTACCAGAGTCTGTAATGAAAAGTCTGATGATGATCCAGATTTTTTTTTTTCAGGCAGAGTTTTTGGGTCTCTGCTGGAACAGTCATGCTTAGTTGGTACTACCAGAAAATTTTAGTACCAAGATAGGTGTGAGTTTTGGCGAATCTTGAGGTTTTCATCAAGTTCCTAGTACTGAAAACACCTGGGGCCTCAGTGGTACCCTTACTGGGATATGAGGTTTCCAGCAAAGAAATAACACATCCAAAAATAATAGTATAACAAAGGTGGGATTTTATTAGGAGCAGGAAAATAGGATCTGGGGAAGGAAAAGGTTAGTAAGAACTAACATCAACAAATCAATATAATTTCTCACCTCCCAGCACTCACAACTCTTCCCAACCCTTAGCTTCCTCCCTAGCACATTTCCAGGCATATGGCATGCTGAGGATGACTCCAGAGATGAGTGCTGCAGTTCTATGAACATTGGCTGGTTTAAATGACAAGGGACAGGGGGAAAGAGAGGGTCCTTTCCTGTCTCCTTGGTGTGTAGTCCTAGGACAGTCTTGGCTGGCTCTCAGTAGCTGGCACTAGTTTGGATCTCTGCCACTCTGGATGCTGGCCTCTGCAGGGATGGAACTGTCTGGTTCATGCACTAGATCCCACAGCAGTTCAAAGACCAACTTTGTGTGAAGGGGGAGTGTGGCACTGTACCTCAAAGCAGCTCCCTGGAACCCCCATATTCACCACTGTCATATAATTATTATATGTTTTGTACAAAGTATGCCTTGTGAGGTATCATTTTAAAAGTCTTGATCTGTTGTATATAACTATCCTGTTGGATTGTACATGCTATCATTGTATGTGAAGTTTTGAAATTTTGCTATGTGTTTTTGTTACCGACAGGACCAACAAGAGGGGGAGGAAGCCGGTACAAATTACCGGGGCCTGGTGGTCCAGAAGGGGGCCCAGGGCCCAGCTTCCCCAGCTGCCCCCCCCCTCATAGGCCCCATTTAGCCAGTCCGCCCTTGCTGGGGGGCCCGAAAAAAAATTTCACCGGGGCCCGAACCCGCTCTTGGCAGCCCTGGTTACCGAAATACGTTGTAAGGTTGGGAACACCCACAACCAGCCTTTCAGATATAACAGTGGAATAGCCAGACAGCGGTTAATGGCTCACCAACAACCACCAAGGAAAGAATCCACTATCCCAACAACTATATGGAGACTTCTCAGAGAGAACACGTAGACAATGGAGACCGCTTGACCCATGTCATAGCAAAAGATCTTTCCAGCAAGCAGGGAGAAACTATAAAAGAGGGGAGGTGACATCATGACTTTGCCTCACTCCCCCCACAACTCAACTGGAAACAAGTCTGGAGGACAAAAACTTTGAACTGGGGAGGGTGGTCCCAGGCTGAAAAAGAGTTCTAACCTGTGTATTGAGGAATTATACCATCTGTCATACTGCTTGAATCAAATCCTGTTACTTTGTAGAACTCAGACTGTGAATTTACTTTTATTTCTTAGGTAACGAACTTTGAGCTCTATGCTTACTACTTATAATCACTTAAAATCTATCTTTCCGTAGTTAATAAATCTGTTTTATTTTATCTAAAACAGTGTGTTTTGGTTGAAGTGCTTGGGAAATCTGCTTAGGTTACAAAGGCTAGTGCACGTCTACTTTTCCTTGTAGAGCTGGTGAACTTAATGAACTAACACTAGTTAGGCTTCTGACCAGTGCAGGACAGTATAGTTCTGGGGTGCAAGTCTGGGGATCTGGGAGAGTTGGCTGAAGCCTCTCTACTGTTGGTTCATGAGTGGCTGGGGAAAGCATTCATGTAACTCAGTTGGGTTTGTCTGTGGATGTGGATGTCTGTGTAAGAGCAGTACTTGCCAAAAGTTTATGACTTGACACAGCATCACAGGATGAGAGGGACATCCCCAATTGGTGGGACAGAGGTCAGCAGTCTCACAGTTCAGATTGCACCCCAGGAACCCTGTAACAGGGAGTTATTCAGAGACTCCCTGAGCTGCCTTACTTCTTTCTCAGCTCCTCAAAACAGAAACAAAACCTAATCTCTATGCCTGAGGCTAGGTCTACACTATTGGGGGGGGGGGGTCGATTTAAGATACACAAATTCAGCTACGTGAATAGCGTAGCTGAATTCGACGTATCCGAGCCGACTTACCCCGCTGTGAGGACGGCGGCAAATCGACCACCATGGCTCCCCCGTCGACGGCACTTACTCCTACCTGGGCTAGGGGAGTACACGTGTCGATTCGGGGATCAATTGTCGCGTCCCGTCTACCTGCCGATCCAGGCAGGTAGTGAAGACAAGCCCTGAGTCTACTCCCAATGAGGGAATGAGCAGCCCTGGCTCATCATTGAAACAGCAAACTGCTTGTCCATATCACCCCTTGCAGAAGCCTCCCTATTGGCCTCAGAAGTTTTCAGTCCATTCTGTTCCCACACCTGACTCCAAGCATGCTGGGGAACAGGGATATGTGTAAGGGAGGAGAGGGGGAAGGAGAACAGCCCCTCCCCCAATCCGCAGGGACCCAGAACTCCTCTGAGGCAAGTGTGGAGAGAGTGAGCTCCTCTGGTCCCAGGCCCAGGCAGGATATGACAGCTTCTCCGGCCCTGGGACCACAGGGGGAGATCCAGATCCTCTGGCTATCAGGAAAGAACGAGCTCCTCTATCTGCCAGGGGAGAGGCAGCTCTCCCCTGTGGCTGCAGGGGAATGGGGGGAAAGCCAGCTCCCCCAGTCCCAGGGCTGAGGTGGAGAGAGGCAGCTCCTCTAGCCACAAGGGCATGGGAGAGGCAGGCCGTGCCCCACCAAAAGCAGCTAAATTTTTATTCCTGTGTACTCCCCTGTTGGGAAGTGGTGTCAGAGGGCTCTGGTAGCCATTAGTGTTATAATCCATATTGTTTTAGGACACCCTAGAGGTTCAGTGCAGAATTCCAAGAGCTGGCAAATTACAAGCAGAATTTGCACAATTAACACACAGAGGGGACAGTAAATCCAGACTCTCCTATTAAAAAAGAAACTACAAAAATACCACATTTGATTGAAATTAAACACAATTCCTTTATCATTTGTTCATGTATATGAACAGTCAGAGTAATTTTCTTTGCCAAATATGTTAGTTTGCCATACTAATTTCCTAAAACACTCAAGGCACCAAAGCCCCATGAGGGAAATCTGTTGTGATGCAAGAACTTGCCTGCTAGTCAGTCACCAATGGAGGGAGTAAATGACATCATAGCTGTCCCCTACAGTGTCAGGAGCTGAAGAAAGTTCACTGAGAGCCTTTCTGGGGGCATGGTGTGTGTGCGTTTATGCCATTTACTGGAGACTTTCCTCTGATAGAAACAGTATTATAACAACTCAAATCTTAAACACTTCACTGACAGTGTGAAGTTATGAGTCCAGAACTAACAGTGGTGTGAGGTGATCAAAAAGGCAAAACCCTTCAGGTCACCTTTATGCACGGAGACCTAATTAACAGTTAAGTTATCCAACTGAAAATAAGACCAATAATTCCAACAAAACCCATGAAGTCATGCTGGCTAGAACAGAATTACTATTATAAATCAGGGGAGTACAGCTGTCTCTGATTGGTGAACTTCAGCGCATGAGAGGCCCTCTAATTTAGCAGAGAAAAAATGAGGCCTCTCATGCATGAATTTGGGATCAAACTGAATGGACTTCAAAAGTGTGTGTGTGTGTAATGAAAGGGAGAATGGGGATGGGAGGATTAGGGTAGATAGTTCAAGATAGAGATGTCATCAACTGAGCAAAAAATAACAAATGACTTTTCCAGCTTTGCTCCTAGTTCTATAGCCTTTATTCATAGATTCATAGATTATAGGACTGGAAGGGACCTCGAGAGGTCATCGAGTCCAGTCCCCTGCCCGCATGGCAGGACCAAATACTGTCTAGACCATCCCTGATAGACATTTATCTAACCTACTCTTAAATATCTCCAGAGACGGAGATTCCACAACCTCCCTAGGCAATTTGTTCCAGTGTTTAACCACCCTGACAGTTAGGAACTTTTTCCTAATGTCCAACCTAGACCTCCCTTGCTGCAGTGTAAACCCATTGTTTTTGGTTCTATCCTTAGAGGCTAAGGTGAACAAGTTCTCTCCCTCCTCCTTATGACACCCTTTTATATACCTGAAAACTGCTATCATGTCCCCTCTCAGTCTTCTCTTTTCCAAACTAAACAAACCCAATTCTTTCAGCCTTCCTTCATAGGTCATGTTCTCAAGACCTTTAATCATTCTTGTTGCTCTTCTTTGGACCCTTTCCAATTTCTCCACATCTTTTTTAAAATGCGGCGCCCAGAACTGGACACAATACTCCAGCTGAGGCCTAACCAGAGCAGAGTAGAGCAGAAGAATGACTTCTCGTGTCTTGCTCACAACACACCTGTTAATACATCCCAGAATCATGTTTGCTTTTTTTGCAACAGCATCACACTGTTGACTCATATTTAGCTTGTATAACACTATAACCCCTAGATCCCTTTCTGCCGTACTCCTTCCTAGACAGTCTTTTCCCATTCTGTATGTGTGAAATTGATTTTTCCTTCCTAAGTGGAGCACTTTGCATTTGTCTTTGTTAAACTTCATCCTGTTTAACTCAGACCATTTCTCCAATTTGTCCAGATCATTTTGAATTATGACCCTGTCCTCCAAAGTAGTTGCAATCCCTCCCAGTTTGGTATCATCCGCAAACTTAATAAGCGTACTTTCTATGCCAATATCTAAGTCGTTGATGAAGATATTGAACAGAGCCGGTCCCAAAACAGACCCCTGCGGTACCCCACTCGTTACGCCTTTCCAGCAGGATTGGGAACCGTTAATAACAACTCTCTGAGTACGGTTATCCAGCCAGTTATGCACCCACCTTATAATAGCCCCATCTAAATTGTATTTGCCTAGTTTATCGATAAGAATATCATGCGAGACCGTATCAAATGCCTTACTAAAGTCTAGGTATACCACATCCACCGCTTCACCCTTATCCACAAGGATCGTTATCCTATCAAAGAAAGCTATCAGATTGGTTTGACATGATTTGTTCTTCACAAATCCATGCTGGCTGTTCCCTATCACCTTACCACCTTCCAAGTGTTTGCAGATGATTTCCTTAATTACTTGCTCCATTATCTTCCCTGGCACAGAAGTTAAACTAACTGGTCTGTAGTTTCCTGGGTTGTTTTTATTTCCCTTTTTATAGATGGGCACTATATTTGCCCTTTTCCAGTCTTCTGGAATCTCTCCCGTCTCCCATGACTTTCCAAAGATAATAGCTAGAGGCTCAGATACCTCCTCTATTAGCTCCTTGAGTATTCTAGGATGCATTTCATCAAGCCCGGGTGACTTGCAAGCATCTAACTTTTCTAAGTGATTTTTAACTTGTTCTTTTTTTATTTTATCCGCTAAACCTACCCCCTTCCCATTAATATTCACTATGTTAGGCATTCCTTCAGACTTCTCGGTGAAGACCGAAACAAAGAAGTCATTAAGCATCTTTGCCATTTCCAAGTTTCCTGTTACTGTTTCTCCCTCTTCACTAAGCAGTGGACCTACCCTGTCTTTGGTCTTCCTCTTGCTTCTAATGTATTGATAAAAAGTCTTCTTGTTTCCTTTTATTCCCATAGCTAGTTTGAGCTCATTTTGTGCCTTTGCCTTTCTAATCTTGCCCCTGCATTCCTGTGTTGTTTGCCTATATTCATCCTTTGATATCTGTCCTAGTTTCCATTTTTTATATGACTCCTTTTTATTTTTTAGATCATGCAAGATCTCGTGGTTAAGCCAAGGTGGTCTTTTGCCACATTTTCTATCTTTCCTAACCAGCGGAATAGCTTGCTTTTGGGCCCTTAATAGCGTCCCTTTGAAAAACTGCCAACTCTCCTCAGTTGTTTTTCCCCTCAGTCTTGATTCCCATGGGACCTTACCTATCAGCTCTCTGAGCTTCCCAAAATCTGCCTTCCTGAAATCCATTGTCTCTATTTTGCTGTTCTCCCTTCTACCCTTCCTTAGAATTGCAAACTCTATGATTTCATGATCACTTTCACCCAGGCTGCCTTCTACTTTCACATTCTCAACGAGTTCCTCCCTATTTGTTAAAATCAAGTCTAGAACAGCTTCCCCCCTAGTAGCTTTTTCAACCTTCTGAAATAAAAAGTTGTCTCCAATGCAGTCCAAGAATTTGTTGGATAGTCTGTGCCCCGCTGTGTTATTTTCCCAACATATATCTGGATAGTTGAAGTCCCCCATCACCACCAAATCTTGGGCTTTGGATGATTTTGTTAGTTGCTTGAAAAAAGCCTCATCCACCTCTTCCACCTGGTTAGGTGGCCTGTAGTAGACTCCTAGCATGACATCTCCCTTGTTTTTTGCCCCTTTTAGCCTAACCCAGAGACTCTCAACACTTCCGTCTCCTATGTCCATCTCTACCTCAGTCCAAGTTTAAACCCATTGAATAAAATAATTTTTCTAGGAGCAGCACTGCTTTTCCCATTTTTGTCATCTCAGTTCATCACCCTCACTCTTACATTTGATATCTTTACCTGTTGTGGTTCGTGTACAAGGGTTTGCCGGGGCAGTGGGGAGCCACAATGGCTCACTACCCACTGGTGCTTGGGTACTTCGTCCGGCTGCAGGGTCTCCCTCGGCAGCCCTTGCGGTCCTGGAAGACTCAGTAAGCCCGACCCTGGCTCAGGGCGGGCACCAATGCTACGTCAGGGGCTCAGGCCCTCAGTCAGGGCTGAGCAACCAGCAGGAGTATTTAGCCCAGGCCCTAGGTCAGGGCCGGGAAACAAACGCTGAGTCAGAAGCTCAGACCCTCAGTCAGAGCTGAGCAACAATAGTAGGCCCAAGCCTCAAAAGGCCTGGGAGAGGGGGAGACTGCCACCCACGGGTTGGGTGGCAGGGGGGACGCAGGCCTTCCCACTCCACTGCATTCCAGTCCGGGGCTTTAGCAGTGGCAGAAGACCTGCTGCTGTCAGTGAGGATCCTGGTCGCAACACACTGACTTAGGCTCTGGCAGTGCTGCAGCCAGACTGGGGTCGGCTGCCCCCGGGCTACTTCCACACTCCCCCTCGGGGCCTACCTGGGTCCTGGTGTCAGCCTCTGGGGGATCCAGGACCATGGGTTCGTCAGGGCAGGGATTGATCAGCAGGTCCGGCAGCTCCTCCAGATAGTGGGTGCAGGGCAGGACTGGCGGCTCCTCCGGATAGCGGGCTCAGGGCAGGCCCGGCCAGTCCTGGCAGCTGCCTTGGGCCGCGGGGGTCTTCCTAGTCACGAGTTAGGCTGGAGACATCTGGTCTCTCCGGCGGCTGAGGACTGACTGAGCTGTGAGGGCGAGCTTTTATACTTCCGGGTCGCCGCCTGACCCTCTGAGGGGCGGACTCAGAGATCCCTAGCTCTGCCCACTCCGGCCTTCAGATGGGCTCTTCCCCCTCCGGGGCAGCGGGGAGTCACACGGCCTCACTACAGTTCTGTATTTGTCTAACATAAGGCTAGATAATGTGTTTAAGTCAGAGCTTTCTGCCCTCCAGGAAGTAGGGGAGGAGCAATCCCTGTTCTCCTCTAAATTCAGGAACCAGTTCTGCCTCCCCTCACACTATCACAATTGCATAGACACAAATCTCCCAAGGAGAATAGGGCTCTCATAATGTCCACCCCAATGAGCTTGTAATCTGTATCTGGAAAGTGTATTGCACACGTATGATGCTATGTAAATAATAGGCCACATCCTCAAGGTCCTGATTGAATTCAGAGGGAGTTTCTCCTGAGGAAAACACTGAATTAGAAATAGAATAAAGGATTTCATGGTTTGGTTCAAAAATAATACTAATTTCATTGGGAGTTTTGAGAGCGTGAGGGTAGCAGCCCCCTGCCATTAGTATTACTGGAAGCTCACACAGCTATATAAATAAAATTGCTCAGCTTCTCTACTCCTTCTACCCGTGATCATTAAATAATTTGTTCCACACTCCCTAGCTCCCTAATTATACTTAAATTATGCAAAATATCCTGTGTATTCAATAAATGTTAGATTAGGGTTTGTCAGTTAAATGCTGGTCTGAGAAAGAACTTGCAGAAAATTGGAGCATTCATTGCAAATGTTTAAGATGAAAAAAAATATTGAGACTACTACAAGCAGCTTATTCATTTAGAACATAGATTGTTTAAATGCAAACTGTACATAAATGTATTTGAACAGATGATAGTTTGCTTTAAATTAGTCTGACAGATATCTGTGTGCAAACAATTTTTCATAAGTGCCATGATTTATTATTTACAAGTTGAGCCAAGTCTATTTACAATGCATGTCAGTTTAGAGGTGGGTTGTGCGTTGGAGTCCCACACACACTAAAGGTCCATGTCCCTTTGCCCACAGTAGTGAGAGAGTGCTGTTCCTGTAGCATGTGCCCTTTAGCTGTCCAGAAACCCATCTAACTGGGGGCCAGGCTCATATTATGGGGGGCCAGACTCTGTTGGTTTGGAGGTGTTACAGCTGCTTTGACTCAGCCATTTTGTGCCCTCAAAACAATGGAGGAATCCGTAGTAAGTAATTTACTCTGTTTCCCTATCCTCAGGTTGGAGGAAGTTCCTCAGATTGAAGGGGTATTCTATGGAGAGACCCAGTCAGGATTCTTCCTGTCAGCCTTTCACAACAACTCTAATGTCCAGGGACTGGAACAGAGTCAGGGAGCGTGATAAGAAGTGAAAAGTCAAAGGAACACTATATAGGTGTCACTTGCCTCCTGTAGATCTCCTAAGATTCACAGAGTCGCAAGGTGAGGCCCTAAGCCTTGTGTGTGTGTGTTAAACTTTGCCCCCATTCCCAGCAGAAGAATTCAAAGGAAAATTTCAGTTAGTACCCATACTATTTTTGTGTTATGCCTTTCTTTTATTATCTTTCCTTTGAGACATGAAAAGGATTGGGGAAGGAGGCTAGGCAGGCAACCACAGAAAGAAAGAAATAGATTGTGTAAAGAGGCAGACCTTTTTATGTTTGTGGTATACACACAAGAACATTAGGTAAAACATGACATACTCTTGCTGGAAAGTAGCAAAGCAACACTATTTTGTTTCTTAGATTTCAGAATGATAACACACAAGAACCCCATAACAGGTTGCTCCCTAAGACAGAGAGACACAATTCACCCCACCATGTTCTAGGCTGGCTCTTTCCAGACTGACTCTGATAATACGTTTTCCTACAGAGCCCCTTAGCCTGCAAGTAGGACCAGGGAACCTCCTGCACATAAAGTGACAGCTTGCAATTCTGACAGTCCTCAGTACACTACAACATTAATCATCTGCTACAGGGACCCAAGGCTGTAACACAGGGTAGAGGGAGGGACTGTATTCCCCTACAGCCATCAAGGAAAGGACTGATCAAAGCCCCAGACAAGGGTCATAGGGATTAGTGGGCTTGGAATCCTACCAGAGACCTGGCATAAGGCTGCCACACTGTTATTGAGCTGGACTCTGATCTGCCCCGAAGGCATGGGACTAAGTATCATCTGGCCCGAGAAATCAGTGTTGCAAGAGAGAGGGGAACCACCAACAGATCTCAATGGCTGGCGACCAGGGTGACAAAAAGGAAAAGACCTCTAATGCTATGCTTAGCCATGAGGGGCCATGCTGGCTGGTGATTCATTTGTCAAAGGGCTAGATCCCCAAGTGCATTCTGGGGATGGGGGGCATAGATGGCATTATGCTACCTTTCTGTCCCCACCCATAATCCTGGGGACTGCCAGGGGCCTAAATGGCTTCTGGCATAAATTAGAACAGCTTCAGCTTCAAATTTTCCAGGCGATGTTAACTCCTGAGGAATCACTCCACCAGACAGACTCACCAGAAGGGGCTTATCCCAAGAATTCATGATAACACAGGGCATCATTTAGGAGAATGCAATTGAATGTAACATAATTGAACAAATACAACCTCTATCCTAATCATGGGCCTCCAAAAATCTTCTCTTCTGACGACTGGCAAAATATAAAATTCTGTATGGACCACTGATAGCAAATAAAAAAGTAGGTTACCTTCACCTTGTCATTGGTATGCAAACAGTGTAGGGATATCTTAATTATTGAAACACACAGACTGTTTAATAGTGCTTTGTATAGAAATGTACTGGAACGCTTGACATATACTGTATGCCAGGATTTTTAATTACTTGCAAGTGTGAAACTTGCTATAAGATAATCAATTTGGAGAAGAGTCAAACAGCATTCTAAGAAATGTATCAAAAATCTTAAAATAGGATTTGCTCAAGGATCCCAGAAATGGAGAGATCCTCTCAGTGATATGTATACTCTTCACACAGATAAAAGTCTGGAAAATCTGTATCTCTAAAAATGCCTCCCCACGTTTCAATGGGGGTGTGTGTGGAAGGGAGATTTGACAGGAACAAAAGATAAAAAACCATTGAGGCCCTGGAAGTGTGCAGTCTCAGCTGCTCTGGGACCCTTCCCCCTTGTAGCACTGGAGAGGATGTCAGGATTCAGAGGTGGGCTGAACCCTAAGGACTTAAACTGAAGGCACCCAGCCCTGAATATTGGTAATCTGGCATGGAGGCCATTTAATACCACAGCCAAGTAAATATTTGGTATTTTAGGGTTTTGAGGAGGGGTTATCCTCTCCTCCTCCTACATTAAAAATGCATAAAACTTATAGCTTTCCACTTTAAAATCCATCTTTGTGGTCTGTTACATTTTGCTGAGTGTCCTGATCAAACCTGCTCCCCTGTGAGACCAAAAGAAAAGAGAGTCTAGCTTTATAAATAATGTTAGTGTCTACTAAATTGCCTTCATTTTGTTCTCCTCTGTCCTCAGTACCTACATAGCAACATATTCCTAACATCACAAAATATATTCTGCTTTCTGTGCCCTAAATGAGCACATCAAATCAATAATTGCTTAATCATAAGTTTAATTAGCCTAGAAGTGCATACACATTTTGGAACCGTTGCATGTGTTCTTTAAAAATATTATATATTAGTGTTGCTATTCCATAATCTCATTCCTCTACAGATTATTTTCAGAATCTGAAACTAACTCATGAGACAAAGTCTAAAAATGTTTATCATTTATTTGAGAGTATTTTTTTTCTTTGGCCCAGGGGACTATCTTTTCGTTCTGTGTTCGTACAGCAGAATAGGGTCCTGATCCCTGATTGTGGATCTAAATAATACATATATGAAATTCATATATTTGGAAAATGGAGCTCCAAGGAATACATGTCCATATATTATTATAGGGCCACCTCTCCCACACTGGGTGTGGGGGTGGGCAGGGAAGCAACCCAACATTATATCCCAGGTGCATATCAAAACACAGAATACCTGGGAAACCATCAAAAGTGTCCGCTTGGCAGAAATATTTACATAGTGAAAATACAGGTGGAATGGATTATTGAGGTTATTTAAACAGAAAAATGTAAATTACAGTTGGTAATTGTTTAAGATCATTTTACTAGATGCTCCAAAAGCCACAACTGAGAAAGAAGGTTTAAAAAAAATACAGCTTGGCTTAGAGGGGAAGTGAAATCAGCTATAGACAAAACAATATATAACAAATGAATAAAGGGGTTATTGATACCAATAAATATAAAATAGAAGCTAGGAAGTGGAGAAAGCTAATAAGGGAAGCTAAAAGTCACAAGAAAAAATCTATAGCCAGTATTGTTAAACACTATACAAAGGAATTTAACTATATATACAAAAACAAAAGGAATCCTAAAAATGGTATTGTTTCATTACTAGATGACTATCATAGATTGTCAATAATAATGCAGAAAAGGTAGAAGTGTACAATAAATATTTATGTTCTTTTTTGGGGGAGAAACAGGTTATCTAGTCATATCATGATATGATCACAATGATGAAATACTTTCCACTCCAACAATAACTAAGGATGATGTTAAACACCACCTACCAACAGATTTTTTTTTAATTATCAGGTCCAGAAAATCTACATACAGGAATTTGAAAAGAGCTGGACGGGAGGCTCCTCAATTGTTAATGTTGATTTTAAATAAACCTTGGAATGCTGTGAAAGTTGCAGGGGGACTGGAAGAACGTTATATTTCAAAAGGGTAAATGGAATTACACAGGTAACTATAAGCCCATCAGGCTGACATAGATTCCAGACAAAATGGTGAAATGACTGATACAGGATTCAATAAATAATTAATTAAAGGATGGTACAATTAATGCCAATCAACGTGGGTTTATGGAAAATAGGTCATGTCAAACTAACTAGTTACAATTTTTGGTGAGACTACAATTTTTTTTTTCCAGAAAGGTAATAGTGTTGATGTAACATACTTCTGTAAGGTGTTTGACTTGGTACCTCATGACATCTTGATTAATAAACTAGAACAATATAAAATAAACATGGCACACATTAAATGGGTCAAAACTTGCTAAATTTTAGGTTTCCAAATGTAATTATAAATGGGGAGTCATTGTTGAGTGGTGGGCAGTGTTTCTAGTAGGGTTCTGCAGGGATAGGTTTTTTTACCCTATGCTATTTAACATTTTTATCAATGACTGCGAAGAAAACATAAAATCATCACTGAGTTTGGAGATGTGACAAAGAGTGGGGGAGTGGTAAATAACGAGGGCGGGACATTGACATAGAATGTTCTGGATTTCTTCATAAGCGAGGCACAGGCAAACAACATGAGGTTTCAATACAATCAAATGTAAGGTCATACAAACGAAGAATGAAACAAAGAACAAAGAATAAAAGTGATACTTACAAGATAGGAGACCCAGTCCTGGAAAGCAGTGACTCTGAAAACACTTGAGGGTCATGGTCGATAATCAGCTGAACACAAGTTTCCATTGATACTGTGGCTAAAAGGGCTGATGCAACCCGTGGATAGATAAGCAAGGGAATATTAAGTAAGAGTAAGGAGATGGTATTAGCTCTATATTTGGCACTGGTGTCATCAGTACTAGGATACTGTGACCAGTTGTGGTGTCCACAATTCAAGAAGAATGTTGAAAAATTAGTGAGGGCTCAGAGAAGAACCATGAGAATTATTAAAAGATTAGAAAACATTCCTTATAGTGCAAGACTTAAGGAGCTTAATATCTTTAGTTAACCAAGAGAAGGTTAAGGGGTGACTTGATTGCATTCTATAAACACCTACATGGAGAATATTTTTTAATAATGGGCTCTTCAGTCTAGCAGAGAAAAGTATAACACCATCCAAGGCTGGAAGTTGAAGCTAGACAAATTCAGACTAGAAAATAAGGTACAAGTTTTAACAGCAAGGGTAATTATTAACTGGAATGACTTACCGAGGGTTGTAGTGGATTCTCCACTGGTAGACATTTTAAAATTAAAATTGGATGTTTTCTAAAAGATATGGTCTATTTTAGGCACAGCTATGGACTTGAAGCAGGAATTAATACAGGAGGTCAGACATTCACAATGGTTTCTTCTGGCTTTCAGTTCTATGAATACAGTACAAGATCATGATGGTGACTAGTTTTTGTATTAAACTCCAGATCATTCAATCTAAATTCTGAAACAGGTATATAGTTTGTGCAATATGTTTGTCCAAGAGCACTTGATGAAGCTTTATATGTGAGTGTTTGCTGAGCAGGGTGAAATGGGCAAATGATTTAAGTGGGTTTGCCTTGAGGAATTCTTTAAAGGAACAACTCATTCTTTGGCTGTGAAGTGTTTGCAATGCCAACAGTTGTGTATACAAATGTTTACTATTGACAAGGTTCCATATCTTTTCCCATTCCACTTACTTACACTAGCATTCCTCCATTTGCTTCTGAGGAATTACTGATTTACACTCATTTCAAGTGAGATCGGAATCAGCCAATAAAATCACAGTATACAGTATTCTTAAGATATTAGCTTGATAACACATGGTATATAAATTCTGAGCAATTATTTAAATCATGCTCATTAATGAAACTAATTACATTAATAAAAGAAACTAGAACATAACATAAGACTAGAACATGACATAAGAACCTAAGAATGGCCATACTGGATCAGACCAAAGGTTCATCAAGACCAGTATCCTGTCTTCTGACAGTGGCCAATACCATGTGCCCCAGAGGTAATGAACAGAACAGGTAATCACCAAGTGATCAATCCCCTGTCGCCCATTCCCAGCTTCTGGCAAACAGAGGCTAGAGACACCACTCCTGCTCATCCTGGCTAATAGCCATTGATGGGCCTATCCTCATGAACTTATCTAGTTCTTTTTTGAACCTTGTTACAGTCTTGGCCTTCACAACATCCTCTTTGTTGTTTAGCCACAGTGGCACTTTTTTGGTTCTCTTAACATGTTTTATAATTTTGGGTATACATTTAAGTTGAGACTCTGTTTTGGTGTCTTTAAAAAGTTTCCATGCAGCTTGCAGGGATTTCGCTTTTGGTGCTGTAGCTTTTAATTTCTTTTTAACTACCTCATTTTTGTGTAGTCCCCCTTTCTGAAATTAATTGCTAGACCATTGGGCTGCTGTGGTGTTTTCCCCACTACAGGGATGTTACATTTAATTATATTATGGTCATATTATAGCGGTCCAGCTATATTCTTGGACCAGACCCTGGGCTGCACTTAGTGCCTTAATTGAATTGGCTCGTTAGCACTGACCCCTCACTTGGTAAGGCAACTCCCATCTTTTCATATGCTGAGTATTTGTACCTCACTACTGTATTTTCCACTCCATGCATCTAATGAAGTGGGTTTTAGCTCATGAAAGCTTATGCCCAAATAAATTTGTTAGTCTCTAAGGTACCACAAGGACTCCTCATTGTTCCAGCTATATATGTTTCTAATGATCAAATCCCCCATAACTATTACCTGTCTATTTCTAATAACTGGAGTCCCCTCCCCTGGAGAGGTACCCACAGTGTAAGAGAATACCACATCATCATCTGAAAGGAGGGTCCCAACTATGGGATGGATTGTTTCCCTCTGCTCAAGTTGGATGTTCTCCTTCCCTGAGACTTTTATTCTCCTCAACAGCACAGAGGTTGTCAGAGCAGGGGTAGGACCGTTCTACTGTGTCCCGGAAAGTCTCATCTATGTACCTCCCTGTTTCCCTTAGCTCCTCCAGTTCAGCCACTCTGGTCTCCAAAGCCCGTACACAGTCTCTGAGGGCCAGGAGTTCCTTGCATCGAATGCACACATATGCCACCTGCTCACAGGGCAGGTAACCATACATGCTGCATTGGGTGCAATAAACTGGACAGCCCCCACTCCGTTGCTGGACATCTGCCTATATTCTCTTTGTACTTCTGCAGCTCGTTCCTTTGTTCATGTTTTGTTTTTATCAAGGGGTGTTTTTGGCTTTAAGTTTTAAGAATGTTAAGAGTATCTATGCCCCCCCCCCCCCACGCTGCCCCTCTAAACTCCTGGGGTATGAATCTACCCCTCACCAGCCTGCTTTGTTCTAACTATCTGCATGAATCCTGTTCAAAAAGGACTAGCTCAAGGTGCTTTAACAAACTGTCAATGTGCATCAGCAGGGTGCATAGGGATAGGTAGACTATGGCAGGCTAGTGTAGGATAGATTCACTTCCCAGCTTGCCATGGTCTACTTATTCATGCAGGCAAGACCTCACTCTGTTACATAAAAGTCAATAGAACACAACATAGCTGGTTTCCAAAAATAGCCCTACAGAGGAGGGAGCACTGTAATATACTGCAGTTTATGATGCTTTTGCATTTATATAGTAACTTTGAACCAAGGCACAGTGAAACCACATACCAATTCAATGTCATAGCTGGGGATAGATATCCAAAATAATTACTCTGATTCCCATCCCTTACTGTAATTGATAGGTACATGCCTTCCCTTTCTGGTCATGAATTCTATAATTTATTTAAAAAAATTCACAGAAGGCTATCCTGTTTTGCTACATTCAATAACACTGAGAACTCGGTCATCAGTTGCAGCATCAATCAAATTAGCCTTGAGTGTTGAAAAATGGAAGAGAAGATTCGGTTACCTGATTGTAACAGGGTGTCTCACCTATTACGGGCTTGGGCTAGCCAACTCTGATTACAGAATAAACTACTGTGGGACCAGATGAGAGCGAGTGCCCTGAAAGAGCAGCAGGAGAATGTAGTGATGATGAAGCAAAGGAGGAGGGATGGGGGTCAGAATCACAAACTGCTAAGAGTAAGCAAGCTCCAGCAGAGAGTCCTACCAGGTAGGGAGTGAGAGTGGGCTGTCAAAGCAAGGAAGAAAAGAAGTGTTTTGTGGACTTTAATTTGGGACTTTGAGTTTATCTTCTGTGAATGAACCCAGACACCAAAGAGGGCTACTTTGACCACAGAAAAAGCATCTTGAGTCTGCATGGGACCCTGAAGAGAGGGAAATAAAGGCAAGGTGCAGCAGAGTGGCCTCTTCTCCAGAGACAGTTGATCCTGTTACACTGGTATTTGAGCCACATGTAAGGTGCCTAATACACATTGAAGGTGGCTAACACAGGCTAGCAATTTAGTAGGCATTTTCAGCTGAGGGCTATCTGTTGTGGAGTACATAGCCTGAAGTCCAGTGATAAAGTCCTGCCATTTTTAGAGCATGATATAAGGCTCATCTCTTTTTGCAAGCCTTCCCTTCAGATCTGAGTTGTAAAATGGCCCTGGTTGCATGCTCTGGGAAATAAACTATCTATATTTAATTCTGCACAACTTTACAATATGTGTAGCAGTAGATGGGAGTTTTGTTTGTTTACCTTGGAGAAACTGTAGTGGAATGGATGACAGATATTACAGGGCAAAGTGCCTTAGAAATAAGTGTTTATGGGAAGAATCATATGACCTTTCCTCCCCTCCTCCCAAAGAACCCAATTTTTTTGAAGAAGTTATTCATTTTATTTAATCCATACTCAAAGGCCAAACATAAATCTGTCAGATGTGAAAATATCAGTTTACCCATTCACTCAATAGTTTTTAGTGACAAAACTAATGTACTTTCCTTCAGTGAGAAGCAAGCTGAATCTGATCTTCCCCAGCACTGCTATCTGAACCAATGGGAGATATTGTAGCACACACCAGGAGCACTGGTCATATTTGCAATATGTTTTCAAATCTAGGAAATTTTGCATCTGTGATCATATTGAGTTTGAGGCAGCCTTGAGATACTGGGCAGGCACATTGGTTTAACCCTTAATACCAATGAGATGGAAGGTTATGCAGTTGCATAAGATGGAAAAAGTTGTCATGATGCAACATGTCTGTTTGCATAATTGCTGCCACATGACCCAGTGAGTTCACTGATCTGATTAATTACAGCAGAGGCAATGAACTCTGGAATCTACTTAACCTTTAGAATTTGTATAAATCACAAGAGTTTTTGTTGTTGCTGGTTTTGGTGGTTTGTTTTTGTGGCAAGGCTGGCTGAGGTTGCAGCAATCCCTTGACTTTCCTGATTGATAAAAGTGATCCCCCCCTTCTCCGGAGGTGTCCCTCCAAAATGTTTATTTGGGTTGATCCTGTAGTCAATGGGAGCTGGGGCAGGATCACTCTCTTTCTCAGGAAGTGAATGGCTTAGACTACATATCCCCCAATTACCAATGTCCTATCACCTGTAGGACATCATTTCCAATCCAGCCTAGCCTGAGATGAAGCTTGAGAAGCTTGTGTCTTAATATTTAGTTGCTTTGAGCCAATCCCAAAGTCCTTACTCAGTCAGAACTGAGTGAGCCTGAGTAAGGACTTGTTACAATATGGACTTGGACCTTTTTGTATCTAGTTCTGTTTTTCACAGTGATGTACAACTGTGGGCTGCAGCCTCTTGGCAGAAGTTTCCCTTTGGATCCTTAAGGCAGTTCTCTGTTGAAATCCCCAGTTTCAACATGCTATGTATGGGCCTGCCATTGTATATCATTGTGAAAAACAACATTGCTCTTTAACAAGCACATGGGGATATAAATTATGTGTAAATTCTATCACTTTGGCCAAGTGTCTCTCTACTGTACTGTTCCCCAAAAATGGGAGGGTAGGGCTGAATGAATCCCTCCATCACAGCAGTGTAGGCAACATTACTGCCATGGCATGGCACTTGAAGGACAGCAGATATCTCCTGGTCTCCGTACACAAAATCTTTGACCCAGCGTGAAGCCCTAACTACTTCTACGCATTTATTCTTCCTCTACTGAAATGGCAGAACTACAGATCTGACTATTCACCACATTAATTAAAACAGAAAGAAAATAGTGGGAAGTATTTGTCAGTGTTTGAATATCATTATACATGTGCTGTAGAAAAATCTCTAATAATTTAGAACATCTGTAATCTGTAACTTTTGCAAAGCTGTCACATCTTAATATTTATCTTGCAGAAAACCTTCTTTATATTCTTTCCGCATGTCATTAATATATTCAGCCCACTAATGTAGACTCTGCATTCTGTTCTGATGATAGGTAAAAATTATAGCGTTATTCAAAGTAAATTACTGTTTGGCCTCTGTACTTTATGACATGAGAGAAGGGATATATATTAACCAAGGATACAACAGATGAGCTGGTATTGAAGGGCTTTGCCATTTCTCCCCATAACTTTCTGTTACAGGTCAAATTTTAAAACTCCCTCCCGCACACACACTTCACAAAACGTGAGCAATGCCTCTGAAATATTACGTTTGTTCCTCTCTGCCAGACGAGATTTCACTTATGGGTTTGTTTGTTTGGGGGAAATTTGGGGGCAATTGGGTAATAGGACCAAAAAACCCAATTTTGATATTTAAAGACTGTATCCCATAAACACTATGGTGGAGAAACTTCACACTTGGTTTATTCTCTGTGGCAGTGAGACAGACACTCATGTCTTATTTGTTGTTGTTGTTGTTGTTGTTTGTTTTTTCACTATAATCAATCTGTTGCAGGGGCCCCTCTAAAAGATCTGTGCAATTTTATTGTTATAATTAATCTTTATATTACATATAATATATGATCTTTATATGTATAATGCAATACCCATAGGAATGGAAATGAAAGAGATCATGTCATGTCTATGAGCTCTGGCAGGGGAGACGCATGTTCAGAATTCTGTACAAAAGGGTTTGAGTGTGAGGAGAGCTGTAAGCAGCATGAAAGAGGGAAGAGTCTGATGTAAAAGCCAAGCTTAGGTGCAGCAGAGTGCCAAGGTGGATATTATGCTACAACTCCTGTGCAGCCCAAGTGCTCCTCAGGGACTTCTCTATGGTTTACACTAGGGCTGGCCAGAAGAACAATGACCCATTTCATGAAAATGCAGAGGGGGAGGCCTTTAGTTCCTGGTGGGCTCCTCCCAAGTTTCTGGTATTTCAAGTAAGCTGTCCCAGAAAGTCCTAAGACCTCCCCGTCAACCTCCTCCCAGCATTAGCCATCCATCTATCCAGGAGGAGGAAGTTGGAGGGAGTACAAGGAGTTCTTTAAGACAGTGGGACCTTCTTCCAGTCCATTGTCTGTGTGTGCCCCTGGGCAGAAGTCCTCTGGACAACATGTATTGACTCCTTAGACTCCTTCTCAGAGCAGCAAGTGGGCACTGCCTGGGGTTCTCTGCTTGATGTTTCCTTCTTGTTCCCTTATTTTGACCTGGTTACTTGCCCCTTCTCCTTTATTATTCTTGTCCCCCATAATCAGTTGATCTCTGGGCTCAGCGGCCCATCATCATTTAAGGGGGAGATGGGCCATTTATTGTTTTGATGTGCTCTGCCCACCATTTCGGTTATCAAATAGACTGATGCCGTACATTTTCCATCTAAAGCTTTGGCATTAGAAATTATTGACACTAAGAATTATTTAAATGTCTTACATTATTGGATAGTAATGCCAAATAAATAGAAGATTTTCAGTATGGATCCTTTTTACTGGTTTATTCCCAAGTTTAGGCTCTCCTAAGGCAAGTCACATACTGTTGTACAAAAAGACTATAAATTTGGGGAAGCAGTAATTTTCAGGCAGCAGGAAATTGCATAGGAAATATAATGGCTCATCTATTTTTCCCCTTCTATTCTTTGATAAAGAAGAAATTGATACTCCAAAATGAAACTTGCCTTACAAAATGCAAGTGCTTTATGTCAAATCTTCAGTATCAAACATTATATTTTATTGCCTGGTGCTAAAGTAGTGATCAGCACTGAAACTAGAATAGTCCAAAAAGTCATAGCTTCTGCAGAAAAACAATTTACAGCTTGATTTGGCTTCTGACCTAAATGTAGAAACAGCCTTTGTGTCTATGGAGTCATGTTCAGTGCCTGAATCAATAGTTCCTTGCTTACATGTACATTGGCTTCCGCTCACAGAACTTACTGTGTTTTTGTTTATCTACAGAAACAGGTAGAGCTTTTAAATCTTTCAGTTTCTTCTACTTAATTGGGCACTAGTCTTTATTTAGACTAGTAAACAAAGTGAAATTGTATAATATGAATTCACCAAACATCCACAGTGAAGTCTGTGTCCCATTATGAAATCTGTGGAAGAAAACACCCAAAGACATCTATCCACCCATCAGTTTTACGTTTCTACTCTCCATTCAGCAGTCTTACATCTGGAGTTTAGAGTTCTCTGAAATGCTATTCATAGATTCTTTTTTCAATCACTTAACTAGGGATGGGTGAAACAGATAGAAGAGAGAGAGAGAGGAAAAATAAGCCCAAACCTCCATCCAAAAAATCAAAGGTAAGAGTCAAAAATATTTAGGAAATTTTGGGGGGGAAATCATGCCTCTTCATTTTCAGTTTTATGTAGTCTAACTGGAATAATTAACTTAGTGAGAGAGGCTCTTTTGCAGTACATCTGACAACTGAAAACAAGAAGCACTGAGAATATCAGATAAACATCTTAACTTTTAAATGGCCATTTGAACCATCTAAGTGTTTCTCTATGGAATTTCAGAGGTCACCAATATAAAGACAACAACATCTGCAAATACACCTCGATACAACGCTGTCCTTGGGAGCCAAAAAAATCTTACCATGTTATAGGTGAATCTGCGTTATATTGAACTGGCTTTGATCCACCGGAGTGCACAGCCCTGCCCCCCGCTCCCCCCCCCCCCCCCGGAGCACTGCTTTACCGCATTATATCTGAATTCATGTTATATCGGGTCACGTTATATCGAGGTAGCGGTGTAGTTACAAAACTGTGGAATCTGAACTACTACATTTTCCCCATATGGAACAGGATTCCACAGCTGTATTACAGATCCTATGATGTGATTATTGTTATTAAAACTGATTTTAATGATGATCACTGTATAGCCCAAGCACCAGAAACAAATAGAAATGGAGAAATTCTTTACCACTTAGTATCTGATCATATTGAGTGCTCTACTCAGATAAGTTGTGTAATGCTTCTGGTTTTTTTAATATTTAACATTTCAAAATGTCCAAAAGTTCTGTAGTCAGTTAAGAAATGTCATTAAAAGAATGTAAAATACTACATCTTTAAAATCTAATTTTCCCTTCCATCTGAATTAAAACCCCTTGATTATCAACCTTACATCAGTTTTATTATTTGGATTTAAAAAAGGAAAGAAGCTAAAATATAAGAGCAATGTGTGGATTGCCTTTTAAACAGTCTTGGGACTGAAGTGTTTAAAATGAAGATCAGGTTTTTCATCCCTTCAGATATTTCCTCTGACTGAATAACCTGATCTTCACTCATGCTAAGAAAGTGAAAGAATAACTAAAAAACCCAGAGTTGTGTGTGGTGGAAAAAGGATCCAATTATTTTTTTTACTGAAGTTTTAGCCTTTAACAAATGTTAAATTCCACATATTTCTGGGGCCAATTATCAGGGCCCTGAACTGCTCTGTGCTTTACTACTATTTGCAACTTCTAAAATTCAGTGGCCCATGGTCTCCGGCATATGGATAGAGAGATTGCGTAATGAAGTTTTTAATTTGGCTGTATTCATTGTAATAAGGGGCACGGATTTTGCTGAGCGATATCTATAACCAGACCTAGACTCAAACTATTAAGTTTATTGTAAGTTTTGACACAGACAACGTGAAATAGGCAAAGAACAGTAACAAAATTAGTAACCTATAAAAGAAGGCGGAGGCAGCATCTACATTGAATATTTTATACTATGTAGTATAGCACAACTTACCATTGTTACAATGAAAATATGAAAAGTTGAGTTTGTTCAAACAATTATTTCAGTGGATATTTTGGCAAGTTATTTACTAGATTTTTTTTTTATTTTGACAGTAGGCAAGTGTCCATATATTTAATATGCCAGCCTGCAGATGTTTCCTTTGTAAAAAAAAAAAAAACAAGCAGAAAAACCTTCTCATGACATTGTTCACCACATTTCTGTTCATGAGCAAGCATGCAGTGCTTTACTGGAGTTTGACCCATCACACATAAAAAAGCTCTAGAAGCCCTGAAAAATATTCAATCCACTATTTCTGTAACAGATTCACGACTCTCATGGAAACACAATGAAGTTTATACTGTTCTTCTTTAAAAAAATAATTACACTACTTGCTGTGATGCTGTATTTTTCACCCACATCTTTGTATAGCTGTAACCTGACTTAAAAAAATGATCTCTTGCATGCTGTTCAAAAACATTAGTATGAGGTTTGTGCCTTTTAGATTGTAAAGTCTTTGAAGCAGGGATCAAGTTACCTATTTTGCACATTTTACCTATTATTGGGTAGTCCATATATCTACAAGACTGTGCCATTTAATAAATGGTAATAATAATACAAATATCACTATAAAATGGAATTCATGGACATGAATTTGAGTTTTTTAAAGGGAGTGCATCTATAAAGCTCCTTTGGGAGTCCAAGTCCAAGAGTTGTAATTTCTGCATAGAGTTATTACTATCTATAAAACACAGAATATTATTTTTCTTACAGGGCATTTACATACTATTTCTTTTAATTTATAACATTCATGGACAATATATAATAATCCATGGCTATATATAGAAAGTACAGACAACATGGTTGTCAGCCAGTCATGACCATTGGCATCAAAATCCCATACTTCAACCTCTTGCATAAAAGGATAAACTCCATCATATCAGCTAGCACCCTGCAGCTTTTTTCCCCCCTGTATACTCCTTTCCTGCCAACCTCACATCCCTTCATTAACATTTGACTTCAGTGTAAATGGATAACCATTGTATTATCTTAAAATTTTAATTTACATTTTGACAGAGAGATAACTTGCTTACGTCCTGTCTGGAAGGTATAAGGCATGTCGCTTTCTGATTATGTCCTTATGCATGTAGGGCAAAAGCAGCTACTTTTCTGGTACAGATACATAATTCCTTGCAGACTATATGTACATATTTCACAATGATAGCAATGACCAGTGACACCGGCTTTCATTTGAGATGTCACATGACTTTCTTTGATGAACTAGAATGTACACACCAGTCTCATGAGATTTCGGTAACACACACACTCCTTTGCCAGTTGGTATTTGACATTCTCCTCTGGTGTTATCTGGACTGGTGATCTGCTAGGTCACTCCAATCCTTGACTTTGGGAGCCAGCCTTACCTTGCTCTGTTGTGAGAACCCCCACTCCTGGGCTGTTCACGCACAGCCTCTGGCATATAAGCTGCTCCCAGCTACTTGCAACCAAATGACAGTAGCCAATACCTCCGGTCCCAGACACAACCCTAGGAACCTCTGTCTTGCAGTGTTCAGTTATGCCTACTGGACGCTGCAAGCTTATATGAGTTCTGTTAATTTAACAAAGAAATTAATATGTACCAGGCTTGTTATCCCAAGGGGAGCCTCTGACACACTTCAGACCAAATGCACGGCTTCAGGTAGAATAAACAAACACGTTTATTAACTATAAAGATAGATTTTAAGTGATTATAAGTCAAAGCATAACAAGTCAGATTTGGTCAAATGAAATAAAAGCGAAAGGCATTCTAAGCTGATCTTAACACTTTCAATGCTATTACAAACTTAGATGCTTCTCACCACAGGCTGTCTGGTTGCTCTTCAGCCAGGCTCTCCCCTCTGATGAGCACTTCAGTCACTTGGTGTGGTGTCTGTAGATGTAGGTGGAAGAGAGAGAGAGGGAGTATGGCAAAGTCTCTCTCTTTTATCATGTTCTTTCTTCTCTCCTCCCCCCTCCCCTTCAGAGTCAGGTGAGTATTACCTCATCACAGTTCCAAACTGACCAAAGAAAGGGGGTGACTCCCTCAAGAGTCTTAACAGATTCTTTTGTTGCTGCCTAGGCCAGCATCCTTTGTTCCTGTGAGGCTGGGCTGGGTTTGTCCCATACATGCCCTGATGAGGTGTGAACTGCGTCTCTGCTCTTGGAGAGTTTTTGCCTGGGCTTATTTTAAGCCATGAGGATACATTTTAAGCCTCAAACCTATATACATGAAATTATAACCTATAACCTTACTGTAACAATTACTATGACATCACTATAACAACCATGGTCAGTGCATCATGAGCCTTTCAAAGACACCCGACATGACAAACTTTGCATCGGATACTACACAATCATTTTATAAAGATGAACATGGGAGTGTAGGGTGTTCCCCCAAGGTACAAAGCGTCACAGTATTAAGAGGTTCTTGGGTCACAGTTGCACAAAAAATCTGTGGCAGAGTTGAGAATAGAGGCCAGATTCCACTCCTGTTTATCTCCAAGATACTCCTTCTCCTTGGTCTGATTAGTAAATACATCTCTACCCCAATATAACACGACCCGATATAACATGAATTCCGATATAACGCGGTAAAGCAGTGCTCCGGGGTGTGGGGCTGCGCACTCTGGCAGATCAAAGCAAGTTTGATATAACGCGGTTTCACCTATAATGCAGTAAGATTTTTTGGCTTCCGAGGACAGCGTTATATCGGGGTAGAGTTGAAGTATGAAAACCCACATTGCAGTATCAGAGAGAAAAAACTGAATACAACTGCTTTCTGCACTTTCCTCTCAAAGACATACACCTATATGATTAACTAAAATTGGAACATTGTACATTTTTGGGACATTGGGGAAGGGTTGTTTCAAAAAGGAGATTTACATTGGAAGGGAAGTAAGAAAATGGGAGTGAATCCTTTGATACCTTCATCTGAATTCATTGATATGAAGAATTGTGATACCACTTCCAGAACTGTTTGAGTAGGAGTCTTATTTTGATAAGTGGCATAAATTACTTCCAGATCTTACATATTAGTGAGACTTCCAATAATGTTTAAGGAAGCTCTTATAAAAAAATCCTATAAATTTATTACAGAATGATAACATTTCTATAGAACTATTAAACAAATGAGTATAGAATTCTATAGCAGACATCATTCTCTAATATTATAGTTTTAAAAAAAAAACTATAGAAAAGAAATAATTCTTTATTAAAATATATAAACTGCAGAGTAATTTCTATAGAACTGTTTTATTTTCACTAGTTCCAATCCTATTAAATTCAAGAAGGCTTTTCCAACTGGAAAACTGGTACAGCTAGAGCAGGTATATAAAACGCTTTAAAGAGGGCGGGGAAAGGTGTGCCAGAAAGCCAATCCAGCTCAATAAAAATGTTGTGGGTTGTATTACATCTTGACTTTAGTGCAGAGAAAAATGTTATTTAATTGGCAAACTGCTCCAACAGGCTGCACTTCAGAAATTCTTTAGCTGGCTTCAACAGACGGCCAATAAAACAGCAACATATATGCTACTACAAGAAACTCTCACTGAGGGAAATGTCTTAAAAATGATAGATTCACCAGAGCAAAGATCAGTAGCAACATTTTCCATTTATTTTGTCAGCAGAAGATAGTAACATCTAGATAAAGATGAATTTGTGTAAATATGAAAGCAGCAGTGCAACCTCAAATAATCCTGAGAAATAGTCCTTTAAATATCAGGTCTTGGCCTCTGTTTAACATATGTCTCTCTAGCTCCTTCAGATACATTAACAATGCTTACTTTATGACATCCTTTTAAAGATTTTGGGGCTGTAATTACTCAGCAGCTGCCAAGGTCTCAATTTGCTTATGCTTAGAAAAACTAATCCCCCCTTGATTCGCCAGTCTAGCTACAATAGTTGTATAGTACAAAAGGTGACCTATTTTTAGCACTTTCCCCCAAAATAACACCAGAACTTAGAAGTAGGGGGAAATGAAACTCATGCCCCCTCAACACAAACTAAGAGCTAAATATACTTTAACGGACCAGGAACAGTTGAGGTATGCTGTTTTCTGAATAGCAACAACATTTTAAAAATACTGAGTCACAAAAACTCTAAAAATTGTATACTATGTTCCCTTAAAATATATTTATCCATCATTGCTACTATTACGGTTGAAATTCTCTCACTGGCTTAGAGAGTCGTATGAGCTTGTGAGCTGGATTAGAGTTGTAATTTGCATTTAAGACAAAGTTGCGTGTACTTATTTTTTTTCAATATATAATACTGAGTGCCCAGAAATTAATTTAAAGTACACAAGCGAACCATTTTAAAGGGTGAAATAAAGTATATAGGGCTAAGTTTGTCCCTGTTGTAACTCCACTGAAGTCAGGCAATGTCAGTGGGAAACCTCATCCTTGGAATAACTCCTCTGACTGATACATTAATGGCTTTGACAATCAGAATCAAGGCCTTGTAGCAGCAGGTGGGAAGCACTTTATTAACACTAATGAATTTAGCCTCAGAACACCCCTAGTACAGTTGGCATTAGTGTACTCATTTTACAAATGGGGGAAGTGAGACACAAAGCCAAATGGCTTGTCCAAGGTCATACAGAAAGCTTGTGGTACCGCCAGGGATAGAGCCTAGTATCATACCTTAAACACTAAACCACCCTTACTCCCTCTTATCCCTGGGGGGAAGAAGGGCAAAAATCAATGGAAAAAAAGACCCTTTTAGTGACATTAACTTAGATGGGACTATCATAAGTAAAGGAAGGAAACAACCTACAAACAATGCAATGACTTTATATATTGAGGGACAGGAGGTGGATCTGGAGTTAATATTTTTTATACCCCTGGCAGAAAGCAGAATGGAAATCTCAATTAAAAAAATACTTAACAATGCACAATACTTAGGGCAAGCATCCACAGACACACAGACACAGACACAGACACAGACACACACACACACACACAAAGACAGTCCCATGGGAAATGGACTCAATCCCCCCTTTTCATTAGAGACATAAGATCCAATTTATCCCTCATGTATTTGGGTGCAACTCCCACTGAAGTCAATGGAAGTTGTTGCCACTTATTCTATGGCTGAATTAGACCCATGAGTTGTACTCCTTTAAAGAAGGGAGTCCTGTCAATCATGAAGACAAGCAGCAGCCCAAGAATGGAGATGAAACTGCTGTTTATCTCACGTGTGATATGGATAATTCTCCTAGCCTGTGATCCAATTACCTTGTGCTCTTCAGAATGCATTTTTTTACAGCAGGGAATATTGAGAGTATAGATATTGCCAGTGAGAGGAAGTAAAAAATGTAAAACATTAATTGAAGGGATAAAAACACCCAACCATAAAGTCAGTCTGCTGCCTCAACAGGAGCCAATGAATCATCTTTAATACTGGAGTAATCAGTGCAAAGGTCCTGACTTCAGTGACCGTCTAAGTGGCTCACTTCCATACTGATTGCAGACACTCTCATAAACAGGCAATTACACAGAGTAAATACCTGGCAGCTGTGAATTACAGGGCTATCATTCCATTTCCATAAGGAGATTCATGAACCACAGGAGTGGTTTGCATATTCACCAAAATAGCAAGGCAAAATGACAGCATCGTAATTCAGAACATTTGTTTGTTTGTAATTTTTTAGATACAGTAATATATGGACATAATTTCATCGTGCTCCTGTGTGAAGCTTCCTAGAGCATGTGTGGAGTAGAAAGAGCAGCTATTGCTGGGTTGCTACTGATCATCCCATGAGGGTAGGCAAGGAATGGGTGGAGTCTTGGATCAACCCTCAAACTCCAAAAGCACCAGACTTAGTGGTGAGGTGGAAGCTAGGCACCGCCCCTTACTCAGATTTGATTTTAAATTTATAATGCAGCCAATAATGTACTGCTACTCCCTTTCCAGCTCTAGTTTCCTCTCTTCTGCTGCTTGCCCCAAATTCTCCAACAGCTTATATATATATCTTGTTCCTCAAATGTTTCCCAGACTCCTCCATTATTCATGTTCTTCTAACTTGATCTCAGTTACAGATACTCTTACTTCACAGATGTGATGTCACGTCCATGAATTAGACCCCTTTTCACCTAACTTATGGCTTGCTGGATGGTTTACAGGGATGATGACCACACTGTCTGTAGTATACATCTCCAATCTATAATATAATGATGCTACAATCTGAAAGATTTGGAAGGGAAAATAAGCATCTCAGCATAATGGTGAAAGAGCAAACCATGATTAATAACAGGGACATATCCACAGCTGGTATAAATCAAAACACCTCCCCTGAAGTCATTGAAATTTGATGCCACAGACAAGAAATGGTCAAATACTAGCCCTGGTGCACAGACATGAAAAGCGTAGACATTCAGATGTAGACCATTTTAATGCTTTGTGCTTTATGGAAACACAGTTGAATAGATGCTATTGCATGTGTATGTTTTTTCCTATAGCTGAGCTGTAACCACATTTGTATTTTGTGCATGTATAAAGCAATAAATAAATGAAAAACCACAATGAAATCATATTTCCCAAACAGTTGCACTCAGTTCTTAATATGAGTGAACTGCATTTGCTAATTAACCAAAACCTCCCCTTCCTGCCAATCTTTTTTGTTTAGAAAAGGCCAAGTTATTTATTTTCAAAAAGTGGCTTCTTTGCATAATACATTCTCTACTTTCCATTTTACAAAATATTTTGTATGTGTCATTTGATTGCTACCTAAAATACCATTGATTTTGGGGACTTGCCAACTCAGATGATCGTTACTGGAATACAACACTTTTCCTTAATGTTTCAAATCCAGACAAGGTCAGGAGTGACAAAAAGTTGTCATCATCCAATGAATTGCCTTTGAAAAATGTATCATCCAGGAGATACTACACAGTCACTGTAGTTATTTTCAATCCTCAGTCTGCAGAGAAGTCTTGTGATGTATTAGATAGGGTCAGATGGGATTTTTAAACACAGGCTGATTTGTATGTAAAAAAATTATGTATAATGAGTTAGTGGTCTCTTTCCAGTTCCTAACAGTCACAGGTGTCTATATCACAAAACTATCACAATGTTCAATAGGAACTGATCTATAAACGATAGCCTCAACTAGAATAAATAGACATGGAGGCTAAATTATCCTGTCATTTTGATATTGCCTCAGCCTTTCTGTGGAGAGACAAAGCAATGTTAGGAAGATTGTGTTGCCTCTGCTGTTCATTCTATATGTAAACATAGGGAAATTCATTCTTCAGAGCTGTTTATCTATATGATCTTGGTAACTTGTTGTATATCACCTTGGTATCTAAGCCCCTTTGAAGCCATCCCCTCAAAAGATTTGCATATACTCATTCAAACTGGACTCTCCAGGGACCACTAGACAAAAAAAGGATTTTTTTTAATAAATAGCCTGGTTGGCTCATGGCCTTCTTCCTGTTCCAGCAAATGGCCATTACCCCTAAGCACTGGAGGGCCCCAATCCTTTGGGAATGATTGGAAGGACTGGGCCTACTGAGGACACAAGAATGGGGCTTATTCCTAGATGAAGCTGTGATGAGCTTGAAACCATAAGGAAACCGTTTCGGTTGGATGTTGAAGGAGTGATCCTATCAGAGCCCGTGTTAGGATTGTGGTGATCTCTGAATAAGTAGCATGTGTTTTGGTTCTTCCATTGTTTTTAATATGTTTTCTCTGTGATGCTTTTACTATAAGAATACAATAGGCTTGCATAAAAAGAACTGTGTGGTAATTATAACTGTGGGAATTTACACTGTTAACCATAAGGTGACCAGACAGCAAATGTGAAAAATCGGGACAAGGGCTGGGGGGTAATAGGAGCCTGTATAAGAAAAAGACCCAAAAATTGGGACTGTCCCTATAAAATTGGGACATCTAGTCACCTTAATTAACCATCTCTGAAGGAGAAAGCAAGCAGGCCAGCTTGGGCAGCCTATCTCTGCTTGGAATGCCAAGTGAAGTTAGGGAACTGTTCAACCTGGAGATATCCCAGTCAGAACAGAGAGAGAGATGTCTCTCCACCAAAGACAGGTGGGGGTGAGGGGACTCAGCAGCCTCAGAGTGGGTGCCTTTGGTGGACCATAGAGAGGTAATACAGGTGCAGTTACCATGATCTGCAACACTGTGAGGCAAAAAAAGCACATGGAATATTGCACAGTGCTGGAATCTAATTCTTAATTAAGCTATTTCAAAAATTTCTGAGCTTTTCATAGTGAATATTACTTGCAAGGACCTAGACTCATGCTTCCCCTGACATTTCTGATATGCTCTTCATAGCTGGGGGCACACCAGACCCCAGGAGAATAATTTGGTTTAGGAAAGCCATAAAAATGTGTTTTTTATGTTCTAAGAATAGAGCAAGAAAGGACTAAGCTAGCTATCATATATAAATTACATGCTGATGGTGATTTACAATATAGAAAGTAGGGTTGTGAAGCAATTAAAAAATTAATCATGATTAATCGCACAATTTAAAAAAATTAATCACGATTAATCGCATTGTTAAACAATAAGAGAATACCATTTATTTAAATATTTTGGATGTTTTCTACATTTTCAAATATATTGATTCCAATTACAACACAGAATACAAAGTGTATAGTGCTCACTTTCTATTTATTTTTTAATACAAATATTTGCACTGTAAAAAACAAAAGAAATAGTATATTTCAATTCACCTAATACAAATACTCTAGTGCAATCCCTTTATCATGAAATTGAAATTACAAATGTCGAATTATGTACAAAAAAGTAACTGCATTCAAAAATAAAACAATGTAAAACTTTAGAGTCTACAAGTCCACTCAGTCCTACTTCAGCCAGTTGCTCAGACAAACAAGTGAGAACAGGCATTTGCATGGCACTGCTGTAACCGGTGTTGCAAGATATTTACGTGTCAGATGTGCTAAAGATTCATATGTCTCTTCATATGTCTCGCTTCAACTGCCATTCCAGAGGATATGCATCCATGCTGGTGACAGGTTCTGCTCAATAACAATCCAAAGCAGTGCAGACTGATGCATGTTCATTTTCATCATCTGAGTCAGATGCCACCAGCAGAAGGTTGATTTTTTTTTTTTTTTGGTGTTTCAGGTTCTGTAGTTTCTGCATCGGAGTGTTGCTCTTTTAAGACTTCTGAAAGCATGCTCCATACCTTGTCCCTCTCAGATTTTGGATGGCACTTCAGTTTCTTAAACCTTGTGTTGAGGGCTGTAGCTATTTTAGAAATCTCACATTGGTGCCTTCTTTGCGTTTTGTCTAATCTGCAGTGACAGTGTTCGTAAATCAAACAACATGTGCTGGGTCATCATCCGAGACTGCTATAACATGAAATATATGGCAGAATGCAGGTAAAACAGAGCAGGGGACATAGAATTCTCCCCCAAGGAGTTCAGTCACATATTTAATTCACACACTATTATTTTAACGAACATCATCAGCATGGAAGCATGTCCTCCGGAATGATGGCTAAGCATGAAGGTGGCATATGAATGTTTAGCATATCTGGCACGTAAATACCTTGCAACGCTAGCTACAAAAGTGGCATGCGAATGCCTGTTCTCACTTTCAGATAAGATTATAAATAAGAAGCAGGCAGCAGTATCTCCTGTAAATGTAAACAAACTTGTTAGTCTTAGCAATTGGCTGAACAAGAAGTAGGACTGAGTAGACTTGTAGGTGCTAAAGTTTTACATTTTGTATTTGAGTGCAGTTATGTAACAAAAACAATCTACATTTGTAAGTTACACTTTCATGATAGAGATTGCACTACAGTACTTGTATGAGGTGAATTGAAAAATACTATTTCTTTTGTTTATCATTTTTATAGTGCAAATATTTGTAATAAAAATAATATAAAGTTAGCACTGTACATTTTGTATTGTGTGTTGAAATACAAATCAATATATTTGAAAATGAAGAAAAACATGCAAAAATATTTAATACATTTCAATTGGTATTCTATTGTTTAACAGTGCAATTAATCACGATACATTTTTTTAATTGCAGTTAATTTTTTTTAGTTAATCACGTGAGTTAACTGCAATTAAATCGACAGCCCTAATAGAAAGAGAACAAATGTCCTATGTTTTAAAAGTAATGGATGAAATAAGTTTTGTAAACTTGCTATAATTTTTCTCATCATAAAAATATCATGAAAATATTTTTAATGTTTTCCATTTAACACAAGGTAATAAGGATGTATTTTAATTCAGTTTTTCTCTTTTCCTTTACCATATGTTATTTTGACAATGCATGGCATTATTGCATACAAAACATAGACTATCACTTACTCTGTGCTAAAAGCTGGCATCAGATAGTTTGTAAAGGAGAGTTTTGTGTCCAAGTTATCTTGTCTCCTCCTCCTGATGGTCACAAAGTGCCATTTTCCTCTGTGAGGGTAGATAGCCCTTTGTGTCACCACTGATACAGTGGTGTTCACTGTTAATGTAGCATTCTCTGCTATATCATTGATTTCCCCTCTCCCACTCCGTCTTTCTTTCTATCTCCCTGAGTGGCAGTCTCATCTGTTCCATCCTTTTAGCTAATTAATTAATGTAATAATCTATATAGCTCTCCTTGATGGTGGCCAAAACTGTCCTATTTCCTTCTTTTGGTCTTCTTCAAACAGCAATGGCTTCATTCTCCACTGTTCCAACAGCTTTTCTGCCCTTGATATTTTCAAGTATATGATGGTATCACCACATTGCAAGAGATTCTGTTTGTTTCTCATCTGCAGCCTTGGACCCCAGATTTCACAGCCATGCATATTAATAAGCCAAATTTGTGCTTCCACCTGCCTTTTATAGTGACTCAAACATTGTTTCTGTCCAAATGGCATTCAGTTTCATGAATATAGTATATGTACCAGCCAAACTTTTCTGGAATTAAATTGTCCTCATTCTCATACGCCATTGAGTATTACTCTTACCGTGGCTTGACTATAAGCCTTCCCAAATGTCCTCATCTTTATCTTTTTTTAATTCATGATCATGTTTCATACTGACTTCAACTGCTAATTTTGCCAGCTCCTAAACCGGTTTATCAGACTTTCTATTAATCCTAGGTCATCAGTATAACATGTTCTGACACTGGTTTGTATTTAATATGAACACTACTATCACAATTATTTATCATAAGCAACATGCATGCATGTTATGCTTGCCTGCATAACACCATTTTTCATTCAGGTCTATTAAACACAGGTCATGCTGTTCTTACTGCTGATTTCTCATCATGATAGTGAGTCTTTGCTGACATTGGGCCTGATTCTGGAAACCTTATTCATGTATTTCCCCAAAGATTCTCTAAGGAATAACTTCTGGAGCAAGTAAAGTCTGTGAGTGAAGTGAGTAAGAAATGTGAATGCATGAATTCACTAAAGAAAAAGAGTGTGACATTGGGGGGAAAAAAACACACACTGTTGCAGCAAATGACTTCAATAGAACTACCTTCATAAAGTGTCAGGGATTATGCACTATGTGTGCACTGGCAGACGACTAATCGATAAGGTCTCTGACTTTAGTGCAGAAGATTAAGAGTTCAAGTCCTTGAGTGGTTGATATGTTCTTTGCAGTGGATAAATTTAGAATGCAGTAAAGCATTTGATATAGTATCACATTAAACTATTGGACAGATAACAATATCATAGCAAGGATTGAAAGTTGTCTGATACACAATAATCACTTATGGTAAGATCTCTAAGATGGGAACAGAATTAAGTGGTATGCTTCAGGGGTCAGTAGTATTAAGACCTATATTATTTGATATTTTCATTAGTGGTCATAAGGAAGGCGGAAAATCAACTTTGATTAAATTTGCCAGTGACAACTAAATTTGAGAATGCCAAATCCCCACACACAGCAGAGGACAGGTCAAACCGCAAGTGACCTAGAGAGATTAGAACAGTAATTAGTTGCATTTTACAAGATGAAATTTAATAGTATTACATGTAATAAGTCAGACACTTGAGGAGAGGAAATAAACAGTACAGGGATGAACTGAGGGAAAAGGACAGCTCTTGAGAAAACAGTCACTGAAAACCTGGAGTTGATCAGAGATTTCAGGCTAAATATATGCTTTGTGCATGCCACCCTGAAAAAAAACAAAAAACAAAAGGCAATGCTACTGTATTCACAGCTTTATACAAACATGGAGCTGATGTAGATCCATGGGGTGATAATATCACTCTATAAAGGTATGGTATAACTGTATCTCAAGTATTATATGCAGTTCTCATCCCTTCAGCATAAAATATATATTAGAAAACCAGAGAAAATTCAGAGTCTGTCAGCCAAAGTAATACAAGGAATCAAAGATCAGAAATAGGAGAGGCTAAGAGAGCTAATTTATAGTCTGGAAACAGAAAATTCACTGGGTGTATAATTATTTGTCTGTCTTATCTATCTGTCTTAACTATTGCTGAGGAACCTATCATGTGGGTATCTAGAGATCATGTAGTACTTTATTTTATTGTATAAATATACCTTCAACGAAATAATAAATGAAGGAAGAGGATGACTGGGGTAGTCTCTGCTGGCTCTACTATATGAATTTTTGAAAGACAGTTTCTAGTAGAGAGACTGGGACCAACACGAGTACAACAGCACTGCATAGTTTTTAGTAGACCAGTCAAAAGCTTTCTGAAACTAGCTGTTAGGTGTCCCAATTCAGGATTTGTTAGCGCTCTTTTATGGGGCCTCTTTATTTACATTTGTTTACAGCTCACACAGCTCCTTTAGTTCTTAAGTAAAGCTAGTAGAATTGCCACTCGGTTTGAATAATATGATGGCAAATTTACCTCACTTTTTGGGGACTCAAACCTCATCCTATTAGAATGAACTGGAGTATTACTGATTTTATTATCAATGCATAATTTTCAACCTTTTTTCAACTTGTTCACAAACTGTTCACCTTGATTATTTGACATAGGCTATTCATGATGTGTCATTGGTCATGTATTTTATATGTCATTCTTATTTATTATTTGTATTACAGCAGAGCCCATGGAATCCATATCAGATCCAGGCATGAATGTGTTACAAATACAACATAAAAGCCAGTTCCTGCCCTGAAAAAGCAATGAAATACAAAGTCAAAAGAGCTGAGGAGTCAAAGATAACCTCAAGGCAAGAGTCCAAATGCTTGGAAATTGTGGTGTTGTTAACAGCCCTGGAAAAGGCGGAGGGGGGGGGAAGCTATAGTAGTTCTACCATCTTTTCTTTAAACCATATTTCATCAGGAGTGTACCCTCTCTTGCTCAATTTCATCCAGCCCAGGCCATGAAATCGCTACTATATTAAATATCCCAAGTGCTTTAAATACTCAAATTTTTCACAGTACACATCAAGTGTGTCTTTTTATTATACTCCACCAGCCTTTGCACTTGTGTGTCCATTGATGTATGTTCCTTCCTAATTTCCCTTATTGCTGTGGGTCTTCTTTCTTCGATCTTTCTACATTCTGCCAAGTGCAGTAATGCTTCATCTGAAATTCACCATTTTAATTTCTATTCAGGTTTTCCTTGCAATGAAAGTCTTTACAACATCAGTGAATTCAAACTCCATCTGTTCCAACAGCTCATTTGCTGGTTTTCCTTCCTGACATTCAGCTATCGAGCAAACTGTTTGCTAATTTTGTTTTGTACCCTCTTCCCCCAATGTTCTCCAGATTATATGTAAATGAATAAGTGATTTTTTATATATATATTTGAGGCAAAGCTGGACATAACTAATTATTTGATTTAATATCCGCGCCTAACAGAATTGTGCATTTGAGAACATTGCTTTTCCATCTTTTCTATACAATGATGTAATCAATTTGATTCCTGTGGAGCTGATCTAGGGAGCTCCAAATGTATTTTCATGCTATGATGTTAAAATAAATTGTTTGCAAGGATGAACTGAGCAGAACTGAATGAGTTCATTGATCTTTCCCAAATCATGCCTCCCCATTACATGCTGATCTACACCTCTTCTCCCACTTCAACACTGAAATCTCCTGTAATCAGCAGCACATAATTTTTTGGCACAAAATCAGTGAGTTCTTGCAGTTAGATTTAGAATTCTTCAATTTCAAAATCCCCAAAAGGGATGCAGATATTATCTTTTCTGACTAAATACCACTCTTATCAGCTCCTGTTTGCCATCTCTACCACTACTTCTTGTCTATCTCTGGAGATGTGGCCACTGAATTTGATAAAGGATGATGGTTGTTGTTGCTTCCTGTGAACCAGTGAATTCTCACCAGCCCCAGGGAGTTTGGCAGACATTCATTAATGTACTAATACTTACAAAAGAGGTCTGTCAGTATTTAATTTAATCGATCATCATCTATCCTCAAAATTCTTTAGTCACATTTACCTGTAATTCTCTTACCTCTATGGCAAATCCACAGCATTTCTCTTCCACAGCCCTTTTCTTAAGCATGCCTAGGTAAAGTTTCAGTCTTCCAGACTGCTGCCTTACCCTTCTCTTTCCTTATATAACCCAGACCCCTTCCACTCTCAGCAGTCTCTGAGAGGACTGCTTAATTGGAGTAAGGTGTTTGTTTTTTGTTTTTTTTTTTCTCCTCGCTTTTGATAGTTAACTCTGTCATACTTGCACGCTCCAAGTTCACAAGGACAAGGTACAGATATTTCTATTTGATATACAGGAATTCCAGGGTGTAATTTGTATTGGTCTTTATTGGATCAACCTGGTTAGGAAAGGTTTACCCTACTTTCTTGTTTTCCTCTATGCAAAACTCTCACTGACTTTTCGAAAGTACCATTGTCATACTACCAAGAGCTCATCTCTTATCAACACATGATATTCCATAGCCTCCTTAGTGAATAATTGGGTAGTCCCACCATATTATTTTATAAACTATTCTGTTTTGGTTTTATTCAGCATGAACATAAACAAGGTAAGTGGAATATAGAAGAACCTGTGGGTCTACTCTAGCATTTGTAGGGTTTAAGGCAAGCACTACTTCCTCATCACCACTAAATGCTGCAGGAATCCTATGGGATACAAGCAACAGTCCTGGATTGATCTGAGAGCTTTGGACCTGAAAATGAATAGTTCAGCCGGTGCCCATAGGCTGCCCATGGCCTGGCCCTGACAAAGTGCTCAGCTCACCGCCAACTTTCCCCCTTCTGCCAATCCTTCGACTAATGATGGTCGATCTCCCACCCACATTACCCAGGGGGCCCCAAACCCCAACTGCTGCCCACTTGCAAATGGAGAACCTCACTCTGCAGGATCAGCTAGTGCAGGCCTCAGCCAGAGTGCTGGCCCTTTGCGAGCAGCTGGCTTAGTCCCAGGCCCATGCCATGCAACTCATGTCTGTAGTACAGACCCTCTTAGAACAACTTGCCCTGCAAGCTTAGAATCATAGAATATCAGAGTTGGAAGGGACCTCAGGAGGTCATCTAGTCCAACCCCCTGCTCAAAGCAGGACCAACCCCAACTAAATCATCCCAGCCAGGGCTTTGTCAAGCCTGACCTTAAAAACCTCCAAGGAAGGAGATTCCACCACCGCCCTAGGTAACCCAATCCAGTACTTCATCACCCGCCTAGTGAAAAAGTTTTTCCTAATATCCAACCTAAACCTTAGGCAGAGCTCTTCCCTGTGCTCCGTTTCCAAGCATGGTTCTTCAGTGCTGCTACTGGATTGATTCAATGGGGACCACAGGAAATATCAGGGTTTTCTAAACCAGTATTGGTTGCACTTCCTTCTATGTCCCCAAACATACCTCACAGACCAAGCAAAGGTGGGGCTGGTGATTAGCTTGCTCTCAGGAGATGTGCTAGATGGGGCATCCCCTGCAAGAATTCTGGACCATCTTTTATGACTCACACCGAACCCCTTCAGCAGAGGCTACCCTCTGGAAACTTTGGCAAGGGCAAAAGCCAGAAACTTCATGTCCCCCATTTCCAACATCTGGCTGATGTCCAGTGGAACGAGGCAGCACAACTTCACTATTTTAGGTGGAGTCTCATAAAAGAGGTAAAAGATGAGCTAGCTCATGTAGCGGATGCTACTCAACTCAATGGGCTTCACTGATCTTGTCCTTTGTATTGACATCCAGTTGCTGAGAGAAAAGAGGAGACAAAGGGGGGACCCAATGATGCCATGACCCCCACTGCGCTTAGGTTCATAGAATCAAGCCCTAAACAGATGCAGTTGGACCTGGTTCACAAATGTTTGACTCCGGAAGAAAAGGAATGCCATTAGCAACTTAACGTCAGTTTCTACTGTGGAACATTGGGATGGTCCCTCGCCCCCTGTCCATCCAGATTGAAACTGGGAAATGGACCCGCCCATGCCCGGTAAAGGGAAACTGCCTGGGCACCACCAGGGGGTCAAACCCTAAGCTAATTTCCCTGCCTTTGAAGAGATTCCAACCCAAACACAACAGGGCCTCTTCCAGATTTACAGATTCCACTGCAGTTACTTGTCCTATTGGAACTGATTCTCCTTTATTTAGCCAAGATTGACTCTGGTGCCACTGACAATTTTATAGATCCAAAAACAGCCCAAACCCTAAAAATTCCCTTTGGCCCAAACCTTCACTGGGTCTGGTAGAAACAATTGATGGTGAACCCTGCCATCCAATCTAGTAGCCCATAAAACTGTTCTCTTATAGGCCAGAATGGGAGGGCAGTGCAATCCACTCTCTATTCTTCCCAATAATACTTGGTATTGTTGTAGAAAAAATTTGCTAGGCCTAAACTTTGGTTGGCTCAGGTAGGCCTGTATTTTGGCTTGCGCCTGAACATTAGTCAAGTTAACTGGAAGAACGGGTTTTTTGGAGAAAGGGGATTTTTGAAGGCAGGGTGAAGGAAAAGTACGAAAGCAGAACTATCTATAATCACAAGGCTTATAGATTCATAGATTCATAGATTATAGGACTGGAAGGGACCTCGAGAGGTCATCGAGTCCAGTCCCCTGCCCGCATGGCAGGACCAAATACTGTCTAGACCATCCCTGATAGACATTTATCTAACCTACTCTTAAATATCTCCAGAGACGGAGATTCCACAACCTCCCTAGGCAATTTGTTCCAGTGTTTAACCACCCTGACAGTTAGGAACTTTTTCCTAATGTCCAACCTAGACCTCCCTTGCTGCAGTTTAAACCCATTGTTTCTGGTTCTATCCTTAGAGGCTAAGGTGAACAAGTTCTCTCCCTCCTCCTTATGACACCCTATTAGATACCTGAAAACTGCTATCATGTCCCCTCTCAGTCTTCTCTTTTCCAAACTAAACAAACCCAGTACTTTCAGCCTTCCTTCATAGGTCATGTTCTCAAGACCTTTAATCATTCTTGTTGCTCTTCTTTGGACCCTTTCCAATTTCTCCACATCTTTTTTAAAATGCGGCGCCCAGAACTGGACACAATACTCCAGCTGAGGCCTAACCAGAGCAGAGTAGAGCGGAAGAAGGACTTCTCGTGTCTTGCTCACAACACACCTGTTAATGCATCCCAGAATCATGTTTGCTTTTTTTGCAACAGCATCACACTGTTGACTCATATTTAACTTGTGGTCCACTATAACCCCTAGATCCCTTTCTGCCGTACTCCTTCCTAGACAGTCTTTTCCCATTCTGTATGTGTGAAATTGATTTTTCCTTCCTAAGTGGAGCACTTTGCATTTGTCTTTGTTAAACTTCATCCTGTTTACCTCAGCCCATTTCTCCAATTTGTCCAGATCATTTTGAATTATGACCCTGTCCTCCAAAGTAGTTGCAATCCCTCCCAGTTTGGTATCATCCGCAAACTTAATAAGCGTACTTTCTATGCCAATATCTAAGTCGTTGATGAAGATATTGAACAGAGCCGGTCCCAAAACAGACCCCTGCGGAACCCCACTCGTTACGCCTTTCCAGCAGGATTGGGAACCATTAATAACAACTCTCTGAGTACGGTTATCCAGCCAGTTATGCACCCACCTTATAGTAGCCCCATCTAATTTGTATTTGCCTAGTTTATCGATAAGAATATCATGCGAGACCGTATCAAATGCCTTACTAAAGTCTAGGTATACCACATCCACCGCTTCACCCTTATCCACAAGGCTCGTTATCCTATCAAAGAAAGCTATCAGATTGGTTTGACATGATTTGTTCTTCACAAATCCATGCTGGCTGTTCCCTATCACCTTACCACCTTCCAAGTGTTTGCAGATGATTTCCTTAATTACTTGCTCCATTATCTTCCCTGGCACAGAAGTTAAACTAACTGGTCTGTAGTTACCTGGGTTGTTTTTATTTCCCTTTTTATAGATGGGCACTATATTTGCCCTTTTCCAGTCTTCTGGAATCTCTCCTGTCTCCCATGACTTTCCAAAGATAATAGCTAGAGGCTCAGATACCTCCTCTATTAGCTCCTTGAGTATTCTAGGATGCATTTCATCAGGCCCGGGTGACTTGCAGGCATCTAACTTTTCTAAGTGATTTTTAACTTGTTCTTTTTTTATTTTATCCGCTAAACCTACCCCCTTCCCATTAGCATTCACTATGTTAGGCATTCCTTCAGACTTCTCGGTGAAGACCGAAACAAAGAAGTCATTAAGCATCTCTGCCATTTCCAAGTTTCCTGTTACTGTTTCTCCCTCTTCACTAAGCAGTGGGCCTACCCTGTCTTTGGTCTTCCTCTTGCTTCTAATGTATTGATAAAAAGTCTTCTTGTTTCCTTTTATTCCCGTAGCTAGTTTGAGCTCATTTTGTGCCTTTGCCTTTCTAATCTTGCCCCTGCATTCCTGTGTTGTTTGCCTATATTCATCCTTTGTAATCTGTCCTAGTTTCCATTTTTTATATGACTCCTTTTTATTTTTTAGATCGTGCAAGATCTCGTGGTTAAGCCAAGGTGGTCTTTTGCCACATTTTCTATCTTTCCTAACCAGCGGAATAGCTTGCTTTTGGGCCCTTAATAGCGTCCCTTTGAAAAACTGCCAACTCTCCTCAGTTGTTTTTCCCCTCAGTCTTGATTCCCATGGGACCTTACCCATCAGCTCTCTGAGCTTCCCAAAATCTGCCTTCCTGAAATCCATTGTCTCTATTTTGCTGTTCTCCCTTCTACCCTTCCTTAGAATTGCAAACTCTATGATTTCATGATCACTTTCACCCAGGCTGCCTTCTACTTTCACATTCTCAACGAGTTCCTCCCTATTTGTTAAAATCAAGTCTAGAACAGCTTCCCCCCTAGTAGCTTTTTCAACCTTCTGAAATAAAAAGTTGTCTCCAATGCAGTCCAAGAATTTGTTGGATAGTCTGTGCCCGGTTGTGTTATTTTCCCAACATATATCCGGATAGTTGAAGTCCCCCATCACCACCAAATCTTGGGCTTTGGATGATTTTGTTAGTTGCTTGAAAAAAGCCTCATCCACCTCTTCCACCTGGTTAGGTGGCCTGTAGTAGACTCCTAGCATGACATCTCCCTTGTTTTTTGCCCCTTTAAGCCTAACCCAGAGACTCTCAACACTTCCGTCTCCTATGTCCATCTCTACCTGAGTCCAAGTGTGTACATTTTTAATATATAAGGCAACACCTCCTCCCTTTTTCCCCTGTCTATCCTTCCTGAGCAAGCTGTACCCATCCACACCAACATTCCAATCATGTGTATTATCCCACCAAGTTTCAGTGATGCCAACAATGTCATAGTTGTATTTATTTATTATCACTTCCTGTTCTTCCTGCTTATTCCCCATACTTCTCGCATTTGTATATAGGCATCTAAGATACTGGTTTGATCTTTCCTCCCAGTTTTGTCCTGACTCTCCTTTCTCTCTGCCAATATAGCCCACACTCCCTCTCGTTTCCGACCCATCTCCCCGGTCTCCATGTTCCCCACTTACCTGTGGGCTTTGCTCACCTGTCCCCGTCGAACCTAGTTTAAAGCCCTCCTCACTAGGTTAGCCAGTCTGTGTCCGAATAGGGTCTTTCCTCTCCTCGAAAGGTGAATGCCATCTCTGCCTAGCAGTCCTTCCTCGAATAGCATCCCGTGGTCTAGGAAGCCAAAGCCCTCCTGGCGACACCATCTTCGCAGCCAGGCATTCACCTCCATGATGCATCTGTCTCTGCCTGGGCCCCTACCTTTGACAGGAAGAATTGAAGAGAATACCACCTGCGCTCCAAACTCCTTCACCCGTACTCCCAGAGCCCTGTAGTCACTCTTGATCCGCTCAATGTCACACCGCGCAGTATCATTTGTGCCCACATGGATGAGTAGCATGGGGTAGTAGTCAGAGGGCTGGATAATCCTCGACAATGCCTCCGTAACGTCTCGGATACGGGCCCCCGGCAGGCAGCATACCTCCCGAGATGAGATGTCAGGGCGACAGATGGGCGCCTCCGTCCCCCTCAGCAGAGAGTCTCCGACCACCACTACCCTACGTTTCCTATTCGCAGTGGTGGCAGCAGACTTTCCAGCCTTAGGGGTACGAGGCTTCTCCTCCTTTACTGTAGGGAGTGATTCCTTCTTTCCTGTGTCAAGAACAGCATAACGGTTACCTATAACCACGGCAGGAGGGTTCGGAGCAAGGGTGGAGCACTGCCTGCTGCCAGAAGTAACCAGCTGCCAGTGTCCACCCTGAGCCATCTCCTCCTCCACCAGTGGTGTATCAGCAGTCCTGCGTACTGGGACAGCTACCTCAGCTTGTGATTCATAACTGCCCACTGGTAGTTTTAGGGGAAGCTTGTAACCGGAAAAAGCAATCTGAGAATAACAGGAAAGCTTGCTATGCTATATTCCCTTTTATGGATAATGCATTCCAAATATGGCAATAATGTTGATAAGATAGTATGTATTACTAATTGTGGTTTTTTGCTATATAAGCTACTCAAAAATCTGTAATCGGGGGGAACTGCCAGTTCGCTGGTACCCCCCCCCTCCCATGCATGCTCAAGAATAAAAAGGCCTCAGGTGATTCTGATCCAAACACAACACGTGGCCGGTTTTTTCCACGACAGTATACTGTGAGTGGAACAGCACAACCTACATATCTCCTGGAGGGGGGAAGAACATGCACTTTTCTTCTGATTATTGTGGAAAAATATGACTGTAAGCCCCAAGTAAGCCAATATGTTTTCCCTAGGAAGGGACATTACCACCTGAGGATAAGCCCAGGACAGTGGGAGCCAGCCAGAAAGAAACTGCCTTGAGCCCAGAACTTCATCTCATCAAGAAATACACAGATCGTTCTGAAAAAAAAAATACATACATCCTGCCCCACACAGGGACTATGATTGTCTCATAGACTTGCAGCCTGTGGCAAAGGCCCAGTATGGCCGAATATAGGCCATGGCTGAATCAGAGCTGGAAGCACTGTGCACCTATATCCAAGAAAATCTCAAGAAAAGCTTCATCCGTTGACCTGCCACCCCCAAACAGATGGTCAGACTGAGAGGGTGAACTGGACACTGGGACAGTATCTCAGATGCTTCACTATCTATCATCAAGATATTTGGTACAACCTCTTACACTTGCCAAGTTTTCCTACAACAATGCTGATCCTGTCTTGAAAGCATGGAGCCCCTTCTTTGCAAATTATGGGTTCCATCCCTGAATCTACCCAGCACTACCAACAGCCTTGCCAAACCCACCTGCCTCCTACTTGGTTCAACAAATCCATCACACCCAGGAAGAACTTAATGACCACTTGGAGAATGCAAAGAGAGCTTACAAGTGGTAAGTCCCCAGTGGCACCTGGAGGCCCCCACTCTCTCTATAGGCCAGAAGATCTGGCTTGCTTCAAAGCATCTTCTCTCCTGTAGATCCTTCTACAAGCTGGATCAGCAGTTATTGAGACCCTTTCAGTTATTCCAACAAGTCAAACCAGTCACTTTCAAATTATAGTTTCCCTGATTCCACAAAACACACCCCATGTTCCACGTGTCTCTCCTAAAACCCTATGCTGAGAACCCCTTCCCTGGCTGAACCATTCATCCACCTCCACCAGTTGAGTCCAGGATCATGAAAAATACACAGTTCAGGCTATCCTTGATTCCAAATGCATCTAAGGATCTCTATACTACCTTGTATACTGAGAAGGATAGGGACCCAGAGGGCACACTTGGAAATCTGCCTCCCATGGTCACACTCTGACTTGATAAGAGAGTTTCATGAGGCTCATCCAGACAAGCATGGCCTGATTCCACCCTGTAAAGGAAGGGTGGTGATAAAAAAAAAAAAACACTAGTTTAGAATGAGGCTCTGTGGGGATTCAATGCAGACACCACTTCTTCATTGCCACTGCTTGGTTCTGGCAGAGTTGTCACCAAGACGTACGGAGAAGCTAAGCCCTTCAGGAAGTCTCACCTTAAGAGACATGAACAACACCTTCTCTGATTCCCTGATTGGCTGACATTCCCCATATAAACCAGGAAGCCATTTCTGGGAGTTGTCTGAGCAATGCAGACTTCTGATGGGCCAGTGGAATAATTCATCCCCAGTATAAACCCGTTGAATTCAACTGAATTACACAAGGTATAATTCAGTCTCACTATATTTAAATTGTCCAGAAGTTAAGGCTGCTGAAGCAAACTGGAAGTCACATCTCACTACCTGGATATTAAGGTTAGGAAGCATTATTTGTTCCACTTTGAATTTATAAGTGTTTATGTGCAGAACTCCAAACGTCAAATTGTGCCCTGCGATAAAAATGCTTCCTACATCTTGGGGCACTATTTAGCCCATTTTCTGTTAATATCTACAGTATATTTTTGTGTGTATGTTGATTTAAAAATTTTTTGTCTGCCTCAGTACAATCAAAGTTATACAGAGGGCAAATGCTGGCTCAGCAATGGCAGTAAATCAATCTTTTTTTCCCCAGACACTGAAAAAGTGAATTTTAAAGAAATATTAACAATATCCCCAATCCCAATGGTTTAAGATAATCTGCCACTATGAATTAATATCTGAAATACTGGGGAATATATTCATAATAAATGCTGGAAAATACAGTATATATTCATATTTTTACTTTTTAAAATTTAACAGACAATTCTTTTTATCACCCTTCTGCATGCATAACAAGTGTATCTTTTTTCAGATGATACGGTATATTATACTTTTCTCTCTCTTTTGTATCCTCAAATATAAATTATTTTCCATCCAAGCATATGGATTTGTTGCTAGCAGTCTCATGGACTTAGATAGGAGACCAAATGAGAAGGGGTTTGAACTTGGAGCTAATAAATTGTAATTGTAACAGGGAATCATCAATGAGTGTGTGTGTGTTTCCATTGGGGTCCTGAAAGCATTGCTTCTTGGCCCTATACTATTTAACATTTTTATCCATTACCTGGAAAAAATATAAAATGATCACTACTAAAGTTTGCAGATGATACAAAAATAGGGGGAATGGTAAATGGTGAAGAGGACAGGTCACTAATTCAGAGTAATTTGTATTACTTGGCAAACTGGGTGCAAGCAAACAATATGATTTTTAATATGTCTAAATTTAAATGTATACATCTAGGAACAAAGAATGTAGGCAATACTTACTGGATGAGGAATTCTATCCTTGGAAGCAGTGACTCTGAAATGTATTTGGGGGATAATCAGCTGAACATGAGCTTCCAGTATGATGCTGTTGTCAAAAACGCTAATGTGATTCTGGGATGCATAAATAGGGGAATCTAGAGCAGCAGTAGAGAAATTTTTTTACCTCTATATTTGGTACTAGTGCAACTGCTGCTGAAATATTGTGTCCCGTTCTGGAACCCAAAGTTCAGGAAGGATATTAATAAATTTGAGAGGGTTCAGAGAAGAGCCTAGAGAATGATTAAAGATTAGAAAACCTGCCTTGTAGTGATAGACTGAACAAGCTCAATCTATTTAGTTTAACAAAGAGAAGGTTAAGGCATTTCTTGATTACAGACTATAAGTACCTACATGGGGAACAAACATTTAATAATGAATTCTTCAGTCTAGCAGAGAAAGATATAACATGATCCAAAGGCTGGAAGCTAGACAAATTCAGACTGGAAATAAGGTGCACATTTTTGACAGTGAGTAATTAACCATTGGAACAATTTGCCAAGGTTTGTGGTGGATTTTCCATCACTGACAATTTTTAAATCAAGATTGGATGTTTTTTTTTTTCTAACATACATGCTCTATGAATTATTTTGGGGAAGTTCTATAGCCTGTGTTATATAGGTCAGACTGGATGATGACAATGGCCTCATTTGGCATTGGAATATATAATAATAAACGGAGATATACCTATTTCCTAGAACTGGAAGGGACCCTGAAAGGTCATCAAGTCCAGCCACCTGCCTTCACTAGCAGGACCAAGTACTGATTTTGCCCCAGACCCCTAAGTGGCCCCCTCAAGGATTGAACTCACAATCCTGGGTTTAGCAGGCCAATGCGCAAACCACTGAGCTATCCCTCCCTCCTATAAATCATGAGTTGGTGTTTAATTAGAAAGATAGAAAGAAAACAATCTATCTATATGTATATATAATCTATCTATCTCAGAGAAAATAGTAATCATTCACAAGCCTTAGTAGCTTCATTTCATGGTCTAGTTAGTGACAGTACACTACATCCCCACGTGGAAGTTCCCACTTTAGGAACAACCCAAAGACTCCCCTTCCCCCATGTGTGTGGATACCAGGTGTTTCACAGATATGACACATGTCCACAGTGCCTATCTGAGAAGGTTGTGAATTCACCATATAAAATGCCTGGCTTTCCGTATACACAATGCAGAGAACAATGCAGCGAATCCCCCCACAGAGAAAAATTGGCACAACAGCACATAGAAAGTATATACAGAAAAAGCTCATCACTAGACTAGTGACATAGTGAATCACACTCAGATTCTTGAAAGGAGTTGAGAAGGATATGCCACATACCAAATAACTATGACATCATGCCATTTAACCAGACTTTAACCAGAGTAGGCAACGAGGTTTGGTACAGGGATTGGTTCCTGGGTTAGTATTTCTGTGGTGTGGTGTGTAGTTGCTGGTGACTTTGTCCTCACCCACAACCATTTCAGATTTGGGGACAACTTATACCTTCAGGTCAGTGGCACTGCTATGGGTACCTGCATGGCCCCACAGTATGCCAACATTTTTATGGCTGACTTAGAACAACGCTTCCTCAGCTCTCATCCCCTAGAGCCCCTCCTCTACTTGCGTTACATTGATGACATCTTCATCATATGGACCCCCGTGAAGGAGGCCCTTGAGGAATTCCACCTGGATTTCAACAATTTCCACTCCACCATCAACCTCAGCCTGGACCAGTTCACACAAGAGATCCACTTCCTGGACACTACTGTGCAAATAAGTGATGGTCACATAAACACCACCCTATACCAGAAACCTACTGACCGCTATACTTACCTACATGCCTCCAGCTTCCATCCAGGACACATCACACGATCCATTGTCTACAGCCAAGCCTTAAGATACAACCAAATTTGCTCCAATCCCTCAGACAGAGACAGACACCTACAAGATCTTTATCAAGCATTCTTAAAACTACAATACCCTGGGGAAGTGAGGAAACAGATTGACAGAGCAAAATGGGTACACACACGTCACCTACTACAGGACAGGCCCACCAAGGAAACTAACAGAACACTACTGGCCATCACATACAGCCCCCAGCTAAAACCTCTCCAGCACATCATCAACGATCTACAACCTATACTGGAAACCAATCCCTCACTCTCACAGACCTTGAAAGGCAGGCCAGTCCTCACTTACAGACAGCCCCCCAGCCTGAAGCAAATACTCACCAGCAACTACATACCACACCACACCACACCACAGAAACACTAACCCAGGAACCAATCCCTGTAGCAAACCTCGTTGCCTACTCTGTTCCCATATCTACTCTAGCGACACCATCAGGGGACCCAACCACATCAGCCACTCATTCACCTGCACATCTACTAATGTGATATATGCCATCATGTGCCAGCAATGCCCCTCTGCCATGTACATTGGCCAAACTGGACAGTCTCTATGTAAAAGAATAAATGGACACAAATAAGACATCAGGAATGGTAACATACAAAAGCCAGTAGGAGAACACTTCAATCTTCCTGGACATTCTATAATAGATTTTAAAGTAGCCATACTTGAACAAAAATACTTCAGAAACAGACTTCAAAGAGAAACTGCAGAACTAAAATTCATTTGCAAATTTAACACCATTAATTTGGGCTTGAATAGGGACTGGGAGTGGCTGGCTCACTACAAAAGCAGCTTTGCATCTCCTGGAATTGACACCTCCTCATCAGTTATTGGGAGTGGACTACACCTCTACCCCGTTATAACGCGGTCGTGCGGAGCCAAAAATCCCTACCGCATTATAGCTGAAACCCCATTATATCAGGGTAGGGGCATCAGGGCTCCGGTGGTGATTTAAAGAGCTCTGAGCTCCAGCCGCTGCGGGGAGCCCCAGGCCCTTTAAATCATTGGTGGAGCCCCGCTTCCACAGCCCTGGACCGTTTAAAGCATGGCCGGAGCCCCGCTGCTACCGTGCTATACGCGAACCTGTGTTATAGCGGGGTAGAGGTATACATCCACACTGATCGAATTGGCCCTGTCAACACTGGTTCTCCACTTGTGAGGTAACTCCCTTCTCTTCATGTGTCAGTATATAATGCCTGAATCTGTAATTTTCACTCCATGCATCTGAAGAAGTGGGTTTTTAATCTACGAAAGCTTATGCCCAAATAAATCTGTTAGTCTTTAAAGTGCCACCGGACTCCTTGTTATTTTTGTGGATACAGACTAACACGGCTACCCCCTGATACTTAATCCCTCCTTGAACTTCCCAGAGCTCAAGGTGTGCATAGACAGTACCATCCTTTAGGATGTCACTGACATCATTGTCACTAATTAGCCCATAGGATAAAGCTTTAGGATTGTGCAGGTGCCTGGCCTGCCTCCTCCTTCCGGCTTTAGGCAACCTGTGCCTGTTGGGACACGTGGCAGGAGCAATCATTCACTCCTTTGAATGCAGGGACTGAAACTGTGACATGCCTTTGCAGAGGAGGCACACAAAGTTTGCATGTGGGGGAAGTCCCCGGGTGTTCCCCCTCTGCGGCATGTCATCTAGGGTTACCATATTCTGTACCTCCAAATGGAGGACACTCCACGGCCCACGGCCCCGCCCCCAGCCCCGCCCATACCCCCTCCCCAACCCCGCCCCCTCCCCAAAGTCTCCGCCCCCTCCCCTGCTTCCCGCGAACATTTGATTCGCGGGAAGCCTGAAGCAGGTAAGGGGGGTGTGGGGGGGAGGAGGCGCAGCCCAGGCTAGCCCCCCCGGCGGCTCCAGCCTGGGTCGGCTCGGGCCCTGGGGTGCCGGCCCCGGCCGACCACCCCCGGCCCGCCCAGCACTGCCGGCCCCCGGCGGCCCGGCACACCCCCGGCCCGGCTCCCCGGCTCCCCGGCGGCCCGGCTCCCCGCGGGCCCGGCCGACCCGGCTCCCCGCGGGCCCGGCTCCCCGCGGGCCCGGCCGACCCGGCTCCCCGCCGGCCCGGCTCCCCGCGGGCCCGGCCGACCCAGCTCCCCGCGGGCCCGGCCGACCCGGCTCCCCGCCGGCCCGGCTCCCCGCGGGCCCGGCCGGCCCGGCTCCCCGCCGGCCCGGCTCCCCGCGGGCCCGGCCGACCCGGCTCCCCGCCGGCCCGGCTCCCCGCCGGCCCGGCCGACCCGGCTCCCAGCCCGGACCCCGGCCCGGCACCGCGCCCCCAGCTCCCCGCCCGGCCCTGCACTGCGCCCCTGGTTCCCGGCCCGGCACCATGCCCCCGGCCCCGCACCGCCGGCCCCGGCCGAGCACCACCCAGCCCTCCCGATTTTCCCGGACATGCCCGGCTTTTGGGGATTTCCCCCCGGACGGGGATTTGAGCCCCCAAAAGCCGGACATGTCCAGGAAAATCCGGACGTATGGTAACCCTAATGTCATCATCTGGGGATTGCTACAATAGTTCAATCCACATGAATTACATCATTCTGCTATTGTTTTCTGACTACTATATGTGCAGACTGCTTATAGCATCTGGATAGTGAGACTAGCACCTTGAGTTCAACTCTATTTATACAGAGTATCTGCATACTGAGAATGAGACATGCTTACAAAAGGACCTTGCGTCCCACAAGGTGAAGGAAGATACAAGTCATTACAAGCCTAGGAGGCTTGTGGGAATATTCTCACAATGGGGGTCTGAGTAAAATTGTCAGGCCCTGCTCTCCAGTGTGTGTCGGGCGAGATCACTGTCTCTGTCCTGGCCCAGTGCACAGGGGTGTGGGTGGAGAGTGAGCCTGCCTCACACTCACCCTGAAACAGTAGCTCCTGTCCTATGGGGCTGGGCCCATCTTCCCATTCTAGCCCACTGGCTCTCTCTGCTCATGGATTTGCTGCACCAGTATCTAACTAGGTGAAGACAGATACACCGATTTATGTTGGTTAGTTTGATCCTAGGTGGTTCCTGTAGCCATGGGACCAGGAACTACAATTCCCAGGATGCACCATGGAGAGTGGGGGGAGAAGAGAAAGAGGAATAAGAATGCGAGCTCTATAAAGGAGAGAGAGGAACAAACCTTATCTTAGCTAGCTGTGCGAGTTTTCCTTCCCAGGGGCCAGGTACAAAACAAATTGGTGAAGATCATCAAAGGATCCCAGAGAAGCAGAATCTAACTGTTTCAGGGTCATCCAAGTGCTTCAATTCCTGCTGCTGAGACCTGCTGTTGCTGCTCTCATGGAAACTCCAGAGGCCTAAAAGCCTGCCTCTATCAGCAACTACAGCTTGCTGAGAAGGGAAATTGAAAGGGGCAGTGCCTAATTTTTCAAAGTGCTCCCTTTTCCCAGTGAGCGCACCCCTCTGCAGTTCCAAGTAGCTAGCTGCTCCATGAACAAATTTTTACAAGGCCAGCCTGCTATTTCTGTGACCAGAAAATCTTACCAGCTAATTGTTCTCCACCTTTTTTGCTCAATTCACCAGACATGTCCAGCTTGCTTCCACACTTCTTACCATGAGGCAAGTTTTGCCCACCATTCTTCATGCCTATTCCAAGAGATCCTCTGTTTCCATGGGAATTGAAGTTTTACTTCAAGAACTATATGCTTGCTATAGAAAGTTCTGCTTACACGACAGAAAAGCTGAAAGCCTGACTGGTTTGTTGCCTTGGTCCTAAGGGCAACAAATCTTCAGACAACTCCCTCCTGTTACTGACTTACTGCAAGGTGTGACTCCATATGATGCTGCTCTCCAAGCCCTGAGTGATCATTTTAATCCTTTACTAAATGTTGCTGAACACTTCAAGTGCTATTCCCATGTGCAGACAACTCACAAACCCATCAACCACTACGTAGCTGCATTACACGAGTTGAGTGCAATCTGTGAATTTACCAGTTTCATAGACGAAGTAGTCAGGGATCAAGTTGTCAGGCAGATGAACAGTTCCAAGATTTCTGAACAACACCTCATGATAAAAGGCCGTATCTTGGAGATAACCAAAGAAACCACCTAATGAGTGGAAAGCTCCATCCACTGTGCTAAGTCTCTCTTCAAAACACCAAATGTCTTCCAGCCTGCAAAAGTTAATGCAGTGCAATACAAGACTGAAGCCCCCCAAAAGCTGCTAAGTCAACATCCACAGTGCCTTCATTCTCCACAAACCACATCGCTACCAATGCTACAGATGTGGTGACCGTGGTCACAAGGCAGAATTTCCAGGGTGTCCTGCCAAGAAATCAGTATGCAAGAAGTGCAACAAAAAGAACAGTTTGCTAAAGTCAGTAATACTATCATCAATGTTGTATCAAGAGTTCTCACAGATGATGATGGCGAATTGAATCCCAGCAATATCCTGAATGTGTTAGAGATCACTACTCCACTCCACACTGACAAGTGCAAGTCAATAGCCACGGAATGAGGATGTCAGCAGATTCTGGTTTGCCTTACACTATAATTCCCAACCAGCTCTACACTGTGCTATTTGCCAACTCCCATCCTATGTTGCATTATCCACACATACATCCTGAAGGCCATGGTGGATTGCCCATCCCCATCAATGGCTATTTTACAGCTACTCTTGAGTATAAAGGCCATCATTCCCAAGGGAAAATCTATGTAGCCCAAAAGGAAGTTTCTGTTTTAGGGTAGAATCATGAAAGGGATCTTCAGATGATCTTAGATCTAAATAGTACTGAATCTGTCCTACAAACGGAGGATAGGATACAACCAGGAATCATCACTGAATTTCCAGATGTTTTCACTGATACTCAGGTATTGCAAAAAACTTCAAACACAAGATCCATCTAAAAAAGAATTCAGTACTTGTACAGCATAAAAGTATGAAACATACCAATCGCACTGAGACAACCACTCAAAGAAGAGTTTTGAACTAGGCAAAGCAGATATTCTTGAACTAGTTGATTCATCCGAATGGGTTTCTCCTGTTGGTCTCACAAGAAAGCCTACCAATGCCATCCACATGTGTGTGGACTTAAGAGATTGAAACTCCAACATTGTCATCCTCTACCAAGCATCACTGAAATGCTGCTAACCTCGAAGGAGGCAAGAATCTTTACAACCCTTGATTTATCCTCAGTGTACCACCAGATCTGCTTAATGGAAGAATCTCATAAGTACATAGTTTTCATCACTCCTGAAGGTTTGTTCCAGGACAAATGTATGCCATTTGACTTAGCCTTGGCAACACTTGTATTCTAGAAAATGATGCATATAATCTTCTGAAGCACTTAGAGGAGAGGAAAGTGATCAGAAACAGTCAGCATGGATTCACTAAGGGCAAGTCATGCCTGACTAACCTAATTGCCTTCTATGATAAGATAACTGGCTCTGTGGATGAGGGGAAAGCAGTGGACATGTTATTCCTTGACTTTAGCAAAGCTTTTGATACGGTCTCCCACAAGATTCTTGCCAGCAAGTTAAAGAAGTATGGGCTGGATGAATGGACTATAAGGTGGATAGAAAGCTGGCTAGATCGTCGGGCTCAGTGGGTAGTGATCAATGGCTTCATGTCTAGTTGAGAGCCGATATCAAGCGGAGTGCCCCAAGGGTTGGTCCTGGGGCTGGTTTTGCTCAATATCTTGATTAATGGTCTGGAGGATGGTGTGGACTGCACCCTCAGCAAGTTTGCAGATGGTGAGGAGTGGTAGATACGCTGGAGGGTAGGGATAGGATACAGAGGAACCTAGACAAATTAGAGGATTGGGCCAAAAGAAATCTGCTGATGTTCAACAAGGACAAGTGCAGAGTCCTGCACTTAGGATGGAAGAATCCCATGCACTGCTACAGACTAGGGACCAAATGGCTAGGCAGCAGTTTTGCAGAAAAAGACCTAGGTGTTACAGTGGACGAGAAGCTGGATATGAGTCAACAGTGTGCCCTTGTTGCCAATAAGGCATTTTGGGCTGTATAAGTAGGGGCATTGCCAGCAGATCGAGGGACGTGATCATTCCCCTCTATATGGCATTGCTGAGGCCTCATCTGGAGTACTGTGTCCAGTTTTGGGACCCACACTACAAGAAGGATGTGGAAAAATTGGAAAGAGTCCAGTGGAGGGCAACAAAAATGATTAGGGGTCTGGAGCACATGACTTATGAGGAGAGGCTGAGGGAACTGGGATTGTTTAGTCTGCAGAAGAGAAGAATGAGGGGGGATTTGATAGCTGCTTTCAACTACCTGAAAGGGGGTTCCAAAGAAGATGGATCTAGACTGTTCTCAGTGGTAGAAGATGACAGGACAAGGAGTAATGGTCTCAAGTTGCAGTGGAGCAGGTTTAGGTTGGATATTAGGAAAAAGTTTTTCACTAGGAGGGTGGTGAAGCACTGGAATGGGTTACCTAGGGAGGTGGTGGAATCTCCTTCCTTAGAGGTTTTTAAGTTCAGGCTTGACAAAGCCCTGGCTGGGATGATTTAGTTGGGGATTGGTCCTGCTTTGAGTATGGGGGTTGGACTAGATGACCTCCTGAGGTCCCTTCCAACCCCGATAGTTTATGATTCTATGAAATCTATGATTTAGAGAGACAAGGGGTATTACTTACTTTCAAACTGATATTCTAGTGTACAACAAAGATTAATGCAAACATGATGTCATCCTAACAAATGTTCTAGAAAAATTTTGATGACATGGACTTACCATCAGCAGAAAGAAATCTCAATTCCTTAATTATTCATAGAATCATAATCCAGTCCACTGCACTCAGGGCAGGACTAAGTATTATCTGGACCATCCCTGACAGGGATTTGTCTAACATGCTCTTAAAAATCTCCAATGATGGAAATTCCACAGCCTCCCCAGGCAATTTATTCCAGTGCTTAACTATCCTGACAGTTAGTTTTTCCTAATGTCTAACCTAAACCTCTCTTCCTGAAATTTAAGCCCATTGCTTCTTGTCCTATTCTCAGAAGTTAAAGAAAACAATTTTTCTTCCTCCTCTTTGTAACAACCTTTTATGTATTTGAAAACTATTATCATGTCCCCGCTCAGTTTTCTCTTCTCTAGACTAAACAAACCCAATTTTTTCAATCTTCCCTCATAGGTCATACTTTAATCATTTTTGTTGCTCTTCCCTGGACTTTCTTCAATTTGTCCATATCTTTCCTGAAATGGACACAATACTCCAGTTGAGGCCTAATCAGTGTGGAGCAGAGAGGAAGAATTACTTCTCATGTCTTGCTTACAACGCTTCTGCTAATACATCCCAGAATGATGTTTGCGGTTTTTGCAACAGTTTTATACTTTTGACTCATATTTAGCTTGTGATCCACTATGACTCCCAGATGCCTTTCTGCAGTACTCCTTCCTAGGCAGTCATTTCCCATTTTGTATGTGTGCAACTGATTGTTCCTTCCTAAGTGGAGTACTTTGCATTTGTACTTCTTGAATTCCATCCTATTTATTTCAGACCATTTCTCCAGTTTGTCCAGATTATTTTGAATTTTAATCCTATCCTCCAAAGCATTTGCTTGGTATCTTTATAAGTGTACTCTCTATGCCAGGGATCGGCAACGTTGGGCCCATGGCCCACCCGGGTAAGAACCCGGCCGGGCCGGTTTGTTTACCTGCCGCATCCGCAGGTTCGGCCAATCGTGGCTCCCACTGGCCGCAGTTCACCGCTCCAGGCCAATGGTGGCTGCGAGAAGCCGTGGCCAGCACATCCCTCGGCCCGCGCCACTTCCCACAGCCCCCATTGGCCTGGAGCGGTGAACCTCAGCCAGTGGGAGCCATGAGTAGCCGAACCTGCGGACGCGGCAAGTAAACGAACTGGCCCGGCCTGCCAGGGTGCTTACCATGGTGGACCACGTGCCAAAGGTCGCCTATCCCTGCTCTATGCCATTATCTGAATCAATGGAGATATTTAACAAAACCAGACCCAGAACTGATCCCTGCAGAACCCCACAGTGATGTATCTATGACATACTATCTCTCAGAATGGCATACAACCAAAACCAGACCCAGTGAATACTATTTGTGAAGCATGGAGCCAGAAAACAAGAATAAACTGCGAGCTTTCTTGGGATTGTGCAAATACTTTAATGTTTGTACAGCAATTTGCTATGAAAGTAGTTCCTTTGGATCATCTCATAAAACAGGATTTGCGGTTTGAATGTCATGAAGCATGCAAGAACAGCTTTAGGCAAAATAAAACATGCCATTTCCACCAACCCTGCTCTTAGCCCTTTTGACTAATCCATAAAAATCCTATTGTGTGATTGAGAAAGAAGATCAGGCATATTTCTGCAGTAAGACACTCCAGAACCTACCTGTGGCTTAGAAGATGCATCTTAAGATTGATCACAAACCTCTTTCAGCTTTATTCACTACATGATGTTTTGAACAAGTAACACCAAGAATTGCCAAATGGGACACCAAACTAATGGACTTTGATTTCCAGACAGTGCATCTTCCAAGTACCAAGAACACCACAGCAGATTGTCTCTCTCACCATCCCATATCTTATCATAAAGGTACAATAGAAAAAGATACTGTAGAGATTGAGCTGTAGCAGTGATTCTGCAATGACAAAGAGTGATCACAATCTCAGTGTTCAACAGTCATGAAAGAAGACAAGGACCTTCAGGACCTAAAGACTTACATAGTCAACAGATAGCCTTACAAGACAATGTCACCAGAACACTTGCAACCATATAAACATGTATCACATGAGCTGTCCCTTGTAAATGAGTGGATTTTGAGAATTGATCATCTTGTGCCTACATATCTGAGAGAAAGATTAATTCACCTGGCACATAAAGGACATCTGGGGATGAGTCTAACCAAAAGACAATTGTGGCAAGACTTCTGCTGGCCAGGGATGTACAAGCAAGTTGAGGAAGTAATCAAGAATTGCATGGTTTATGCTAGTAGTGATAAGTCACGGAAAAACCCTCTCACTCCAACTTACTATCCCAACTGTCCATGAGAGAAACTGGCTTTCAGCATAATGGGACCATTTGAAGACCACCCTGTTTATGCAAAGGTAGTAATGGTAAACTGTCAGTCAAAATAGCCAGAAGTGGCATGGACTGGAAAGGTTACCACTGAAATAGTGATTAAGTTCATGTCATCAATCTTCACCTGAGAAGGATTTCCAAAGGAACTGGTGAATGACAATGGAATGCAACTGACCTCTACTGATATTCAGCAATACATCAGTAGCAATGGGACCAAATACAAAATGGTTTCTTTATACTATCCTATATTATATTATTTATATTAACTATACTAGAACTAATGGTCTATTTGAGAGAACGAACAGGCTGATGAACGAAAGTTTTCAACTTACCAGTTTGCAAGTGAGACTATGGAAAGATGCTTTATGTGAAACACTGTTTGCTTACAAGAGCACCCCAGTCTTAACAACTGAGTATCATTCTGAACTGTTAAGAGGATGCAAGGCCAGACCACAACTTACCACCTGTCACAGGCTTACATGTTTCCCTTTATCAACCAAACTTTCAGATGAAATAACTCATGAACATTGTGAGAACAAACAAGAACAATACAGACAGAATGTAAATCATAAGAAAGGTGCTAAACCTCACAAGTTTCAAATTGGAGATTTTATTTGTGTGAAGCTACCATTCAGAGTCTAAAAAGGACATTCAAGGTATTCACATCCTTACAGATAGCAGAAATCCGAGGAGATTCTGCTATATTAATAGATGGAAAGAAATGGAACATTTAAAGATTCTCCTTAGATCATCAACCAGCAACTGAAGAAGAGAATGCTGGTTTCCACCTTGGACCAGAGAACATTGATGAGTCCTATAGTAATGATGGACATTGGATAATCTATAGTAGTGGGAATTTCTTCACACTATAATCTCATTCCTGCCTCTCCAGGTGTTGGGAGAAGTGCGAGACAAAGAAGCTGCCTAAAAGATCAGAGGATTTTGTTATTGAACTCAAGTGATGGTTTGAAAGTGACTGTTTAAAGTTATACCATGGTTATTCTAAAGGTGAAGGATGTGTTATATTTAACTAGGTGCAAATAGCTACACCAGTTTGCATTTGTGAGTTTATTCCTAGGTGGTTCCTGTAGCCTTGGGTCCAGGAACTACAATTCCCAGGATGCACCACAAAGAGGAAATGGGCAGAGGAGGGAAGAGAGGAGAAGAGAAGGAGGAATAATAATGTAAACTCTGTGAAGAAGTAAGGGAAATAAACCTTACCTTTGCAGTTATCTAGCTTCCTGAGTCTTCCTCAAAGGGGTTCAGGTACAAAAGTGGACTTCTCCAAATGAGCAGGGGGCTAGCCATCTGACAATCCCAAGAAGACAAGAAGAGGGAGGTGAAAGGAGGGTAGAAAAAGGTCACCAGTCCCACATAACACTCCAAAGTGAAGTTCGGATGCTGATGCCAGGGCTAAAGGGGTGAGGAGTCTGGTAGGGGAGTGGGTTCCTGGGTGAGCTATTGGGGACTGGAGCAATTAAAGATGGGAGAGGGGGATTGATGTAGCCATGAGTTGGAGGCATTTGGGCTGATCTGTATGGTAGATTGACTTGGATGTTGATGGTAGCAGAAGGGCCCTGGCAGGGAGTAAGGTGGGGGGAAAAGGGAAGGGGTGAAGAGGGAGGTTGGGTGAGGGAAGTGTTTGGGGGATGGTGGGAATTGGCGAGTAGGGGGTGGTTAAGAGGTGGGTTTATTGGGGAATGTGGCTTGGGTTGGTGTGCAATGCAGGAGAGGGTTTGGGTGTGGGGCTTTTGGCTGTGCAGGAAAGGTTTTGGCAGAGTGATGTTTTATGGGGTATTTATCTGGAGGGCTGTGAAAGAGGGGGTGAGAGGGCTGTGGCAGGAAGAGGTTTTATGCTGTTTGGATTTATTTGGAGAGAAAGCGGGGTGAGGAGAATTTATTTGGGGATTGGCTACAGGGAGTTTGATGGGTGGGGGTTGTGGGAGGGTATTGGGGAGAGGGGACTGGGATCTGTGGAGGGAGAGGTTAGGAGACTGTGGTGGAGGAGTTGAAAAGGGCAGGAAACCCAGGAGCTGTGTGACTGTGCTGATGGCCACAGCTGGTTGTGGCAATGTCTGGCTCCTTTTTCCGTAGCCTCTTTGCCCTCTCCTTTCTTCCCTCTGTGTCTCTCCCTCCCTCACTGGCACCAGCCCCAGCTCAGCTCGAAGGCACCAGGGAGGAACGGACTCGCGGCTGAACCAGAGACTTAATAACCAGGGCTGAACCAGGGCTGGCTTAGTAGGTGCTAGTCACATGCAAGACAGACTCTACCCACAACACCATGGTGAGGCCCCAGGGATTTGCCTCATCATTGTGACATTTCTCCACTGGTGTTATCTGGACTGGTGATCTGCTAGGTCACTCCAATCCTTGACTCTGGGAGCCAGCCTTACCCTGCTCTGCTGTGAGAGCCCCCACTCCTGGGCGGTTCACGCACAGCCTCTGGCATGTAAGCTGCTCCTTGGATTGTGAACCAAATGACACTAGCCAATTTCTCAGGTCCCAGACACAACCCTAGGAATCTCCATCTTGCAGTGTCCAGTTATGCCCACTGGACGCTGCAATCTTATATGAGGTCGTCAATTTAAGAAAAAAATGTATATGTACCAGGCTTGTAATCCCAAGGGGAGTCTCTGACATGGTTCAAACCAAACGCTCTGCTTCAGGTAGAATAAACAAACAGATTAATTAACTACAAAGATAGATTTTAAATTATTATAAGTCAAAGCACAACCAGTCAGATTTGGTCAAATGAAATAAAAGCAAAACACATTCTAAGCTGATCTTAACACTTTCAATGCCATTACAAACTTAGATGCTTTTCACCACAGTCTGGCTGGTTGTCCTTCAGCCAGGCTCTCCCCTCTGATCAGCACTTCAGTTGCTTGCTGGTGGTGATGTCTGTAGATGTAGGTGGAAGAGAGGAAGAGCATAGCAAAGTCTCTCCCTTTTATCATGTCCTTTCTTCCCTCTTGACTTCCTCCGCCCCTTCAGAGTTAGGTGAGTATTACCTCATCGCAGTCCCAAACTGACCAAAGGAAGGGGGGGTGACTCACTCAAGAGTCCAACAGATCCTTTTGTTGCTGCCTAGGCCAGCATCCTTTGTTCATGTGAGGCTGGGCTGGGTATGTCCCTTACGTGCCCTGCTGAGGAGTGAACTTCCTCTTTGCTCTTGGAGAGTTTTTGCCTGGGTTTATTTTAAGCCATGAAGACACATTTTCAGCCTCTTAACTATATACATGAAATTATAACCTATGACATTACTATAACATTACTGTAACAACAATGCTCAGTGCATCATGAGCTTTCTGAAGACACCCAACATGACAAACTTTGCATTGGATACCATGCAATCATTTTATAAGGATGAACAGGTAGGGTGTTCCCACGAGGTACAGAGCATCACAATCACTAACTGACAGACTCCAGGAACTATCCTTGCTTGTCCTGCTATTTGGGAAGCCAAGCGGCAGAATGGCTCAGATTTAAGCTAGAGGTTGAACCCCCTCTAGCTCTAGCCATCCACCATCTATGATTACAAGTCATCCTGTAGTGGCACAGCTGAACAAAACAGCATAGTTTTACAATGAGAAAGATGTTTAACGGCTCCTGTGAGCAGCCAATTGATAGGTCAGCAAAGCAGATAAGCACAGCTGTGTCCTCTAGGGGACAATGCAAACTCCCAATAAAAGGCTCACACTATTCTGAATTTTTCTGAGGTAGAGGGAGGATGGTGATAGAGAATAATACGTGACTCTTTGAAAGTATCAGATACAGACACTGGTTTGGAATTTATTATTGCCTTACAAAATGCTGCATCTCATTTTCACCAAAGTCCCCATGGTTCAACTACCATAAATAAACTATCAGCCACAGAAACTGTTAGAAACACAGTCATTTGATATCAGTTACATAGCCAAGTTGCTGTCCAACTGTCACTAAACTGATGCTCTATCCCTCAAATAGTGCCTTTACAGAAACAACGGGCATCTTTAAAATTCACAGAAAAGGGACAGTAACTTGATTACAGCAACAAATGATAATGTAATTGCAACAAGAGAGAAAATTGTCTATAAAACCAAAAGGTCAGTCAAATCTAAATACAGCATCAGAGTTCCTGGAAGTAGAATAAAAGAGGCTAATCAGCTTGGATGATAATTTTAATAGTCTGGCAGATTTGTTTCTTCCATCAGAGATAGGGGAACAAACGACTGGGCTCTCAAGGTTCTTTTTATACCCATAGTATGCTAAAATAAAATAAAAATGGGGAAAGGCAGTGTTATTGCTGAATAAGAAGCAATTCTCAGTAATATCTTGGATGACATATTCAAATTAAAACTTTCACTAAAGTTCCCTGAACACAACTAAATTAATTACTTCAGCTTTTTATACAAATATTACAATAATGGGTACTGAAATGACAAGCATAACCTATTGTATAATACACTCAGTACAGCTTTTATAGTCTTTGAAAAGAAACAGACCCGAGCTATATATATGTAGAGATGAAGAATTGTCTTGCGGTAGAGGCACTAGACTTGGACTATAGCTACACTGCACCACAGTGTAGACTATGAGGGTTTAAAATGCAGAAAGCACAAAAAGCATTTCAGTCTAAGGGCTTGTCTTCACTACGGGGAGATTGACGCTGCTGCAATCGATGCAGCAGGGATCGATTTAGTGGGTCTATGAAGACCCACTAAATCAATGGCAGAGAGCTCTCTGGTCGACCCCACTAATCCAGCTCTCCGAGAAGAGTAAGGGAAGTCGACTGGCGCACAGTGAAGACACCAGGGTAAGTTGACCTAAGCTACATCGATTCCAGCTATGTTATTCATGGTATCTATAGCATAACTTAGGTAGACTTACCCCCGTAGTGAAAACAAGCCCTAAGTGCTCCATGTGGACACTACTTGTATGAACTAAAAGGTACCTAGTTTGCATTAACGTAGTCCTGTTTGAAAGAGGCCCATAATAATGCATACTATGTACCTTCTAGTTCGCACCAGCAGCATTTACATGGGCACTTAGAGACAACACTTTGGTGTCCTCTGCAGTTTAAACCATCACAATCTGCACTGTGTTGCAGTATAGTCAAGCGCTGAGACTTAGGAACACTTGCTACTATTCCTGATTTTACCACAAACAACCTGTGTGACTTAGGTGAGTCATTTAGTCTTTCAGTATCTCAGTTCCCTATCTGTAAAAAGAGGGATAATAAATCTGTCTTGTCTGTTTAGACTTGTACACCCTTTGGTGCAAGGTGTGTCTCAGCCTACAAGTTTGAACGGTACCTTGCACAAATGATTTTGACTAAAGCTGTATGACATTTTCCAGCACCCCAAATATTTTTGTTGTTGCTTTTGAGAAAAATACAGATGTAGTGACACTAAAGATTTTTAAAAAATCATGTTGGTTTCACCAAATAGTTCATTTAGAAAAAAATTCCAAAAAAGTCAAAATGTTTCATTTTGACATTTTCAGGACTAAAAGTTTCATATTTTGTTTTTGAAGTGTCCTCTTGGTCCAAAATTTCCTTCTAATTTATATTTTAGAAAATTAAAAACAAAACAAAATCTCAAAATTGAAATAAAATGTCCAATTTTTGGTCAAACAAAATGTGTCATTTGATCCAAAACTAATTGTTTACTTTATAATTCACCAAAAATGTTAAAAAAAATTGTTTTGATTTGAGCCAAAACTCTATCTCCCTTCTCATTTTTCAGAATTGATATTGAACCAAAAAATCCATGATACACGCAGCTGTAGTCCTGACCTCAGTTGGAGGTCTACATGCTATTGTATTACAAATGAATAATAATCATAATCTGGTTGAAGTTGGTTGGGACAGGGGAAGCCATGGAGAAAATTCACTTAGCCTCAGGGAGTTAAGAGGTAAAGATGATAGTATCTTGATTTACTCCCATTCTCTCTTTAACGGAGATAGAATCCCAGTTTAAAGCAATTAGCTAATAGCTAAACGTGAATTCCATAGGCTGTTTAGTATCAGAGGGGTAGCCGTGTTAGTCTGAATCTGTAAAAAGCAACAGAGGGTCCTGTGGCACCTTTGAGACTAACAGAAGTATTGGGAGCATAAGCTTTCGTGGGTAAGAACTTCACTTCAGATAGGCTGTTTAGTCTCTAGAGGGGAAAATTACTTCTTTAATACCACCAGCTTTCTCTCTAGGTCCATAAAACAGACCACAGCGGACCAAACATTATGACAGTTGGAGGGCTTCCCTGGTACATAAAGCTGGAATAGCACTGACTGTATCCAAAGTGTTAGAGGGATGAGGACCCAGCTCTTACAACAGACACAGCTCTTGATCCTACATGGATCAGCTGCTGAATCCATGGGGCTGTCTTTAATTCCTATATCTATAACTTCACCCCCTCATACTCTGATTGGCTCATCTGGCAAAGGGTGACTGAGTATGATCTGCCAAGTAGATTGCCCCCAATAAAAACTTCCTGCACATCCTCAGAAACAGCGTCAGAACATTTCTAGTAAGTGCCACACCATGTTTCTGGACCCGTCCAGCTGAGCTACCCTGCCCTCTGCACATGTGTGCAGAGACAGAGTATCGAAACAAAATCCATGCCTTCCCCATTGTTTTTCTCCCTTTTCTTTGGGCTAAACGAAGACATGCTGGCAGTATAAAGCATGTGAGTTTACACTAAGACTACCATTTGTCCTGTCTACACAATAGGAACACGGTTATTGGAACTGTGTTATTGGTTGAGTTAAAACCCCCGCCTAAGACAAAAGGAGTCAGTGACCCTGCTCAGGAGTGTTAGGTTGAGTACTGTTTTGTGTAGGAGTGTGTGGGGTGACAAGGCAGAACAGAAAAACAGGGAAAGACAGAGACAGCCTGAGGGAACAGCTGCAAGCCAGGAGGCTGATGCAGGTAAGAAACCTGAGGAGAGGTTTTGGGGTCAGAGCAGCTAGCTGAAAAGAGTGCCCTTGGTGCCGTAAGCAACAGAAGCGGTTTCCTGCTATTTGATTCCCTCTGCATTCAGGGACACAGGACTTTGCAAATTCTTTGTAAATATAGAAAATGGCATCAGAGAAAATATCAGACTTCATCAATTCTACTTCCAACTGGAACATCCCGAGGCCCCCAAAACTTGGGTCAAAATGGAGCTAACTCAAGTTTTCCCAAATTAATTTTCCTAAAACTCAGTTAAACTCTACTTTGTGAAACTAACTAGGAACTGTAATTTGGGATTTAATAATGATCTATGCAGTCTAAAGCTCCTTACCAACCTGGGCTATGAAACAGTCTCATGAACCAGATGGGCAGACCTGGTCAGTTTTGAAGAGTAATGTCTACACAGAAAGCCTTAGTGTTGCACAGGGTGATGGAACATTTAGGCCCTACTTGCCAGGCACTAGGCTATTTCATAGCCCAGGTTAGTAAGGGGGTTTAGACTGCATAGATCATTAGTAAACCCCAAATGAAATTCCTAGTAGTTTCCCTAGGAGAAGTTTAACTGAATTTTAGGAAAATCATTCTGGGAAAACTCAAGTTAGCATGACTGCAGTAGAAAAGTTAGTAATGCTTGCATAGCAGTAAAGAATGGTTAAAGTTAACGTATTTCAATATGTCTTTATTTTAGATACCATGCACAGTTTACAAAAGGATTAACAACTGAGCCATCTCCTAGAGGTTCAGACAACCATTATAATCTAAATCATAGGGTTTTAAAAACCTTGCATCAGACTTAAAAACCCAAATGAGGTGACTACATTTAAATTAACAACATTATCAAGTGATTCTCAAAGTCAGCAACTAAATGGCAGAAAAATAAGTCAACTCTCAGTGAAATATATCTGTACTCTTAATATATATATTATCTGATAGTATCTCTGCAAGTATACTTTTACCCTTTGTTTGGCTCACAATTTGGTTTAACTCCCACATCTTACTTTCTTGGCATGCTATTCTATAGAAATATAACTGGTCATTACAACAGTTTATTCATGCAAAATAGACTTATGAAAAAGAATTACAGATGAGAAAGAATGTATGACTGATGGGATTTCTTCATTACAAAATTATCCTGATCTTAGCAATTTGCAATCATTTCTTTATGAATGTAGAACACATGGAAAATTAAGTGCTGCTGTTATGATACCAATCATTACTAACATTTGTTCCTTCAAACTGCAAAATGATGGATTTTACATATAGATTATAAAAAGTGTCTTTTTGTAAGTTATTGTGGAGAATTTCTCGTCGCTAGTAGCTCAATTTAGTAACAAATAGGTTCTTCATATGTAGCTTCTTACAGGGACTTTATGGTCATAGAGCATCTGCTAGATTCAGCAGATCAAATCTAGTACTAGCAGAAGCTGTGAAAGGTGGGTTGACCTTTCATGTGGTAAACTCCTGCCATCCCATGGACAGCAGGGCTATTGTACTTCTTCCAACTAGATTGCCGTGGAGCTCCAGGAGTCCATGATTACCCCTAATGTCTATCCTTTAGACTAGCAACCAATTCAGAGGGGGCTGACATTCAAGTCCTATCCATCTCCCTATCAAAGCCCAACAGGATAGAGATTATAAAAACAGGACTGAGATCTGTAGAAGTTCTATGGATGGGGACGTGGGTCTTCTCAATAATGGTATTAAGTCTGGCACCATCACATCTTGTCTTTGGTCTAAAACTGCACCAGGGATATCCACCCTTGGCTGGGAGTAAATCTCAGGTTCAATTATTTCTTCCCCTCTACTACAAGGGGAGATGGCACAGGAAGCCATGTTCCTTTCCTCACCCATCCCAAGTGCACCTGTTGCAGAAGGCAAACCTAATCTAGCTCACCTCAGGGATGTAGGGGCAGCTAGTGATAGGGGAGTCTAGCAAACTCAGAGAAACCATGTCTGGCCAGTTGTGGGTGGACCATTCCCCCTCTCCACCTACCAGGAAGACTGTGTTAAGAGGCATGCTGGCTATACTTACTGCATATGTACAGCAAGTGGCATGTTTCAATGTTTTTCTCCCCAGAGCCCAAGAGGCATTTTGACTCTCAATAGTCCAGTACTTCCAGCCACCATCTTTGGGGTGGTATTGCCATCTCTCCATCTTAGAGTGACCAGATAGAAAGTGTCAAAAATCGGGACAGGGGGCAAGGGGTAATAGGCACGTATATAAGAAAAAGCCCCGAATATTGGGACTCTCCCTATAAAGTCGGGACATCTGGTCACCCTACCCCATCTCCAATGAAGCTCATTTTGGTAAGAGATATAATTGAGTTATTAATGCACGGAGCTCACATTAAATAGCTGCTATGAAGGCATAATGATAATTAGAAATGAAAGGATTCTTAGTGGAACTTACATACTGAGGATAACCAGAAGGAGGTATACATTTTACAGCAGTTTAGACATACTTACATTCATTTAGTCTCAACTCTGTATTTGGCCCACAGCATTAAATTATATATCTCATATATCTCAATAATAAAACCCTAAATCATATTCTTTACAGAAAGTATCCAGTCTGTCACATATCCAGGATAGAACTCTGCAGCACAAACAATCAATCACATTTTATTAACACAGAACCACCAGTGGCTGCTCATAGTTGCAAGGTATTGCACTAAACTCTGTCCTGAGCAAACCACTGGAAGTGAAGAAGCCCTGGTTCATTCCATTAGTGTGACATATTGAACAATTAAAGTACAATTGAGGTGTGATGAATCACCTACTCTGTTCCACTGAGACCTAAAATGAGGGATTGACAACAAGGGAGGGCAGGCAGTGTGGCAGTCACTTCCCTTTCCCTAGCTGATCCTTCCCACCTGATTTTTGAGTAGTAAGACAGGATTGTCCACTGGTTAGGGTGCTGCCCTCTGACTTGGGAAATCTTGATTGAGATGCCTGCTCTTCTACAGACTTCCTTTGTGACCTGGGGTAAATCCCTTAGTCTCTCTGTGCCTCAGTCCCCAATTTGTAAAATGGAGACAATACCTCTTCCTTAGTTCACTGTGATATTGGGAGGATAAACACATAAGAAACTGGGAGGTGCTCAGATGCCTGGTAATGGGTGGCCATATAAGTACCATGAACAGAGATTGCAGCCACTTTTTTCCACTGCAATCTCTCTCTGTAGTAGTTTTGCTGCCTCAGAAGCCTTCCTGCAGGGAATATATCTGTGGAGGCTGGACTAGATCCAAAGGGACTCTCATCTAGTCTAATCAGTAAAGCACTGGGAAAAGGCAACAAAAAGTAAGAGGCACATAATGTAGGAATGTTATAGGCATTAAATAACACAATCCAAAACATCAAGAACGTATTTGTCAAATACAATGTGATGCTTTTTTTTCGAAAGTTGTGAGGCTACCGTTGTCAATTAATAGACTATATTTGGTAATGCAATTAAATAAAAAATGCAGTTATAATAAAGTAAATCAAGCTGGGTTAAAGATAGCTGTGTTAGGCAAGACAACCTATTTCCTAGCTTGTTAATTCCTTGAGCTAGGGCTTTGCCTTTATTTTCCCTGTTCAGGGCCATGCACATTCATGGTACTTTGTACAACTATTGTAAGATTCCTATGTTAAATTATGCTTGTTCTAATTCTTCAGACCAAGAATTGGCCCTTGATTGATGGTGAAGCAAGGAGACTGAAGCGTCTCATCCCGGAATGCCTCTGCAGCATTGGCTGTCCCATGCCTGCCCTTTTCTGGTTTATTTCTCACTGCTCCAACTCTTTCCTCCGATCTTGTACGGGGCCCTACAAATTATCTCCACACTCCCACCCCCCAGTTCACTTGCCCACTGGACTCTGATCCTTAAATATACCTGTTACTCAATTTTGGCATCATGCACCACCACTGAAGTGGGCTTTCCCATGACACAACCTCAGAACATGTTTTTCTTTAGACATACTTCTTTTTTGCCAGTGTACCCCAAGAAAGTCTTGGAAACGTGCAGATCATAAGGCTTCACATGGTTCTCTGTTGGCCTAGCACAAGATACATATTGTGTCATTCACAAAGCAGAAACTCTGGCAGAGTGACCTCAGCCAGCCACTGGTGCTGCCTCCAGAAAAAGCCCCCTATTGTACTCCTGGGGCTCCTTGTGGGAAGCAGCAGGGGAAGACCAGGGCTTATGCAGATCTAGGGAATCCTTCTCCCTCCTGCATGTCACAGAGATGTCTCTCCTGGGACATTAGGAACAGCTGGCTCAGACTCAGGAGTGTGGGCTCCTCCCTGCAATAGCTGGTCTCAGTGGGAGGCCCAGGGAGCTGCAGAGTGGAGCAAGTGCCAGCCTCAGCAGAGTGGACAAAGAGGGAAAGTAAGCGGAGTGGCTCCCTCAGTGTGCCTGTAGGGAACAGGGTGGGTGGGAAGATGAGTATTTTGGAACCCATCTCTCGATATGTGGACCTGGGAGTGCATTTAACAATGTGAGTGTGGTACCGGTGGAAATGAACCTTACCGGCTGTGGGGGCGGCCACCCTTATTGGATGTAGCACAAGACTTCCTCTTTCGCAAGAGTATTTCTCACACCACTTCTGAAAATTGGTAGGACCACCTGCCACTTGCAGGATCTCCCCCTGATGTGGAGCTCTCTGTATCTGAGCAGAGTTAAGCCTGGTTGACGTTTAAAAGGTTTGCTGACATAGTTCTGTGGGTTAGGAATGCAGGGGGGAAATCTAATCCAGCTAATCACATCCAAACAACACAGCTATGCCAGCATAAATCCTAGTATTGACAGGTAAAACAGGGAACTGGTATAAGCTATAGCAACTAAAGAACGCTTTTGCCGGTATACGTTGTGTCTATACTAGGAGGGTTTGCTGGTATAGATCTACCAGTACAGCTATACCGGCAAACCATTTCTAGTGTAGACAAGGCCTTAGACTTTCTCTCTCCCCTCTTTTGCTCCCCCCCCATCTGATGAATTCCCAATTGATGCATCTCAGATTGCTTTGGCACCTTAAAGCCATTTTCTGATCAATTTACACTGAAGTGCAACATGCCCCACTTTCTACAGTACAGTTAACTTTAACCCACAGCTTCTTTAATGCTTGTGTATAGTATTTTAGGATTAGGTCCATCTGGCTCGCAAAGCTTGAAAATGCAATAGTAACACTGAAGCAGAAAATCAATTTTATTTGAACTTCAAACTGGAGGTTCTTTTGCCCTGTATATCTCTGCTATATGTCATCTGGGAGCAAAGGAAGTGTGCCTTTACTGGATTTATGAGGCACCTATTTTCCTGTCCTCCCGGAGTCCAACCACTTCAGCTATTTTCAATCAGAATGAAGTAGTTGAAGATGATTTAGGATTTAGAACTCATTTCCTCCTGGGCTCTAGAATAATTTTTGGATGTTTGTTTTGGAGTTTGATTCCAATGTATAACTGCTGAGGCCTTTATCCTGCAAATGCTTACACACACGCTTGATTTACACATGTAAATGATTCTATTAAAGTCAATGGTACTTAAAGTTAATTGCCTACATAAATGTTTGCATGACTTGGGCCTTAGTGGGCTTTTCTTTCCCTCCACTTCCACTTCTGGTTTTGTGGCCATATTTCACATTGTCCCATTGAGATTTAAACTGGAATTTTCTTCCTCACGCTCCTCATCCCAGTCTCACATACATGTTTGGTCAAACTGGTAAAAAGTCCTTTTTTAAAAACAAACAAACAAACAAACATATATTGCAACTTCAATTAAAACCTTCATTCATCAAATCTGACACATGTGGTGGTTCTAATAAACATGAATGGGCAAGAACCTGTGCTTAGTTTTATTATTATTATTAAAGCAGCAATGAGGCACCCTCTGTTCAAAATCAATTAGTAGTGTCCAGACAATTGAAGGCTCTGACTGCAAACACCTTAATACTTTTAATATACTTTTTTTAAAACAAAATTTCTCCTAAGTTAAGGTTGACACTTAGATTCGCTGGTACCTGATATAAAAATATAATATACCTGATTTTAGAATATTAAAAAATGGCTCTGTTCCTCAGATTTTTTTTTTAAAGTGGGTGACTGAAAACATTTCCCTGCTTCTCTGTATTTCAAGTAGATGCAATTAAATTGTTTATAAACAAAGTTCTTGGTGAAGAGCACCTGCAGAAATGATATTCCTACACCAAACATTCCAACAGTAAAATGCTAATTATTTCACAGCCTAGTTTACACATGAATATGCATTACACTCAAATATGTATTGTCTAAGTATGTCTCATTGCGTGCTTATTGGAATCTGAGACAGAATGTTGGTCACCATGTTCCAGTTAAACTATTTGACTTTAGAGGATTCAGAGAATGACCTCATTTATAAAGAGATCAACAGTAAATCTTGGCAGTTTTTAACTTCACCCTAAATACTCATTTATCTTTATATATTTGGAGAAACTGGCTATCAATCATGGCTCACTGGCAAAATGGACTAAATTCTGCAGTCTCTACCCCAAGAGCCATAGCATTTGCCCTAGAATTATTAAAATGCAAGACACAGCCCACAAGACTGTCTGTCATGAACTATAAATGCTGAGTGTCATAACCTCAACATTCCCATTGTATTTTTATTATTATTTTTAGGGTTTAATTTAGCCATATTAGGTCAATCCAGACTGAAAACTTTAAACAATATTTTATTCATGATAAAACTTACATTAGTATATTACTTAGCATTTACAGCACATTACTGTTTGACTTTCTATGTACTTTACAAGTAATGTCCCTGATTCAGAAGCGACGTTTATGTGGGTATATTTGTAAGACAATGAGTGCATGTAGAAAGGTAGTGTGACTTCCATCAATTTGGCATTCTGTGGGTGTGCATGAAAGAATGGAACAAATTAAGAAGGAGGGTATAAATTATAGTAGCTCCCCGCCCCAATACACACTCTTCAGGTAGAGAGTATATCATCTGTGTTTCTAACATCTAGAAAGAATCTCTCATCTTCATATTGTTATCTTCCAGTCCATTGTCAGAACTGATCATGGGGAATGACCTAATTCCAACAGCTGGAACTGCTGAGAGATTTTTAAAACATAACTGTTTAGATATATGGTCACCTGCCTTTTAGTACTGTACTGTATTAGGTAAGGATATCCTAATTCCTGTCAAATTGCATTGTTGTGCCAGGTGAAACCTAACTAACAACGATCTCCTGGCTTTTCTTCCAGTTTCTTAATCTAAAACATTATAGGTAAATAGTACATTCAACTGTACCCAGTATAGACTGATAACATATGTTTAACAGGGTTGGTATGTGAAGTACAAACTAATTAGGTTTCACCCTGGCAGTTTATATAAACACAAACTGTCTATTAACAGATTTCCATTGTAGAGTGGGACACAGCTTGCTATTTATATAGCTCCATATCATTCAGGAGCTTCTGGTAAAATATTGAAAATTGTCAGTTACCAGATTGGTGTAGACCCTTTAAGATTCCTAACTGATCTTCCTCAACGGCGCTAACACACATTTCTCAGGATAAGTTACAGCCTAACTACCCTGCTGGGAGATGTCAAATTGTTACAGTCACTCCCCAGAATCTTGTCTAAAAAGAAAACATAACACTGTAATTCAGGATTGCTGGGCATGGCCCCAGAGGTCATGAACCTGGGCATATAGGGCTCTCATTTAACAGTTAATGCCCTGTTTCCACCCAGCAGTTCACTACTACCTAACTGGGCCGGAGAGGCCATGAAACCTGAAGTTACATCAGGGAGGGCTTCCCTGGTCCTGACTGGAGGAACACCATGAACTCTGATTGGTCAGGGCTTCCTTTTTAAACCCAAAGAGCAGCATAGGAAGTTGTTTGCACAACCGGGCTCTATGACTACATTGGATGCTGTCTTCCTGACTGGTTCCTGATCCTTGCCCCCTGGTCTCTGACTCCAAGCATTGGCTCGACTCTGTGACTGACTGCTGAACATAGCAACCAACTTCTCATCCATGACATTGCTCCTTATTACCTTGTTAATGCTAAAACATACCAGCATCCAAGTAATGCATTATACCATCTCAGTTGCCTAAGAGAATCTATCCCATTCGGGTGGATGATTACCTGGCTTAAGTAATGCATGCTTTCACCACCTCCCAGATAGACTACAGCAATGCTATCTATCTGGGCATGATGAGTCAGTCTTGGGAAATGGTAACTAATACAAAACACAGCACCACCTCTCCTGAGCAACACAGGTTACATCAAGCACAGCAAATCTGCTTTATACTCATTACTCTGGGTCTTTGTGGAACATCATGTAAAATTCATAACTTCAGTCCTTATTAAGAATACTTAGTGGTGTGGGCTTAGGATACCTAAAAGTTTGTTGCAAGCTCTGTAACAGGACTATAGGTGACAGCTCTATTCCTACAGCACAATGGAGCTGGCTCCTGCCAGAGTAAAGATCATCATCTGTGAAGGAGACAGAGCTTCCTCAGGGGCTGGTTGAAGACTGAAGATTTAAAAACTACCATAAAGCTCACTACTTTCCACTCCAAGTGGAGGGTACACCTCTAACTTGACCTTCAGTAATAAAAATCCATAGCCCAGCAGACCTGACACAGCAATTCTATTTAAAAAAAAATACAATTTTCCTCTTGGAGGGAGAAAGGGACAAAGAGTACACATTATGAATTCTAGTTATGTGGCTTAATGTACTTCTGGAAGGTGCTGAGATATCATGGTAATGGGCATATTATAAGAACCAGAATAGAATAGAATAGAATAGACTAGACTAGACTAGCTGACTTCTTCTGGCTCAGTCAAGCAATGAATGTCAGAGAAAGGCTTAATCGAGCTACCCTTTTCTGTACATAGTTGGATCTTTTAGAAGAAAACTCATGTTGGATCAAATTCCTTCCTCTTCAAGCTTCTTCAGGTTCCTTCAGTTTGTGTTAAATTAAGACCATGTTCAAGGTATCTGCAAAAATATGCTGGCCCTAACTAGAGTCTCTCTCTTCTGAGATATATGCCTTTATATACCTGCAACTATAATTGGGGCTAGCCAGTATATTTCCTGTTTTCCTTCAGCCCTATCTTCCTTCCTTGCCAGATTGCATGCACCATAAAGGTGTGATTGTAATATATACATCTCTGCAATGCTACAAAACAATTTTTTTTATAGAAGATGACTAGTGTAACATTATTTTTGTATACTACAACTGACTAGTTTGAAAAGTCCACATTTTCTCAGAACAAAGAAACAGAATACTTTGTAGAAGATGTAGAAAATCAAGCCTCTACAAACACATATAGAGTGACAGTAAGTGATGTACATTGCTGGAGAAAAATCCTAAGGCAAATTATGTGAGTGTTTTTATATCTTCTTTTTATTGGAACATGTAAAGATTATTAATGCACAGGTTATATAGACAATGATCTATTTATCCCCTTTGTTATAAAACATCCACAACTCTTCAACTGTGTTTTTACGGAGTGTCAGCCTATGAATGTAATTCATTAATGTTCATTCTCACTACTAATAACAATAGATTCCTTGCTCTATTTTTCTGTTTTATATAAGGGCCCAGATTCTGATCTCAGTTACAGGATATAAATCTAGAATCACTTCTTTGAAATTTAATATATCCTGGAATACTTTAGAACCAGGATCTGGCCCAAGGAATATAATAAATTATATGAACATAAATTAAAGCAGATGCCCACCTTGGACTAGTAGGTACTGACTATGGCAACTACCATAATGTCCTCTGCATATGCCCAAAACTCGGATTTATAGTTGAATTCCTCTCCAGAATTAACAGGCAGCCAAGTCCAAGTAGAGATGCTGACATGAGGCATTTCAAAGGGGCCTCTCTTGGAAAATTTTGAAATGCTACAACTTCCTGCATTTTAGAAAACTTTAGAACATTTCAAACCATAGAGCTATGACTTAAAGCCATCATGACTTTTAAAACCAATGCTGGAGGAGCCACAATGCAGCAGGAGCCCTAGGAGGCACTCAGGTTGAATCAGCCAGAATGTCTTCTGGAGAATGTCAGTTCAATGGCTCTTCCACCCTGGGGAAGGATATAGTGAACATTCCATTCCATGTTTGCCTGGCTATGCTGAGCAGAGCACCTTGCTTTTGAGGCAGCTCCCTTCACAGGTGGTGCAAACCATGTTCAGGGCTTGCTATCTTTAGTTACATTGTAGCTGCTCTTATGTTTATCCAAAACAACAGTGTATTTAGATTGTAAGCTCACTAGAGGTATGGATTGTCTACTCCTCTGTTTGTACAGTGCCTAGCACAATGGGGCCCTATTCTTGGTTGGCCCTTGGGCCCTACTATAATCAACAAGATTAATAATAATAATAATAATCAAACCTGGTGCTTACCTGGAAGTTGGCACTAACACTTCGCAACAGTGTGGCAAGTTTAAGTTGTGTAGGATAAGGAACAAACATACTTAAACCCAGCAAAACCATAAGGGCTCCCAGCTGTCCCATTTCCTACTCGTGCTTCATTCTCCCTGCACCTCAAGCCCTTTACCCCATTACCGCACCTCCCAGTCCTTTAATACCCTCCCACATAGCAAACTTCAGCCCTTAGCCCCCTAGTCTTTAGCTGATGAACTAGATGAACCTTGGTTCTGATCCAGTATGGCAATGCCTATGTCCCCTGCACTGAGTTGCTGCCTACTGCAGTCTCAACAGTGAAGCAATGAATATGGGAGGGATCCTGACAAGCTGTTTGTCTGTCCCCACTGTTGGCCACCTCCTTCCTCTGTTGTTCAATTAGGCTGTGCATACCTGTGATGGGGTGTCCACCTGACATGAGGCATGAAGGGGGATTAAGGTGGCTAAGTGGACCAATTAACTGCCCAGGCTACACTTGGAGGAGGAACCAGAGAGCAGGGATAAATTAGATGAGGCTCAGTTGTACAGGAACAGGCAGGGTTTGTATACAGCCCAGGAGCTGAGAGCAGCAAGGGGCTGCAGGGAAGTAGTCTGCAGTCACGCCTCGGAAGAAGGGAGGTGTGGTTAAGGCTATAGAGGCAAGTAGACCACAGTTACTCCCTGAAATTAATAGGCAGCAGATTTAAAACAAACAAAAATATATTTTTTTCCCACAAAACAACAGTCAATCTGTGGAACTTTTTACCAGAGGATGATGTGAAGGCCAAGACTACAACAGGGTTAAAAAAAAGAATTAGATAAATTCATGGAGGATAGGTCCATCAATGGAAGGAATGTTGTCCCTAGCCTCTGTTTGCCAGAAGCTGGGAATGGGCAATAGGGGATGGATCCACTTGATGATTACCTGTTCTGTTCATTTCCTCTGGGGCACCTGGCATTGGCCACTGTTGGAAGACAGGATACTGGGCTAGATGGACCTTTGGTATGACCCAGTATGGCTGTTCTTATGTTCTTATCACTTGGAGGAGGGAGTTGTGAGACTGGCAAACCAAGAGAGGTTGGAGAGCCAGAAAGGCTTAGGGGAAAAGTAGTAAGGCATAGGATAGTGAAGACCTTGGGTGCTGAAGAGGGGTCCCTGAGCTGGAACCCAGAATAGAGAATGGGCCTGGTTTCCCCTACCAGCCAATGGGGAAGTGGCACCAACCAGGGAGTGGAAAGTGGATTGTCTGGGACAACTTGTCCCAAAAGACTTTGATATCCTGGAAAGGAAGGACCATAGTGACTTGTCTGGAAGGCAGAGTCACGAAGAGGAAGCTGGAGCTCCTGGAGTGAGAGGGACTGCAGGGTGAGAGAGAATGACCAGTGGAGAGACCACCAGAGGATGTTGCAGCACCTGAGTGGAGCTAATCCCCAGGTGTGGCCATGAGGAGGTACCCCTAGTGGTGCCAATACCCTATTATTGTGTATCTGTCTAAAATTATTCCTATAACTACTTACTTTCTTTCCGCTTCATCCTGGCCTAACTGCTTTGTCACTATAAACTCTCCCAGGCAGGGACCCTCTGCATTTGCATTTACTGTGACGTACCCTCCACAATTCGGGGTACTGTTAAATGATAGCAATAGTAAGTATAGAAACTGACCTCCATATACAGATATGGGTGAGATGATCCAATCCAATAAAATGTGGCTGTGGACTGAGCGAACAGTTGCTTTAAGGAAAGTGCAGCTCCAGAAACCTTAACTGGTAGAGCAGTAGAAGCAACAAACTGGGAAAATTTGCTGTTTTCAATAGAAAAAGAAAAACAAATCAATTTTGTTCTAAATTAGCCAGAAATATTTTTTGCCAGTGAAAAATATTGTTGGTTTATTATTATGTATGTGTTTCTTTTTCAAGCAATAAAGTTCAGCCCATGGTGCAGGTAGAACTGAAGGTCAATATACCACTGGCTTTGTACGTGGGTGTCAAACCATATTACCAATGGGACCACCAGCACTCAAAACTGGGCAAGAAAGAGAGGTCTGATTTCAAGAAGAATCTGAAGACAATAAAAAGCAAATACTTTTTTTTTTTTTTTTTAAGGGTGAAAATCCTGTTTGACTTAATTCACTATTAATTTAGTCTAACATATGTTTTGGTCACTCTGGAAGAAAAGGTGTGTAGAGGAACTGAGGAAGGGAAAGTGTATGGAGAACCCAATCCTGTTTCCTTATTTAAAAAAGGCATTTCTGCAATGAACCAGGTCATAAAATTGAGCCCAATGGATGTGATCCTGATTTAACAATAAGGGTAAATCATGAATAACTCCACTGAAGTCAACAGTTCACTCCTGTAATTGAGTTCAGATTTAAACACTATGGGCCACATTTTTCTTTGGTTTACTGTACAACCTACAACTCCAGTTATTGAAGTTGATCAGGATTAAAGTGGAAACAAATTTGTTCCAAAGAGTTAGAGAATATCACTTAAAAATAATTGAGAATAATGGCCACAAAGATAAAAGTATGTGAAGAAAGGGTGGTTTGGAGAGTATATTTAAATATTAGCACATGGGAAACTAAGGACATTAAAAACACTGCATCAGACTCAATATAACATGAACAGTTTTAAGTTACATATGTGCAAATGAGGAGAGATTACCTTCCCCCTGGGTGGTTAACCTGGTTTCAAAGATTTGCTACGTAGATCATCCAAACTGTTTCAGCTCCGTATTTCTTGTTTTAAGATTCAGTGCAACAGGAGGACAGGCTATTACAGCTCACATGTTTGAGAAATGCCACCATGATTTCAATAATTTCCATCCCACCATCAACCTCAGCTTAGATCAATCCACACAAGCGGTCCATTTCCTGGACACTGTGCTAATAAGTGATGGTCACATAAATACCACCCTATACCAGAAACCTACTGACCGCTACACTTACCTACATACTTCCAGCTTCCATCCAGGACACACCACACGATCCATTGTCTACAGCCAAGCTCTAAAATATAACCGCATTTGCTCCAATCCCTCAGATAGAGACAAGCATCTACAAGATCTCTATCAAGCATTCTTAAAACTACAATACCCACCTGCTAAAGTGAAAAAACAGATTGACAGAGCCAGACGAGTACCTAGAAGTCACCTCCTACAAGACAGGCCCAACAAAGAAAATAACAGAACACCACTAGCTGTCACCTTCAGCCCCCAACTAAAACCTCTCCAGCGCATCATCAGAGATCTACAACCTATCCTCAAAGATGATCCTTTACTCTCACAGATCTTGGGAGACAGACCTGTCCTCGCTTACAGACAACACCCCAACCTAAAGCAAATACTCACCAACCACACATCACTGAACAAAAACACTGACCCAGGAACCTATCCTTGTAACAAACCCCGATGCCAACTCTGCCCACATATCTATTCAAGTGACATCATCATAGGACCTAATCACATCAGTCATACCATCAGGGGCTCGTTCACCTGCACATCTACCAATGTGATATATGCCATCATGTGCCAGCAATGCCCCTCTGCCATGTACATTGGCCAAACTGGACAGTCTCTCCGCAAAAGAATTAATGGACACAAATCTGACATCAGGAATCATAATACTCAAAAACCAGTGGAAGAACACTTTAACCTGTCTGGTCATTCTATGACAGACCTGCGGGTGGCTATTTTACAACAGAAAAACTTCAAAAACAGACTCCAACGAGAGACTGCTGAGCTGGAATTGATATGCAAACTGGATACAATCAACTCAGGATTGAATAAGGACTGGGAATGGCTGAGCCATTACAAACATTGAATCTATCTCCCCTTGTAAGTATTCTCACACTTCTTATCAACCTGTCTGTACTGGGCTAGCTTGATTATCACTTCAAAAGTTTTTTTTCTCTTACTTAATTGGCCTCTCAGAGTTTGTAAGACAACTCCCACCTGTTCATGCTCTCTGTATGTGTGTATATATATCTCCTCAATATATGTTTCACTCTATATGCATCCGAAGAAGTGGGCTGTAGTCCACGAAAGCTTATGCTCTAATAAATTTGTTAGTCTCTAAGGTGCCACAAGTACTCCTGTTCTTTTTGCAGATACAGACTAACACGGCTGCTACTCTGAAACATGTTAGAGGAGTTATTTCCCTCTTTTGTCTAATATTTTTAAATGTTAAAGAAAGAAATCTTAATGAATCTGAATTTCACAATAGCTATTCCTCATTCTCCTCCTCTATTTTTTTTTTTTAGCAAATAAAAAAAGAGAGGAGGGGATGAGAAAGGAAACAGACATCCACAAGACAAACTGTTGCCAAGAAGCCTGAGAAGGAAACCAACATTGTTGGTAGGGGATTTCCCCCCACCTCCCTAGACCAGAAGGACATAGCAGTGTGATCTGGTGCATACTTAGGGAAAAAAGGAGATATTAACGAGAAGCACATATGGAAACATTTACTGTATGATGCCAGCTGGAAAATAACTATGAAATATGTAGTACATCTGTACAGCATTGTTTTCCACTCATAATGCTCTAGGGGGGCAGGGGAAGGCAGGGAATATTGAAGAGACATAAGTGCACTTGGTGTAGAATACAGACCTAACCTCCTGTTCTAGAAGATCCTAAAGAAATAGAATGGAATAGGCAAATTCCTCCAGGGTGTATCCCATTGAATTTGATCCAGGTTTCATCCGTCAAACAGTAATATACTTCAAGGTTAGGAATGTATGGTGTGAAATATACATCTGAATTCACAACTTCTATGTTAAACAAACCATGATGTATATGTAACAGATGCTTGTTGGGTTTTTTGTTTCAGATAGATTTGTCACCCACCATTGAGAGATTCACATTTGTAGCTCTGTGAAAATGCCAGAGTGCATTAAACAGGCTGCACAAGCTACAAGGTGAATACTGTTAAAAGTGTTCCTCTTCATTGTCCCCCCTCAGTCCCAGGAATATCACCCATGATGACAGAGCAAATGTGCAAGTGTAATCATCCTGCTCATCATCAGCAGTTCATTCTGTCCATGGCAGCACAGTAGTCCCTCCCAATCCATGTTTGCTAAACCCTCTCCACACTGAGTGACATTCACACTTCTGCAGAGGGCCAGCACACGTGTTATGCAGCACTAAAGTCCCACCTAATCTATTTTGTGCACGTACATGGCACTTAAGTGGTCTCTAGAAATTGTGCTTGGTCTACTGCACAGGATTGAAATTCACTCTAATCCCTCCTAAAAAGCTCCCTTCCACCATGTCACCTTCAGAGAGGAGTAAAAACAACCAAACTAACTTTCCTACCCCCAAATCAAAACCAAAAAGCAACACAAGCATCAAGATGTTTATATGACTACACTGAATAAGCATATTTATTATTGTAACTCCTGTCCTACTTCTACCGTATTACTTGTTTATTGCCCTCATATGTTGCATTATGACTAAAATCTAAACTGTAAGATCTTTGAGGCCAACTTTCACCAGTTATGAAAAGACAATACACACTCCTTTGATGCTGTAAAATGAAATTAAATCACAATAAACGTAAGTCTCAAGGTTGTCAAGAAGCTCTCCTGAACTAGGCATACCCATGTTCAGGGCTGGCCTGTGCCTGCTGATAGGGGGAGGGGGCCGAGTGAGTGCACCTGGCTTCATCAGTGTTACTGAGTATGCTCGGTCTGTGTGAGCATGCTCAGTAGAAGCCAAGCAGAAAATCGGTGGGGGCATGATCTTGCACACTCCCCCAAGTTTCAGAGTAGCAGCCCTGTTAGTCTGTATCCGCGAAAAGAACAGGAGTACTTGTGGCACCTTAGAGACTAACAAATTTATCTGAGCATGCTCGGGGGTTAAGCGACCCCCGAGCATGCTCAAATAAATTTGTTAGTCTCTAAGGTGCCACAAGTACTCCTGTTCTTTTCGCTCCCCCAAGTGTCGCCTCTGCCCATGTCCAGCAGATACCAGTTCCTTCATGTCTTAAGCCCTTTCTGCACATGAGAATGAAATACTGGATTCACTTAAGAATGTAATGGCAAAACTCCCTTTCACTTCAATAAAATCAGGATTTCATCCCCAGTCTTTTCATCTTGATTCCACGGTGAAGGCCCAAACAAGCCTAATTTAAGTAGGCAAAATCCCTATATACTGGAGCTGGAAGTTAGGATCACTCACTTATACTCAAACCAAACTGATTTTGGTCAAACATGTTTTAATTTATTCCTCTTGTGACATAACTAACTGTCTGCCACTTTTACATCTTCTCAGTCTTGGTTTCCTTTATTTTGATTTGCTGTTTTACCCCCGTTCTTCTCCTGCCCTTTATTTTATAACACCTAGCATGTGTCTGCATGCTTTGCTAGTCATCATTATAAAGTATATTGCTTGAGGTACTGTATTCATACCTCTTCATTTACCTTCTTTCATTTATCAGTTTTTTATTCACTGTCATTTTCCCCTGAGAGTGTTCAAAACAGGAGGTACCGTTCATTTGGCTGCAATTCTGCCCTCAGTATTCTCGAATGGCTTTGTGAACAGCACAAAGCCATTACTGATTTTGCAATGCTGTAGAAATATAATGGGCTTGGGTCAGTCTAATGAGTGTTATGAAAGCCTGTATTCCATCCTGAGACTATTTTAGGAGGCTATACATGTGCCCGGATAAGATATTGCTAGTCTCAGATTATCCCCCATAACTATTTGCTGCTTGGGAAACACAGAGGTGTATTCAACATGCTCTTGTGAATACAATATTGTCTCATGTACAAAGTTAAACCATAGCAGGTTTAACTCAAATTCAAATTCCTCAGATTCAGAAGAAATGAGAGTACAAATATGAAATTGCTTATAGTGTATTTCATTATAAAAGAGAAAATATATTATAAAGCATGTTTTAGCAGAAGTCACACTATTCCTTATTTATAGCACTAGTCTTTAAATTTTGAGACATTAGAACCAAATTAAATAGTCTGTTTTTTCTCCTAAGATTTTGTTTCATACTTCAAAGAAAATGTGTTAGATGTAATAATGGCTACACTCCTTTCATAAAGAAACAAACCTTGTTGATTTTTAGATGCCTTATTTATTATGAAATATGAATCTCAGTCCATCTTAAACAGCAGGCATTTATTAAAGAAAACAACAAGTAAATTATAGACACAAATTAATAGGCTCCCACACTACTTGGGTTCCAGCTGTGTCTCCTTTATTTATCAAAGATCTCACCCTGCCTGGAATGGTATATAGCACACAAAACACCTAGCCAGACACCAATATCCAACCAAGTGATCCCTCCTAATGAAATATTTCAAAACAAAGACTCTTCTACCACTCCCACACATCTATTCTCGTCTTTTTATTTATTGAATAACAATGTTAATGACAAAAGTATAAATTCTAGTCCTCCCATCTCCAATCCTCTATCAAAAATAAGATTCAGAATGTGGCCAGCAATGTATGTTGATAGCCTCAATGGTTGTCACGGGGGCCATCCACAATGACCAGTCTCAGCAACCCCAATCTCATCCTACTTTCAACTCAGGACACTCATGCCAGTGTGAAACATTCCACTAGGGCCAGTCTTGGTATAGGAGAGAACTATATACCAACAAAATATGTGGTTCCATCAAAATGCATTGCAAAACTGGGTTTTGTTTTGGGGGAAAACTTGGAAAAATTCTGCCAGTATCAAAATTGTCCACTTTCACATTACGTTGAAATATTTTATTTCAAACTTTTATTTTATGGTATTATATATTCTAATAAAAATGACTCGAAGTTCAGATGTTTTGATTTTTGTCAAAATGAAACATTTCAAATGACTCAAAGATTTGTTTTAAATTCCTTCTCAGAACTTTAAAATAAATCAGAACAAAGCCAAACTCTGAAATCTCAAAATCCTTCACAAAAATGGAACTTCTGTCCTCTATGAAGTTCTGATTCTTAGTCTGATATGCAAAGCAATTACCACACACACACACCTCCCTAGTCACCTCATTTCTGATGCAGAACCAAATACTCAAGTTAAGTCTTCTGGGCTAACAATGGTGCTGCAGTGCTACCCAGGTAGATCTTGCCTACATATGCAAGATCATAGGGGCTCATCCCTGATTAAATCACAAATGATAACTTTTTTAGGCACTGATCTTGCTGAAAACAGTAGAAACCAGAAAAGTGGGTGTCTGCATACCAACACCCTAGTCCCAGAGATGATGGGGCCAGTGGAACCTATGTGAAATACCACAGACCTGCTCTGTGAAGACCTCTCTCCCCAGTTTGGGTTTGCTGACCCAACTTGGATGTTCTCAAACTGCTACAGCTTTCCAAGAAGATTTTCAGTAACAATCTTACTTCTGTTTTATGTCAGGAGGAGTTTCACCATTATAGATTAGGGGGCAGCACTACTGTTTGTGACAGAGTATGCGCTGTACAATATGAAGAATTGACAGCATTTGGAATGTGATACAGGAGAACTCAGATTTTAATAATGTTGCAGGAAGGACATGAGTTTCACAAAGTTGAAGAAATAAGCAATAACCAGCCTTCAGCCTGAAAGACACAAAGGCATTTTGAATTCAAAGAGTTGTGTGGTAAATTAGGGTTTAGTAAAATCAGGATTGCACTACAGAACTTCACACCTACAGTGGTGAAATTAGGCACTAGCCTAAAAGCCATGGAGAAGGAAATCTATATATGCACCAGATGGGTAGAACATAGAGAATAGCAGGACCAGATTCCCCCCCAAACTTTGATCTGTAGAAACTACTCGTAATAGTGAGGAGGTTGCCTCTTTACCATGCTCACTGAAGATATGCCTTCTCTATTCATACTTGCAACAAGATTGCATCTTATGGTTTTTATGGTGGTCGCATGTTATTGAGGACAGTCCTTCAATAACAAATGGTTTGCTTTTTCCCATAGGCCACTGAGAAGTAGGGCGGGCTAGAAAACAAGAATTCCATTTAAAAGAAAATGACGTCTGAAATTTTGTTTTTGTTCTGATGTGGAACAAAAACACCTTGTGACTATGAATGTGTGTGTGAGAGAGTGTGTGTGTGTGACTGATTGACAGACCAACTGCAGAATGGCCAATTCCCCAATGGTTAAGAAACTCACCTAACATGTGGAAAGATCTAGTTCAAGCCCTTGCTCTGAAACAAGCAGAGGAAGGACTTTCCCAGTGTTTCATTTAAAAATGTTCTACTGAGAAGCCACCAGATGGTAACAATACTGACTTGACCTGATTTTCCAATCCCTTTATTCATTCAGTTTCCCTATGTTTCCCAATTTAAATGTTCAAGTGAGTAGGCAAAGTTTTCAATTAGTTATATTTTTACTTTTATTCTGTTTGGGTTTTTTGAATGATTTTCACAACACTGCAGAAGAAGGGAAGAGTTTTCAACCATTCTCACTTCGTTACCAGAAACACTTAATCTCTGTGAGGTGCCTCGAAAAAAAGACCCTTCTTGCTGAAATATTATGCGCTACAAAACCATTAGTGAGTGAATCACTAAAGACATTTTGTTCTCTGAATGACATATCTTGGATAAATTCTTCCTCATCTTGTAACTTTGATTATAGTGTCTTTGTGGGAGGCCTTCTAAAGAAACTCCCGTACCCCTGAAAAATCTTATCATTAGCAATAATTTTTACTATGAAATATTTCCAAGCATCCACTGGATGATTTCTTATTAATGGGGTTGCCCTATGATACTGCAGTTTTCAAAAATAATTCCTTCACAACTTTTGAACATTTAAAACTTCCTGCTTAAGAAGCAAGAGTCTATATCCCTATAACTTATACTGTCTTAGTGCAATTCTCCAAGTAAGATAATTCTTATTTTCTTCATGGCATTTTAGTGAGATGCAATTGTCTTATGCATGAGACGAAAACAAAAGTACTGTTATATTTTTAAACAGATATTTAAATGTTAAAATAAAGGTTAATTTGCTTCTCAGCTTGAGGCCTCAATGATTCACAGCCCATATTTATGCAGCTCTTCAATCAGGGGAAGAAAACAAAAAAGAGCTCCATTTCAGCTGTACATGTGCCTCGTTTTTTAAACACAACTACAGTATACACATTGTTTATAGAATTCTATATACATATGAACATACACCCCCATATCTAAAGGACTGATGCAATGATTACATGCATGGCTTAAAGAAGTGGGGTGGGAAAACAGGGAGCATTGGACCAAATAAAACAGGCCAGCTCCTATCCCCTGCTACAGTGGCACAAAGGGGGCGTAGAACAATGAGTTAGTAAGTTACTTGGAGATCTTTTTCAGAGCAAGAGAAATCCCCTAGTAATATACCACTCCCTTTTGCAGCTCCAAAGTAGATAGAAAATGGATGTAGGCTGATGAGGCCCTCCCTCTTTTGTATGAATTATGTTTCCTATCATACTATGTATTAATTTACTCCTTCTACATAATATTGAACAATTCCAGCAGTAACTGATGCATTGTCTTGTGCCTTTTCCTGCTAAACTATTATTTGTTTTCCCCATGAGTAAAATCTTGCCTTCCTTATTCATGCACATAATTCAATTGAAACCAATGAGACTACATTGTGAATAAGGGAACACATTCTGGCCCCTATTTCATTGTCCTACCTCTCTTCATCCCCATCATATTAACACACACCAGCATTATTCCCTCTGAACTCCAACCCAGAACTCAAGTGAAGCATCTATGCAGCAGGTGGTACTACAATGAACTTGGAGACACCAGACATGGAGAGCTCACAGATGATTGTTTTTTCAGTAAAAGTAAGCCTATTTCTCATTGTGCTGCTATGCAGATTGAAGGGAACATTTATACACTGCTACTAGATTATAATTTCTGAGAAGTAATCATGGGACCTATTTCTGCAACCCTTAAGCAAGTAAAATTGACTCAATGGATTAGAATTGCAGGATCAGTCCCATAGCATTTAAATTCTAAAGGAACATTTGCATTTATAATAAGAGCAGGAAGTCAAATCATCCTGTTCCAAGGAGTTAATAAGGGAACAGACATCACTGTATAATGTAGACTTTACTTTGTCTTTTTGTTTAAGGTCTATATAATTGCATTTTTCATACCCTCAATGACATTTTAGTGTGTCTGGCAGCAACAGTTCAAGTCTTACATTAATCCTTCTGTTTCAGGGCATTAGCAATTATAGTCCAGTTAAATGAGGTGCTGTATATAACTCCCACAGGGATTTTCTGCAGAAGCTATAACAAATCCAGCAGTATCACTCCTGGTAGCAATATGGCTTTTTTCCTAGTGCAAACTCAACACTTCAGGGCCTGAGTTAAAATGTTCCCATTTTAATGGCAACTTTTTAAATGATAGTTTTATGCAAAGAAAAGGTTTGACATGCTTTTCACAAAAGGCTTTCAAATTGATTATACAAAGCACAAGAGAGGGAATTAGTTAAAATGCTGACAGTGGACAGCCATTTTCCTTTTTCTTCCTACCCTGTTTCCTCGAAAATAAGACATCCTCTGAAAATAAGGCCTACTTACAGTTTTGCCTCTCGTTGTAATATAAGGCATCCCCCCGATAATAAGACCTCCCCGATAATAAGGCATCCACCGATAATAAGGCATTTTTCATTTCTGAAAAATAAGACATCCCCTGAAAATAAGACCTAGCGCATCTTTGGGAGCAAAAATTAATATAAGACACTGTCTTATTTTCGGGGAAACAGGGTATTAATAATTTTAGCTGCTTTATTTAAAAAAAAAAATGCAATTGACCACTGCGATCTTTGAAACTCTTCAGAAATTCCATCTTAGATGGAACTTCTCTTTGCTCATGTAGCAGGGTGGACACCTGCTCCTCCTGGAAGGGCTTGAGATAGTCCAGGGAGCAGGCAGCAGGCACCTCAACTCAAGATAGCTTAAAAGGGGAGGCCAAAAAGCTATTCTGCAGCCCCTTCTTTGGGGTCAGTCATCAGCCCTACCCTGGGCTTCATTTTCCTTCCATTGGCTTTGCATAGCCCTTCTCAGAAACTAGTAAAGTAACCCAAGTCCACTCTGGGCTCCAGTCCCGGGATCTTGTTTTAAGCAGTTAAATATGTTTCTTCAGACATACTTTTGTTTCCCTGGGCCACTTGCTACCTCCTAGTCCCCTTGTGCTGCTCCCCCACAGCCTCTCTTTGCATTTCAGGCCTCTGGCTTCTACCTTGATCCTCCCTTCTGCTCCTTTTTCTGCTGAACTAACCACTCTTCCACCCCTCTTGGGCTCCACTGAAGTACTTTTAACTGGCCCTCCCTCAGAGAAGCCTAACCTACTGTGGATCCTTCTATCTGGTTTCTTGCCTCTATAAGCCCTCTCTCCAGGCTCACTCCAGAAAGGAGCCTCACCTGCTCTCTGTGGGATTTTTCTCCACAGGCAAGTCTCATCTCTTCTGCAGTCTCCAGGGCCGACTCCAGCACTTCTGCCGCCCCAAGCACAAAAAAAAAAAAAGTCGCAATCGCAATTGGCAGCGGCAATTGGGAAAAAAAAGCAGCAATTGGCGGCAGCAGTTCCGCAGCAGGTCCTTCGCTCCTAGAGGAAATGAGGGACCTGCCACCCCCGAATTGCCACAGGTGCCGCCCCTCTCCCTTGGCCGCCCCAAACACCTGCTTGTTAAGCTGGTGCCTGGAGCCGGCCCTGCCAGTCTCCCTCCCCACTGAGTTCCCTAATGATCCTTACCTAGCTCCACCCCTCACCCCACCCCTCCCCTCACAAGAGACAATCAATCACAGGTGCACTGGCTGGCTCTTAACTTCTTATCATGGGAAATGTCAGGCAACCTTAACTTTAGAGGGTTGCAACCTGCATTGCCTGTAATAAATGTGAACCTTAATATTTCTTCTGCCACAGCTTCTTAATCCCCTCTTTTACTCTGTTTTTCAGTCTCTTATGTAGCCTTCAACCATGATTAAGAGCAAAATTCAGCTGAGCCCTGCTTTAACATTTGAATTGCATTTCTGTGGCATAGTGAAATCTGCTTTCTGCCACTTTACACTTCTTACCTAGGTGCATCCTCCCTCCTCTTTTCCTGATGTGAAGTTTCTTTCCTTTGGCCTGTTCAGACTATTATTTTACTGATTTCCCTGCACACACAATTAAACACTTTACTTCTCATATGAAATGCTGTTGCAAGGATCTATCTCCTACCAGAGGGAGTAACACACATACCCTAGTCCTGAATCAATAATATTGTTTGCCAGTTTGATGCCAAATCAGCTTCACAGCTGCCTCTTGATTTATAAAGTCTTTTAGAATATTCACTTAATTTCTCTCTGCAGTCTGGCCACCTCACGTGTCACCCCCAGTATCAATGCATCATTCATTTACCTTCTCTGTGAAAATGTCTGTCCAGAAAGGCCCAGAAGATGCTAATCTTTCAATCTTTAAATCACAACAGAAGACCCACTTGTTTTTGCTTTGCTTTCAGAATTACTAAGCGTGGCACTGCAGACTGCATCAGAAAATTATTGTGCCTCTCTTTTATGACACACTTTGAGATATCTTGGCCTGAAAAGATTCTGTGTAAGTTGATGATGATGTGGTGTTAGGTAAGGAAACATAATACATTTTTGTACCTAAGGCCTCCAGTTAAAAATCAAAACACATCAAAAACCATACCAATGAAAGCTGCCTGTCTATATATCTGTATGAATATGCGTTTAGAGTGAATGAAAATCTATTTCTTGAAACAATGGTTCCCAAACTTTTTCATGCCATGATCCCCTATAGGCTTTGGGGTGTAGGAGGTCTTGGAGGGTCCGGTGTGGCCCCAGAGGCAAGGGAAAGCTGCAGAGTGATCTCACAGCATACTCACCCTGAATTGGTAGTTCCTGAGGGCCTGACTGGGCTTAACTCCCTGCTCTGGGCAGTGTGACCTGACACTGGCGCCCAGGCCATGTCATAGCACAGCTCAGGCTTGGCCCAGCCCCCTTTTGATTTTCATGACTCCCCTGAAGCTCATGACCCACAGTTTGGGAAATGTTGGCTTAAAATAAAGATTCTTCAGAAACCTGCCTAGCAATTGCTCTTTTTTATTCTAAATGCATATTTAAAATGACTTTACTGCCAGGGAACACAAGACTTCTCCCTAAAGGATTAAAGAGAAACAGGGAAAATGTTGTTCCACACCTTCAGATGTATATTTACTGTTTGAATAGTTGAAAAGTCAGTTAACCTCCCCCAGCAACTATCAGTTCTCCCTCCTGACTTCAATCTCAGCCCTTTCTCTACCCCAAGCCACTCTACCCTACCTTTAATAAGAGCTTCTCTTCCTCCCTATCCAGGTTTAAAGAGGCAACAGATCTTATCCTCTCTCCCTAGGCTGAAGCAACAGATCTTATCCTCTCTCCCTAGGCTGAAGCAACAGATCTTATCCTCTCTCCCTAGGTTTTTGGGGGCTACGTGGTGGGGTTGAGTTGGGATAGATTGGTAAGACTATATTCAGGAGGATAGAAGGAGTTTGGCTTTTTCGGTTCTGGTTCTCCCCCATCTCACTCCCCTTTCCTCCTGATTCACATCCCAGCTCCCTTTCCCTAGGAGAAGCAGGTTCCCTCTATCTTAATGAAGAAGTTGGGTCAAGCTGCATCTGTCCCATCCTCCAGCTCCTTAATTAATTCTCACTGGACTGTAAGGCAGTCTAAAGCATGATCTGTGAGGCTTTGAACTTATGTGAGATAGATGCCATTTTTCAGTTGTAGGGCACAAGTATCATGTTTTTAATGAATGAACAATGAAGTGTAAACAATTACCTAAATTTTTCCTGTATTAATTTTATATGCTTTTGACTTAAAAAAATAGTACTAGCACCATTCAAGAAATGAGGATGCAAAGGGTGGATGAATTATCATGGTCTGAGGACCATAGTCAAAGTCCTCATTTCACAGCTAAAGAACGTTACTTTTCCAGTGAAACCTGGCTTGAAGTCCAACCACTTGTACATTCAAACATTGAAAACCCTCAAGTTTCATTATAATGTTGTTGCATATTAAGGTACAGATAAGTGAACCATTGTTTTTGTATATGTGTGTCCTCCGTGTTTTTTCTTCTCTAGCTTCTTTTATATCAAATAACCTGTAGATAGTTTGGAACCATTTCTGCCAAAGTGTCTATAAGCTCCATTGAAATCCATGGGGCAATGCTAATTTACACCAGTCAAGGACTAGTGCAATAGCATTTTACATTTCTTTTAACTTGTTTTTCCCAATTCAAAGCACCAGTAATGTCCATAAGAGTCTTGCAAGCATTCACTAAAGCCACAGAAAAAGAAATGGAACTTAATTCATTTAAACTTTTCTGTCAGGGTCAACTGTTCATTTTAGGCATGTCTATAATAAAAATAGTACACTGGAAGTAATCATATTATGTATTAATAAGCTGAAAAGTGGTACAGTTGTAGTTTTTTAGCATGGTGAAAGGAAGACAAAGCTGACAGAATTCTGGTGTGTACTATGCACATACTGTAGTTTGCATTAAATTAGAACTCAGACATTTAAGTACAATATCCACAGGATCTATTGATTCTGAATCTTTCACTTTGTTTGCAAGCTACTCTGCCTTCCTGATTCTATGATATACTATCTTCTCCTAAGTCAAAATGGTAAATACATTTTTGTTGCAAATAGGAAGCCCTGACTTTTTTGTTAATCAGAAGCACTCTACAACTGCATACTTTGTGGTTTTGCTTCCCTATGACAAATTTCATTAGTACACCCAGACCCCCCTTGTCTTTAAAAACCAAAGTGTATGTATGATAGAAGCAAACTTACCTTGGAAATGACATTCCTCATTTCAGCAAGCTGAACTACGGCAGCTGTCTCATAAGTTCCCTTCTTTTAAAGAAGTGATTTGTAAGAACTAGACAACTGATCAACTTTGTCCAAAAACTATTTTTGTAGGATTTCTGAAAGCTGGGCAAAAGAATAAAGGGAACTTTATATAAAGAACTGACAAAAATGTTCATGCACTTGAGATTTCTGTCTGGGTTCTTCCGAGATCATCATGATGTCTTTCATTTATTCTTTTCTGGAGTAACATAGTGTTGTCTTTTAAAACTAAAATATTTTGAACCAAAAACATAAGAATTTTATAATAGTGCTGTATGTCTAACCACTTTAAGAAGAAGCAATGTAAGTGAATTTCAAACTTTGTTTTAAAATAGCAGCATGGGCTTCATAGATGTATAAAAATGTAGGGCTGGAAGAGATCTCAAGAGGTCATGTAGTCCATCCTTCTGTCCTGAGTTAAGATTAAGTATACCTAGGTCATCAGTGACAACAGGTGTTTGTCTAACCTGCTCTTAAAACCCTTCAAGGATGGTGATTCTATACCCTCTCTAGGTAATCTGCTCCACTGCTTAAACTATCCTTATAATTAGAAATTATTTCCTAATATTCAACGTAAATCTCCTTTGCTGTCAATTTTTTCTTGTCCTACCCTCAGTAGACATGGAGAACAATTGATCGACCCTCTTCTTTATAACAGACCTTAACATATTTGAAGACTATTATCATGTCCTTCTCACCCACCCTCAGCTTCCTCTAGACTAAACATGTCCAATTCTTTCAACCTTTCTCATACAAATAGGTTTCTAAACCTTTTATCATTTTTCTTGCTTTTCTCTGGACTCTCTGCAAGTTGTTCCCATCTTTCTTAAAGTGCACTGCCCAAAATTGGACATGGTTCTCCAGGTGAGACCTCACCAGTGCCGAGTAGAGTTCTACTATAATTTCCAGATCCTTTTCGGCAGTATTGCTGCCTAGCCAGTTATTCCCCATTTTTCAGCTGTGCATTTGATTTTTCATTTCAAAGTGTAGTACTTTGCACTAGTCTTTATTGAATTTCATCTTATTGATTTCAGACCAATTTTCCAATGTATCAATATAATTTTTAATCCTAATCTTGTCCTCCAAAGTGCTTGCAACCTCTCCCAGGTTTGTCTGCAAATTTTATAAGCATACTTTCCATTCTATCATCCAAGTCATTGTTTAAAATATTCAACAATACATCCTGATGTAGTTGAAAACTCACATTGACTTCGATGTCTCAAGATCAGGGTCTATATGCATAAATGGAAAATACCGTTATAAACTTTATATATTAGTGTATGCACCTTAGACTCAATTTATATCAGTGTAATTAGAGTAACACCATTGATGATACTGGTGTGGAGTTTTTAATGATATTTTTCTTTTATACACTGATTTCTCCAATGTAACTTAGATAATAATTTAGCCCATTGTATTGCAGAACAGTAAAATATTTGTATATTAATAAACCAAAGCATGAAATCAAGAAGTGGAGAGGATGGTCCAAGAAGGCAGAACCATGAACAATTAGATGAAACTGAACAAAAAAGTTAGGGTGAGTATCAGAGAAAGGTTCCTAATGGTGATAGATGTATTTAATCTATTTATCACATTAGTTCTCTTCACGCATCCATTAATTCTGTTCATTAATGTCAATCAAAACATAAAAAACCTTCAGTCCAATAATCATTATACCACACCCACCATCACTACCTAAGGGGTAAGGGTTTATACCATACCTGAAGGGGAACAAACTTGGGCTCTGTTGAGCTAAATAAAATGCACTGAAGTGGGGTGAGTGAGTATATCTGCATGTGGTGTTGCCCTGTACTGGCTGGCTGAGAGAGAGGATAAGGGAGCAACTACTAGTAATCAGCTAACAGCAATATCCTTTATCTCAGGTAGGAGAGACCTGTATTTTTGGAGTTTAAGTCTACTCTCAATTCTGCAGATGTGTGTTTGGTTGATATGGCAAATGTGTTAGTTGTCTACAGCACGTGGCTTTGTTACCCATTAGTGGAAATAACCCTTTCCTGAAAATGTCCTTCACCCAAATACTCAACTCCTAGGGCTTGTAAGTGAGAACCTGGAGCTGAGAACGACTGTCATAGCAGCACAGGAGGAGAGAAGTGAATCCAGGACCCTGTGTATTTCATGGCCAAGTAATTTGCCTCAGAATCCACCTCTTGCAACATAACAGTGTTTCAGAATCTCAGCTTTCATTTTTAAAACATAATTTTGAAAATGTGAACAGAGTGTAAGCAATGGAATGTAATAGAGTGTAAAGTCTGTAACCAATGTGTTCCTACATTTGAAGACAACCTGAAACAATAGCTTTGAGTGTGTGAACAATCTCATTTAACTCATTCAGAGCCCTGAACACTCCATGATCCCATGGCTGCAGAATGTAGCTGTAAACAGTCACCGAACATTTGTTTTCTATATCTCTGCCCTATTGGCAACTGCCTGATGCTGCTTCTCACTCTTTCTCACTTTCCCCACATCCCTGCATTTTTCCACGTGAAATACTTGCTTTCTCCCAGCTCTCATCCCACGGGGTTTCCCAAATATATACAAACCCTAGTCCTGCAAATCCCCAACAAATTTCAATTTGCCCTCTTGTGTATGCTGTGCCTATTCTGGAAACTAAATGACTTTCTCCATCCTTCAATTCTTGAAGGAATGAGACATGGTCACAAGTATAATTCTTCAGGCTTTACTAGCATGCAGACAGCTGTCATGAGCACCTTGGCTCAGAGCTAGCTGGAACTCCTTAGAACAGCTCAGTTAAATACCTAACACCAGATCCTTACCTGATGCAAATTGACTACTGGCAGCGACTTTGCTGGAGTGATGCCAATTTACAGCAGCCTAAGAACTAGCCTTCATTAAGGCCTAAAAAGCATTTTCCAAATGAAAAACAATATATGTGTATGGTTAACATTAGACTAGTGGGACCAGAGGGTCAGTCAGGAAAGGTGAACTCTTATGTCATTCTCCATTAAGGATGTATCCCAGTTTTAACTCTTTTTTATTTAACAATTACAGAATATAGAATACTGATCCTGCTGTTCAACACTCTCCAATCCTTTATTGCCAAGGAGATACAGCTCTTTCCCATCTCTACTTTCTGGCATGTTCTTGTACTTTTCAAAGGCTGGTGAGATGTCATTAGGAGAGAGAGCATCCTGGGACCACACACTTAGCAACAGTCAACATTCAGATGTGGGGTCTGCATTTCACCTATCTGTTGCCAAGGTAACAAAGGGTTTAAAATCAGTGATGTTCTGAAAGCCTGATCTAGCCTGTTATTCTACACAGATAAGTAACAGCAAGGTGTGAGTTTGTTTGGTTTTTTAATTTGCAGCACTTTTTAAATAGGGGTAGATACTAAAAATGCTAACTAACATTTAAATTATATGGTAGAATCACAAATAGGGATGGAAGAATATGCAAAATCAGTTAATGGAGCCTAAAATTTGTTTAAAAGAAAATATGAACTGGTAAATACCTCTTGACAGTGCACTATAATATAATGCTGTAAATGTAAGATTTAGAGGCTTTTGTTTATCTAATTTTATACTATTTCCCACCTCAGCATGAACTTAGGCAGGGTTGCAAGTTCAAAGTACTGTAAGTAAAGACAATGATGTAATTCAAACAACTCAAACTAGATTCTTTTTTCTAGCAGCAGGGTGGTGTCTCCCCAATTCATCAGGTGTGGAATAATAATTTTGAGAGGAATTCAAGCAGATTATACATTACAAATGGGAACGCTCTCCATATCATTTTCACAAAACTTTTTCACTCAGAATAAAACACTTGTGCATGACATTCGTGGTTGTAAACTTGAATCACAATAGAACATCCCTGCTTCACAGAAAAAAATAAAAGAAAAACCTCATATGTAACCCAGACACCTCCTGGGTATGGTGTTCTGTCCCCTCTAGTGGCACCAAGACCACTTAGAGATTAATGAGTCTGCTAAAGTCTTAGCTACCAGCCACATGGCTTTTAGCTCATTCATTTAGCTCCAGAGGTCCCCAGGTTTGATCCCGCTGATGATGATGGGGGTTTGTCGGTGTTACACATACATGGTTCTTAATCTTCACAGGACCAAGTTCCATTGACATCAATGAGAATTTTTACCTCCCTCACTATTCCCAAAGCAATATGGCCCCAAGAATCCAATTCTACAAGGTGGTGATTGTCTCCTATGAGATACTGAACCAATGGGCAATATGCTGCAGTTCTCATTCATTCTGTCACAGGCAAACATTTACCTGGGTAAAGACTGAATAAAATCTCAGGAAATAATCAGCATCTACTATGGGAAAACCAGAAAACTCTGAGGTTCCCCTTCATGGAATTCCCTCCAAATATTTCCACTGAGGAATGACCTTGCCCCCTAGTCCAGCCTTATGGATGAAGTAGGGGGTCTGACCACAAACACCATTGGCCTTTGAGATCTGCATGGGATCAATAAAAGTCCACGACCATTTACCTTGAAACCCTGCAACTCCGCAACAGCTCCAGAACTATCTATGGCTTTTCTTGGTCCCATATGTTGCAGGTCCAGTGAAGGTGTGTGGCAGGCCTTCCTGTACCTGTAACTGCACACTGAAATCTGCTTGGAAGGGAAGTTCCTCAGCAGAGGGGGGCTTCACGGGAAAGTTAATACTCTGAGTCTGAAGTCAAAATCCCTGAAAATTACTCGGGGATAAAGCACGGTAAACCCACATCTTTTATCTGGACTCCCTCTCCCCATGCACAATTGTGAGGAGAGGCCATTGATTGACACCATGCTATGAAGCTTTAGGAGATCTTCCATGCCTGGATCTAATGGAGTACAACCTAGTCCAGAACTTCAGGATTTGAGCTATTCAGCTAGATACTCATGTTGCTCAGCAAATTCCAGGATTGAATCTTTAAACAGGGCTGGCTCCAGGCACCAGCTTAACAAGCAGGTGCTTGGGGCGGCCAAGGAAGAGGGGCAGCACCTCCGGCAATTCGGGGGCAGCAGGTCTCTCACTCTTTCTAGGAGCGAAGGACCTGCGGCTGAACTGCTGCCGCCAATCGCGGCTTTTTTTTTTTTTTTTTTTTTTTTTTGCTTGGGGCGGCAGAAATGCTGGAGCCGGCCCTGTCTTTAAATAATACTTGTACCAGAGATATGCAAAAATACCAGTTTTCATTACACAAATCTTTACCCAAATTCAGGTAATATGTTGAGCTGAAGAGGCATAACATTTTGCAATCCCCACTAGAGAACAGAGCCACATTTTGCAGAACAAAAGTTGTGATTGTCTTTAACTTTGCCACAGTGTGAAATGTTATTAGTTTTTGCAGGAAAATGTTAGTATTTTCATAGCAACATGGGAGGTTTTTGTCAATAGAAACTGCCTTTTCTACAGAAACAACAGAGTATTTGAGATGAAGATACAAAATGTTACATGGTTTTCCAAAGCCACCATGATTTCTTGCCTATTTGAGAAATGTTGCCGCACTGCACTATTTAATGCACATTAGCCAGTGTAAGTATGGTTTAAAATGCAGAAAATTTTACAGCCATGTTATGAAGATATAAAGCCTTTTAAATGTTTCATTTTTTTCATATTACTCTAATATTTTAGATTCATTTAATACTTTTCTTTTGGACAGGAATAGCATTTGTTATTTCACTAATCACCTTTTTGGGGAAACTTCTCTAAAACAATGTTAGCAGAATTATATTTTATTATAAAGACAAAGATAAGGAAGCAGAAAACAACACTTTAGGGTCAAATTTTGCTTTATTTGGAGGTGATTTTCCTAATAAAATGGAAATAAAATGAATGGCATATACTATTTCTGAAGCTGCTTGAGATCTCCTCCAACCACTGGATCCTTTCATACGAGGGCCTGATTGTGTCTGCTTCCAAACGTTGGATCCAGTTCAGGTTCCTGGTACTCAGCTTCAGAGTTTTCAAAGGCATAAGGCCTATATACCAAAGGACCATCTGTCCCTCTGATGCAGTCAAGAGAAACAATGAAGCTGAGAGAGACTGGAGTGGTTTGATGAATCTGGCCTCCAGGTGTTCACTGGAAGCTTCAAGCTAAAGTTGTGCAGGAAGTTCTATCCCAGGGGAAATTTCACATTTCAATAAATAAATAAATAATAAACGCTACACACTGGAACAAAAAGTCAGAAATGCAAAATTACTTGCAGAACAGAAATGTTTAAAAATATATTTTAGAAGGCCTGAAATTGTTTTGTTTTTTAACACTTATGGGCAGATGCCCAGCAGGTAGTTCAGCCAGGAGAGTCAGGAGCCCACCCACCAGGCAGACTGCCAAGGAGACAGGGAACCCTGCGAAGAGGATGGGCAGGTACACAAGCTGGTAGAAACGAGCTGGTAGGCTGGCTATCCAACAAGTTTTACAGTTTACAATAAACTGTAAAAGGTTTTGATGGAATTGACACATTCCTGCTGTACATTTCAATTTTGTCAAAACAGCATGTGCTGACAAACATGACATGTGCTGATGGAAAACTATTCTAAATGCTCAAATATTCACCCCTTCAAATCTGATAACTCTAAGAATCCATTTTCAGATGTAGGGGCCAGGATTGTCTTGCACTACTGTGGGTTTCAGCGCTGTACTCTAGCTTTGGCAAAGTCTCTTACTTTTCAAGGAGAAGAGGTCCCCTTTTCTTGAAAAGTGAATCATGGAAATACAACGCGCACACACATTTGTCTGTATTGATCTCTTTAAGAATGCTCCTCACTCAGATTACATCAATCCCCAGCTCAATTGACCCAGAGACTTTATTAGTACTGGTTTCATCTGTTGGATTCTTCTAACTAAAACATTTCCACAGCATAGTTGGACATCTTCAAGGCAAATTTTTCACTTTTATTTTTTCAATAAACCCGATCTATATGCACATGTGTGATATAAACATGTCTGTCTGTATTTTTAATTTTCTAGGCAAGATACCTAGAGCCTGAATAAGTGTTAAAAATATATTTATTATTATTCAGAATGTCTTGACACTGCCCTGGTGCTGGGCACAGTGCAAACACAGAAGAGGCAACAGTATCTGCCCTAGACCGCATGCTATAAATTGAAATACATGAGTAAATACAAACGTTTGAATGAAGAGTCCTAGGACTGGTTAACAAAACAAATTGCTACGGTTAAATGGATGGTGCTGTCACAAAACTACCATGCAGAGAAGTCTGAATCTTCCTCTTGAAATAATATTGTGGGATTTTTTCACTAGAACCCATTCTTGGTTGGTTAGCAAAATAAAATGTTGTTGCCATTTCTGGAAGAAAAAAATACCCCAAAATAAAATCTTTCAATAAATTCCCTGCCTGCAGATGATGTTTGTAGGATGAAGACTGGATAATTTACTGGCAGCTGAAAAGCCCAGGCCCTATAATCCAGTCCCACAGCCATCTGACCAGATCACCAGTGGCCAGCACATTCAAACTTAACAGCTTAGCCTCAGAGCTCAAACACAGCAGAGGCTTACACTCAGGCAGCATCAAATTGTGCTGCTGAGAGCTCCCTGGCCCTGCTCCCTTCCTGCAAGGCATTATGCATTGTGGCTGACAGCTTTCCCATAACCCTGGGAGCTCAATTCTGTTACTGTTTTTTGGCTCAATCCTTGCTCCTGTACCTTCCCTCTGATCTCTGTGCTGCTTTGTCTGCCACTGGCTTGGCCAATCCCCAGCCTCTCCTTCTGTTGTCCACCAGACAAGAAACTTGATGCTATTTGTCCAAATAGCACTTGTATATAATACATAGTTGGGGAAAGAGTGTCTGTACGTCTGGGTATAGTGCTTAAATTATCCACAAATACAAAGTTTGTTTTTAAAGTCATATGATACATCGAGTGCATAATCAGCAATAACCCAAATTTAGGTGAATAGATTTAACAATACAATTTAGGTATTAAAATCCAAATACTTGGGTACATCACTCATGAAAAGTTGTACAGAAATTTGATTGTGGAAAGCAAAATATATCAGTGAGTGGAGATTGTCCCTCAGTAATTGAGAATTAGGTTGGTTGTCCATTTAGAAAATACAATCCACGAGGGAAGTATTTGTTCCTTTCCTGACTGCGCTTCTCATCGGCACTCCAGCTCTTCCCTCCTGGTATTGCCGATGTCCAGTGATGTGTTCTATGTAGATGTCCCTCGACCACCTGATGGCATCCGACACCATGAGTTGCCACGTCAGCTAAGCGTAGCATTGATCAATTCCGCATTCTCTCAGCACTCGCTCGTTACACTATTAGAATTCATCCAATACACATTCATTCCTTACATGAAGAACCAGAGGAGGAGCTTGGTATAAACTTGGGAGTGTGAAGGGATAGGTAAAAGTACATCTTCAGCCGAACATGCTCAAATTCCCACCAGCACGTTCCAAACCCCTCCATGCTGCCCCATCCCCAGAGGCCTGCCCTCCCATGCCCACAACAATATTGGTTCTCCCATCTTATCTCCATTGTAAATCATTTTTCACTCTCGGTTGGGCCCTTACCTCCGAGCCAGCAAATCCTGATATCTTCTTACACACCCTATGGGAGGAAAGGTAACCTCTCTCCTCCCTGATCAATGCAGAATTTTCTGCCAAGCAGCTAAAGTCTCCTGTCTTCCTCCTCCTCTCCCCTCAGCAATAATGTGGGAAGTGACTTCTGTCCTCCAAGCAACAGATTAATGTAGAAAGTGAGAGAAAAGAGGGAAGTACAAGAGAAAAGACAAGTGATTGAGCAGGAAGGCTCCCTCTGTTGCAGTGGAATGGATGCAGATCTTTAAAAATTGCTATAGCTCTTAATATGCTGCCGCATACATGGAGTGAAATCTGAGGAGAGCGAGGCCCCTCCAAGCCACTGCTAAGACAGCCATTGTGAGATGACATTTTCTCTTGAATTCCTTGCTTCCACTTATTGGGTCTACTGACAGCCTCCCTATGAGGTCCTGTCATTTGCCCAGACCTCAGCCCAGTAAAACACTTAAATATGTGCATATTTTTAAGCCGACCCTGGTTTTAGAATCAGTCTTCACTGAGGAAGAGATTCTTTGTGCTGTGTTTATACATACAACAATAATAGATTGGTAGAATACTGCACATTTCATTGATACATATGATGTGTTTAGGGGTAAGTTATATATATATAGCAAAGCAACATTACATTACAGTAGCTGCTTAAGTATATGGCGTGCCTTTGAAAATCAATGGGTCAGCCTTTAAAATTTCATCCCAGACATACACATTTATCATTTAATTGGATCAAATGAAAATTTTGGCCTTCATATCAAATAACACAATGTCAAACTCATCGAGGCAAGGAAAAATAGTGGCACTGATTCAATTTTTTAACTAAATCCTAATTTTTTCCCTGCAGTTTTACAGCTCATTTCCTTTCATTGCTTCATATCACGTTTTCCTAGGATCAAATAAGGTCGTATTCAAATAAGTTCTATAAATCTATTAGGAGATTTTTGAAAGGATAAAAACCCCATTTCAAATGAATTTAAATGGGCTCAGACAATTCAAATTAGAGTGCAATTTACAGCAAATTAAATAGAATCTGAAACAGATTTTTCTGGCCAAAATAACTGGCAATAGAGTGATAATGTAGAACAATATGATAATATAATATATACATATATATAGTAACATTTCAAAATCATCATTTTCAATTGAATAGTGGTTTTAAAGCTTAAAAGAAGCAATTATATAAGAGCTAAAGTTCAAGAAAGAACTTTAAAAAATTTCTGACAGACACAACCTGTCTTAATTTAGACAAGCAACAGAATACACACAAAGTCTCACATCAGTCATCTTTTGATGGGCATATTGGAGTGATTAAGAATTTTAAAAAATGTCAAAACGTGCTATCTGAAAACTCTACTCTTTTTGTCCTAAACAATATTGTGATGAATATTCTTCCTAATTTTTTAGCTATGTTGATTCATATATCATGTATGAAACATGAAGTGTAACTTTGGCTTTGAATATAGTGAAATGATAAATGGAAAAAATGGTTACAAAATCATATTGATATGCTTATAGCTAGCAGACTCACTAGTGGTCAAATATGTACAAATGTATTGTGCTTATGGGCAGGATGCTTAGAAAAATCATTCCATGATTAGCTCAGAGTGAATGTGTTAGCTTGGTGGCAATTTCAGATATTATTTTATTAGCGTTAACCAGACTAAGATTGCTACGGAATCACTTACTTTTGTAAGTAATTCAACCTAAGGTAGAGTGTACATGGAATGTAGAAATATGACCTTTTAATATCAAGTATTGGCAAGTACATACACACACTGATGATCCTAACTCCATTTTATATTCCACTCAAAACACTTTGTAGAATAAATAAAGGTTGAGCATTTAGGGAGGGATTCTTCCTTCAGTATGGCCCTTTTATACTGCAGCTGCTAGAACTCCAAATCCAGCCAACAGAAAATTCTCCTTGGCTCAGCCTATGCACAAAGCAGTTTTTGTTACCCCATGTCCCCACTGCAAACCCCAGCATACTGGAGTTGGAGACCAGTGGAGAAGCTATAGTATATAGTCCTGAAGGGATTCCAGGCAACATTACCACCCATAGACCCCCAAGGCCAGGCTGTTGTTACCCTCCATGGCTGCCTAAGCTATGCTAGGGCAACGCTGGCCCCCGCAGCACCATATAATCAGGAAGGTGCAAAGGTTAGTTAAAATCACCTCCCCTTTCTGGGGTGGTTTCACCCACATTGCCCTTTAAAGCAGTTTAAATAGAACATTATAGTTAAGACAAAAACTCCATGCTAGAAACTCCATGGGCCTATAGAGCACAACTGCACATAGCATTATCCGTGCTCTTGGGTTACATCAATATGGTGCCCTTACACAACTTCTTTTGCATATATGCAAAGGAAAAAACACCATATTAATGCTTTTCTATATCTGACCTATCAATCCTCGTCCTCAAAAGGAACCTGCACAACACTTTCAAAAGACAAGCCCAGGAGCTTAAATCATACCTTTCTTAGACACCAACAATCATGAACTAAATAGAGACATTGGATTTATTGCTTATTACAAGAATCTCTAAACCACTAACAACTCCCCAATAATTGCTTCCCCCACCCATTCCTCCCTATGACTGGAGCAGTGTTAATGGGCCACTTCATCTTGAAGGATCCCTTGAAATGTGTGTTAACTACTTAGGCTAAACAATCTGTTCATTTTTTTTATTTAACAGTGACACTTTGAGTTAGCTTCCCAGACCAGAAGAAGCTGTCAGCGCCCTGTCTGAAAAAGAGGTGGGGCTTGTTGTGAATAATCAGCTGAACATGAGCTCTCTGTGTGATGCTGTGTCCAAAAGGGCTAATGCGATCCTGTGATGTATAAAAAGAGGAATCTCTAGTAGGAGTAGAGAGGTTATTTTACCTTTGTATTTGGCACTGGCATGACCACTACTGGAATATTGTGTCTAGTTCTGGTGTCCACAGTTCAAGAAGGATGTTAATAAATTGGATAGGTTCAGAAAAGAACCATGAGAATGATTAAAGGATCAGAAAGCACGCCTTATAGTGATAGAGTCAAAGAGCTCAATCTATTTAGCTTAACAAAGATAAGGTTGAGGGTGACTTGATTACCTCTATGGGAAACAAATATTTGATAATGGGGTCTTCAATCTAACAGAGAATACAAAGGTAAAATAACCTCTCCACTTCTACTTCAGACGCCTGTGATTATACATCCCAGGATCACACTAGCCCTTTTGAACGCAGCATCAGACATGGAGCTCGTGTTCAGCTGATTATCCATACAACTCCCAAATTTGTCAGAGTCACTGCTTCCCAGGATAGAGTCCTCCATCTGGTAAGTGTAGACTATGTTCTTTGTTCCTAGCCATATTAAAACTTATTGTTTACTTGTACCCTGTTCACCAAGTGATCCAGATCACTCTGTATCAGTGACTTGTCCTCTTCATTATTTTCCGCTTCCTAGTTTTTGTGTCATCTCTAAACTTCATCAGAGATAATTTTCTGTTTTTTGCCCAGGTCATTGATAAAAATGTTAGCTAGCATCGAGCCAGCAAAAGAGAGATGAAAAAATTTCTTATCAGCTATATTTATTTCCAACTTCCAGAATTCAAGCTAGTGGTACAAGCCCTCTTGCCTCTTCATGGATGTGAAGGGGCAATTAACAAAGTCTTTGTATTGTGATGTCCCACAATGGCCCATTTAGTTTTGATAGGCCTTCTTGATGATCAAGAGATGATCTCTCCTGACAAGTTCACAGTTTCAGAACAAACATTTTTTACAGTTAAAAGAACAGGAGTACTTGTGGCACCTTAGAGACTAGCATCTCTAAGGTGCCACAAGATGCATCCGAAGAAGTGGGCTGTAGCCCACGAAAGCTTATGTTCTAATAAATTTGTTAGTCTCTAAGGTGCCACAAGTACTCCTGTTCTTTTTGCGGATACAGACTAACACGGCTGCTACTCTGAAACCTGTCATTTTTTACAGTTATAAAGCAAAACCTTAAATATTACCTTATCGCATGTGATAAAAATATTAAAAGTGAGATTAATGCAAGAAGCAACTTACAAGCATTTCATTAAACATATTGTTATAAGTTCAATAACCATATTAACCATACTAACACACAGGTGAAACAGACTGGTTTCTAGGAATGAATTTTTCAGTGCTTGACTGAGGCCTAAAGCCTTGGCAATAGCTTGCACCTGGTTTGCCAGCATCACAACGTGATAGGTTACAGTACTGCTGCTAGTAGGTCAGGCTTCTGTAACAGATATGGACTGGCTACAGTGCTTACTTCCCAGAGAGCTACAACAGTTGTGTTCACTATAAGATCTTTTAATGCACTGGCAGGAATGGGTATTGTGAGCTTATAGACACATAGACTTAAGGCCAAAAGGTACCATCACGATCATCTAGTCTGATCTCCTGCATATCACAGGCCACAGAACCTCATGCACCCATTCCTGCAATAGACCCATAATCTCTGGCTGAATTACTGGAGACCTCAAACCATGATTTAGACTTCAACTTACAAAGAATCCTTCACCATTTACTCTAGTTCAACCCAGCAAGTGACCCATGTCCCACAATGCAAAGGAAGGCAAAGAAACCTCTGGGATCTTTGCCAGTATGACCAACTTTCCAGTCTGACCTGTTTCAGTGAACTGTGGTCCATTGACCATCACTAGTTGTTTTGGAATACCAAAGTGAGCAAAAGTACACTTCAGTTGCTTGATAATACTGTAACATGTTATGTCTTTCAAGTACATTATGGATGTCTACTTGGAAAAATAATCCATTACGACCACATAACAATGTCCTCTGAATTCAGATATATATGTCCAAAGTCTGTCTGATAGAGGTGTTGGTGTTACAGGGTTTTTAGTGTTGGTCTGTTAGTTCTGCAATGTTTACATGCAGATTTTTTTTTTTAACCTTGCTGATGCCCAGTCACCACCCTAATATTTTGGCCCATTCATGGCATTTAGTTAGTCCTTGATCTCCTTCATGGATGAGGTTTCCGCATTTCATTTGCAATTACTATGCAATTGCCTTTAATCATGAATCCTTTTAACTCAATTAATTGTCCCTGTACTTCAAAGTAGTCTCTTGTCACTTCTTTCAGAGACTTGAGACAGTCAGCCCTAATGTAAGTTAGAACTTCTTGAAGTTGTGTGTCTGTCAATGTAGCTGGAGTAGTCTCTTTTCTGACACTGGTCTATATACATCCAGGATCCATGTACACCTTGATATCATCTTTGAGCTCACAGGTACTTGAGTGTGATGCTGGGTTTTGTGATAGTGTGTCTGCTACTACCAGATTTTTCCCAGGAACATATTTAGCAACCAGGTTAAATTGCATGAATCTTACCAATAGACACTGCATCTTAGTGGTGCTTGATTCAGCTTTTTTCTGTTGATAAAGATTACAAGTAGTTTATGGTCTGTTAGTGTAAAAGAATCCAATCCACATGAACATCTAAAAAAGTTCTCACATGCTCATATGTTTGCCAGGAACTCCTTTTCTCTGAAACCTGGTGAGGGGGGAAACAGAAACTCCACATGGATAGAGTCCTGGCCTGGAGCCTTTCCTTGTTTCATGACCTTTATGACATGGTCCTGCTCTTTGTCTGGAAAAGGAGCCATCAGGTTTGAATTCACACTAGGAGCCAACTACCTCTCTGTAACCTCAGTTTTGGATAATTTTTCAGCCAATCAAACAAGTTCTCTGTATGGCCATTAGTCACTAGCTGGGATGCAATAGCATTTGTGTTTACTGGAAACTCCTTTTTGTTGAGGCTTGAATCTCCATAAAGTCTTCTGATTATTTGCCAGGCTTTCCAGTTAGAATGAGTAAAGTCCAGGTTTGTAACTATCTCTCTCCATCATTCATGCCTGGTTTGATCCAGCAATTGAATATGTTCCTTGCTCTTATTAACAACCTCCTGTTCATTACCAGAAGATCTGAATCCCTAGTAGAGCTTAATTGCCTCTGACGGCCATCTAGGGATATACTGTCAATGATAGGCTCTAGGGATTGATTTCTTAGCAGCTGCCTGAATTAATTTGCAGAAAATTTGGTAGGAGTCATTTATATTGGCTGGACATGTAAAGTCCAACTCAGCCAGTTTGCTGACATATGTCTCTACTTCTGCTTGAAAGACCTCCCACTGAGCTTTCAAAAAACTCCATTGGGCCTTCTATAAGCTGTTTGTTGTTGCAGTCCTCAGGCCCGGGGTGATCAAAGATGACCAATGCTGAAACTTTAGGAAAGCTTCAAGCACCTTCTGTTCTATGACCACATGTGACAGTTGCCTGGAAGATGAATAGGCAATATTGGGTGAAGAGGAAAAGGCAATGTTGGGTGAAAAGCCTGCTGCCCATCTGCTACTGTGAAAGCATGGCATTTGCTTTGGTCATAGAGGAGTTGTAGATCAGTGGCTGATGCCCACTCCATTAGATTCTCTCCATCTGCATTGTTGCCAAGATATCACTAGTTAACATGGTAGGAATTAAAGTCACCACTTTAGATGTAGGAACCAGGAAAGGTGGGCAGATTGGGGGTTGGCCAGTTAGCTGTTGGAAGCTTGTATATCTTAATCTGTCTATGTTCATCACTTTTATTGCCTACCATTCACAATATCATTTGAACCAGATGTCAATATAGTGAGAGCGGACAGCCCTTCTCTAACGTAAGCTGCCATCCCATACTGCTTGTGCTGTTGATGAACCATGACAGCTCCTGGCACTGAAAGTTTGCCTGTCAGTGGTCACTTGCATCTCCTGAAGCAAGACTCCATTTGCTTCAAGGTTTGTAACTGGATGTCAGAGAAGAATATCCCTTTTCACTGCCAATATCCCCTCAATATTAAAATGCAGCATCTTGAGAAGTGGCCTCAGAGCTAGGGTTTGTGACACTGGCCCTGAAAGTGGCCCCATTAGAAGATGGCTTTTTCAGGCTGATTGTCACTTAGGACATGAGTCCATGATCTGCATTTTGTTGCTTTGCGCTACTCACAGGGGATGCTACAAGACAGCAACATACATGTCCTCCATGCTTTTAGAGATACACACCATTAAAATAACCCCACAACTTTCATTCCAACAGAGTTCAATAGAGTTCCGTGTGCTAGTTCTCACAGAAAGCTGGTACGTAGACACTTGACATCTTTAAAGTTTTGCATTAAGACTGGGTAATAAAAATGAGAACAATTTCCTAAAAAGTGCACTAAACCCAGGGTGGTGGGGTGGGGGAGGGTGAGAAAGAAACCAACCCTCCACTGTATTTTCAGTCTCTGAATTTAAAAACAGCTCATCAGAGTAACATCACATTTTCTTAAAACTCTCCTCTGGGCAGACACTATACATGAGAAATTGCAGTAAGAAAGGAGCTTTATCACAACATTGGAGTGTGATCAAGTTCACAATTTTTGTTATATTGAAATTGTTAATTTTTTTTGTATGAGTTTATGGTGACTCCATAATTCAGTCTATTGTATTATTGAGAGAAACGAATTACTTTAATTAATTCACAACAATGCAAGAAACACTTTTGTGCATATATATATATACACACACACACACACACACACACACACAGTATACTCCTGATTCTCTGAAACCCCTGCTGGGAGACAGAGAAGAGATTTGGATAAAGCAGAGGTTAGATAATAGAGAAGAGATCCCTGGCCTCGGGAAGCCACATTGCTGCTGAATGGCTCTTAGGGCAGCACGGAGAGTCCCTCTGCAGCCCCACTGTCACAGGACTCAGTAAGTGGTGCTGTGACAGCGGAGCTGTGGAATCTCTGTGAGCAGCCGCAGGGCTGGTGACCTATAATTCCTGTAGGCAAAAGGTGTAGGGAAGGCTGTGTTCCTGGTAGGGCGGAGCCAGGTGTCTCAGCTCTGCCCCGCTATGTCTGCAGACTCTCCCCCTGAACCTTGCACCTGCAATTAATCGGGAGGGCAGATGTGGCAGTGCCGGGAGTCCTCTGCAGCCCCGCTGTCACAGGAGTGAATGAGCAGGGCCATGATAGCAGATCTGCAGAGGGCTCCTTGTGTGGCTGCTCCTCCCCTCCCGATTATCCAAACTCCCAGATTATCTGAATAAAGTCTGTGTCCCCCCTGCTATTCGGAGAATCAGGGGTATATGGTGCATGCATTTTTCCAGAATATCACAGGTTGTCTCAAGTCAAAAATAGTAAATAAAGTGTTAGGGCTTGTCTTCACTATGGGGGTAAATTGACCTAAGTTATGCTACTCCAGTTACATGAATAGCATAGCTGGAGTCAACGTAGCTTAGGTCAACTTTCCCCGATGTCTTCACTGCACTATGTCAACGGGAGACACTCTCCTGTCGACTTACCTTAATCTTCTCAGGGAGCTGGACTACCGGGATAGACCAGAGAGCACTCTGCTGTCAATTTAGTGAGTCTTCACTAGACCTGCTAAATCAACACGTGCTGCATCGATTGCAGCAGCATCGATCTCCCCGTAGTGAAGACCAGCCCTTAGAATGCATTGGCTATTTTGAACAAAAGAAAGCCTGTGTATTTGAAGGTCTTTCCCACATGCTGTGACACTAGACTAATAATATATCTTAAGATCTATACAAGTGAAAAGATTTCTAAATAGATTGATTCCACAACTCTGTCTTCCACCTATCTGATGTTTCTTTCTCTGCTTTCCTATTGATTTTCCATTTAAATGGAATAGACTTTTTAACTGTTGAAGCAAACGCACACAAAAAATGCAAAAAAAGATACATATAAAGTGTTGATACAGTATATTTATTTGGAGTCTGTAAATCAAGTACAAATCAATTACAGATTTTCTAGTTGATTATTACAAAATGTGGTTTGATGAATCGCACATTTTAACTGTAGAGTCAAATAAAACTTGGCTTAGCTAGGAAGGACAGCAGGAAGCAAACATCATTGCTGTGAAGGCTTGAAGAGTCTCTCTCCATCCAAGAAACTTGAGAGTAAGAAATTACAAACTTAGAATATCAATAAAAATGTACTTGAAATACAAGGTCAGATACTCAGCCCTGATATGATCCTTGTGCTCTCCTCTGCTGTCACAAAGGGGGGTGTAAAGATGTTTCAGTTAGGCAACCGTAGCTGGCTACATGCCATTTCTGCCTGGACCCCCACCCCCAGCACAGAAGGAGTGGTAGGGGCATGGTAATGCCATGTCTAAGAAAGAGGAGGCATGCTGTGCTCCAGAGATCTCCGGTGAGTGTAGTGATCCCTGTGAGGTGCTTTACTGACACCATAAATTAGGAGAGCCAGTATTGTGCACAGGGTTTTCCAGGCCCCTCTCGTACCCATTCCCCATCTAAAAAAATGCAGTCACCACTCAATACTTTTACAAAGGGATTTTCCTAGCATTCTTTGAAGCAATCTCAATAATTAACTCATCCCAGTCTATCTGGTTTGTTTCCAAGAACTCTACAGAAATAACTGTCAGATTGTTTAACCTTTCCTGCCCAAGGTATGTTCTTACATAGGTCTTGATTAATTTTAGTTTGCTGAGACTGTTTTCATTAGCAGCAACAATTACAGGAAGACCACCAAATATACACAGTGCTGTTTCTGTGGTAAGGGGAAATGGCATCATTTGCAAACACTGGTGAAGAGCTCAATCTCATTCTGAAAATTCTCAGAGTTTAAATCCTTTGGGTAGCTGCTTGTTAAGTTTCCAGAATGCCTCTTTAGGTCTTCACTGCTGAGACTTTTCCGTTTTTTACCCATCAAAAAAGCAAATGTTTCTCCAGCTCCATCATACTTATGCATCCCTATCATTCACTTGTGTTAATGTTGCATCTAAAACTTTTTCAGGGTCTGATGACCTTTCATCCTTTGGGAGTTCCTCTTTACTTTCCTCTTTCAAGATAATTTCTCTTTCAACTGTGTGAATGTTCCTAGTGTTTCAGCTTGCGAAGCAGCACTTGCCTTATATGCAATGAACCCAAAAAACTGTAATTCTATAAAGTGTCAAAAAGGCCACCAATTAAACCATGATCTGTTTCAATGTCAAGATCCAGACTCCGTAACTTTATGCTCATGATGTTTTTTTTTATAAGATAGTATACCACTTCTCAGCCAAAACAAGAAATGAAAAATCTGAAATGTTCATTTGTAAGCTGTCACCATCCAACTTAAGTTCTGGCATAAGATTGTGCAAAGCCTTGCTCTCTTCTAATACATCAGGAACAACCTTGATCTGATTTTGTAATGAATGGATTATCTCTTGACCACCTTATCATAATTTAGTATTTTATTGTAATGCTAGAACATCCTTTTCCAATAACTATTAGAAACAGAAAACAGGGTTTACAATCGTTGAAGATTTTTTTTTCAAAATAAAAAAATAGCAGCTTCTTCAACAAGATTCAGAGAGCGTGCAACATGTGAGATAAAAAGAAGTATAATGATTTACCTGTTGAATTCGATTTTGAACACCTTTGTAAGTTGCAGCCATATTAGCTCTGTTGTCATAGCTATGTCACCACCAGCCAGATTTAAAATGTTTTTTTTTTTCAGCTTCTCTAAAATAACCTCCATAATACCCTCCCCTGTTTTGGTGTGGGTAGCAATTAAATTGACAAAGTTCTCAACAACCTTTGCTCTGTCTTTTGGAACCTCAACATATTGTAACACCTGAGATGTTTGTTCCATTCAGGAATGGTCTTGAGTGCAATCAAACATAACAGAGAAGTATTTAGCTTTCCTAACCTTGTTGAAAGTACTTTGCCATACATACTTTTCATGTGATATTACTGATATATTCATTTTTAATTCTGTACCAGCCTTAATAGTTTCCACATGATCTCATAACACACTATCACACCTTGCAAGCAATTCAAGTAAACCCAAAATATTACCATTATGAGGACTGTCTAATTTCCCATCTGACCCTCTCAAAGCTAAACACCTTTCACCTAAGTACAGCAAAATAACCAAGAGATATTGCAAAATATCATGCCACATGTCCTTCTGCATCTGATAGCAGGTTTGCATACCTCTGTTAATTGTCTGACCTTATTTCAACAATTATGCAAGTTCCATCCAGCAAGCGACTGCTTCTTTGTTTTCCCTTGAATGTTCATGTTGGCATATTTGCTTGCTAAAATGGAAAAAGGTTGTGAATCCAGTTTTACAGTTAGAGTGCTTCCGCAGACGTGCACAGGCTGAAATTGTGAACAAACAGCATCACTTTCCCCATAACCTCAGCGGTACAGAACGCAATGCCATCCACAGCCTCAGAAACAACTCTGACATTATAATGAAAAGGGCTGACAAAGGAGGTGCTGTAGTCATCATGAACAGGCAACTCTCCACCACCACATTCTAAAGGCCAATATCCTCCGATCCCACTGAACAGTACCAAAAGAAACTATACCATCTGCTCAAGAAACTCCCTGCTACAGCACAGGAACAAATCTACACAGACACCCCCCTTGAGCCCCAATCAGCAATGCCCCTCTGCCATGTGTATTGGCCAAACTGGACAGTCTCTAAGTAAAAGGATAAATGGACACAAATCAGACATCAGGAATGGTAACATACAAAAGCCAGTAGGAGAACAATTCAATCTCCCTGGACACTCAATAACAGATTTAAAAGTAGCCATTCTTCAACTAAAAAAATTCAAAAACAGACTTCAAAGAGAAACTGCTGAGCTACAATTCATTTGCAAACTTAACACCATCAATTTGGGCTTGAATAGGGACTGGTAGTGGCTGGCTCACTACAAAAGCAATTTTCCCTCTCTTGGTATTGACACCTCCTCATCAATTATTGGGAGTGGACCACATCCACCCTGACTGAATTGGCCTTCAACATTGGTTCTCCACTTGTAAGGTAACTCCCTTCTCTTCGTGTGCCAATATGTATTTATGGCTGTGTCTGTAATTTTCACTCCATGCATCTGAATAAGTGGGTTTTTTAACCCACGAAAGCTTGTGCCTAAATAAACCTGTTAGTCTTTAAGGTGCCGCCGGACTCCTCGTTGTTTTTGTGGCTACAGACTAAGACAACTACCCCTCTGACATATAGTTAATAAGACAATGTAAAATAATAAATGTACATGCTGTTTTTCAAATTCAGATGACAGCTTATGGTATTCCTGCATGTAGTATGGACATGCAGCCACCTCATGAGGAGCTGTTTTACAGTGCATAATGATATCATACAATAGTTTAGAACAGGCAGTGGAGAAGTATTTTGTACACCACATAATCGTTAGGGGGAAATTTACGCAGGTAAAATGTAATTACCACTTTGGAATTTGGACAGGACATCAGATCTCACATCCCTCCTCTTGAGAAAAATGCCATTTACCCTTCTCCAAATTAATATATTGCTTAATGAACCATTAGTCTTCAGAAACACATCTGGCTTGTTCTTAACTAAAATAATGGCTTCTGTCACTATACTTCTAGATAGCTGTTTATTCAATCAAGCTATTACATTCTGAACAGAAAAATGTACCTTCATAATAATAATAATAAGTCAAAACTATTGTACTTCTGTACATAATGGTTCATCCTTTTGGGGCAGAATATTGATTTTATGGAAATACATACTTATTTCAGCATTTGTGTCATGGTGTAGGAGCTTAGGTACTATGCTATTAAGCATCTTAGAAATTTCTAAGACAGATACATGGATGCTGGAAAAAAGAGGTTCCTCACTAATGTTCATATTTGAAGTCAGTTCACTCTGAGAGGTAGTAGATTGAAAATGACCATAGTGCAGAGCGTGCATAAAATATGAACCTCTCCACTATAGAAAGGTAGATGAGTCACACTTTAATTAGTGCATCAAATTCCAATGGAACTGTCAGTAGGTTCCCACTCTGTAATCAGATCTCCTTGTGCTCTAGAAACACATCACTTATTCAGTTTATGCTATTGCCTTTAAATTCTAATTAATATTTAGATTCACATTTAATTGAATTTGCTAATGGTTGTCTATATGCTAATTTGTTTGTAGTGGCTGGCCATCTGTTGTGGTGTAGGAACTTCCCATCTGTATTTAATAATTTACAGAGAAGTGGACTTTCTCTTGCATTTAATTTTTCTCCTTTTAATTTCTTTGTTTTAGCTCATAAAGAAGCTGTGCTGTAACTAAAGGACTGAAGATCAGCTTCACCTTCTCACAGAGCCAATATGTACTTGTATAACCATTTGAATAAAAAAAAAATAATTACAAAAGGGAATTCAATCTCCATGTAATTTCTCTAATTATTAAATTGTAAAAGCCATTTGTATTGTACCATTTATAGCCAAGTCTGTGATTCAGATTACACGAGCTCCACATGCTTTTATTGTTTTACCAAATGTTTTAATGATAACATTTTAAGAGAATAAAACAGTTTGATCTCAATTTCTGTATGGGGAGATGCTTTTAACCTTTTGGGACACAGTCAATAGTACATCTTTATGTCTTAAGTATCTGAGTTAAACAAACTTCATACATTCCTTAGAAGGGCTTTTTTAAAATTATTCTCTGTTTTATCTTTTTAAAGGCACAAATATCAGAGAAACAAGATGGCTCAGGGAACAAGATAGCGAGGGTTTCACTTCTGGATCACTGATCCAGTAGTAGTTAATCAAGGGGGAAGGGATAGCTCAGTGGTTTGAGCATTAGCCTGCTAACTCCAGCATTGTGAGCTCAATCCTTGAGGGGGCCACTTAGGGATCTGGGCCAAAAATCTGGGATTAGTCCTGCTTTGAACAGGGGGTTGGACTAGATGACCTTCTGAGGTACCTTCTAACCCTGATATTCTAAGTCAGTATGCAAAAAGCACAACTTCTATACCAAGTTGCTCAGAATCTAAGAGCTCAATCTTGAGAGGCTTGCATCTCTAGTCCCCTTTTAACTTCTCTCCCACCAGCTCTCTATCTTATCTGTTTAGATCAATAAACTCTCCCAGGCCAAGAACTGTCACTTACAATGTGTATGTATTGAACCAAGCACAATAGATCCCAGATTTCAGTTAGGGCCTCTAGGCACTACTGGTAACAATTCTAATAATTCTAGGATCTAGCTTCCTCTTAGACAAACAATACAGTTCTGACATACAAGGCTCCAAAAAGCCAGATGATGGTGTGATCTCAAAGGAATGCAGTTTGGGAGCCAATTGCTCTGCTTGTGTCAGTGGAGGTGCACCAATTTCCACCAGCAGAGGATCTGGTTCATTGTCTTGTATATTTCTAGGCCTCAGAGCAAAAATATGTTTTAGGGAGGGAGATGAATGATGTGAGATTATTGTCTGTTTTGCTTGAAACATTCTCCAATTTTCCAGTTATTTAATGTTTAACCATGTGGAGTTTCCATCACTAAAAACCAATCGACACAAACAAAGCAAGATGAAAATCTTATACCATTGGTCCCACACCCTTTTATATTTTTGTGCTTGTAGGATTTTCAATGTTAATCTCGTTTTTCCCTCCTACTTTGATAAACTGACACTGGGTTTTGCCTTGTAGTTCACAATGAGCTATAGTCAGCCCGTGGTCAAAGCACATTTTTACTATGCTAAGGCCTGATCCGGTGAGGAGCTGACTATACCTAAATCCCATTGGAAATCAAAGGAGACACTCAGCACCTCACAGGACTGTAGGGTGACCAGATGTCCCGATTTTATAGGGACAGTCCCACTTTTTGGGTCTTTTTCTTATATAGGATCCTATTACCCCCCACCCCAATTTTTCACATTTGCCGTCTGGTCACACTACAGGACTGAACCTTTATAAGGCAGCAACCCAAATATTGCACAGAGTGGGCAGACTGCTTTGCAATGTGCACATGGAGTTGGTGATGTTAATTGACTTTTTATTTTGGGAGCCATTCTTAAAACCATAAACTAAAACAAATTATAATAAAGTGAAGTAGATGAAGCAGTTCATAATTATCCTGCAGAATTTCTGAAACCACCTTTAATTCAGTATCTTAGGCCCCAGTTCAGAAAGATACTTAAACACTTCTAACTTCAAGCACATGAGTAGTCTTATTGATGCCCTTAAATCTAGGCACATACTTAAGTACCTTCCTGAAATGGTGCCTTAAGTAGCATGATTTGGACTTGTGGTTCTTCAGTATGGTGAAACAGGTAAAGTCCTGGTTCTGTTAAATTCCCTGCCTCTTGGCCTTAGGCCACAAGCTGAGGTTCTTATTGTACATTTACTCAATCTTTCCTGTGGCAAACTCCCACTGACAGCCATTAGCTACTTTGTCCCCTTCAGATAGCCACAGATTTATCCTCTTTTAAAGAGGACATATCTTTCTTTTTCTTTAATCCCTCAGGTCATTTGATATGGCACAATAACTTGGTATTTTTGCTTTATTTAGATTGTGTTTTTATAGTGCTTTAATTGCTGTTTTAATTATCTGTGTTTTACGAGATGTGCCTTGAGCATTAGTAGTGGCTAGACACCACAGAAAAGATATGTATTATTTTGCTTGTGCATTATATTGGTACTGCGCAGGCTTTCAGCGTTAATGAGATTAGTTGTAGTTTTCAAAGAAGATATAATAGAAATGGGTGGTGGGAATTAAGAGAGTTGAAAAATGACTAGAGGCATGAAGAGATTTTGCTATGATGAGAGATTGAAAAGACTGGAACTGTTAGCTTAGACATGTTAGGCAAAAAGATTCTTTTCCCCCAAGAATCAGGCAACACAGACAATACTGAAGGGGGTTTATTCACGGTATCAGGAAGACTGATAAACAGCTTTGAAAATATGGTTCCATAGGGGCCAGTTATATACATTCTCTTATGAAATTATTTACATCTATCTGTACATACAGAGACAGACATTGTTACAAGTCAAAAGGGAACTCTGAACAAAGATAAAAATAGGAACAGTACATACATATAGAAGTCACCCTGATTGCATCAAGCATCTATAGCTACCTTGCAGGGGGAGAGAGGTGGGGGGGCGGAGGTAGAGATGAGTGCTTACTGATATCCAGTGGGCTCTGAAGGCAGGGTTTGTTCTGTTCTAAGAGCTGAGTTACTGGGTGGGCATTGACCATATAAGTTTATCAATTGTTTACAGTTGTCAGTGCCCTTGGGCTCCTGAAGCATTCCTGCTTGATCTGCAGTTTGATTCTGTCTGAGGGCTTGGCTACACTCGGGACTTCACAGCGCTGCCGCAGCAGCTCTGTGAAGCGCAAGTGTAGTTGAGCCGCCAGCGCTGCGAGAGCTCTGTATGTACTCCACCTCTCCGAGGGGAATAGCTTGCAGCGCTGCGAGTGAGCGTGCAGCGCTGCAGGCGCTGATTACACTGGTGCTTTACAGCGCTGCGCTCGCTGCGCTCAGGGGGGTGTTTTTTCACACCCCTGAGCACAGCAAGTTGCAGCACTGTACAGCGCCAGTGTAGCCAAAGCCTTAGCTGTTAGGCAAGGGTTAAAATTTAGCTAACAGACAGGAGACAAAAGTGCGTATATGTGTAAAAAGTAACGAACGGTATGGACAAGGTAAATCAGACATTTCCGGAATTACCTTGTCTCACAATATAAGTAAAAGGGAACAGACAATAAAACTGAAAGGCAACAAGTTAGAACTGCTAACAAGAAATGTTATTTTACACTGCCTATAGTTTATCTGTGGAAATACTGCCAAAAATTAACATGTAGGCTGAGACCTTAATAGGAGTCAAAATAGGACAGGATGTTTATGGATAAGAACATCACCAGTTATATTCGATGGAACACACATGCAAACACACACACGTTTTTTAAATATGTTGTCTTTCAATTTTATTGTATGTGTTCTTGCTCTTATCTCATGAGAGGGTAATTCTTGGAATGGCTGATCTACCTTATCTATACCATTAATTTTATACCCCTCTATCATCAGTGGTGCAAGTAGATTTTAACTCTTATCGGTACGGCAACTATGAGGGACCCAAAGTGGGGCACCAGCTAAACGGTGGGCACGTGACTGTGATGGGTTTGGTCACATATACCCCTTTGGGACTGTCACCTGATGTGCTGAGACTACCTCTGAGCCTGTTTTCTCTGCCATTTTGGGCTTCCAGAACCCTGCCTTGTTGAGCCAGACACACAAGCCTGCTGCAACACAGAACCACGCCCCCAAAGCTGCAGACTTAACTGAAAACAGCTTAAGAAGTGCTCCTGTCTCCAGCACCCAGAAACCCAGCTCCCAATGGGATCCAAACCCCCAATAAATCCATTTTACTCTGTATAAAACTTATATAGGGTAAACTCAAATTGTCTGCCTTCTATAACACTGAAGAGAGATATGTACAGCTGTTTGCTCCCAGGTATTAATCACGTACTTTGGGTTCAATAATAAGCAAGAGTGATTTTATTAAGAATAAAAAGTCGGATTTAAGTGGTTCCAAGTAATAACAGACAGAACAAAGTAAGTCACCAAGTAAAATAAAGCAAACACACACAAGTCTAAACCTAATACATTAAGAAACTGAATACAAATAAATCTCACCCTCAGAGATGTTCCAATAAGCTTCTTTCACAGACTACACTCTCTTAGTCTGGGCCCAACCCTTTCCCCGGTACAGTTCTTGTTAGTTCCAGCTCAGGTGGTAACTAGGGGATTTCTCATGACTGCAGCCCCCTTTGTTGTGTTCCACCCCCTTTTATAGCTTTGGCCCAAAGCAGGAATCCTTTGTTTCTCTGGGTTCCCATTCCTCCTTCTAAGTGGAGAAGCACCAGGTTTAAGATGGATTCCAGTATCAGGTGACATGGTCACATGTCACTGCAAGACCTCATTCTTCATTACCCACAGGCTGGCCCCCACATCAACAAGAAGGCTTGCAGGTAAATAAACTATCTACAGCCAATTGTCCCAGTCAATGGGTGCCATCAAATTCTAAACCACCATTAATAGCCAACACTTTGCATAATTACAATAGGACCTCAGAGTTAACTTCATATTTCTGGTTTTGGATACAAGAATGATACATACAAATAGGATGAACACACTGAGTAGATTATAAGCTTTGTAATGATACCTTACAAGAGACCTTTTGCATAAAGCATATTCTAGTTACAGTATATTCACATTCCAAGCATATTTTCATAAAGCATATGGAGTGCAATGTCACAACAAAGGGGGGCACCAGCTAAAGGGTGGGTACATGACCTCGCCACATGACCCCTGCAAATGACACCCCCAACATGACCCCACCTCACCCCTAGCTCAGGACCCCCACATTCTCCCTATCCCATGGTACCTGGGGGGTGGGCTTTGTCCTCCCTCTGCACTGGCTCCCTCTCACATTTGCCTGCTTTTCCTGGCCACCAGGCCCCGGAGCCACTCCTGGATGCTGCCTGGGAGAGTGCCTGGCTCTCCCAGGCAACCGGTGTGCTGCACCAGGCAGCGTCCCAGGCAGCATGGCTGGAAGAGGAGACTGGCCTGCCGGCTCTAGCCCCACCCCTTCCTTTCCCCACTCGGACTGGCAGGGGCACTTGAACCTGGGGAGGTTCACTTGACCCTTTTTGCCCCTCCCACCAATTGCCTTTAGCCCCCTCACAAAAAATGTTTCATGACGAGAGCCCTGTGTGGATACAAATGTATACCTGCAGATGCAGATATCCACAGATAGAAAACACCACAGGGCTGTCCCAGGAACCGCAGCGGTAAAAGGAGCAGAACGTGGGGCCTCCAGGTGGCCCCATGCCAGCAGCTCCTCCGGCGCAGCTGTACTGCCCCCAGCCCTGCTCCCAACCTGTCCTCCGGTGGGGCTCTACAGACCCCAGACAGGAGATGCAACTGCATGGAAGGGCTGGGGGCAGTACAGCCGCGCTGGTGGAACTGCTAGCATGGGGCAGCCCCATGTTCTGCTCCTTTCACTGCTGCGGTTCCTGGGAGAGCCTTGCCGTGTACAGCGGATACCGAATGTGTCTTTCTGGTACAACATACTGGCAATAAATGTCTTAATGGTACAGCGTACCTGACTGTACTGCCTTACTTGCACCACTGTCTATCATGTCTCCTGTTATTTGTCTCCCCTGTGACTTAACAGACTTGATATTTCCAGTCTTTCTTCAAACTGAACTCTTTCCATTCCTCTAACTTTTTGTATCTGTATCTGAACACCCTCTATGTCTGATATTATATACTGGAAGGAATAATATTCCCCTATGTTTCTGAGCATGACAGCCACAAAGGGTATGTCTGAAGTTGGAGCTGGTATGATTTCCAGCTTGAGGAGAAATATTCATGCTAGCTGTTATCATGCTTAAAATACAATGTAGCCAGAGGAGTATGAGCTGTGGGAGGAACTAGCTTCCCTGAGTTTGTGCCCATCAAAGACCCTAGGTACATACTCGAAGCAGCTAGCTCATCCTGCCATCTGCACCACCAGGCTAGGCTCTATTTTTAGCAGGCTAGCTTCATGAGAGCTAGAATGAGTAGATCTCCTCAAACTGGGAATCACACCAACTCCAAGAGTGGGCATACCCCGATTGACAGATTAAGAAGAAATGTATCCCATATATGTCCACTAGAGCAGTGTTTCTCAAACTAGGGATGCCGCTTGTGTAGGGAAAGGCCCTGGCGGGCTGGAACAGTTTGTTTACCTGCCGCATCCGCAGGTCTGGCCAATCGTGGCTCCCACTGGCCGCGGTTCGCTGCTCCAGGCCAACGGGAGCTGCTGGAAGTGGTGCAGGCTGAGGGACATACTGGCCGCTGCTTCCCGCAGTTCCCATTGGCCTGGAGCAGCGAACCGCAGCCAGTGGGAGCCGCGATCGGCCGAACCTGCAGACGCGGCAGGTAAACAAACCGGCCCGGCCCGCCAGGGGCTTTCCCTGCACAAGCAGCGTCCCAAGTTTGGGAAACACTGCACTAGAGGATTTCTTGGGCCTTCCCTTATGCCTCTGGAACTGGCCACATGCACTGCTTAGCAAAGCTTCTCTTTTAATTGATGCTTCTGCTATTTTCAAAATATTTCTATGCTCCTGCCAATATTTACAACAAAACCCATTATTGGAAACTGAACAAAGGAAAAATCAGCTGCCCTACTAAGCTTCTACTCTTAGAATTTCCTCAGGGAAACCTTTCAGTACATATGCAAACGCCTCCTTCCAATTAACCCATTATCTCTACTTACTCGCTCTGCTTTAGGGGTAATCTCTTGCTTGGCTGACTCTGGCACAGCTAAGCCCCTTAGCAAGCTCTTCTCCACTGCTATTTCTGAGCCTTAATTTTAACCCTTCTGTATCTATAGCCAGCAGGATGTGATGACTGTCCTTTAATATTTTTGTGACACCTCGATGGTACTCATCCTAAAATGTAGACCCTTCAGCAGAGCATAATCAGATTACCACAACTACGGTGGCTTCAATAAGATGCACTAATATTTCTGTATTATCAGCCAATAACAGCATCACTAAATCATGTCACCCTGTGACCACTCTGGTACCTAGTAGGCATATGCTGATTCAATTCTTTCTGTAGTAAGATAAGGATTTTGTCAGATACTAAAATCAAGTCTAGAATTGAGACAATATTATACAGCAAAATTTCAGTGGATAGTAATGAAATATAGTTACATCAATTGAAGTAGTAATTAGGCATCCAACCCTGCAAGCCGTCTGCAGAGCTCCCACTGAATTCCAATTGAATCCATTGGCAGCGCCATGCATGGCAGCTTTTACAAAATTGTGCCCTGGATGCAGATACAGCGAATATACATAAAAACTTCACATAATGAAGTCAATGGAAGAGATCTGCAGCTGGCATAAATTGGCAGAACTGCAGTGAAGTCGGTATAGTTCTGCTGATTCACATCACCTGAGGATCTGGCCTTGCTTGCTCTGAAGTCTGTCTGAGTAGGGGGACTTCCATGAATAAATACTCTAGCACATAAGGACTTTACGTACAGTAAGACTTTAGCTACATTTAAGTGTATGAACTATAACTATATTTATGATAGTCTGATATCTGTATATTTTGGGGATCATTACCTGAGCAATTCCAATTCAGTCAGAGGATTACTTAGGCCACAGCTGAGGAGAATCTGGTGGCCTATCTGGTTAACTGGCCCCCTTCCTAGCCTACATTAACCCCTTCAGGGCAAAGGTGGGGTGAACATGCCATCACATACCTTCCCCATCATAACCACAACCCCCAGGGGTAAAACCTCCTGCCTTGGAGTTGCTGGAACAAGGGAACCCTCAACTCCACATTTCAGCTCAGGGACCCTCTAATCAACAAACAGAGAAAGTCTGGTCCATTCTGGACCTTACTGCCTTTTCTCTGAGCTTTTCCTAACTGTCTTGCTCCCCATCCCCTCTGGGTTTGCCAGCCACAAATCTCCCTTTCCCCTAGGAAATAACTATAGGTTACTTTGGCTCCATAGCTCACAAACACACCTCCCTTCTCCCAGAGAGAGGATGTTGGCCGAGGAGGTCTGCTGCAACTATGGGGCCTACGTCCATTCCTCTCTCCATTCACGTATCCAGGGAGAGGTCCTCTGGGCCGTGTCCGCTGGCAGCTCCCTTGACAGCTACTTCCCTACAGCCTCCGTGTTACTGCTAATTTCCTGTCTTTATAAACCCTGCCCAGCTTGTTCCTTCCTCATTATTTAGTCAGGGAATTACTTAAGCCACCTGATCCCCTCAGCTGTGACCTGTCTGGTTAGTTGGGCCCCTTCCTGGCCTGTGTTAACCTTGTCAGGCAAGTGAAGGACTAAATATTCCATCACAGGCCCTTCATCAACTTTCAAGGAGTATGATACAAACAGTCATTCCATTCATGCTTCCATAGTCTCAAACAGAAGGGGCGGGGGAGTTGATTGTGATCATTCCCCATGCTGTTTGATATATTATGTAGCATAAAGAGCACTGGACAAATAGACTAGCAAAGAGTGTATTTGCCCTCCCCCTATAGAGGGTTGAAGGAAAGGTGCTTTCATCCCACAAAGCTGCTAGGTGTTAGAGAGGGAATGATGATGTTGTAATGATAGTATCATGTTGTGTCAATGTACAATGATCCTACGTAGTTTAACACAATATCATCTGATATTCTTGCGATATCGTGATGAAATCATTGCAATGTACCCTTAGGATACTCTTCTGGCTTTCTGCAAGTATATTTTATGACCAAATGGTTCTCTAGCTTCTAAAGGTGGGTCGTTTGGTGAACAAATAAAATGGGTAATATTATATGATTTTCCAACTAGGCACTAGGAGTTAGTTATTGAGGGTCTGATTTTGCATGTTCATAAATGGAACCCATAGGATGTTTGCAGGAATGTTATATGGAGAGTTGATCTGTTTTGTCTTATTAGTCATTATAAACCCAACCTGCACTTTTTCAGCTTTAAAAAGACATGACATTTCATTATTTTTCTGATAGAATTCTTTAAAACTACGTATTTTATTTTCCTAATTCTTGGTAATAGCTCACAGAAAGGGCATCTAAATATAGGTGTTCTGAAGTGAAATAACAGCTATTTGCTTGATTGGTTAAACAATGTTCCAGCAGGAAAGAACTGGAAATATCACTTTAAAGGTAAAAAAGAAAGCTAAATGTATTGCTAACTTTATGCAAAGTCATGTACTGTATTCTGGTTGTATAACTTTCTATGCATATTATATGGGAACCATAAAAATTAATTCATTTCCTCCTTAAAGATGATAGAATTTGGAATTTGCCATGATTTCTTTCATCTTTTTTATATAATTTGTTGTAGCAGCTGTCAGATTGTAGCAACTGTGAAAGAAAACAATGGGGAAAGGAGGCAGTAGAGATCCTATGTGATACATTTATTCTGCATGAGGACTGTAACACTCCTAATGACATTTTCCAAACGGGAGTGAGATATAAAGATCTGAGAAATGACAATTCTTCAGTTAATTCCAACACATAAAGCAAATGTTTACATTCAAATCTTTTTCATGCTATTTTTTTCTATAAAGACCTCTGGAAACCTGCTACCCAGCTCACTATAGCATCAGGTTAAAAAAGTCCATCTTTAGCTCTTCTTGTTTTCTTTTAATGATGCACTAATTCAGCTGCCATTTTTCTCTCCATCAGAGCAGATTTTAGCTACCTAAAGAGGTTTATTTTTCTTTAGTAATCAGCATTGCAGTAGGTGAAATTCACCTCTATGCAGAGAGCCAGCACACAGCCTATACACCACTTAAGCTCTCAAAATAGGATTTAGGACTTGATGCCACACCCAGCAAAGTAAATCTGTTGCCTTTAATGGCTTCAGATCAGGCCCCATAGGAAATTTAAGTGGTGAATGCTTCTTGTGGTGGACCTCTCCTTGCACAAAAGTGACTTTCACTCTGTATTATCCCACTATATATTGTGCCATATTATGTCTTAAGCTTCTACTATATTCTTCTACATTGACGTATCTGCTAGACAATAGTTCTATGGCACTGAATTTTTGATATCTATATTTTAAAATATCTAGCAGAGGAACAAAACCGTGCATACACAATATATTCAATAGCTATATTGACATTTTGATTTGCTTTCACAAATTGCTGTTGATGAAAAAAGCATATACAGGCTACTGTATCCTAATCAGACAGCTACATTCCCCTGCTCTGTGCTTCAGTGAATCACGTTGTACATGGTGTGCTTGTTTTGCTACAAAATTGACAACTCACAACTCCCCCACTTTGTTAGTGGTGATATAATTGCATAGGAGAGCTAAAAAATCAAGGTGACTTCCACACTGAATGCAAAATATGTAATTTTAAACTCCTCGGCCATTATGCTTTGTATCATTATGTTCAGCAGAACTCTTGAAACACAATGGGTCGTGTTCATGAAAGCTAATGGACTCAATGTTTTCACTAGATCCATTTTTAAAAATCTTCTTGACAAAATGCTGTTTGTCAAACGTTTGGGAGAAGGAGAAGGTTAGGGATTTAAAATAATTTTCAAATTTCAAACTGTTTGCCTGGATGTTTTCAAAATCAAAAGAAAGCTGTTCATAAATATTAGAGCTGGTTGAAAAACATTCCATGGAACAGTTTTCCATTGAAAAATGCAGTTTTGTCAAAATCAAGACATTTTGCCAGAACATGCCCATTTTGATTAAATTTTTGATGGGAAAAAGTCTAAATAAAACACTTTGACTTTCTTGGTTTGATAATATCAAAACCATTTGTTTCAATAAAGTAAAAATGTTATATATGTGCATATATATTTTAATATTGCATATAACATACATTATATTCATATTTAAACAACTTTAATATTATATTGCATTTATGTATTTAATATTATATATCATATTTTAACATGGAATGATATAGTCAAAAGCAAAACAATTTACTACATCAAAACAAAACGTGTAGGCATTACTGAAATAAAATGATTCAACATAATCTAAATGAAATATTTTGATAGTCCCAAATCAATTATTTTCATTTCACAGAAATTTTGGTGGAGGGGAGGGGTTGGTCTGATTCAAAGTTATTTTTTCCCCGAAATGTCAGGATTTCCCATGGAACAGAAATTCTGGTGTCTGACAAACTCTAATAAATATCATTGTGCATTAAATGTGATTATCTTTGGATAAATACTATTTGATTTCTGAACTCTACAAATATTTTTTTCCTCTAGAATTTTAATATCCCTAAATGTGATAATGAATTTTTACATTTTCAAAGTGTGGTGATGAAAAATATCACCTGTCATGAATAACCCAAAGCCCATTATTTAAAAATTATCCTTCTCCCACAACTGAGTAGAGCTACTGCCTACACATCCCCCGGTCAAACCCTTTAAGTGTACCTCATTTTGAAGGATATCACTCATTTTAGTCCCAAAGCTCACTATGTTCCGCCCAAGTATAGTGTCCCCTCACTTTCATCATTGAGAAAGATTTACTTCCAAGATAAAAACTCAGGCCAGGTGTACACATACAGTGCTTCATAGATTCATAGATTCATAGATTCTAGGACTGGAAGGGACCTCGAGAGGTCATCGAGTCCAGTCCCCTGCCCTCATGGCAGGACCAAATACTGTCTAAATGTAAATGCGCCACCCCTTTTTGAATCTTACTAAGTTCTTGGTCGCATCATCATCATTTTGTGGCAAAGAGTTCTACACTTAATTACACGTTGTTGTGAAAAAGTATTTCCTTTTATCCGTTGTGTACTTGCCATTTTTTAATTTCATTGACCGTCCCCTTGTTGTGGTGTTATGCAACAGTGAGAGCAGACGTTCTCCATCTACCTTCTCTGTACCATTCATTGTTTGATACACTTTTATCACATACCCTCTTATTTGACTCCTTTCCGAGCTAAACTATCCCAGTCTTTTCAATCTCTCTTCATTTGAGTGTTTCCAGGCTCTTCATCATTACCGTTGCCCCTCTCTGAGCCACCTCTAATTCTGCAATATCCTCTTTGAGATGGGGTGACCTGTGCTGTACACGGCATTCCAGAAGACTGCATCACTGATTTCTACAAAGGCATTATATTATTCTCTGTATTGATCTCCATCCAACCTATAGGCATCCTAACATCTGGTTTGCTTTTTTGATCACAGCTGAATGTTGAACCAAGGTCTTCATTGAGCCGTCCTGAGTGACACCCACATCCTTTTCCTGAGCTCATATAGTTAATTTAGAACATTCTAAGGTGTAGGAGTAGTTTAATTTTTCTCTGCAATGTGCACTACTGTGCATTTATCGACACCAAACTTCATTTGCCATCAGGCTGCCTGGTTTGACTGGGTCCCTCAGAAGTTCACAGTCCATTCCAAAACTGTCCAGATAGAGGACAAAGATGAGACACTGATCAGCTCTTTAAAGGGTTGAATTCCTCTCCTCCACCCTCTCTTCTCATCTGGAGGCTACAATCCAGGCAAGTTTCAGGCACAGCTGTGCCACTGCAGCTATGCTGCTGCAACGCATCTGCTAAAGATGCTCTAGGACCATAATAAAACCACCTTCACAAATGGCAGAAGCTATGTCGGCGGGAGAAGCTCTCCCACCAATAGAACGCTGTGCACACAAGTGCTTATGTCGGTGTAACGTATGTCACTCAAGGTTTACTCACATCCCTGAGTGACATAAATTATGCCAGCATAAGCTGTCGTGTAAACATAGCCTCAGACAGCCACAGTCTGCCTCCCATTTTCCCCCTGCTCTGGGAAGAGGTACTTATACCTAGTAGTGTCCCCTGCTGTCTGGTGCTGCCTGGTGCAGTCGATGGATCAGTGCCTAAGGCTCTGCCCTCTCCCCACCCTCATCCACCTGCACGCAAGGCTCTGAGAGGCTTTCCCTTCCCCAGCAATGCTATCTATCTTGCATGGGAATATTAGACGGGCCACAAGCTGGCCCTTTGGCTCTTTGTCACACATTATGTTGCACATTTGGGCATTGGCAAGTTGAAAGTTACAGCTCTAGGCCTTGGGAAGGATAGTTTTAATAATCTAAGGTCAGTACTAAGTTTCCTGTTTGTTAGGGATTGCTCAGTGGTTTGAGTATTGGCCTGCTAAACCCAGGGTTGTGAGTTCAATCCTTGAGGGGCCATTTAGGGATCTGGGGAAAAATCAGTACTTGGTCCTGCTAGTGAAGGCAGGGGGCTGGACTCAATGACCTTTCAAGATCCCTTCCAGTTCTAGGAGATGGGAGATATTTGTTTTGGGAGTGTGAGAATGAGTAAGGTTGGGCGAGGTGTTTGGATAGAAATGTATTATTCTTATATGACACAGTTTGCTTGGAGGCATAATATGAATTCTGTATCCATTTCTTTATTCCTGGCTTTTTCTTTCAAGTATCATACTATGTATAAATGACAGTACTACTTTATTTTTAAAACTGCTTGAGGCCCTGAACTGCAAATGCATCTAATTTATATTAAAAGCAGTTACTTGAAGGAAAAAAAATAAGCACTTTTTAAAATACTTGAATCTCGTCTTTACAAAGAAATCCTGATTCCCTCGATGCTTTAGCAAATGTATGATTCATGGATTGGAATCTTTCAATTTTCAAAATAGTTTCCTTGACAAAATGATTTCTCAGCAAACCACAGAGCTGTGTGTATTTCCCTACATGTTCTTTTTCAATGATATCAAGATTTTGAGGTGGTTTAACCACTGGTCACAAACTACTTTCTAATATATAATCCAAGTGTGATTTTTCAGAACAGTGATATTTCCATAATGTTCATGTAGTTATAGACCTATAAAAACGATTACTGCTTCATGTACCATCACTTAATTTGACATTTACCAGTCATCATCATGTAAGAACCTTGGAAAAGAGCGAGAAACCAGATTATGTATTAGAGCTGGGTGAACACTGCAGAAATACCCACCTGTGAATATTCTCCCATATAAAAATTTTTTGTGTGTTTTACCCATGTTTGTATCTCTGTTTTGTTTCTAGAAACAGTTTAGCAAACACTATCATTAGCAGGAAGGTCCATGAAAATAGCAAAATTTAAGCTAATATTAGTGGAAAGAAAAATATGAACTTTTAATGCAAGTATTCACATTCACAAACCTTATAAGGAATAAGTGTTACAATTCTCAAATCAGGGAACAGAAACATCACAAGTGACCTCTGTCTCTACTGTGAAGTAACCAATGTAGCTTGAATTCTGGATCTCCAATGAAATGGAACCGAGGCAGTAGGGGAATTTCTGTGTCCTGGTGCTGTAGCTGGGAGAACTGAATGAAGAAGAAGGGAAACTACCATCTAGCCCTGTCAAGGCTCCTTCCCCACGCTGAACTTTAGGGTACAGATGTGGGGGCCTGCATGAAAACTTCTAAGCTTAACTACCAGCTTAGATCTGCTTTTGCTGCCACCACCCAAATGATTTATGAGTTATTTGGGAAACTCTGTCTTCCCCCCCAAAACCTTTCCCTCCCTGGGTAGCCTTGGGAGACTCTTCCACCAATTCCCTGGTGAACACTGATCCAAACCCCTTGGATCTTAAAACAAAGACAAATCAATCAGGTTCTTAAAAAGAAGGCTTTCAATTAAAGAAAAAGGTAAAAATCATCTCTGTAAAATCAGGATGGAAAATAACTGTACAGGGTAATCAGATTCAAAGAGCCCAGAGGAACCCCCTCTAGCCTTAAGTTCAAAGCTACAACAAACAGAGATAAACACTCTAGCAAAAGGTACATTTACAAGTTGAGTAAACAAAGATAAAACTAACACGCCTTGCCTGGCTGTTACTTACAAGTTTGAAATATAAGAGACTTGTTCAGAAAGATTTGGAGAGCATGGATTGATGTCTGGTCCCTCTTAGTCCCAAGAGCGAACAACCCCCAAAACAAAGAGCACAAACAAAAGCCTTCCCCCCACCAAGATTTGAAAGTATCTTTTCCCCTTATTGGTCCTTTGGGTCAGGTGTCAGCCAGGTTACCTGAGCTTCTTAACCCTTTACAGGCAAAAGGACTTTGGAGTCTCTGGCCAGGAGGGATTCCACAGTATTGTACACAGGAGGGCTGTTACCTTTCCCTTTATAGTTATGATAAGCCCCTAAAAAAGAGTGGCCTGCCATTTGCCCTTTGAAAAAGTATAGAGAAAGAAGTACATCTTTGGCCACCATCTGCATTCAATGAAAAGAATTGTAGGCCTCCAGATATCCCCCTAAAAGGCCTATCACCAAAAGTAGTAAGGGTAAGGAGGGGAAAAAATGTCTTTTACTTTTCACACCTTCCTCTAAAAAGGCAGGAAGGAGTGGGAGTGGGGGTGGGGGTGGGGACCTTAAATGAACACTTGAGAACTTAAAAATATGTTTGGTTCAAGATCATTTCAAAAATTAGTTGACAGTTTGCAGCCACCACATCCACATCTATCATTTTCAGTAACATGCAGAAACCCCAGTCTTACCCCTAGGCCAGCTATGAGGTTTCTAGGGATACACAACTCAGCTTCAACTGAAAAGATTTGCTACTCATTTTCTGAGCTATTATCTCTGAAAATATAAAATATCAAGGATGCCCTGTGCCTCCACACTGGCTCCTGCTGCTCCCATTCTCATCCTGCTCCCTGAAAGTATGGTTCCTGCAGAAGTCATGATACTAAGAACTGACTCAGTGGTTTGTGTGTCTGGAAGACCAATGGGATGAAGAGATCTAACTCATTAAGGGGGATAGGGTCAGAATTAATTTATTCCCTAAAGTCCCATGTGCTTCCAGGAGTACCAAACCATGGAGAATATCCTGTTCCATCCCAAACTGTTCATCTCAGATCCTGAGGAGGCCCCAATGGAGATGCTTCTTTGGTAGGGCTGGGGAAATGGAAAAGGTTACCAGGGAAGTGACACTCCACATTCCTTCCTCCTAGATGCACAGAGTTGACATCCCTGCAGTGACAAAAGGTTTGTTAGGCCCAATGTTTTCCTGTTGTAACTCTGGAATATTAATTGCTACTTTTAGAAAAAAAAAAAGAGAATAGTTTGGAATTCCTCCTTACAATGGTGTCTCTTTGCAATACTAATATCAGTATATTTTATATGTATTTGAAAGGTGTGAACGCAGAGAGGGGGAAATGAATAATTAATAGTGTAGAAATAAGAGTAATCGGATTAAGTTAATATGGGGGAAATTTGAGCTGAATGTCAGGGAAATATCTTGAGAGGGAGATCAATTACACAGTACGCCATTACTTTAAATGCCACTTTAAATCTTAGGGAAGTTGTAGTCGCTATAGCCCCAGGGGAATGTAAAATTAAACTGGACCAAAACATTAGAATAATTCTATCCTGTGTTCCTTCCTTCTGCATCTTTTAGGGGTTAGCCTTTAGTTTTCCATATTTTTCATGGTAAAGATGGTCCCTTTTCTCACAGAGATAGCTATCCACAAGGAACTGCACTGAGATTCCCGACCATTTCACATAGGTCTAGCTTTGTTGAAGGCTTACTATCTCTTTGAGTAAGAGGCAGGCTTCTGATGAACTTCTACTCAGTGAGCTGTGCCACACTTCAAGCTTTTTCTCAACTTTAGGCAGGCCACACAATTAAACATGAGCTTGGCTGATTGACAAGACATCTGGCATCCCAGAAATGGCAACCGTTTCCATTTGATGTAAGAGGGACACAGCTAAACCATTGTGCATTTCTAAACAGGCCATATGGAGTCCCTGTTTTTAAACCAAGTATTTTTGTGTGTGGCTTCATATAAGTCCAGCATTGGGTCACTTCTATTCCCACCTCTCTCCTGTGTTTATTGTAAATTACCCGTTATGTTTGTGTTTATGTGTGTCCTTCCCTTTTCTGGGAACAGGGATTTTAAATTGTGATGAGGCTATTGAATCCTTGTTATAAATATAACATGGATAGAGTTTTCTGATGAATTATAGTACTAAGTGCTTTTGTGCTAAATAAAAGAAGACCTCCACTGTGTGTGTCCATACACAGGTGATAGCCAGAGCCCAGCAAGGAAGTTTTAAAAAAAGTTTAAATATCAACTATGAGGACACAGAGCTGCATCCATCTGTCAGTTTTAGCTAGATAGGACTAGAGGTGATGTGACTGTGCACACAATACTGTTATAACCCGAAGCAATACATGTTCCCAGTAGAACTCCCACACACATATTGTAGTTTGATCCCATACTAGTCACGCTTCATGAGCATACATATAGCTTTATAATAATCCTTCCCTGAAGCAACATTTGAATCATCAACAGAAATGTCTTGGCTAAGAATACAATATATACTTACTGATATTTTTTTATAGAGCAGATCAAGAGGAAACATATGTATATTTCATATAGGAATGGTCTAAAAAGAGTATCAAACTCTTGAAAGTCCTAAGGGAGTATCTTAGCACTGACACTGCAGTGCTGGATTCACAGATGGGTTAGAGACTTTCCCCTGCCAGTAACACAAAGGAAAGAGTAACAAGCAAGACTAGTAACTTTCTGTCTTATTTGGATTCCTATATGCTGGGTCAGACTCCAGTGTTTTACTTCATCAGTGATTGAGGATCCACTTACATGCCCCATATCATTTCCAATTGTTCTTGCAGGGTTGGGAACATTGGGCGAGGTGTGATTTTTTGGAAACCTTGCAAACTAATTCTGGTTTGAAAACAAATTCAAGTACATGCACTTTTTCTTCTGTCTGCAATTTAGATCCTTGTTTTATTTCAAGGGAGATTCATCTTTAAAAACAAGTTTTCAGCTAAAGGAAAGTGACTGGGGAAAGAAGAATTCTACTTCATCTCCCAAATGTGAAGTTGGCATAATGTAGTATCCTAAAAAACTGTATATGCTTGGTCTTCCCCCTCCCCGACCATTTTATGTTCCTTTCTCCACCAGTTCTGTTTCATATTATTTCTTTACTCTCCCTGCTATCTGTTCCATTTTCCCCTTTCCTCCCCAATGGATTGTTTTTGTCTCTGCTTCACAGGCTTTCCTAAGTGCTAGACAAAAGTTAGAGTTGGAGTGTAATTTTCAGACCTACCATGTGAAAGAAAATAAGCAAAACAAGTTTCGCCATCCCCAAAAGAAAAGCACTGTAAACTTGTAATGGTCAAAATGTTAGTGAAAAATGAGCAAGTCTATATGTATTGTGAGCAAGTTAATGTTATGAGAAACTTAAATTTGAGGTATGGAGCCACTGAGCCAGAGAGGGTCTATGTTCAGGGACAAAGCTGGGTCCAGTGGAGGATCAAACCTTGTCATAGGATTGCTGAACAATATTGCTCTTTCACCCCTGCCTGGTTTCTCAATCAAGGATGTTGTGCAGAGATCGCTCTGCCTGGCTAGGGGTTAAAGCAAGGGTATACACTTTGGCTGGTGCTGCTAAAAGGATAGGGAGAGCTCCACCCCTCCCTCCCTCATGGTTGGTGAAATCAATAGTATTACACTAACAGAGAATTTGTCCCAGTATCTCTAGGATATTCATTTATGTGGAAAGAATATGGGAAAGTAGGAAGGCCCATTTTTTTCTGTCAATGGAAATGATTTGAATGATGTGGGAAAGCATAGCAAATTTATATGTGAGATGTGCATGATTATAATTAGTTGCCCTACACCCTCACATTCAGAGGTTTGATGTAGATATATATCCAGTGGTACAAACACTGATCCAAACTTATCTGGACTCATTCAGAAGTGTTTGGTATAGAAGTAAGAATGAAATGAGGATGTTCAGAAAGTGGCAAAACTATTTAATGAAATAACGAAATCCAACTTTTTCAAACAGTATAATATGTTACTTCAAGTCCATTTTAAATTCTGAGTGTCTGTTTCAACTGGTTGTTATTTTAGCAGAGTCATTTTGTCCATCATTATTAGCAATCCCTACTAATTTAAGTTAAGAAAAAGGAAATCTCATACCACTACATTGCTTTACTTTAATTCCTTATAGTCATATTTAATACTAGTTAAATAAACAAGCAGTGAGGACCTGTCAAAGAAGTTGAGGACCCTGTCAGTGCTCCCTGCTGGTGCATATCAAGGGCCTAGAAAATACTTTTTTGTCTTTCTAAAGACAACTCCTGGCAAGAAAAGGGATATGCTGTCCTCTCAAAGACTGATCCTGCTGCAAGATGGTCTCTACCGTCTCCTCCAAAAGACTGCTCCTGCCACCCCTGGAAGGAGTGGCCCCAACAAAATTATCTAGGTAGAGGTTTGATCTATCTAAATACAGTATTCTTTAGGTATTTGTTGGGCACCCATCATCATAGAATCTGACCACCATAGACAAAGAATATCCATAAAGACTTGATAGTGAAGACTCAGCAGAGAGGGAAGCTCACTAAGTCTTGGACATCCTAACAATCATAGGGAATTGTTTTAGGTTTTCCTAGTAAATATATGGGGCGGTGAGGGCATGTAAGTGCATATACATTAATATATGTACATACACCCATACAAAGAGATGTTTAGCTTAATGGTGGGAAATAATTTAGCCATTGAATTTAGTACTGTATTTTACTTGGGAATAATCCATGAACAGGCTGTGATATTTACATAGGTTTGTCATATGCAATTATTAAACAAATAGTTTCTATGAACAAATGTTAATGTATGTCCTATTGATAAGGCCATTGCTATGAGCCTTCGTTTTTTATTGTTTGCTATTCACAACATAGCCACAGGATTGGTCACCTAAGTTGAATGACATACACTTTATAAAAATAAAAGGTATCCCTTTTTCTGTTCACAAGTTCTATGAATATCTGTACAGCAATTCTTCACTGAGCAATCTATTGTGTGAATAATAAAGAGTTTTACCAAACAGCCATGTGAATAGTGTCAGTATGAATTCTGCCACAATTATATTCATTCATGATGGTAACAGAAAAACAGTTACTTTCTAGGAACATCCTTAGGAATAAAATCTCAAACAAATGTATACATAAAAAGGGAGTCATAAGTAACAGGGAAGAAAATTAGCTAGTTGTATTTGCAAGAATATTGACAAATGATTCTTCATATGTTTTCTCAGTTCAAATATTGGACAATATATACTACTGTCATAAGGCACCCCTCCTGGCACAGTGTCTTGTGGCAGGCTGTGGCATGCCTCAGTTTCTCCTTTCAGAGTCCCCAGTCACTTCAGGTTCTCTTGACACAATAATATCCTCTTTTGGGCTGGTTTATTATAGAACATTGTGCAAATGGTCCAGAACATTATTCCCAACACACACAGTTCATTACTCACCCCAGTGCAAACAGTCATCAAGATCAGCCTATGTCTTGTCCCACAATGCCCCACATATCACACAAGGACACCTTCAATCATGGCTGGACTCTCTGGCAAGTCCTCCCCTGTCTTTGTACCAGGACAGTCACCCCAGCCCTTCCGACTGCAGTGTAACTGTACTCTTCCCAGTGAAGACCCCCCCAACAGCCTCTCTGTTGGGAGATCATCTTTACCAGAAGAACATCCCTTACTCTGCCTGGCTCCAGCTGTCCAAGCATCAGTGGGTAATCTCCTCCATTCTCCTGCCTTCAGCCTCTCCAGCTCTAGGCACTGGCTTGGGGTCAACAGCCAGCAAACCCTTTTTGCTCTTCTTCTGCCTTCAGCTTTCTCCCATGTCCCAAACATAAAGTCTCCAGCAGCTCTTACCTGCCTCTGACTCACTGGAACTACCCTTCACCAGGTCTCTTCCTGTCCCTGGGTCTTTCCCTAATCCTTTATAGCCCCCAGTGCTGCCATGCTCTCTGAACTATCCAAATGGCAGCACCTACGCCAGCACAGGGGAGCTGGACCTGCTTCATTTACAGGCCTCAGCTACCCTGTGACAATTACATACATTCATAGCCAATAATAGCTACTCTGTTGAACTTCTCAGTAAAACACAAAGGCTGGGAAATACTGTATAAAAATGTCATTTACTTACTGACGTTTTTAAAAATGAAGAAATCCTTTTGACGTATTTGACCCAATATCTGTTATGACTTTATCGTTACTGATGTGGACCTCCATGTAGTATTCACCACAGGATTAAACATTCCATTTTTTGAACTTTATTAACAGTTTTAGGATATTCCTAATTCTGTTCTAGTCAGGTTCGTGCACCACACCATCACTGTGATGTTTGAGTGCAGTCCACTGGTGCATTAAGAAACATGACTTGCATCTGGTATGTGTGGTTCTTTTCTCCAATAATCTCTATAATAGGGAAATTGCACGTGTGCTTTTGAATATATCTTTGTTTATTGACACTGTGCTATGTGTTTTATTATCAGCTCAAAGAAGTGTGCTGTGCACTTTTAACAGAAAGTAAGGAGATACATGATGGATCTCAGATACCGTGGGAACTATATCCATATGTCTTGGACTGGGTCTGAGAAAGCTCTGGTTCCCACCATTGTATCAGAGGAGTGGATTTGTCCATGGCAGATCTCATGTAGGGTGCTCCAAATTCTCTTTCCAATGCAGAGCCTAAGTTAATGGTCTGTGCTCAGCGGACGTCTGCAAGGGGCAGAGAGATAGAATTCTCTTCTATCAGATCGCAGAGTGGCAGCAGCGCCACTCTATGGACACTAATGTATCTGCTGTGTCCTTTTCCACCAGGGCATTAAGCCAGCTGGTGCATCTGTACAATTATATTTCCACCAGCTATGCTTCCAGCCTGCTCCTTACCCTGGCATCTCTTCTGTGCAGTAGGGCCAGGAGAACTGTTGTATATCACGCGGTGCATAGGGTTGTATATGCTTTGTATGAGCTCCTGTCTCGTAGAATCACTGTCATTTAGAATCTCATCAATTCTGCTGTTTTTAGATTCTCCTACTACCTATCCTTGTTTTGGAGGATTGCGTTCTTAACAGCTAACGGCTATTCACCACCATACCTTCTTACACAGAGCAGCTGGCCTTCAAACAAGATAAAGCTAGTGCAGAGACTAACCACACAAACATGCTTCTCTGATAGAGTGCTATTGATGTTCCTGCTATTGATGACACAATTCCATGTCCTGAGCCTACTGTTCAATTAGCAATTCTGCAGATAACTATTCTTCTTGTATATTTGTTCCTGATGGGAAGATGAAGCTCTGATCAGAACATTCTCATTTACTTAAAGAAAAAAAATAGGTCTTGACAGGCAGCTTGTTGGCTGTGTTTAGCAGGCGGGAAGCCTACGTTTAATCAGCGCTGCCCTCATTACTGCAGTCAGTGGAAATTATAGTTGGCTGCAGAGGACAGGGGATAATTGGTCCAGCCAAGTAAAGAAATTAAAGATGGAAAAACCAAAAATGATAATATTACATTATGATTTTACGAGCAGATTAACCATCTCAAAAATAGGACAGAAAATAGTGATGGTGCTAAAAAGAAACAAAAAAAATTTATAGGAATCAGGTCATGTTTTATATAGCAACTCCCAGTTTTGAAGCAGAGACTTTTTCAGAAACATGGCAATCATCTTATTCTGAACTACATTTTTTTATTATTCTCCATATGTTTTATTTTCCCTTGTGTTAAAATTCTTGCATACTGCTTGGCATTCCATTATAAAAGGCATTTACAAAACAGATACACTTTCAGACAAGCTAAAATGCCTGAAGCACTGAACTCCATTTGGTAGATACATAATAAAATGTCTTAATTTTTAACCTGAAGCAGCTAAACCCAAAGTTTTAAATGCCATTGGGATCAATCTATTGTTGAAATGTGCTTTTCAGATAGACCCATTTAAGGAAAGTCATGTGACATAAACACAAGGATTTCTGATATAATAATAATATTAAATCATAAAAGCTACCTTCTGATTCTCTTATAGGTCTGGCAAAAAAGACACTTCAGAGTTGAGGTTGAAACTCTGTTAAAATTCCATAATATTACACATCCATGTTAAGTTAATTTGGATGTGTCCTTGGCTTTCACAGACACTGCTGTCTACATGGATGATATATAGGATGAAGACAGCACTGAGGGAATAAGATGGATAATAATATTTTTCTAAGGAAGTATTCATGTACTTAAGTGTTTATACACAAATGCAAGGAGTTTGGGCAATAAATAAGCTAGATGAGCTACCAGTAGTGATTGCTTCAAGCTGTAAAATTCAGATCCTGACCTCCAATGCACAAAGTATAGAAGTGCTCGGATACGGATTTCATCTCTTGCAGCAGATGATACTAAATGACGGATGGCCCGAACTAGTGATCACAAATGGAGCTTGATGGGAAGGTTTAACTGAAATGTTATAATGTGAGGTCTGATCTATATAGAGGAGACAGAGGGAAGATGAAGGGGAAAAATTAACTTCAGGTATTTTTGCTGGGCACTCATGCAGGCTTTTGCAAGACTGTCACGATTTCAGTGAGGAAATCCCTCTTGATGCAAAACTACTGCTCTTTTGCAAAACAAATATTTCAGGCATGCCTGATATATATGTTAGCTCCTGGTTATACACCACTTAAATGCTTGCTGCTAGCTAAATGAATCAGCTCTCTTTATGCAACTGATTTGGAATCTCCTTCCTCCCAGCTCTCTGTGTGATAGGCCATCCCAGAGTTCATTGACCTGCATGCTGCTACTGTCATTGTCCTGTGTCCATGTCTTCCAAGCACACTATACTAGTTGAGGCACTGTAGGATAACTGTTTAGCTTTTCCCAGTATGTATTGAGACAAGTGCGGTTAGGCAGTGGGGTAGGTGTAGATGCACAAATATGATTGCAATTGCAGAAAAGTTGCGATGAGGACATGCACTTGCAAGCAATTAACAGTGCCTCTGACTGGTTACAAAATCACACCTGAGGCATGTAGGGTGGACAAGGTCTAGATGGGGCTAATAATAACATTTTACATATCTATAGTGCTTTTTCCTTTCCATATTTCAGATAAAACACCTGAGACAGAAGTTAAAAGACATGTTTAATGATATAAAGCAAGTTGGTGTCAGAGTTAAAATTGAGGTATCCATCTAATGATTCTGAGGCCCAAACCTCCTGAGAAAAGTCAAAATCAGACGCTTATCTGAGGGACCTTATACAGCTAGGTAGAGCCCTTGATATTCTGCATTTCCATATCTGTGGAATTCACACCAGAATGCACTGCATGCTGCAAAATTCTGCTCTGGAATCTAGGCTTTCCATTAAAAAAAAAAAAAGGCCCATATCTTGGTGTCTGGCCAAAGGGCACATGGTTCAGACAAGGGGCAGTACACGCAAAAGTGATGAAAAGCTTATCTTTTTACTGCCCAGCTTCTGGGCTCTCAGACTGCTTTAACTTACACCAGCTAGGAGCCAGGGAATGGCACAGTATCCTGGCCATGCCCTGTTACACTGACAGCAGGACAAGAGGTGGCCTTTACAGTAGTTTTAGGTCACTAAATGATTCCTCTAGCATTGGAGAGATCCTTCCAGGTCTGGAAGCCTGACTATGGCCAGCTTCCACTAATGATTTAGTAGAAAGCAGATGGTCTGCACTGAAGGAGATGTCTCTAACATTTTAACATTTATGGTGAAAAGATAACTTATCAAATGTGAAATAAGCTTAAACTGATGCATTTTTGTTTTACTGACTCCCTAGATGGCCTAAAACAATAGCCCTCAGACGGTATGGATCCCCAATAAAACTCCCTGAATTATTGATTCTGAAACCTAATAACCACAATATAAAAGTTCAGCATTTTAGCAGAAATATCTGGAAAGATCCATTTACCTCAGAGGAACTGTGTGCAAGTACAGCAGTGTGCCCACGCAGGATACAGACTAAGTGGATAAAGAGAATGCAATAGATGTACTATGTTTGGGGAAAGAAATGTGGTGCACAGGGCTGGAGGAATATAGTCTGGCTTGCACTGGAAACCGGGGTCTCCAGTTCCTGGGGGGGAAATCCATGTCTGCTTGGATATGAGCATATGACGATTCTCTGAATGACTATATGAAGTATGATGATAAATAAATAAATGACTAGCAACATACCAAGCTGAAAGATGTTCAGCAGGATATCTTAGGAGCCTGTGAAGGATTAAGATTCTCATTGAGTTCAGTGGGCTTTGGATCAGGCCCTCTGTTAGGTGTCTGAATCCGAATCCTTCCTGCATCATCAAACATTGCTTAGGGCATGGACAAGGCTCAGCCATTCCCATCTATCCTGAGCTGCTCTTTGCATGTCCTCTTTGCTGTTAAGTCCCATAGGTTTTCCCTATAGGAAATCCCATAGGATTTTTTCAGTTGGCACTTTTAAATGGTCCTCCAGCTGCCCAATGGCAGGTATGGTTTTATTTAATGTTGTAATTAATTATTTGGATACAAATTAAACAGGAATGGGATAAATGCTCAGATGGTACAAAATTCAGAAGTATTGCCACTATCAATGAGGACAGAAAAACTATAAAAAGAGGCCTGTGTGTATCCATCCCATGACTGACCCAGTCATAGGGGCCTTATTTTAATGATGTGTCAATGAGTGGTGTTTACGCCAGCAGTGTGCATCTCATCTTGGGGACCCCTGTTTTGTAGATGGGAAAATGAGACACAAAGAGGTTAGGTGACTTGTCCACCATTATGTAAGAAGTCTGTGGCAGAGCAGGGATTTGAACGTGGGTATCCCCTGGCTTCAGCTGGTGCCCCAACCACTAGGCCACTTTTCCTCCCTGCAAAAGGACTTACAGACATAATTTAAATAAGATCTGGAAGGAACCAGCTGACATTCACTCAGCCGTTAAAAATGCCAGCTAATGTCTCTGAGAGAAAATAAACTGCACTGCAAATTTTCAGTGGGGAGAAAATACTGTACCTGAAAAACAGTAAAGCATAAAAAGACCTTAGGGTGATAGTGGACAACAAAATGGATATAATCATGCAATCCAATATAATGAAAAAAGAAGCCAATGTAATTTGTGGCTGCATACACAGATACAAAAGGTTTCTTGTTCAATGTTTAAAGAAAATGGCCTTCTATTCTTTACCACTGTTACATGAGGCAGGTGACAATCCCTTTCTATACTGAGCCGGTGAGATCGAAACTAAAATATTTCATTCAGTTCTTAGCACCTCAGAGTCATGAGGATTTTGAAAAATTGTAGGGAATTCAAAGAACAGGAACAAGAATAAATCCCTATTCCCTAGAGGCTGGATGAAGAAAAACCAAAAGAGCTAAATACGATCCAGCAAAGCATTTAAGCATATGCATAATTTAAGCACAAAAGTAGTCCTTGTGAAGTCTTAAAGTTACACACATGCTTAAGGGTTTTGCTGGATTGTGACCTAAAAGGAGAAATTAAAACTGTTTACAGTTATTTGAAAGATGCAAACACCAAGCCAGAAAGGGATTATTTTGGGTAGAAGAAGAGGCCTTGTCAGGAACAAAATGTATGAAATTATAAAGGAAATAATTAGGCAGAGTTTCAGGAAAAAATCCTGGAAAGAGAAGTATATTAGAACAGCATTTCTCAAACTGGTGTCCATGGACCCCTGAAGGTCCCCGAGAGTACCCCAGGGGGTCCGCGAGCCCCGCTGACCAACTCCTTTCCCTCCCTCCCTCAGCTGTTTGAGTCGGTATCAACAACCACCTCCACCTGTCAGGATTCAGGGGCATGAAGAATATATAGTGCATAAGATCCTCTGCTGCTGTCTGCAGTGAGGCTGCCTGCAATACCTCAGACTGAGAAGATTACGGTTCTGAGAAATGACCCTGGGAGCCTGTGACAGTGTACCCCATAAGGCTTTATGGGGAGGGGGTGCTTATAAATGTATGTATGACATAACTGGAATATATTTTGTGCTGCCTGTGCCATGTAACATATCTCCATAAGGGTTATGATCTACTATATCTATTCATCCTATTTGTACATATATGTCATTTTCTACTCGAGGTTAAGAATATGGGCTGTATGCTTGCCTGATTTCTAAGTAAGCTTTGTGAGGCATTTGGTCAGCTTCTTTAGGAAGGAATTTGCCAGGTTAAGTACCTGATCAGGAGACACTTAGGGAACAATGCATCTTGGAATGCTCCAATCCACATGAGAAGTCTTCCTGGAGACATGCAAGATGCCATGTGGACAATGGCATCGGCCTGCAAAGACTGAGTCATGCAGGGGCATGTGACTTGCCCAGGTGACTCCAAAACTCCATCTTGGAGCTGGGCTTTGCATAGGAGGGAGGTCTCCACCCACAAGAGAGAGTCTACTTAAACCTGTGGGCAGAGCCGGCTTTAGGAAGTGCGGGGCCCGATTCAAATAGTTTCGATGGGGCCCCAGCAGGGGTGACTTAAAAAAAAAAAAAAAAAAAAACATAAAAAAACCACATGGGGCTTGTACTCACTGGGCCGCGCTCCTAGTCTTTGGTGGCGGGTCCTTCACTCGCTACGGGTCTTCAGTGGCACTGAAGGACCTGCCGCCAAAGACACAGAGCGCCGTCGGGTGAGTAAAAATTAAAAAGGCGCCTCTAGCCAGGGAAGGGATTCTCTGCCACTTGCCCCCCACTCTGGGCGGCCCTGCCACTCGGCGTGGGGCCCTCTTAGGTGCGGGGCCCGATTCGGGGGAATTGGTGGAATTGGCCTAAAGCCGGCCCTGCCTGTGGGAGACCCCTCCATTTGGTCTTCAGCTGGCTAAAGAAGGAGCCTCTCCACACACACACCCCGGATACTTGAAGGAGACTGAAACAAAGGACAGTAACTACAGGGGGTGTGAGTGATTGCTGGACCCAGGCTAAAAGGAGATTAGCCTGTAAAAGGGAGCATTCTGGAACTGGTGAGGAAATTATCTGTATTCAGTTTGATTAGGCATAGATCTGCGCATTTTATTTTATTTTGCTTGGTGACTTACTTTGTTCTGTCTGTTACTACTTTGAACCACTTAAATCCTACTGTCTGTATTTAATAAAATCACTTTTTATTTAGTAATTTACTCAGAGTATGTATTAATACCTGGGGGAGCAAACAACTGTGCATATCTCTCTATCAGTGTTATAGAGGGCGAACAATTTATGAGTTTGCCCTGCATAAGCTTTATGCAGGGTAAAACGGATTTATCTGGGTTTAGACCCCACTGGGAGTTGGGCATCTGAGTGCTAAAGACAAGCACACTACTGTGAGCTGTTTTCAGGTAAACTTGCAGCTTTGGGACAAGTGATTCAGCCCCTGGATCTGTGTCTGGAGCCAAATGGGAGTGTCTGGCTCAGCAAGACAGGATGCTGGAGTCCTGAGCTGGCAGGGAAAACAGGAGCAGGGGTAGTCTTTGCACATTGGGTGGCAGCTTCCAAGGGGGTTTCTGTGATCCAACCCGTCACAGAGCCCACATCCACCAGCTATTGAAAAACTTTCACCAAGGATTGCTCTGGCACAGTGTCACCATGAAGAAAAGTGCACCTGAAGGGGATGTAGGGATCTGAACCCAGGTCTAGAATCTGCGGCGTATCACTTGGAAGGGGTACTGACTGACTGAGGGAGTCAAAGGTTCAGATCATTCTGAATCATAACAACCCTATTTTCAGTTGTTCATAACTTTGCTAAGGGGGCTATTTGTTGAAAGATCATAACTATTTAAATATTGAAAGCTGTACATATGTGGGTGTGATGTGAATTTGTGTTTATAACATACACTGTTTGTTCTAAAGTGAAATGATTATGCATTCTGAGTATTTTTCAATTGCACGTCTTAGCTTGCTTTCAACTGCCATGACCTCAAACATAATAGAACAGATAAAAGTGTATGGAGAGATTAGCGAGTAGCCAAGGGAGGTAAATTGTGCAAAAATAAAAGTCTTTTGAATTTAATCTGTAATTTCCAATGCTGTTAAAAATCTCTCTTAAATCTTTGGGTATGTCTAAACAACCTGCAGAAGCCTCCAAGTCCAGGCTGATGGACTCTGGCTTGACCTATCACTCTAAAAATAGCTGTATACACAGTGCTTTAGAGTTGTGGCTGAAGCCTATGAAGGGGAGGGTGGGCTACAGGACCCAAGCCGCAACTTCAAAGCACTATCTACAAATGTATTTTTATAGCATGAGCATGAGCCCCACTAGTCCAAGTCTATCAACACAGGCTTGCTGCTGTGTAGATACCCTTTTAGGTCCCTATGAATAACACTCAGTTTTTGCCTAAATACTAGTTTTTGAATTCTGAAACAAAATTCCAAATAATAAATAAATAAATAAATAAATAAAATAAGTATCTGTAATCAAGTAAATCCCTCTTAGAACTGCACCGTAGGCTGTCCTAGCAGATTCTGCCAAGATATATAAATAAAATAGAAATCAAGGTGAAAACAATGTCAAAGCAAGATCAGGAAATGCAGCAAAAGACTTGCATGACTGATAATGGAACAATATGTAGCCAATTGAATGATCTGTAAAAATCCTTTAATATTTTAAGGACCATCGATCATAGATATGAAAAACAGTTAGATGTTCCCTTTTATAACAGTGTAACCCAATAACACCTTTATGGGGCAGGTGGGTAATTTACTAATTTTGGGGAAGGATCCTACAAGGTATTGACTACTTTGTCCTTGAACCTGAAAAGCACTTAAGCATATATTTGACTTTAGGCATGTACTTTTGTCCATCCCTGTTCTGCACAGCACTTAAATCAATGGGACTTAAGCATGTGCTTAAATATTTGATTGAACTCGGCCCTTGCATGGGAAGTGTGTGAGCTCCCACTCTTCAGGGAGGCTAGCCACACAGCCCTGCCCTTGGGCCCTTCCGTCCGAGACCCTGCCCCTACCGCCACCCCCACCCCCATAGCTGGAGCCGCGAGAGGTCACCCCTCCCCCCATGGCCAGAGGAGCCCTGGCCAACCCCCCCCGGAGCTGCTGGCCGACCCCAGCACTTGGTTTCCCGCCGGCTCCAGCTCCGGGTTGCCCACCAGCCCAAGTGCCGGCCCACCTGCAGCCCCCAGCACCAGGTTGCCCGCAGCTAGGGTGACCAGACAGCAAATGTGAAAAATCGGGACGGAGATGGAGGTAACAGGAGTCTATAAGAAAAATACCCTCAAATCAGGACTGTCCCTATAAAATCGGGACATCTGGTCAACCTACCAGCAGCCCCCAGTGCCAGGACACCCACCAGCCTCAGCACCGGGCCACCTGCCAGCCTCAGTGCCATCCCCAGTGCTGGGCCATCCACTGGCCCCTGCCGCCTGCTGGCCTCCAGCCAGAGCTGAGCTTGGGAGAGAGGGTGGAGCCTGGTTGGGGCTAGGGCCAGGGCCTGGTTTAGCCTATTTTACCCGCCAACCATGGGGCCTTGGACATTAGACAATCCTCAGAAACAAGAGAAAAAATATGCCCAAGATATCAGCAAAGATAATATGAATGATTTGTAGTTCATATGGCAGTTTCACATTGACCAGAATCATAAGCCTCTAAATCAGTGGTTCTCAACCAGGGGTCCAGGGCCCTAGGGGGCCACCAGCAGGTTTCAGGGAGTCTGCCAAGCAGGGCCAGTGTTAGACTTCCTGGGGCCCAGGGCAGAAAGCTGAAGCCCTACTGCATGGGATTGAAGCCCAGGGCCCTGAGCTCCACCACCCAGAGCTGAAGCCAAAGCCTGAGCAATGTAGCTTTGCAGGGCCCCTTGTGGCCAGGGGCCCCAGGCAATTGCCCTACTTGCTATCCCCCAATGCCAGCCCTGACTTTTATATGCAGAAAACCAGTTATTGTGGCACAGGTGGGCTGTGGAGATTGTATAGCATGTTGAATGGGACTCAGAAAGAAAAAGGTTGAGACCCCCTGCTCTTGATTACTGACAGAAAGTAGAGGGTCCATGTTTTTCTTTAAATGAAAATCAAACTATCCCTTACTGATAAATTAGATTACCATTAAGGACTTGATCCAAAGCCTGAAGTGGGCCTTCCAATGATTTCAATGAACCTTGAATAAGGTTCCAACTTTAATTGTTAAAGAAATGTAGATTACTGGAAATGGCAGCAGTTCAGATAAAGTTGTACAACAACCTTAGGTTCTTAACCTGTCAAAGTCTGTTATGTCTATGAAGTCTTTCAAAATATAGAAATATATTGTTGCAGCCTCAGGGAAGTGGTGTGAAAAACCCAGCCTTCTTTTTCAGGAATACATTGGTGCATGCCAAGTGAAAGGATGATGAATTTAAAATTGCATTTGTTAACCTGTCCATGGCTTTTCACTTTATTTTTTCATGGGCATATGATACATATCCGCAGGCATCTTACAGTCTGATGGGTACACTGAGGTAGTGAAGGAGCCTTACCAGGTAGCAATGTGAATCATGTTTAGTAGAGACAGCACCAGCCTCATACTTACCTATAAATACTTGTTTCATCCCCAAGTATGTGGGGAAGAGGAGAGTGTGGTACTTTTCAAAGCTTTCTCTCTGGGCATTTTGTACTGAAAGAAGAAAAACAAATGTTCTAAAGGTCAAACTCCTGGGAGTCCAATGAGATATATCTATGTGTGTGTTTAGTTCCTTGTATCTGCATTTTCTATCTCTCCGATGGCAATCTCTCTTTCTTTTATTTTCCTTTCTCTCTTATTTTAGACCTGTGTCTGAACTGATATATCAAAGAGTCCCTTATCTTAAAAGAGAGGGGAAGAGGGAGTTTACAAGCTAAGAAGAAACCTATGGTTTTTAGAACTAATAAAACAGCTGTGGGACTCCTCTAGTTTCTTGGCTGAAAAGGAACTAGAACAGATTATCAAAAAGGTTATCAATTTCAATCTTAGTGGTAGAAAAGTGTTTGCTAAACTCTTTTCCCTGGAGGTTGGAAGGTGTTTAGATCTTCCCCATTTTGATAGCCTTGATTAAAGAGGAGTGTTTCTTTCAACACTGGGAGTTGATTGGGCTTTAAATTGTAAAGCCTATTAAATGTTATGTGTTTATATATTTTTATTAGCTAACCAAGGTTAAAAGATATAATTTCCTCTAGGAAATTGTATTTAACCTCATGTAGTCCATCCTCATTCTTCAGTTCCAGTTATTAGGTATACCAGAAACAATTTACAATGCCACTCATGGCTGCAGAAGTAGCAAACTGACATTGCTGAGGAAACAAGTTTTTCATTTTAATATTAATACCACTGCTTCTTACCCAGATATAAAGATGTTCAGCTCTACAATTTTCACACACAGCCACTTTTATCAGATGCACTTGTCAGATTCCCCCAAGAGTCTGAAACATTGTAGCGAGGTTGACATATTATTTAGTTATCTCCTCCAGCCTTGCCCTCACATACAGGCAACCTGGATTAGGTAGCTGATAATATATCTTGTTTATTTCAACAACCAATCCTTTTAAGACTTCTCATTCTTTTATTTGTTGGCAATATTTCACAATGCCACATCCCATGAGCCATTCAGGCCCTGGCAATTTTCACTGTTAACTGTTCTGTGACTGAAAGCTATTCTTTCTATGTGGAAGAGTGAGGTACTCTGGACTACTAACAATGGGATGAGTCATCTCTGATTCTTAGTAGATTGAAGTTCTTGGCTGTGAGAATTTAGCAGTCTTCAGACAGTTTTGGGGACAGCCGGCATTGTGCTGGTTACTACTTTTATGTTGACTTAAGTATTCAAATTTTAATGGAGCACCTAAACTATTACAAACAAACAATCCTTCTTCCCCCATTCCCCTGTGTCCTAATAACGTAATGATCAGTGTAGCGAGCACTTCCACCAGCAGGTGGTGCTGTTCTTTTCTGTTTTGATATTTCTTTGATCTGACGGGGATGGTGGTGGTAGGAAGGTTTAGTCCTCCCTGTGTGTGCTGGAGTTGTTACTTGCAGAATTTATCACATTAATCCTTTCCAAATATTACTGCTTTCTGTAAAGAATTGTTGTCTACAAATGGGATTATCAAAGTTGTTCAATGTAAGTAGAATTAGGCTAATGCGAAGCACTTTTTTGAAAATTCCATATAGTTGCCAAAGTGATGTCATGCTAACATGAGTGGATGGGAGGTAGACAAGCTCTCTGCCCACACTATGAGAATGTTCGTAATATGTGACCTAATGCACTCGATGTTCACCCTTTGATTTAGAAATCCATTCTGAAATTTAAAAGTTTTACTGCTCATTTTAAAATAGACTAGCAATAACAAAATAAAGTGTATGATCAAACCTGATCAACTAGACCAACCATATTTCTCATGCTTGTAAAATAACAAAAAGATAACTGTACCCCTGGGGCTTTGGGAAAAAATAAAGGCAGACTTCTTTAAAGATAAAATTATCAACCAAAAAAATTAATTAAAGTTAACCTAGTTTCAATAGTCTCAAAAGGCAAGAGAACTGCATGCAGAAGGTTATATATGAAAGTCTTAATACTGTAAAATGTCCAAAGCTCTAAGCCAGTGGTTTTCAATCTGTGGTCCGTGGATTGCTGTGGGTTCACAGACTAGATCTAAGATTTCCAAAGGGGTCCACACCTCCATTTGAAAATGTTTAGAGGTCCACAAATGAAAAAAGGTTGAAAACTACTGCTCTAAGCTACCTAAGATATGTTTTGGAAAAAAACTGATTTTTACCATTAGCAATAATTGTGATATTGAATTGTGCTCAAGGCAGAGTAAGTCTGAATTGAAAAAGAAAAATCATATATTAATAATGGATTATTCATTATATTGAAATATGCCTTGGTAAAATTGAAAATACCTGATTGGGTATAAAATACAAAACCCATCTAAGTTAAGCACTTCAGATAAACAAGAAGATATTATAAAGAGATTTTGGGTGCATAAACTTGAGCAAGATATTTAACCTCTGTGTGTGTTCCTCTGCTGCTCTAATGCCCATCTTTCGTGGGGAGAGGGATTGATATATTTAATTCATGTTTAATAAAGCACTCTTCTTCTGCTTCTTTCGATAGTGGAACAGTGAAAACAATGGCGTGATTACAATTGGACCTTAAGGTCTCTTATCCAGCCCAGAGCAAAAGGGGTAGCCATGTGAATGGCAGCGACACCTCCAGGATGAGCATATATGAGCAATCATCCATGATGTGTCTAACAGTTTACACTACACCACAGGCACAATTCCGCATTTCCCCTCGTTTTCCATCTATGGAGTAAGTAGTGCAGCTTCCATGTCAAGTAGGGTTACCATATTTAACAAATAAAAAAAGAGGACCCTCCATGGGGCCCTGGCCCCGCCCCAACTCCACCCCTTCCCTGCCCCAACTCCGCCCCCTGCTCCCTCCCACTCCCAGCCATGCGAAAAGGGCTGCCCGGCAAACCGTGAAGCGCAGCTGGAGCCCGGGAGGGGAAGCACCTAGCCGGGGCGCAGGGTCTGGAGGCTGCCCGGCAAACCGTGAAGCCGGTAGTGCTTGGGATTCGGGCAGCCCCTATGCCTCCGGACCCTGCGCCCCCGGCCAGGCACTTCCCCTCCCGGGCTCCGGCGGCACAGAGTCCGGAGGCATGGGGGCTGCCCAAAGCCCGTAGCGCTCGGCTCTTAAACAGAGCCGAAGAGTCAGGGGAGGAGCAGAGCCGCCGCGGGAGGGGAAGTGCCCGGCCAGCATTTTCCTGGACATGTTTGGCTTTTTGGCAATTTCCCCCAGACGGGGGTTTGATTGCCGAAAAGCCAGACATGTCTGGGAAAAACTGGACATATGGTAACCCTAATGTCAAGTGCAAATATGGTTTAAAGCTGTCCATATGTGCTGTGGGGAGGAAAATAAAGCATTCTGAAATTCTCAGGTGAAATAAATAATAATTGTTATGAATTATTATCTTTGCAGGTCACTTGCATGATGGATGATTGCATGATACCTAGACCTACAAGATTGGACAACAGTGTGTTTGGTGGATTATGGTTTACAGTTTATTTAAACTCCTTTAATTAGGAAAGCAATGAATTAGTTTGTTTTATTAAATTTTCTTTTGCGATAGACAGCGGCTCTCAAACTATGGAGAGGTGCAGGAATGTGTCAAGGGAGGCGCGAACTGTGTGTGTGTGTGTGTTTTTGTGTTTTTAGAAGAGCTCTGGCTGTCAGCCCTGGGTGGCTGGGGTTCATGCAGAAGGGCCTTGCACACCCGGGAGGCAGAGATAAAGGGGACAGCCAGAGCCCTGCCACTGAAGCCCCACCACTCAGGCGCTCCTCCGTCCCCCCATCCCCAATCCCTCACCTGGAGGTGGTGGGGTTCCAATGGCCAGCCCCAGGGTGGCAGCAGCAGCGCAGAAGTAAGGAATGGGGTGCTAAATTTGCTGTGAAAAGTTATATTGACAAATACCACTTTTCACATTGCCTTCCTTACTTCTGTGCTGCTGCTGGCCTGGCGCTATCTTCAGTGCTGGGTATATGTATTTGGTGGTGGTGGGGGGGGTCATAAACTACTACAAACACAAAGAAGCAGGGGCCAGATCAAGTAAGTTTGAGAACTACTGCAATAGATGTAGCACTAACTCAATGTGTGGTGGAAGTTACATTGGAAGAATCTCAAGCAAAATTATATATATTAAAATAATATAGCAAAACGAGTCCTCGAACTTACAACTGATTGTGTACAGACACTAGAGTCTGCTTACCTGTAGTCAATTTCAGTATCAGAATCCAAAGCCCTTTCGTGTGCTCATGCAAATCAATGGCACTATTCACATCTTAAGTACATATTTCAATGTTTTGCTGGATCAGGGCCATAGTATTCAGCACCTTGAATTATTGAACCTTAAATTAATTAGTAGGTTTGACGTGTTTGTGACAAGGCATTCTTTGTCTCCTAGAGCTGGGTGAATCAGTTTGTTGGCAGTTCCAAAAACATAAGGACAAAATGCAGTTTGACCCAAACTGAAACTGAATTTTTTTTCCAGAATCTTTGACAAATTGAAAGTCAACAAAAATTTCATTTAGTTCAACCTGGAACAAGCAGTTTCATTTCTAGGCATTTTTTACCTTCTTTTTATGAAAAGCAAAGGAAATGAAGGACTAGATTTACAAAACCTGCAAAGAAGGAGGTGGTCCCCTTATGCCCAATAGTCCAGTGATTAGGGCACTCACCTGCAATTTAGGAGACTCATGTATGAGTCCCTGTTCTAGAGTGAGGCCTTGAACCCTGCCCATCCAGGCAAGATCCCTAACCACCAGGGCTTTTGGGTATCAGGGTGGCATTGCCACTTGTTCCTCCAATTGTTTTGTGAATAGTGCCTAAGCCCCTTGTGAATCTAGTCAGAACATTTTTTTGATCCAAAATTATTTGGCAAATTCACATCCAATACACAAATATCTTTAGATGACCTGAAACTGCATTTTTCGGCAGATAAGCAACTCATCCAAAAAGTTTTGCCTGGCTCTACTCTCTCTCTTCTTTCCTCACTCTGCCATGGGGTTTTACAACTCTTCCATTAATTTTCCCATCTTCTGATAACACAGGAAACAATTAAATGGGATCAGAACTTAGATTGAGAACAGCTTCCCCATGTAAACAAATTTCCTTTATTAAACTTGGTAAAAAAAAAAAACTGAAAAAATCTTTAGCAGTACCCCAGGTGAGATGCCTTTTTTTGGATGTGTGTTTGCAAAATAAACTGCATGTTCTCCAACTTTATATTTGAGAAAAATAGATGCAATCATTCCCCTTTTTGTCACTTGCATAATTTACTCTTGGGGAAATTCTGCGAACTGCAGCGCATCAGAAAAATGCCTCCTCCCACAGATTTCCTTTGCTTCCTTGCAGAAAATGGTTTCTGTGAGGAAGCAAAGAGAAGCTTCACCAGTACTCGCTCACCCCTCCCTGGCAGGGCAGCAGCTCTAGGGTTACCATACGTCCGGATTTTCCCAGACATGTCCGGCTTTTTGGGACTCAAATCCCCGTCCGGGGGGAAATCCCAAAAAGCAGAACATGTCCGGGAAAATCCTGGGCCGGGGGCTGGCCCGGGGCCGGCGGTGCCGGGCGGCCGGGGGGTGCGCCGGGCCAGCGGTGCCGGGCGGCCGGTGGGTGCGCCGGGCCGCCGGGGAGTGCGACGGGCCGCCGGGGACCGGCGGTGCCGGGGGGTGCGACGGGCCGGCGCCGGGCGGCCGGGGAGTGCGCCGGGCTGCCGGGGACCGGCGGTGCCGGGGGGTGTGACGGGCCGCCGGTGATGGGCGGCCGGGGAGTGCGCCGGGCTGCCGGGGACCGGCGGTGCCGGGGGGTGTGACGGGCCGCCGGTGATGGGCGGCCGGGGGGTGCGCCGGGCCGCCGGGGGCCGGCGGTGATGGGCCGGCCAGGGGTGCTGGGCCGGGGACCCGGGGGCCGGGCCGGGGGTGCTTGGCCGGGGGCCCAGGGGCCGGCAGTGCTGGGTGGACTGGGGGTGGTCGTCCGGGGCCGGCACCCCAGGGCCCGAGCCGACCCAGGCTGGAGCCGCCGGGGGGCCAGCCTGGGCCGCGCCTCCTCCCCCCCACACCCTCCTTACCTGCTTCAGGCTTCCCGCGAATCAAATGTTCGTGGGAAGCAGGGGAGAGGGCGGAGACTTTGGGGAAGGGGCGGAGTTGGGGCGGGGGCATGGGCGGGGCCGGGGCCCATGGAGTGTCCTCCTTTTGGAGGCACAAAATATGGTAACCCTAAGCAGCTCAGAAGCGTCTGGTCAGGCAGATGGGGGAGAGGTAAATCACTGGGGGAAGGTGGGTCTGGGGATGTCCTGGTCACCAACAGACGTTAGTCCCAGCTGTGGGAGGAGGAGGAGGAGTTCCCCCTCCTCCTCCCCATTCCCTTTAGCTGCATGGAGCAGCCGGGGCTGGGTCAGATCAAGCCCCAGAAACTTCCCCTCGCTGCAGGACATTCTGCACTGTGGAGGGGGTGGGGTTGTTTTGGTAATTTATTTCAAAATACTTGTCAGCAAATAATTGAAAATGGTGTGATTATATTGTGTTATTTTGACAAATAAAAAATATGCAGAATTTTGGAGAATTTTAAAATATTGTGCACAGAATATTTAATTTTTTGGCATAGAATTCCCTCAGGAGTAATAATTGTAATCAGGGGGGTATTTTTATTGTGTTATTATTAGTTTAAAGAGGATCTCCAAACCTCAGACTGTATTGTTATGTATTTAATTCAAACTTGAAAATTATGCAGGTATCCTTGAAAGATGTTGCTAGAAAATATTACTCTAAAACCTCTATTAAAACATCAGTATTCTACAGTTACTGCCTAAAATGCTGAAATATCCATTTGCACTTAAAATTACAGTAACTGCACATGCAACTACAATAACTGGGTGCATAAAGATGCAGAATTACATGATCATGCCAATCTCAACCCATTGAAAATGTGACTCTCTACACACCTAGTGGGCAAGTAGAAAGAAAATAACGGAAAAAATAATAAATATCTAATTTAAGGTACAATAAGAATGGTCACAGGTATTCTCCCCCACCTAGGGACAAATTCAGACCTTGACACAGAAGTTGAGCCTACTAGGCTATCATGCAAGATCTGATCCAGATCCCAATGAAGTTATTTGGATGTTTCCAACTCACTTCAATAGGACATAGCTTGAGCCTTTACACACAATACAACTTCATTGATTTCAATGAGGCTGTATAGAGTGGAACCAGAATTTGACCCATTTATTTTAATGAGAGATATGGGTCTCTATCAACGGGTAGAATTTGATCCAGTGGACCAGATTTTATTCAGCTATACAGGCATTAATTCAGAGTAATTCTACTGAAACCACTAGAAATACTCCATACAGTAACTCCTCACTTAAAGTCTTCCCGGTTAACATTGTTTCGTTCTTACATTGCTGATCAATTAGGGAACCTGCTCATTTAAAGTTGTATAATACTCCCTTCTAACATCGTTTGACAGCTGCCTGCTTTGTCCACTGCTTGCAGGAAGAGCAGCCCATTGGAGTTAGCTGGTGGGGGCTTGTAATCAGGGTTGCCTGGCAGCCCCCCTAACAGCTCCCCACTCCGCTAAGTTCCCTGTGCTGCAGCTGCCCAGCAGGCTACCAATTGCTGGCATTGAGCTATCCCGCCCCCACTGCCATGTGCTGCTCCTGCCCTCTGCCTTGGAGCTGCTCCCAGAGACTCCTGTTTGCTGTACGGGAGGGAAGGGGGCGAGGGGAGTGGGACGCTAATGTCAGGGTGTCCCCCTGCTCCTGCACCCCGCTTACCCCATTTCCATACAGCAGGGGGGACACACGACAGGGCTCAGGATGGCGGGAGCTTCCAGGCAGCAGCTGTGTCTCAGCAAGCTGATCTAATTAACAAGGCAGTGTACTTAAGACTGGGGTCAGCTACTTAAAGGGGAAATGTGTATCTCTTGCTCTCATGTCTCTGTCTGCTATGCTCTCTCCCCTCCCTCCATGCCTGCTGCCTTGTACATTAACAACCAGTTAACCCCTGAGGGCTCAGCCAAATGCTAGTTCATCATTTAGCAGTAAGGCATTTCCTGGGAAATATCCCAGCCTCTGACTTCACCACCTCAACCAAGCTTCACAATCATCATCGCTGTATACCAGTATTAAATTGTTTGTTTAAAACTTACACACACATATACACACATGCAGTATGTGTGTGTGTGTGTGTGTGTGTGTGTGTGTACACACACACACACACACACACACACACACACACACACACACACTATATATATATATATATATATAGACTTGTCTGGTGAAAAAGATTTCCCTGGAACGTAACCCCCTCATTTACATTAAATCTTATGAGGAAATTGGATTTGCTTAACATCATTTCACTTAAAGTCACATTTTTCAGGAACAAAACTACAATATTAAGTGAGGAGTTCCTCACTTTACATTGGTCTAACTGAGCAAAAATTGTCCCAACAACATGTTTACTTTCAAGTGCACATATGCAATGAACTGTTTTATTAGTGTAAAGATAGATAGTTCTTTAATAGCCCTCAAGATATTGTAGAGTGAAGGTTAAAATTAATCTTCATTTTCAAAGGAAAATGATACTGTCCAGGTGGAATTTTTTTTCAGCTCCAATCCAATTCCCAAGAATCATGTCTTTTCATCACTCACAATCCATAGAAATGCCCATGGAAGTGAAGATGGCTATCTTGTCTGAATACTATAAAAGCTCCCAGGGGAAAAACAGCTTAGCATACAATCTTGATACATTTTTAAAAGAGCTGTTCATAGGAGATTTGACAAGACAACTCTTGCTTTTATCTCCCGTTCACACGTAATTCTCATTAGTTTTACTTTTTGACAAAGGAGATAAAAGCAGAGGCCAGTATCTTTATTAAATAATATGAAATGTCAGTACAAATATTATTTAATCAATTTAAAAGGTAATGGATCATGCCATAATAGTACAAGAGCCATCCTGTCAAACAGAATGAAGAAACATAGCCAATAATTGTGCTTTAGGGAAGTAAAGGCACTAAGGAAAGATGAGTCCCTTAATTTTATGTAGTCTGTCAGAATCAAGCAAAATCTTTTGATTTGGTCAATCCTTTAGCCCAATTTGGAGTGCTCAGATTTTATGGAATCTCTGACACTTTCATCTGATAGTTAACAGCTTCATATGTTTCTTCTGGTTTCCTTCTTGTTAATGGCTGGATGGGGAGCACTTTCTTTAAGAATTAAGGACAGAGGCAAGAATGTCCTTTAAGACTCTTGTTTTATCTACTTTCCTTAAGCTTCCTACTAACTCAGATTATAAATCAGTAATCTGATTTATAGGATTGCCACAGATTCAGAGGGAAAGAGAAGATAATAAGATATTAACATTTTCTTCATATGCAAATACATTACAATTAGATGATAGATATACTTTCTCTTTCCATGTTTTTGTTTGTGCTGTAGGAGGAAGGCTTTCTGATATTACAGTTTTAAGTCAATCAAAACTCTCTTCAGCTGCAACTGAACACTTTAAAAGTTTCCCTAGCCAGCCTATTGTTTTAGCTATGTATTTATTGTGAAAAGTCATTAGATTTCAAGATACACTTACAGAAAGTAAACTTTCATGGCTAGATGATGGAGAATGTGTTGGTTTAGTTATGGATTTATCATCCTCGGGAAACAAAAATGTACTAGTTATTTTATTTCTGTCACTAAGTTCCATAATGCCCATTGCTGGAGCATGATGTTAAAATTATTAACAATGAGGAAAGAGAGAGAGTGCAGTATATTAACACATAGAAGCACAAAAAATCTGGATTGGAAAAAGCCCAAACAATAAGGAAAAATGCAGAAAGGAGCAACAAAAATATATGTGCACTGTAGTTCTTCTTCTAATGGAAAATCTAGTCACTAATCTTAATTACATTTCTCAAAAAGACTGTTATGGAAAAGTGAAGTGCATAAAGTGAGGCAGAGTATCAGGTTCCTTCAGAGGAATAAAGGTGAAATATCCATGCTTAGTCCAAATTTTCTCCTCAGTATCATATGTTTTTAATGTTTTACTACTTATTTGTGCATGTGGTTTCAAAAAGCTTACAGGCCATGCATATTAAGGATAATACTAGAGGAGAGTGAAAATACTGATGGTTACTTTACAAAGTGTAAGAGCAGTGGTGTGATTCATGTCAGTGTCCTAACCATCAGGAGTCTGGAGAACTGGGTTCTATTCCTGACTCTACTGCTAACCAAATGTATGACCTTGAATCTATTATTCTACTGTGCCTGTGTGTCCCCTCCCATTCTGGGCATGTCTACAAGGTGAGTGAGTGAGTCGCCCAGCCCAGGTAGACAGACCTGAGCTAGAACTCTAAAATTAGCAGTGTGAACATTTTGCGGCTCAAGCCCACCCAATGTCCCAGACTTCAGAGCCTGAGCCACAATATTGACACTGCTACATTTAGTGCACTAGCTCAAACCCTGCTAGGTCAACTCCATCTACACAGGCTGGAAGGCTCACTCCCAGTTACAGTATAGACATACCCTCTTTGTCTACTTAGACTGTACATTTGACCCGGCAAGGATTGTCTCTTCTGATGTGTTTGCATGGTGCTTAGAATATCAGTTGGATCCTCCAGATACTATAATAATATAAGTTCATAATAATTTAAGAACTTATACTACAAATTATTTGTATTGCTATAATATAACTTCCATTTATATTAGAGATGTCAAGTGATTAAAAACATTAATTGCGATTAATTGCACTGTTAAACAATAACAGAATTAGAATACCATTTAATTAAATATTTTGGATGTTTTCCACATTTTCAAATATTTTTTTCAATTATAACACAGAATACAAAGTGTACAGTGCTCACTTTATATTTATTTTTGATTACAAATATTTGCACTTTAAAAAATTCTATTTCTTTTATTTTTAATTCACGTAATACAAGTCCTGTAGTGCAATCTCTTTATCATGAATGTTGAACTTACAAATGTAGAATTATGTACAAAAAATAACTGCACTCCAAAACAAGGTAAAACTTTAGACCCTACAAGTCCACTCAGTCCTATTTCTTGTTCAGCCAATCGCTAAGAGAAACAAGTTTGTTTACATTTACAGAAGATAATGCTGCTTGCTTCTTGTTCACAGTGTCACCTGAAAGTGAGAACAGGTGTTGGCATGGCACTGTTGTAACCAGCGTTGCAAGATATCTACATGCCAGATGCACTAAAGATTCATATATCCCTTCATGCTTCAACCACCATTCCAGAGGACATGCGTCCATGCTGATGACGGGTTTTGCTTGATAACAATCCAAAGCAGTGCAGACCGATACATGTTCATTTTCATCATCTGAGTCAAATGCCACCAGCAGAAGGTTGATTTTCTTTTTTGGTGGTTCGGGTTCTGTAGTTTCCGTATTGGAGTGTTGCTCTTTTAGGACTTCTGAAAGCATGTTCCATACCTCATCCCTCTCAGAGTTTGGAAGGCACTACAGATTCTTAAACCTTGGGTCAAGGAGCTATCTTTAGAAATTTCACATTGGTACCTTCTTTGTGTTATTCTTAAAATGAATAACGTGCTGAGTTTGAGACTGCTATAACATGAAATATATCTCAGAATGAGGTTAAAACAGAGCTGGAGACATACAATTCTCCCCCAAGGAGTTCAGTCACAAATTTAATTAATGCATTTTTTTAAACAAGTGTCATCAGCATGGAAGCATGTCCTGTGGAATCATGGCCAAAGCATAAAGGGACATATGAATCTTTTGTGCATCTGGCATGTAAATATCTTGCGATGCTGGCTACAAAAGTGCCATGTGAATACCTCTTCTCACTTTCAGGTGACATCATAAATAAGAAGCGGGCAGCATTATCTCCCGTAAATGTAAACAAACTTGTTTATCTTAGCAATTGACTGAACAAGTAGGATTGAGTGGACTTGTAGGGTCTAAACTTTTACATTGTTTTATTTTTGAATGCAGTTATTTTTTGTACATAATTCTATATTTGTAAGTTCAACTTTCATGCTAAAGAGATTGCACTACAGTACTTGTATTAGGTGAATTGAAAAATACTATTCCTTTTGTCTGTCATTTTTACAGTGCAAATATTTGTAATAAAAATATAAAGCAAGCACTGTACACTTTGTATTCTGTGTTGTAATTGAAATGAATATATTTGAAAAATGTAGAAAAACCAAAAAATATTTAATAATTTTCAATTTGAATTCTATTGTTTAACAGTGCAATTAAACCTGCAATTAATCATGATTAATTTTTTGAGTTATTCGCTTGAGTTAACTGTGATTAAATCGACAGCCCTAATAGCAGCCATACATGGTAAAGACAAAAGAGTAGGATGTATGGAAGTTCAACTGAGAGGAACCTCACTTGCATCCCATTGGCCCCAAGCAACAATGTGTACCTAAACATGGGACTTTATATGAGAGAACAGGGGAATCAAGGTCTGCGGTCTGTGGAACAGCTTCTACATGGATCCAGATTTTAAAACCCCTTATGAACAGGAATGCAAGGAACACAGAAGCTTCTGCAGCCCTAAATCTGCTGTAATGTCTGTGGAATTGTACGTTGGTTATCTATGGCCTCGTTCTGTGTCCCAGTGAGAATGAATGACTGTGCGATGCCCGGTCACTGGACTTTACATAAGATCCAGGACTTGTCCTGACAAGAATACAGAAGCCTTAGAAATGTTTACTTTCCCAGAAGCGTGGCTGTTTTAGATGATGTAACATTACTGTTGTCATTGCCATCCCCAGCTCCCTGTGTGCATAATCTTTTTTTTTTTGCCTGGGCTGGTAGATTTTAATGATGGTTTTGCAAGATCCAAATTTGCAGCAAGTATCCAGAGCGTGCCATTATTTTTTAAAAAAAAGTTCTCTCTGATTTCTTTCAAATTAGTTTATGCTGTTTGCTTTAAGGTTGAGACCCATAACAGTGCAAAAAACCTCATCATTCTGAATTCATCATGGTTATTTGTTATGACATTAAATGCCACAGGATTTGTCCCTGTCTAGAATGACCCTGAGGATTTCTTTTTTAAAAGGACTCTTCTTCACTGCATCTGAGGAAGGCCACAGAAATGGAATCAACAAATGAACTGCCCATGAGTTTGTTTAAATAGCTCAGTTGGAATTCAGGAGAAGAAAAAATACTCCAAATCCAGTGTAAAATAAAATACAGCACAAGCCATAGGTAATCCATTCAGATGCACTTTTAACCAGGCATGGTTTGGATGGTCTGGGCTTTGTTGTGGTATAGCAAGTTTGGTTTGATTGAGACTTTGTTCCAGCTGATGAAATGTTATTTGGGAGGTTTCTGGAAGGTTGGGCTATTGATGGTTCCATCTTTGTTTAGGCTAGATATGAGTGATTTGAGACATTACTACCTTGACAACTTCTGGTTCAAGGTGTTTGGGGCTAGATTACAGGAGGGTGATTTAAAAAAAAGTAGGTCTAGGATATTTGGAGAATATTTGAGTATAATAGAATGATTCTGGCTTAATCTAGAAATATTCAAACAATGTAAAAAGCAACAGAGGGTCCTGTGGCACCTTTAAGACTAACAGATGTATTGGAGCATTCCATTCCATTACATGCGTCTGACGAAGTGGGCATTCACCCATGAAAGCTTATGCTCCAATACATCTGTTAGTCTTAAAGGTTCCACAGGACCCTCTGTTGCTTTTTACAGATCCAGACTAACATGGCTACCCCTCTGATACTCCAACAATGTAGACATTTTAAAGATGTTTCCAGTTCAGCTTACAGTTTTCAGAAACTACCATCAAAACAGGAATAATTGCTGGATGCTTGGGGAAAAGGAGGCTTTCAAGTGAGCCCCAGAGTGAACAAACAGTGAAAGAAAATAAAGCTAAATGTGCAAATCAGGCACCATTCAAGTCACTAGGAGTTTTTCCATTGATGTCAGTGGAAGCAGGATCAAGCCCATTTGTAGGAAGGGCAGGAGGGGCCTGAAAATATTCATTCAAGAATGGGATGAAAGGGTCTGTCAACGATTCAGCTACAAGGTGTCTTCTAAAAATAGAAACCTTATGACCGAAGAAAATTTTAAGCCAGTGTCCTTGAAAACAAACAAACTAAAATTAAAGAGTAATGCAATGAAGAAGAATGCATAGAACAACAGTGACTTACTGCTTTAGTTAAGGTTGTGTTAGTATTTGTATTCTAAACCTTTGTTTTTAATTGCATATAACTTTCCAAAACTTTCACCTTTTAGGCTGATGTTTTCCAGTCTTAGCCTCTGCCCAACAGGGATTTTATTTATGTATTTATGTAAGCAAAATAAATTATTCAGATTTTTTTAGTGTACGGAGAGCAAATCAAAAATCACCTTTGATTTTCCAACACCAAGAAAATGAATAGGTGATTGATTTTAAAGACACAACATGCCTATTGAAAGATTAGAATACACTATTTCCACTTCAAAAAAGAAAAAAAGAATCAGCTCTTCCAATGAAAGACAAAACAGAAAGTTGCAATTTGCCATTGTAGAAGCCCTTTTTCAATAGAAATGCCTTGGAGTGTTGTGCTGAAAATTGGGACTTCTATCACATCAGGTGAAAATCTTATTCTGCTAATTTACGCAGTTATTCCTCCCAAACTCAGAAAGTTGGCATGCATGGCCAATTTAGTTATGTAGTGAAAAGTTTATCATATGTGCACAATGATGGTCTGATAAGGTGAAGTCAACAGAAAATGCTCCCATTGACTTCAGGATCTGAAGGTTGAATAAGGCAAGGCCTCACCAAAAACCCTTCTCTCTGGCACTACATATCTTGAATGGTCAAAGTTGCACAGGTCCTAAGGTTCAGAGGAAAACGACCTTCTTGGGTATAGAGACAGGGGCTCCTTCTTCATACTTCTAAACTGTGTAGGACAGGTTGCTCCTATGTTGTCTAGTCAAACATTTGCATCTTACGGCATTTTTCATGGACTATTTATTTTTCTTTAGCAGTCCCCCCAGTCAGGACTTTCTGTAAAAACACTGTTAAGAGGACACTATGGTTTCATGATGATGTACTCAAAGTCAACTAATGTTGCACACAGACTTAATTGTGTTCCTTTGTGAGTATGCATGAAAATACAATCCTAATTATGTGGTCACATAATATTTCGCAGATAATACAATATAGTATCATGCAGTTCAGCTATAAAATGCTGAATGACTCAAAAGTAAAAGAATTATATGTTGATTTTTTTGTAAATGAATGAAAACAGATAACATATCTAAAAGATTTAATTCATTCTTTTTTTAGTCTGTCAGTAATACTAGCAATCAAAGATCTCAAATAATTTCTGGCAAATTATATCTATCTATATTACATTCAATCTTACTTTTATCATAGAAAACATTAAAATTATCTTTTCAAAGCTTATATTTTCACATTGCAATTCTAAATATTAAAATATGGAGGCTTGAATAAATCTGAAAAATTCAGGTAATTTAATTTCTTATAGTCAAAAAATAATGAACTGAACTTTTGTTTCATTATTCTATTTTAAATACTTGTTTCACTCAAAGTAATACATATAATCATTGCTCCAAAATAAGTCCCACAATAAGCAGGGACTCAAATGAAGATAGAATTCTACTCATCAGCAAGACTTCTATTGTCCTGTAGTGTTGAGAACCAAATATCTGTGATTGGTCTGCTGAAGTGATATGGAAGTCTTGTGCCATTCTAATTGTCGGTCAAGGCCAAGTGTTCAGATGTGGGGCGTGCGTATGTGTGTGTAGAAATGGTATGAGAAGGTTGGGCTGCTATAAAATAAAAAATGCTTGAAAGTCCAGGTTAATTTTGTGGAGGGGGGGGAAGTTTTAATAATCTGAACATTGAAATTTAAATTTCCATAAATGATATTTAAATGTGCCCATCTCTCTATCCCAGAGTTTTCCTATTCTAATATCCAAGAGACACTTTTACAGCATATACCCAGTTTCTAATATAAGCCACATACTCCTCCTGTACTCTACCCAATAATACATTCTCATTACACAGGAGTCATCCTCCTGCCATGACCTTTCTTGAATCAACCCTCCCCTAGAATAAGCTACCAGATGTGCCCCTCCCCCAGCCGCAGTTGGACTTTACCTAATGGAATAAAATATTCACAACTCACCCTCTACACATGGTTTCCACTCATCTGTCAATATCTACCATTCTGCTGCCAAGTGCCACCATATTTGCCCCCTCCTTCCTGATGTGGGGCTGAGACCTGACCCCGCCATTCACAACTAGATGAGCACAGACAAATTACTGGCTGCAGGCCACATTCTCCCACACAAATGGAGGACATATTATTCACATCAGAACAAAAAAGAAGTTGAAATTGAAAAAGTACTTGAATCCTATGAAGCCCCAATCTGCATGGTGTGGACTGTGCACACAATAGTAGGTTATGGGGGAAAGAATGGAGTTTGGTTGGGATGCCTTTATATAAGAATCTTCATACTTATAATATTACATATAAATAAATAAACCCTTCACTTAGAATTTTCCTGGCTGTCAATAGAAGTCTGTTTAGTTTTGATTTGTCTGTTTGGGTTGTTTTTTCTTGGAGTTTGCGGGGGGGGGGGGGAGGGACACATTCTAAATAACGTTTTCAGTGGAAGTAATTAGCATGTCTTCACAACCTTAACAGTATCTTAAAGGAGTTTTCCAACTGGGAATAATAAATAATTCTGCCACTCCTACTAACTGATTTATTATAGGAACATAAATCAGGACAAGGCTATTGCCTACCAGATAATATGGGAGAGGAATGGGGTTTTTGTTTGTTTGTTTGTTTTATTGCTATCATCTGTTATTTTTGACCTTGCTGACCCATGGAGAATTGTGTCCTCATGTCCAGAGAGGGACCACTGGCAATAGACAAGGGATGTTTGTTATAACACATGTTCTGTAATTGATAAAGTAATGAGTGCTTGATAGATGTTTAAGTCAATAAGAACCATTTATTGTCACAGATGGTTTTGGTAATAATAAATTAGTCACAAATGCCTTTAGCTTATTAATTGGGTGAGCTAAGATATCTAGAATAGAACTCAGATCAGTCACAGAAAAAGAATTTCTTTGTCCCAAGCCCTATAAAAGGAAAAGATTTGGGGGAGTTAAATCAGCAGTGAATTGAGCTGCTGTCACTTTTCCAGTCTCCAGATTGGTATAAATGGTCTTTCAGTATTGTGCAGTATTAATCTTTGAGTAATAAGCTTTGATTAAATTCCACTTGAGTCTGTTCTCTGACATCTCATTTGTTATTATTGTTGTTAAATTTGAACACACATCAGATACCACGTGACTTCAATCAATGTGACCTGCCCAGATTGAAACTTGAACCTCAAAGTGCATTTCAAAAGTCTGCCTCCTTATTTTCCACAGACATTGAGATATTGCAAACTGTTTCCACTAACTTAGAAGAAGAAGTAATTTCTAGCGACACACATAAGGATCTGATTCAAATCCCTAATAGCTTTTTCATTGACTTTATTTGGCTTTAGTTCATGTCCTAAATATTGGTCAAAGCAGCTAGGATTCAAAAACAACATGAGACTGAAGACTCCTCAATTTTGAGTTCAGATAGATAGATCCTACACGTCTAGTTTTCAGTATGCTCACTGCTGCCCTCAGGTCATTAACATTCCTCCCCACTTCATAGGGATGCTGATGACTAGTGTATGAGATGAGACCACCCTTGATGTACCCAGCCATTTAACAAATAATCCTTAACTTATATTGACCAAGATCTTTTCAACCTTGGGTATGAAAGTAGGAGGCAAGAAAATTAGCTGGTGGAAATTGGCATAGCAATTGATTTCAAAGTGAAGGGTGTTACCGAACTATGGATCCAGGAGCCCAGAAGGGCTGAGATGATGTGGAAGTCATGTGTCCTCCACAATATGTTGGACACTCTGCAGGATCCTCTGCATACTGTGCACCTAGGTCAACGACACCTTGCCATCCACCCGCTCATATTGATGACTAACGAAAAATAATCTTTCAGTAATACAACCACAAGGAATGAACCTATGTTCCCATTAACCCAGTGAAAATGTCTCTTGCTGACCCTCCAGCTTACCTGGGGATGGGAACAGGACAAATGCATGTGCCTTCAGCCATGCCACTTCCCTTATTAGGTCATTTCAAATGAACCCAAGTCAAACAACTTACACCATAAATAGTAATTTCAAAAAGTTTGCAGATATCCAGAAAGAGCAGAGAGATTGTGGACAAAATATGAGTCACCATTTGTTCACCAGTGAAGCTCAAACTCCATCAGAGTCTGTTTCAGAGTTATTTTTGTGTCTCAAGTCAAACATTTCCCTTTTGTCTCAGGGCACCTCACATAACAGAGAAATTCTCATCAGAAACTAAGTCAAGTCCAACCACCAAAAGACCATGTCTCCAGCAAGTAAAAGGCCTACAGTAAAAGCCTGAGGTTAGTCCACAATATTCACACAAAATGTAGCAGACTTGTGACAGTGTCAGTTGAAGGAAATATGAGGAGGTCAAGTCAATCAGATTATGCACTACGTGAGAGTTCCTCTAAAGGTTTCCTTAAAGTATCTATGTTGCAGAAAATATAACTCTTGGCCTCAGTCTTTGTTCTTCTGTATGCCCACATTAAGTCCTTGGACAGAAGATGGTTGGGGGTTGCTTTCATGCATCTTATCTGAAAAATTTTCCCCTGGTTTCTTTAATTTCCAAGCCATCATTAATGAGTAAATACAATATAATAGATATTGCTTATCACTATGGGGGATGAGCACCATGAAATGCTTATAAATACATCAGATTTGAATTGTGGTCACAGCACATACCAGTATTGTGGATGTCACTAAAACAAGAGAGACATGATAATCATATTTTAAAAAATGGGTAAGAACCCATAATAATCTCTTGCCACAAGCCACTACTGTGTCATAGCACAGGTGATTTTTCACATTTGTAAAGCATGTATGTGGATAGGTATCTGACTTTAGAAATATGCATAACAAATGTTAGAAAATGATGCAACCTCTATGTGACACATGGCCAGAAAGGGTTAAGCATCCTGCAGGATAAATGATCCAAATTCAACCTCTAGGGACATATTATTAGATACCGTTTGTGTGTGTTTACATATACATTGTTAGAGGTTAACAATGTAACCAAAGGGTTCCTGTCTATGCTGTATTCTGTTAATTCAGAGATCAAAAGGAGATCTTAACATTTAAATGAACTGTAAATATAGTGACAGGTTTCAGAGTAGTAGCCGTGTTAGTCTGTATCAGCAAAAAGAATGAGGAGTACTTGTGGCACCTTAGAGACTAACAAATGTATTTGAGCATAAGCTTTCATGGGCTAAAGCCCACTTCATCAGATGCATGCAGTGGAAAATACAGTAGGAAGATATATATATATATATATATATATATATAAAAACACAGAGAGAGAGAGAGAGAGAGAGCATGAAAAAATGGGTGTTGCCATACCTACTCTAATGAGACTAATTGATTAAGGTGGGCTATTATCAGCAGGAGAAAAAAAATTGTGGAGTGATAATCAGGATGGCCCATTTCAAACAGTTGACAAGAAGGTGTGAGTAACAGTAGGGGGGGAAATTAACATGGGGAAATAGTTTTTAGTTTGTGTAATAACTCATCCACTCCCAGTCTTTATTCAAGCCTAATTTAATGGTGTCCAGTTTGCAAATTAATTCTAGTTCTGCACTTTCTCGTTGGAGTCTGTTTTTGAAGCTTTTTGTTGAATAATTGCAACTTTTAGTTCTGTAATTGAGTGACCAGAGAGGTTGAAGTGTTTTCCGACTGGTTTTTGAATGTTATAATTCTTGATGTCTGATTTGTGTCCATTTATTCTTTTGCATAGAGACTGTCCAGTTTGGCCAATGTACATGGCAGAGGGGCATTGCTGGCACATGATGCATACATCACATCAGTGGATGTGCAGGTGAACGAGCCTCTGTTAGTGTGGCTAATGTGATTAGGTCCTATAATAGTGTCCCCTGAATAGATGTGTGGACAGAGTTGGCAACAGGCTTTGTTGCAAAGATAGGTTCCTGGGTTAGTGTTTTTATTGTGTGATGTGTGTGTTGTATCAACCAAGCAAAGTATTAAACTTCAACAGAACTTTATTTACAGTGGAAATCTCTTTACCAAGCTGTAGCTGCACACGCTGTAACTCTCCCAGCCTCCTCAACTCCTCCCCCCCTTCCTCTTTCCTATTCTTTCAGACTCCCAACAGCCAGTACTCCCAGTTCTAATAATCACATGCAGCATCTAAACACCACAGTGTGGTTGCTGGTGAGTATTTTATCAGGGTGTGGGGGCTCATCTGTAAGCAAGGACTGGCCTGTCTCCCAAGATCTGTGAGAGTGAGGGATCATCCTTTAGGATAGGTTGTAGATCCCTGATAATGCACTGGAGAGGTTTTAGTTGGGCTGAAGGTGACGGCTAGTGGTGTTCTGTTACTTTCTTTGTTGGGCCTGTCCTGTAGTAGGTGACTTCTGGGTACTCTTCTGGCTCTGTCAATATGTTTCTTCACGTCAGCAGGTGGATATTGTATTTGTAAGAATGCTTGATAGAGATCTTGTAGGTGTTTGTCTCTGTCTGAGGGATTGGAGCAAATATGGTTGTATCTTAGAGCTTGGCTGTAGACAATGGATCGTGTGGTGTGATCTGGATGAAAGCTGGAGGCATCTAGGTAAGTGTAGCAGTTAGTAGGTTTCCGGTATAGGGTGTTGTTTATGTGATCATCGCTTATTAGCACTGTAGTGTCCAGGAAGTGGATCTCTTGTGTGGACTGCTCCAGGCTGAGGTTGATGGTGGGATGGAAATTGTTGAAATCGTGGTGGAATTCCTCAAGGGTTTCTTTTCCATGGGGCCAAATGATGAAGGTGTCATCAATGTAGCACAAGTAGAGTAGGGGCGTTAGGGGACGAGAGCTGAGGAAGCTTTGTTCTAAGTCAGCCATAAAAATGTTGGTATACTGTGGGGCCATGCAGGTACCCATAGCAGTGCTGCTGACTTGAAGGTATACATTGTCCCCAAATGTGAAATAGTTGTGGGTGAGGACAAAGTCACAAAGTTCAGCCACCAGGTTTGCCATGACATTATCAGGGATATTTTTCCTGATGGCTTGTAGTCCATCTTTGTGTGGAATCACCTGCGAATGGTGGAAAACAGGCAATTGCTGTATATTAATCCCTGTAGCTAATAACCCGTGATGCTTAAGAAATAGGTCTACTTCAAAGTCTCCATGATTGCCTATTGTTCACTTAAGTCTGAGCTGTCAAGCGAAGGCCTGGATCACCCTGGATAGAACACTGGACTGAATCTATGGACTAATTCTAAGAATTCTTTTCAACTCCAAAGTTCACCATCTCTACTATGAAACTAATCTCAAAACTGGAGATCTCAGTTTTACAATTTAAGCTTCCCCTGTATAAAGCATCAAGCAGATCAGGACCCAAGACACCTTTATACAGTTCCAGGCCTTCTCTTGAAATTCTCTTAAAAATTCCCACAATAGTTGACATTTGTTATGCCAGTATATACATATTAGATTCTCTGGTAGGATTATGGTCTTTCAGCAGAAAGATACAAATGATTTAATTAATAACATTGATAGACAGAAAGACAATCGGGATCCTCTCTCAGTTAAGGAAGTTACTGGGAAGCCTGTTGTAAACTCTAATCCCCTGAATGATGGGAGCAATAAAGAGCTTGCTTTCCTCGCTTCATACTGGAACACTGGATCAGTTCTGAATAAATGAGAATACCTTCCATTGAGTCACAGACTATTTCATGCTGTACCAGGTATTCCTTAAAGACATCCCAGTCAAACACTGATCAGCTCCATCTGAGCACTGTGCGAACACTTACCAATAAATAAAACAATAAATAACAACCCCATTTAACTTGTGAGATCAGACAAGATTGGAACCTGAGGTGGTACAGAAAGAAAATCTATAAATTGTCTAATTCTATAATTGGATAGTAAGAATAACTAAAGCAGGATTTTCAAAAAGAAAATATCAATATTTTCATGCTTAAAACAGAGCAGATTATATAAAAATCAGAAGAAAGGGGAAGAAGTTAAGCTTCAGAGTAATACATCAAAGTGACAGACTGGTGCATCTAAAATATGAAAACTTCTGGAGTGTAAAGTAAACTCATCTCCTATGTTATAGGAATGTTGCAAAAAAAAAAGTTATTTAAAGCTCTTTTACTTTGAGAGTTTCTATAGGTAAAAGCAATGAAGTTTGTACAAGCACAAAAAGTCTATATTATAAACTGTTCAGAATTTGTAGGGTGAACTTTTCAAGGTGAAAATACTGATCTAAAAAACTATAGAAAATGATTAGCTAAGTAACTCCCCCACACTTACCTCCCCACTCATCCACCCACATCTCTCTTTTCTAGCAGCCATAGTGCTTACAGCTCCAATTCTGATGGAAGAGATACAGCAAGTTAGACAGTCTCTTAATGACAGCACACCCAGTAATGGTGATTTAACAGCAGAGCATATTGTTTTTAAAGTGCTTTCAGGATTTATTTGTTCCAGTGCTTGTAGAAATTTGCAGCAGTGCACTGAGAAAAATGCTATTGGAATATCAATCATAACATCAATTTTATTACATAAGAAATGTAGGAATAATTAAGATACTATTTGAAATAGAAGGCCTATCAAATAGAGCAAACTGTATCTTGGCATTAATAGTATTTAATTGATAAAAATACTTAACGTTCTTATTTTATCAACCCAGTTTTTTTCTGGTTAATGGTGTAATTATGTTGCAGCCATCTTACATGTAACAGACAAGTGTTTGATCTTGATGACATATGTAATAATTATTTCTGGACTTAAAAGGCCAGACTACACCAAGACATGTAGTACAGTACATTGCATTTTTTTCTAAACAGATAGTACCTTATGGCACTCTATTAGATGACTACAAGTAATAAAGATTGAACTCCTTATAATTAGATGGATATATAAGATACTGGATATTTAACTTCTGGCTTTTGCTTTGCATTTTTTGTATACCTTATCCACAAAAATATAAGAGATAATTCGAATGCCTCATGTTGTCATGAAACCCCAAGCAATTGCACAAATTTCCAAATTTGAAGAGAGACCCCAAGCTATGGATAATGCTGCAATTGCAGTAGCAAAAACACCTCCATGGACAGTTTTCAGACACAGAGAAAGTTATAATGAATGCTTACTAGTTCACACACCCAAATCAAACTCCTTTTACCCATGTGTCAGAGGGTAGTTGGCCCACTTGAAGGGGTCAGGGCCCAGCCTACTTCTGACAAGCTCCACAAGGGGGAAATAAGCCAACTCATGTTCACCTGAGAGTAGTTAACTCACTGAATAACTCGGAGGCAGTTAATTAGGCAGGAAGCACCTGGGCATGATAAAAGGTTAAGGACCTCAGTTAGATTGTGAGCTCATAAGGAGAAAAATGGTTGCCTGAGAACCCAGCACTCCAAGAGGGAGACGTGAGGAAAACTTACAGAGGAGGAGAGGAAGCTCAGGGAGCAGCAAGGGACTGAAAAGGAGCCAAACAAGAGCCCTGAGTTAGAACCCAATGGAGTGGATGGGCTGGGGTTCCCCTACCTGCTCTAGTCAAAGAGTTTGGAGAAGAAGGTCCTAACCCCAGGAGATGTAAGGCTATCTAGCCCCCACTTGAGCCAATAACTTTCAACACTCTGTTATCTGGAAGGGGACAGAGACTAAAGGACCCAGCCAGAGGGCCAAATTAAAAGCTTGATGGACACAAAATTGAGTGTGGTGGCCTATGAGGGATAGACTCAGCTGGTAGCACCCCTTTGTGGCAGAATGGAGAGCTAACAGCTAAAGCCCCCATATTATACCATACTGTACAAATTGTGAAAACCAGAGCTTACAGTATGTGTGTCTCTTTCTCTTTACACAACAAGCATAATATAAAGGTACCATGGGTTCCAAAAAGCCATCATTAGCATCTGTATACAACATGCAAGACCTAGCTACACAAATACAGTGCTGTTCTGGCAGATTCTTGAGGTATACAAATATGAATTGTATTCTGCTCAAGTCTCTCTTCCCTGAAAGAAATAAAGTATGAGTGCAGTCAGTTAGTGGATAAAAGTGGGAAAGAATAAATGAGGCTCTCCTCTGATGGAGGGCCTTGTAAATAACTGTGGCAGGGTGCGATCACTGAAACATGCTATCTTATGGCACAGGATGGCTCTGCAGGCACACCACTCAGCTCCCTCTTGCTTCTCCCATATAACTTGTTCATAGCCTGAAGTGATTAAAGTAATATTTCCCTTCCTGGGGTCCAGTGTATTAAGTCTTCATAAAGAGAGGCTCAAAGCCTTCCCTTCAGACTGAGAGATTTCATAGCCTTTCTTCCTGGGGCTACTTCCTCCCCCAGCTTCCTGGTCTCGTCAAAGGTTTAAGCTGGCTTCACCAGCTCCTCAGCACCCAGGTTTTAACCCTGCTTCCTTCTTCAGAGTCATCTCATAGGCTAGGTCTCCGCTACCAGCCTGAATCGGCGGGTAGAAATTGATCTCTCGGGGATAGAATTATCGCGTCTCGTCGGGACGCGACAATCGATCCCCGAATCAACGCTCTTACTCCAGCAGCGGAGGTGGGAGTAAGCGCCGTCGACGGGGAGCCGCGGAGGTCGATTTTGCCACCGTCCTCACAGCGGGGTAATTTTCAAATTCGCGTAGCTGAATTTGCGTATCTTAAATCGACCTCCACCCCCCCCCCCGTAGTGAAGACCTGCCCACAGCTGGGTTTTTACCTATTCAGAAGGTAGCTCCCTGATCCCCATCCACTAGTTTATCTTCTGCTGCCGTAAACACCTGTTTCTTAAAAGGGCCATGTCATGGAACTGGGTTGACTGGTCCTGGGCTCCTTATTCCATAAAAGGGAATAAATGTTGAGCACTCTTTATTTTTCTGCTTTGCAGGGACACTTGTTAGTTTGACTTAAAACTTAATCCTTTGTCTCAGTTAGGAATTCAAAGAAACAAGTGAAATAGAAATCTTGCTCAGAGAAGCACAGAATGAATATTCCACATGGAATCAATCTATAGCCAGGTGATCTATTTTATTCCAAGTGACAACCCATAGAAATCGCCTCTTTATATTAATGCCTTGTACCAATCAGCAGTAAATGAGACTAAGCTGGATTAAGACAAAAAAAAATTCTAATCATCCAAGATGCTCGTTAAATTAGCCAGAACCATCTTTGACAAGGAGAAGGTAAATTGTGTGTGTGCTTTTAACGTATGCATTGAGCAACTTTCAGGGGAAGCAATTTAGCTCTGCTCCTATTGGTTTGATCTAGGGAAGGTTCTATTTTGGCTCACCAGATAGAATTCCACGCAGGAATTTTAGCAGGGTCTTTGTTTAAATCTCACTATCAATTTACAGGACAAACCAGAGACTGCAAGCTTTTCCTTCTGATGCAGACCCTGCTGCAATGATCAATGCCTTTGTCAGCTCAGCCCTATACTGTCGCACTTTACATGGACCTGCACGTTGGGGCAACTCAACTCAAGCTACTGTAGTTTGGGATGCAGTTTCCTGCTTTTTGAGTGGTATCACACACAGAACAAATCATGCCAATGCTCAGAGTTTCACTGGCTTTCAGTATGTTTTCAGGGGAAGATTAAATCCAGCACCTTCAACTCCAAGGACCTGAGGTGTGAAAACCTGGCCCCACTGAAGTCAATGGTAAAATTCCTATTGACTTTGATGGGGCCCGGATTTCACCCCAGATTTCGATGCTGAGCTTTTTTGAAATCCTGGCCTTCAATCCCCAGCCTGGAGGTTGATAGAGAAGGCTTGGTGATTGAAAATAATGTAAATGGGGTTTTCTGTGCATAAGTAGCAGTTACTGATATGGCTGTGCAGATTGTCTTTAGTTCTTTGTGGGAGAACCTATTGCCATGCAGTGTTTCTATATCCTGGGAAATTTCCCAAAATCTGGGAATTTGTGAGTAAAATGTTTTGAATGAAAATTCTCAATTTCCCAAGTTGAAACATTTTACTCACAGGTTTCCAGGTTTTGGGAAATTTCCCAGGATATAGAAGTACTGTAAAAAACTTTTATCTGGGAATTTTTCACCAGATTTGGGAAATTTTTAGTGATAGGTTGGGAAAAGTTAGCATCTTGATATAGAAGCACTGCTGCCATGGGAAATTGTATTAGACTTTACTAAATGGGTGCTTTGAGTTATGGAAAGTGCCAGTTGTCTCCAGTGAAATCCAGAGTGAGATTTTCAGAAGTACAAATCAGAGATAGGCAACCAATTCCCATAGAATTTCAGCAGGAGTTAGGCAACTAACTGCCCTTTGTGCCTTTGAAAATCACTCTCATACACCCCCATACACACACACACATGCTATTATTGCCCTCCAAAAAGAGAGAAGGAAAGTTAACACTGCAGTTCAAGCCATACTAAAAATAAAAAGATGCTCTGAGGTTTGAAAACACAAGATGTTCTGACTCAGAGCAGAAGAAGGGGAAAATGGGTCAACTCAATTTTGGTAATATGAATCAGCTGTTGAGACCCAAACCAACACTCAGTGCCTTGTGATTATTCTTGCTACACCTTGAGCAGTTAGCTATAATGTTCATTTCCATGCAGGCCATTATTATGCAGTGGTATCAGTTTCCTTTTAGTTCTAAGGCATTATTTTATACTACCAATGCATTGTAAATTTCAGTGTATTCCAGAATGTTAGCTGCATCTCTGATAGCAATTACTTCTCTGACTTCATTTCTCAACCCACACATTAGTCTAGTCTATCTCTCCAAGCTTCAGACAGAAAATCTTCCCAATAAATAATGAGGAGGGGTGCATGTTTTTTAATTGAAAAATATGATTCTATAGTCTTCCTTTCTTGATAATTCTGCCTGTGAAACTTAAATCTGTCAGCAATAATCACAAGCATGGAAGAAAAATCTGGAAACAGGATGCAGAAATACATTTTTTCTTTGGAATTGTTTGGGTTCCCCCAATGATGCAAGTCTTATTTCCAACAATAGTAAGGAATAGTGCAACCCATTTGTCTCCTGAAACATAATCAGCATTTCAATGTTTCCATATAAAACTAGAAGTCCTCTCTTCCTCCAAATGAAATACATTAGTCCAACCTAAGGTTGTTTTCTACTTAACCTTAAACCTCTAACATACCCAAACACTGCACAGTCACATCTACAAGTATCCTATTTTTCTTGTGCAAACTACAATACAGTATGACTAGGACTCTACTTTTATTATAAACATTTTGTAATATCTGATATTTATTTTGCTAACGAAAACAGAAATGAGATGTCATTCCAACAAGTGAAGTCTGGGCAAATAGAGTTAGAAACTGATATATGTGGTCATAAAAGAAATAAAGACATGAAAGTAATATGAAAATAAATATCTGAGATAGGAACCTGGAGAGAAGGAATCAGTAGCCACTGCATTATATGCCTTCTATAGCTCATGGCTTAAAGATACTTAAATGAGAATAAGACACCAGATGATGGGCACTTCATACCACCTGAGCCTTTTTCTTTTTAAAAAAAGAGGTTCGTGACATTCAGCTGGACAAAGTGAGACAACCACTTACCTAATATGAGCAGACATTTCAAATTCAAGTGTAGGAGGTTGAAGGTAGGCCAGAAAACAACAATTCTGTTTTTTTGAAAAAAATTAAGTTTTCAAATTTGTTGCAAATGCACAACACAAGTGAGACCTTAACAAAAAAATTGTGGAAAAAATGGGAGCATGAGAAAGCAACCCTAGAATAGCCAATAGCCAGATTCCAGTCCCTGTTGTCAATCAGGCAGAACAGGGATTATGATTCTTGGTCTCCCCCATTCCCAGCAAATACTGTAACCACTAAACTATTGGCTACTCTAGGGTTATGGTGGGAGTGCCTTTCTCTGTGTGTGTGTGTGTGTGTGACACACTAATTCCATCCTAAACCTTAGAATATTTTGTTGAAATCAATATGTTTCTGTGAAAATGAAATGGCAGAAAATAGTTTAGACAAATAACTCTCAAGCTGCTCTAGTTAAGGGACACATGCAAACTGACTGGAGGACTAGTGACTTAAACTGACTTTTTAGAGACATGCTTATAAAAGGAATCAGTTTGTTTATGTGGATGAAGGCAGCAGTGAGGTAAGGGTCTATTCATAGATAGATATTTATTTCAGTGTGATTTTTTCTCCATGAGAAAAAGGGCTGGAACAGGCCAGAGAGACTGTGCAGACTGGCAGCCAATCAGCAAGAGCCTGTGAGGAGCCAATCAGGGCAAGAAAGAGGCAGCCAATCAGGGCCAGGCAGAGCCCTATATGAAGGCTGCAGCAGCGAGGAGAAGGAGTCTGTCCTTGACTAGCAAGGGAGGAGGATTGGCTCCTGAGGTAAGGCAATAGCAGTACTGAGCAGGCTTGGGGAGAGTAGAGCAGATCTCTGGCACAGTTATCTGCCAGGCTGTGGTTCCTGCTAAAAAGGGCAGAGAAGGTGCAAGGGGCCAAAGGGGAAGTGGCCCAGGGAAGATAGTTGGACAAGGGGAGAAAAGGAAGGCAGAGAGAGGCTGCCACTGGAGGGTACCTGGGTTGAGACCCAGAATAGCGGGTGGGCCTGGGTCCCTTCCCTCCTTGCACCGCACCTGGCTGCGGAGTGTGGCCGATACAGATGGTAACTTGCCCCTGAGGTGAGCGGCTAGACTTTTGATTGTGGTCGGCCACTGAGGCAGGAGCAAGCTGAAGGACTGTTTCCCCTCCCCTGTGTCTGTCTGTCTCTCTTCTCTCCTCCTTCCCTCCCCCCCCCCACACACACAAGGGGGTGAGAATGGAGTAGTGGGTACTGCTGAAGGGCAGTATCCTGAAGAGGATGCTGCCTAGTGGGGAGCAACACGGGTCCTAAACCAGCAGAACAGACAATGGGTGAGACACCAAGCACAGAGGGTGCTCCACAGCTGATGAACAATTCCCGGAGTGACCAGCAGGAGGTGCTGCAGTAGAGTCATTACAGTGACCTAGTGTGGTAACTGCTGAGAGAGCTGAAGCAAAGACACTACCCTCACTCCTTTATTTCGAGAGTGTGAATTAGCAGGGGAAGACTGCTAATAAATTTTACTAACAAAAGCAAATGACAAAATACTAAAGTTCCTTAAGGAATCTCCATTTACCATCCACACTTGCTGGGAGTGGGATTAGGCTAGCTGGTCTGCCTGACCTGTAGTAAAAATTACATACAATGTACAAGGGCCTAGGTGGAAGTGCCTCTCCAAGGAGCTTTCAGAATGTTTTGTGGATTCGGTTCCCATGTAGCTTTAATCCACCCTCAATGGTCCTCCTTAATGGGAGGAGACTCAATGGAGATAAATGTAAAATATCATTCTTGAAACAAATATTCCTCACCCTCTCAAAAAATTGTAACGGTTACAGCTTGTATTGTACATTAAATTCACTTAACCATACCACATAGCTGAGGTGGTCAAAACTGTACACTTTAAAGTGACCCTGAAAATGAAATACATAGAGGGCCTAATCCAGCACCATGCTGCATGCCCTCAAATTTTGGTGAGGGCAATGGAAATTGAGGACACAGTACTTTCCAGAATGAGCCCATAGCTACAGTGAGGTAACAATTTAAAAACAATACATCTGTAATCTCCTACAATAACAGCTGTGTCTCCTTGTGAACAAATGTCCAATTTTGTTCACTACAGTCAACCCAAAATAGCTCTTGAACAAAGGCTCTGTCCTGGATCCCTTGGGTGTTTTAAGCTTACAGAGCCTGAAGGGAGTCCAGCTGCTACCCCAATCTGGGAGTTCTGACTCTCACTCCCATGGTGCAGACCTTCTATTGGGCACCCCCTTCTGAGAGTTGGAACCCACTGTCTAGTTGCCTGGCAACTGTAGTCAATGGTGACCCTTCAGACTCCTACCACCACTTAAACACATCCTCTTCCAGAGCCCCACCCACAAGATGTAAAACTTCTGGTTTACAGTTTAACTATCTGAGCCACACAGCAGTTGTGTGTGAAGCACATAGTGCGCAGAGAGACACTTTGCTCAGAGTCTAACACATTTGCTCTATATCTTAATTGCTTAAAGCACTGGAAGGTACAGATTATTTTAAACGTTACACAACATGCCACTTTCTATCTCACCCTTCTTTCGGGAATCCTTAAGAACCATCCATGTCCAGGCAGAGCATTTCCTACCTAATGTAGGCTATCACACTGTGGCATGGTCCTTGCATCATGGACTGGAGAAAATGGCACCTGAGCAGACCATCTTCTGCCCTATTAAACTACTTTCCCCCTCAGTTTCAGGTTATATTCTTGACAGCTTCATCACATGAGCACAAATCTCTGCCAGGTGATTTCATTGCTAAGGCAACTCATCCCTGCTAACAACTTCTCCTGGGTAGGGACCTCCCTTTTGTCTAGAGTGAATAGATTGCTAATGGTTGGGTACTTACTCAAATACCATCTGTTGTCAACCCTGTATCTCTGTGTGTGTTGGGTCTTCAGTGTAACACGGAGGCAAACAGACCACAGTGAAGGCAAAATGCTGCACCTTCAAAATGGAGTTTCCAGTCTGACACAGATAGGCTCACAATCTCACACAGAATTCCTAAATTGTGTATACAGAGCCCCAATTCGTCATAGTTTGGAACAGCAAAATAAAGTATGATGAATGGAAATTATTATTAATATTTAAGTGCTAGTAATATGCAAAGTAGAGTACAAAATGCAGAAAGTATCTGCCCTGAAGAGTTTCCAATCCAATCCCCCCAGTTGTGCAAACTTTTATGCACCACCTTAGCTCTCTGAACATAAGTAGTCCCATTTACTTCACTAAGATTATTCATGTGTTAAATTTAAACAAGTATATAGGTGTTTGCAGGGTTAGGGCCTAAAAGAGGGAAATGGATGAAATCAGAACTTTGGGAAGACAAGGTGAAAGAAAAAGGAAAAGTAGGATTAGACTTTAGTGCAAAGCTTTTTAACAACAGGGCCAATCAGATAACTAACTAACTGATTGATCCATTAAAGCAAGTAATGGAGGCTTGGTCACTAATGACAAGTTTCAGAGTAACAGCCGTGTTAGTCTGTATCCGCAAAAAGAAGAACAGGAGTTCTATTAATTTATTTTCTTATCTTCCATTTAATTGAAAGCCAAAAGCCCTAATTTAAAGTCAGTGTGTGCTAACACTAACTCTATAATTCATAGAAAAATTAATTTCTGCTACAATTCGTTCTTTGAAATCCAACGTACAATAATTGTTCATTTCATATATGTGTAGGAATATAGAAATTACTTAATACAAGAAAAATCAGTGAAAATACAATAATTCAATTGCATATATTTTCTACTGCTTGTGATCATATTCATTTTCTACTGTAGAATTATAGATGAAAGGGATGGAAATGAATTCATAGGTCATCTAGTTCAATTGTTTACATGCAGCAGGATCCATCACTCTATACAGAAGGCACTTATCACCTTGCTAAGTGCTGTAAGCAGACAAGCCCCTTTTTATAATACTGATCCCTTAAACACCATTAGTGACCAAAAAGAAGAACAGGAGTACTTGTGGCCTTGATTGCCTTGCTGGACTACAGGCCTTTCAGGAAAATTCCCCAAATCAGCAGGGTCTTATTTTTTGATGCATGCATTTTCTTGTGAATTTTACTCTGTCTTTTGCCGATTTCACAGAGAAAAGCCTCACACAATGAAGGAAGGAGAAATGTACTGATCCAGCTCTCCCTGAACATATGCCTAAAATAAAAATAACCAATAATATCTAATAGTTTTGAAAATGGCCTGTTCAGTTTTCTGGGGCTTCTCTTAAGAACGAGTATCCCAGTTCAATACATGCAATCTGTTTGTTTAGTGCTGAAATGCATGTTACTATTTGTCTGCAGTATGGTGCCTTTGGTTGTAGAGCTGCCCTTCGGAAGTACTGAATCATCTTGTTTTATACCAATTAGAGTGTTCTGAATCTCACACAGATACGCTGCAGCCCTGCCAGTCTGAACTTTAAGGATAGCAGGAGGAAAGAAAAGAGAAAAAGGCATGAGGTGAGTTGCCTGCTGATGAAACAGACTCTTTTCTACATCTTTCTAGCATTAAGTAAAATCCTATAGTATTAAACTGCAATGTCTCTTTTCCCAGTGAGCTTACTACAGCTGAACTGAGCAGTACAATGTACCTCTGAAAACCAAAGTTACTGCCAATTAAAGAATCCTTGATTAATCTGCACTACTATGGTACTTGATTAGCTAGTTTTTGAAGGCTGAAGCTAAGCAAATCTTTTTAGTATCTTGTATTTCCCTAACGGTAGCTTTTATTATGTGGCATGAAACATATGTAGAATATCAGGGTCAATTTGGTTTTAAATGCCTTGAAGAGAGAGTAGTAAAATTTAATCATTCTTTCTGTGTTAGAAATTGTATCCAGATTCAGACACAGAACATTGCCCACAGAACCAGAATTATGTTTTCTTTCCCCTGTGCAATTCTAACAGGCGATTTCCAAATCAATACCCATTTCACAAAGTGCACCCCTAGACTTTCTCTTTTCTTTCTCACATATCTAATGTGCAAATTTATACCTGATTCATCAGACATCAAGAAGAATCTTACTTTATATGAATTCCTTACTTCAAAAGAGCAACACTAGAGGCTAATCTCTTATAAACATATCTGAGAGGGAGCAGAATACAGACTAGTTTGCTTCAGCTGCAGCAGTGTTCTAATGCTCTACAGACACGCATGTTAGGAAGACAAGCTACCCGCCTGGAGGATTTTATGATCTGCAATGTGCAAAGAGACTTGAATGATGGAATATAATGGAAAAACAATGTGAAGGAATAGTGAAGATGGGTATCCATCATGTTAGCACCACAGGTTCCCCCACACACACTTATTTTATTTACAATAATTCATTCAATTGTTTAGCTTTCATTATATGACCTATCTTTCTTTCTTTCTCTTGATTAAAACTGATCAAATCCTAAAAAAAAATTGTCAAATAGAAAAATGATCAGATTAATTTAATGTTATCTCTCTGTGTATGAGAAGGACTCAGATTCCTAGACCTATTGGAATAAATGTGTTTAAATGGTGGATTTGGCAATGCAAGTATTGTGAACCCAGATCAAAGTGGGAGGGAATCCAGGATAAAGGGTTGTAGCAAGCCGTAGCAGCTCGTGTGGGAGAATAGTTGCATATCTTAGAAAAAGGGGAGTGGAGAAGACAAGAACAGAAAGATAGGCTTTGAGGTTGAAGGCCAGGACAAGGGACATAAATGACGCAGAGGAGGGGGGAAGCCAGAGAAGTTTCTGAAGAGAAACTGGAGGTGATCGTTGCTCACAGGGGAAATGAGCTTATGGCAGCATTTGGATGAGTGGAAGGTGAGAGTTTTGGAGTATGGGGAAGAGGAGGCTGCAGTAGTCAAAATAAATCACAATCAGGACCTATATACAGATGTTAGCATGGGCAGCGGGTGAAGCTTCCCCTGGGGGAATCTAGCTCCCCATCCCGCCTCTTCCCCCTGCGGCTCCACCCCAGGCCCCGCCCCATGCCCACTAAGCCCCTTCCCTGCTGGCCGCATGCATCCCTTCTCCCCGCTCGGCCCCCCTGCCGCCACTCGCTGCATGCGTCCCTCATCACCTCCCCACTCTGGAGGGATGCAGCAAGCCGCAGTGGAGGGGCTGAGCAGGGAGGGGGCTGAGTGGGAAGGAAAGGAGAACAGGCCCTCCAGAGAGGAGGGTGGGACCGTCCAGAGGGGAGCAATCAGGTAGCTGAGCTTTTATGTGCCATGCAGGTTCCCGGTTGGTTGAAGAGGTGATATCTTCTACTCAGCTTCCCGGGTTCATCAGTACTCTCCCTGGGGAGTCCAACGGACCCAGAAAGCCGAGTAGCAGATACTGCCGCCTCAGCCACCTGGAAACCTGCATGGTGCATAATAAATAAGCAAAAACTTCCGGCGGAAGCCCACTCCCAGCAGAGAGGGGAAGAGGCTGGGCCACCACGGCCCAGGTGTCCAATGGCAGGGTCGGCAGCAGCTTTTTATTATACCCACTGCCCATGGATGTTAGCAGTGAAAGTGGAGAGGAACAGGTAGATTGTAAATGTCATAAAGCAAAGACCACTAAGACTTTTTTTACCACATTTCCCTATCAAGTGATTTCAGTTACTAACTCATGATATACATGTAGAAAGTGACTGGTTAAGTTTTCACCCCACATGCGTAAGTTTGACGTTCTAAATTCTAGAAAAGTCACTCCAGGAGAGCACTGTGAAGTAACATCCCTTAGGGCAAATGACAATATTTAAATTAGATGAGAGAGATAGCAAATACTTATTGTGACCCTATATATCCTGGCCTAATACCTGCTGTTTGCCTTGGAACTGTTGACTTGGAAAGCAAATTCTTCAGGTTTGCCTTTGAACAGATTATCTTTACAAATTTATTTGAGCATAAGCTTTCGTGGGCTACAGCCCACTTCTTCGGATGCATAGAATGGAACATATATTGTGGAGATATATATATACACATACAGAGAGCATGAAAAGGTGGGAGTTGTCTTACCAACTCTGAGAGGCCAATTAAGTAAGAGAAAGGAGAAAAAAAAAACTTTTGAAGTGATCTGGTCATTCAATGACAGACCTGCGGGTGGCAATTTTGAAACAGAAAAGCTTCAAAAACAGACTCCAACGAGAAACTGCTGAGCTTGAATTGATATGCAAACTAGATACAATCAACTTAGGCTTGAATAGAGACTGGGAATGGCTGAGCCATTACAAACATTGAATCTATCTCCCCAGTTAAGTATTCTCACACTTCTTATCAAACTGTCTGTACTGAGCTATCTTGATTATCACTTCAAAAGTTTTTTTTCCTCCTTTCTCTTATTCAATTGGCCTCTCAGAGTTGGTAAGACAACTCCCACCTTTTCATGCTCTCTCTATGTGTACATATATCTCCTCAATATATGTTCCATTCTGTGCATCCGAAGAAGTGGCTGTAGCCCACGAAAGCTTATGCTCAAATAAATTGGTTAGTCTCTAAGGTGCCACAAGTACTCCTCTTCTTTTTGCGGATACAGACTAACACGGCTGCTACTCTGAAAATTGTCTTTAAAGCAATTCATGACTTTTTTTTTTTTAAGGTACATTATTACAAGGTACGTTACATTGGCATGTAAGACATTCTGGTGGTTCATACAAACCAGTGCAACTAAATGTTGACACTGACCTGCTTTAAGTGATGGGGCCTATCTTTTTTTTTAATGTGGAAGCTACAAGCTTAAGAGCCAAAAATCTGTTATAAAATTTTCTGTAGCCTTACCAGGAAGAGGGGCCCTAAAGGTATAAGCAGATAAGTCTTTAACCCAATAACAGCTATTTCATTTTTTGTAATCATACTGGTGCTCATTTTCCTTAGATGGAAAGTATTACAAGAATAACAGAAAATTCATCCCTTTGCATCTAGTCATGGTCTATTGCTGAAATCTCCATTCTGTGGCTGCATTCTGCAGACCCACATTTAACATCTTCATTTACTCCAACAAATATGTATGTTTCACTTCTTTCATTCAATATGGTGAGATGTGTGCAGTTTCCAGTACAATCATAACTTCCTCTTTGTAGGCTGGTTGACAGGGTGAAAGATTGTGTTCCTGCCTTCAGAGATGTATCCTTGAAAAAAGTCAACTATTATCTAATGTGGTTTTATACACATGCACGATTTCACAGGTATATAGCCAAGCATTGTTCTATAATGCATCTTCCTTCCCCACCCCCCTTCACAGGTTCTCCACAACCCTTCTGGGGACCTGAGATAGGTAGTAATCAATCTCAGTTTCATTTCCTTCCTCACCTTCATATTTGATCATCTGTCTGAATGGGATTCACTTCAAATCTAATCAATATCTCTTTTTCATTAACAATAGGATTGCTGTTAAGTTCACGTAAGGCACTTTTCCCCAAATGAAGCTACACAAATCCTTCCATGGTGTTTTCAGTCCCTGCCAATTATATGGAATGTGACTGGGAATCAAAACCAGGGTTCTTATACTGAAATGCAGAGTACTATTTCTAGGCCATTTGGGCTAGCTCTATGTATGTGTGTCTAATGATGGGATTCAGCTCTGAGGATTTTATGGCCCACACTGCAGTATGAACCACAAGACCAAGAAAATAGCACTTTGAAGAAACTAGATAGTTCTGTTCCGCTTTCAATTCTATCTGAAAGCCGCAGGCTGCATGAGTAGAGTTAAGGTTATCATTGTCTCCAGGATTTATTTTGTTTTTTTGGCAAATGCTTTGATTAGATTCAGGGAGAATATCTGTACAAGTGGAAGAACAGACCCTGCAGATTTCTTACTTAAAAGACCTAGCAAACATAACAACCCGGGAAGCTGATCTAACCAAGACTGGAATATTATGTTTTGTGTCTCAAATGAGATATTTGCAGAGGCACCAAGTTGTCTCAGTGACAAAAGGCTCTAGATGCACAGGTACCCGAAGCAAGAGCTTGGATCCCATTTGAGCTGCAATTTTCTCATATTGTTTACTAATATGGTTTGGAGTTTTCAAAGTAGCTGAAAAGAGTCTGGTGCCCAGCACCCAGTGAATTTCAATGAGAGTTGGGGGCCTAACTCCCTGGGCACTCTTGAAAATCTCAGCCAAAGAGTAAATTGTTTAAATATACTCAGCTCTGTCCCTAGTTATTGTTTCAGAGTCACAGAGCACTGGTGCCTACAACACATGCACAGATAGCAGCCCACAGCTACTCAAGCCTGTTAGAGAACATGGAGGGGTGGGGGGAGATTATAAGTGCTAAAACCTCACAGCTAAAATGAGGCATTAAGTATAGATCATTGCAAACCTCCCCCACCATCATGATGTGGCAGAATTTTGAAGATGATGTGAGTAACACTTCATAATTTTTGTGGGAGCTTCTGTAGCAGATAAAAAGAGGATTGCGAAGTAGCAATCTTACTTTGTACAATGGGTGAAGGAGCAGTTGAGGTATGTAGAACACTGTAGCCCAGCAAACAAAGGAAGGCACACTTACTCTGAATGAAAACGTAATAATATTTAGGAATTACTGTAACCCTGAAAAGAATATTTGAACGGCACTAACTGTGGTCTCATCCTCACTTGGAAGCATGTGGGATTGATAAATATATATCAGAACTGAGATAAAGTACAAAAATCTGAGGTTGGTAACACTGAAAATGATATGGCAGGAGCCAAAACTGTTAAGTGTGACTCTCAAAAAAGCAGAAAGAAGGGATACCAAGGGAAGCTGATTGAGGCTTGCAAAAAGCTATCGGCACTTGCAGGATTTCAGACACCACAAAAAAGCAAATAAAGATCATGCCTGGGCAAAACATTGTAAAGTTTATACAGAAAAACAGCACTCCCAGGGCCCAGCCATGTGATGGCCTATACATGACAACCACAAATATACTCTTGCTAAAAGCTTATGCTCAAGCTGTACTAATACAAATTACAGCTCAGTGTTTAGAGTTACATGTCACAGATGTACATAGCAACAAACCTACTTCAGAGAAAAAAGCATATTTGTTACATATGGATATTTATTGTGTGGGAAGGGTTGTTAAAGTAGGGTTACCATATTTCAGCGAGCAAAAAAGAGGACGGGAGAAGCCCTGCCCTAGCCCCGCCCCTGCCCCTCCCACTTCCCGCCCCCCCTGACCTCCCAACCCTCCCCCCGTTCCTTGTCCCCTGACTACCCCCTCCTGGGACCCCTGCCCCTAACTGCCCCCCAGGACTATCTAAGCCTCCCTGCCTCTTGTCCCCTGACTGCCCCAACCTTTATCCACACCCCCACCCCCAGACAGACCCCTGGGACTCCCACGCCCCATCCAACCACTCCCCACCCCCTGACAGCCCCCCCCCAGAACTCCCAACCCATCTAAACCCCTCTGCTCCCTGTCCCCTGACTGCTCCGATCCCTCTCCGCACTCCTGCCCCCTGACAGCCCCCCCCAGAACTCCCAACCCATCTAAACCCCTCTGCTCCCTGTCCCCTGACTGCTCCGATCCCTCTCCCCACTCCTGCCCCCTGACAGCTCCCCCCAGAACTCCCAGCCCCCTACCCCCCCGCTCCTTGTCCCCTGACTGCCCCCTCCTGGGACCCCTGCTCCTAACTTAGGGTTACCATATTTCAGCGAGCAAAAAAGAGGACGGGAGAAGCCCCGCCCTAGCCCCGCCCCTGCCCCTCCCACTTCCCGCCCCCCCTGACCTCCCAACCCTCCCCCCGTTCCTTGTCCCCTGACTACCCCCTCCTGGGACCCCTGCCCCTAACTGCCCCCCAGGACTATCTAAGCCTCCCTGCCTCTTGTCCCCTGACTGCCCCAACCTTTATCCACACCCCCACCCCCAGACAGACCCCTGGGACTCCCACGCCCCATCCAACCACTCCCCACCCCCTGACAGCCCCCCCCCAGAACTCCCAACCCATCTAAACCCCTCTGCTCCCTGTCCCCTGACTGCTCCGATCCCTCTCCGCACTCCTGCCCCCTGACAGCCCCCCCCAGAACTCCCAACCCATCTAAACCCCTCTGCTCCCTGTCCCCTGACTGCTCCGATCCCTCTCCCCACTCCTGCCCCCTGACAGCTCCCCCCCAGAACTCCCAGCCCCCTACCCCCCCGCTCCTTGTCCCCTGACTGCCCCCTCCTGGGACCCCTGCTCCTAACTTCCCTCCAGAACCCCACCCCCTACCTAAGACTCCCTGTTCCTTGTCCCCTAACTGCCCCCTCCTAAAACCCCCCCCCAACTGCCCACCAGGACCCTACCCCCTACCTGTACCCTGACTGCCCAAAACTTTCTCCACTCCCCCCAAAAAGCCCCCCCCCGTTTCTTGACTGCCCCCTCCAGAACCTCCCTGCCCCTTCTCCTGCCCCCCCTTACCCTGCTGCTCAGAACAGGGTGTTGGGCTCTGTGCGAGCCGGACACGTGGCTGCGCTCCCCAGCACAACAAAACCCGGTCCCTGGCCCTGCACAACAAAACCCGGTCCCTGGACCGGACCGGGTTGCAGGGGAGAGCTGTCCTTGTATCAGCACAAAGTGCTCTCGCTCCCGTTTTGCTACGCTGCATGGCAGTAACCGCTCCCAGTTGAAAAAGGGGAGGGCTGCACTTTGTGCTGAGACACTTGCTGGAATGCAGGGCGGAGCTCCTCTCCAGCTGCTCCGGAGTCCAGCCCGGGACTTTCCTGCAGCCCTCCCAGCCGCTCCGGGGGAGGGGGGAAATCCCGGACATTGTGAGTGCTTTACAAATTCCCCCCGGACGCTATTTTTAGCACAAAAAGGAGGACATGTCCGGGTAAATCCGGACGAATGGTAACCCTAGTTAAAGGGAACAAGAAAATACATTGTTTGCTACCTCTCTCAAATTGTACATGCAAGAGTTCTGGAGTATCTCCCAGCATGTACAGTTCTTGCCCCCAAAGAGTTTATGATTTAATGTTCGAGCTTATAGTCTAAATTACTATCAAGTAAATATGATGGGATTAATTTCTGTATAAGAGTTAACTATATGTACAAGTTAAAAAAAAAACAGATTCCTCTACAAATTGCAAGTGTTTATATTTTTAATGTGAATCCATTCTACAAAGTTAGGTTAACATTACCTATGTTCTGAAATAATTGCAATTTTTTTATTTAGATGGCTAAGCAATACCTCAGCAATTCTCTGATGTAATCATAAACATTGAGTTAAATACCAGATAAATCAGTGCCAAAAATCAGGGCCACCCGGGGGGGGGGCGCAAGTGGGGCAATTTGCCCTGGGCCCCACAGGGGCCCCCACGAGAGTTTTTTGGGGCCCCTGGAGTGGGGTCCTTCACTCGCTCTGGGGACCCCAGAAAACTCTCGTCGGGCCCGGCCCCCCGGAGCTTCTTCCGCTCCAGGTCTTCGGCAGCAGTTCAGTGGCGGGTGGTCCTTCCGCTCTGGGACCCGCCACCGAACTGCCCCGAAGACCCGCGGCGGGGGGTCCTTCCGCCCCAGGACCTGCCGCCGAAGTGCTGGGTCTTCGGCGGCAATTTGGCGGCGGGGGCTCCCTGCCGCCGAAGACCCCAGGCCCCCTGAATCCTCTGGGTGGCCCTGGGTATTTGGTATATGTTAGAAACAGAGAGGCCATTTTCATATATGTTGGAAGTAGGGACATGGTTTCTGCTTCACTTGAAGTAAATGGCTTTGTTCCTATTGGCTAGATCAAGCCCTACATAAGCTTGTTCATTAGTACCTTGGGGAAAACCACTTAAGAGATGTGGAAGCACAAGCTTTGGAAGTCAATGAAGACTTGTACTCCTAAATAGCTTAGCTGCTTTTAAAAAACATCTCTTCTGTTTCTAAAAAACTGAGAAACAGTATTGTAACTGTACAATGTAAATTTTTCTGTTTAGGTTACATTTGGTAATATTTCTTGAAAAGATTTCTGCCTCTTTACTAGAAGGACCCCTTTCCACCCAGGATAAATTTTGACCAATAAATGTTTACAAGCCATACGTATTGTCTTCTGATTGCCTGATAGTGAATGTGAAATATGCATATTAAGAGTCTGTGAAGGGATTTCTTGCATAAGTTAGGTTTGAGTGAGTAAGAATGTTACATTATTTCCTATCTGACTGATAAGCGTCAATCCAAGATGTCACCTGTATCAGTCATGGTTTTTAGGGTGTGATTATCTCACTTTTGACTTCCTATTCATGACATGGTCTAACACACATAGAAGTTCTTTCCAATTGTTAGCAGTAAGTTCTGGTAGTTCAGACTAGATTTATCTATCTAAAATACCTGTATGGCCCCCCTTACTGTAAATCTGAGCCCCTCACAATTTTTTAGTAATGCATTTATCTTATCAACACTCCTGTGAGGTAGGGAAATATTATTATACTTATTTTACAGATGGGAACCAAGGCAAAGAAAGAATAAGTCTCAGGTCCTCAAAGTTATTCAGGCAATTAACTCTCGTTGATCCATTAAGTATCTATGCCCAAGGTCACACAGGAAGCCTATAGTAGAACAAGAAATTGAGCCTGGGTTTCATGAGCCCCAGACTAATACCCTATCCCCTGGGTCATTCCTCCTCCAAGCTGGAATATACATTTAAAGAGTTATCTGAGATGGGAGCACATCCAATTAGAATATATGAATCCATATTGCTAAAGCCTTGTTTAGTCAAACTCATCTTCCTTCTGTATAAATTTGATTTTATTAAACTTTTTTATTTTTAAAAAGTCCATGAAGACAATTAAAATAGCAAAACATCCCTCACTAATTCATGGTAAGATTTGAAATTAATCTTAAGAGATTTGATTTTATACCTGAGATTTTTCCTTGTTAATATTAATACCTTTTTCTCTCCAGCTGTTCTTGGGAAAACTACCACTTCCAAAACCTATTTTCCTGACAGCTGAACAGTTTTAGATCCCAGTTCAGCAAGGTACTTAAGCATGTGCCTAACTTTAAGCACAGGAGTAGTCACACTGATCTAATTGGGACTTCTCACAGCCTTGAAGTTATGCATATGCTCAAGTACTTTGCAGAATTGTAGCCTTCAGGCTGAGATCTTATTTTCCATACTATTTGAGGCCCTGATCCTACAAACCTTTACACATATAGCTTATATATACCTGAGAGTTTTAAAGGTGAATTAACTCTGGCCGGTGCAAGCTTTGACTCTACAGTATTCTCTACCGTGCTTGTTCTATTTCTAATATGCCGCTGAGTGACTTCAATGAAAATCAAGGCATAAGCTTTACCTGAAATAGTGTTTTAAAACAATATGAAAGAAACACCAGAATAATTGGAGTACTTGTGGCACCTTAGAGACTAACAAATTTATTAGAGCATAAGCTTTCGTGGACTACAGCCCACTTCTTCGGATGCATATAGAATGGAACATATATTGAGGAGATATATATACACACATACAGAGAGCATAAACAGGTGGGAGTTGTCTTACCAACTCTGAGAGGCCAATTAATTAAGAGAAAAAAAACTTTTGAAGTGATAATCAAGCTAGCCCAGTACAGACAGTTTGATAATAAGTGTGAGAGTACTTACAAGGGGAGATAGAGTCAATGTTTGTAATGGCTCAGCCATTCCCAGTCCTTATTCAAACCGGAGTTGATTGTGTCTAGGTTGCATATCAATTCTAGCTCAGCAGTCTCTCTTTGGAGTCTGTTTTTGAAGTTTTTCTGTTGTAATATAGCCACCCGCAGGTCTGTCACTGAATGACCAGACAGGTTAAAGTGTTCTCCCACTGGTTTTTGAGTATTTTGATTCCTGATGTCAGATTTGTGTCCATTAATTCTTTTGCGTAGAGACTGTCCGGTTTGGCCAATGTACATGGCAGAGGGGCATTGCTGGCACATGATGGCATATATCACATTGGTAGATGTGCAGGTGAACGAGCCCCTGATGGTATGGCTGATGTGATTAGGTCCTATGATGATGTCACTTGAATAGATATGTGGACAGAGTTGGCATCGCGGTTTGTTACAAGGATAGGTTCCTGGGTTAGTGGTTTTGTTCAGTGATGTGTGGTTGCTGGTGAGTATTTGCTTTAGGTTGGGGGGTTGTCTGTAAGCGAGGACAGGTCTGTCTCCCAAGATCTGTGAGAGTAAAGGATCATCTTTCAGGATAGGTTGTAGATCTCTGATGATGCGCTGGAGAGGTTTTAGTTGGGGGCTGAAGGTGACAGCTAGTGGTGTTCTGTTATTTTCTTTGTTGGGCCTGTCTTGTAGGAGGTGACTTCTGGGTACTCGTCTGGCTCTGTCAATCTGTTTTTTCACTTCAGCAGGTGGGTATTGTAGTTTTAAGAATGCTTGATAGAGATCTTGTAGGTGCTTGTCTCTATCCGAGGGATTGGAGCAAATGCGGTTATATCTTAGAGCTTGGCTGTAGACAATGGATCGTGTGGTGTGTCCTGGATGGAAGCTGGAGGCATGTAGGTAAGTGTAGCGGTCAGTAGGTTTCCGGTATAGGGTGGTATTGATGTGACCATCGCTTATTAGCACAGTAGTGTCCAGGAAATGGACCGCTTGTGTGGATTGATCTAGGCTGAGGTTGATGGTGGGATGGAAATTATTGAAATCATGGTGAAATTCCTCAAGGGCTTCTTTTCCATGGGTCCAGATGATGAAGATGTCATCAATGTAGCGCAAGTAGAGTAGGGGCGTTAGGGGACGAGAGCTAAGGAAGCGTTGTTCTAAGTCAGCCATAAAAATGTTGGCATATTGTGGGGCCATGTGGGTACCCATAGCAGTGCCGCTGACTTGAAGGTATATATTGTCCCCAAATGTGAAAAAGTTGTGGGTGAGGACAAAATCACAAAGTTCAGCCACCAGGTTAGCTGTGACATTATCAGGGATACTGTTCCTGATAGCTTGTAGTCCATCTTTGTGTGGAATATTGGTGTAGAGGGCTTCTACGTCCATAGTGGCCAGGATGGTGTTTTCTGGAAGATCACCGATGGATTGTAGTTTCCTCAGGAAGTCAGTGGTGTCTCGAAGATAGCTGGGAGTGCTGGTAGCGTAGGGTCTTAGGACAGAGTCTACATAACCAGACAAGCCTGATGTTAGGGTGCCAATGCCTGAGATGATGGGGCGTCCAGGATATCCAGGTTTATGGATCTTGGGTAGCAAATAGAATACCCCTGGTCGGGGTTCTAGGCATGTGTCTGTACGGATTTGTTCCTGTGCTTTGTCAGGGAGTTTTTTTAGCAGATGGTGTAGTTTCTTTAGGTAATCCTCAGTGGGATCAGAGGATAATGGCCTGTAGAATGTGGTGTTAGAGGGCTGTCCAGCAGCCTCCTGGTCATATTCCAATTTATTCATGATGACGACAGCACCTCCTTTGTCAGCCTTTTTGATTATGATGTCAGGGTTGTTTCTGAGGCTGTAGATGGCGTTGTGTTCAGCATGGCTGAGGTTATGTGGCAAGTGATGTTGCTTTTCCACAATTTCAGCCTTTGCACGTCGACGGAAGCAATGTATGTAGAAATCCAGTCTGTTGTTTCGACCGTCCGGAGGAGTCCATGCAGAATCCTTTTTTTTGTAGTGCTGGTAGGGAGGATTCTGTGGGTTAGTATGCTGTTCAGAGGTATGTTGGAAATATTCTTTGAGTCAGAGACGTCGAAAGTAGGATTCTAGGTCACCGCAGAACTGTATCATATTCATGGGTCTGGAGGGACAAAAGGAGAGGCCCCGAGATAGGACAGACTCTTCTGCTGGGCTAAGAGTATAGCTGGAAAGATTAACAATATTGCTGCTCTCTGTATGTGTGTATATATATCTCCTCAATATATGTTCCATTCTATATGCATCCGAAGAAGTGGGCTGTAGTCCACGAAAGCTTATGCTCTAATAAATTTGTTAGTCTCTAAGGTGCCACAAGTACTCCTGTTCTTCTTTTTGCGGATACAGACTAACATGGCTGTTACTCTGAAACCAGAATAATTGTTCATTGAAAGAAATTGGGTCATTGCCATCTCTCTTCAGGGAGAATGAATATTCTGATATTGTTCATCCTAGTTCAGTTTCCCAAGTCCTCCAAATCTTCTGTTGGCAGATTTGTTTTGTATCTAAAATGTTGAGTTTATATTGTGTGTACCCTGTTCATCTTTCAACCTTGAAGATTCTAACATTAACAACTTCAACCTCTTTTCCCAGCATGGATTATTTGTTCTTTAATGTCTTTTTATGAGTCTGTGATTGAAGTAAGTATTGCTTTCCCTGATTGAATTTCCTCTATGGGGAAGAATTGGTGATTCAGTGCCTGACAGCAGTGTGCAGTCTTCTTTTTTCCTTGGGGGAAAGCAGATCTGGTTTAATTCTTTTAACGCCCCTGGACAAAGATTGTTTGAGTGCCTATTGTTATGTTTTTGTGATACTACTTTTGGCCACCCACCCTTGCACATACATTTGAGAGTTCATGTGTGTCAGTAAGATTTGGTAGAGCTGACATATTTAGGAGATGATTTAACAAAGCATTTAAGCACATGCTTAATTTTAAACACATTAATAGTTTTCAAGTCAATGGGGATGCTCGTGCTGAAAGTTAAATATAATGGTTGTTGGAATGGGGGCTTCTATGTCCATCATATGGTGGTCTAACTGAATTGCTAGGTAAGCTGGCAAATGATACACATTTCAGTACAGCCAAATGTAAATTCATATCTAGAAATATAGAATATAGGGCTATACTTACATTATGGGGGATCCAATGCTGGGAAGCAGTGACTCTGAAAAAGACTTGGGGGTCATGGTAGATAATCAGCTGAACATGAACTCACACTGTGATGCAGTGGCCAAAAAAGGCTAATGCAGATCATAAATAGGGGACTATCATGCAGAAGTAAGGAGGTTATATTACCTCTGTATTTGGCACTGATGTGATCATTACTGGAATAGAATGTCTAGAATGTCCAGTTCTGGTGTCCACAGTTCAAGGAGGATGTTGATAAATTGGAAAGGGGTTAGAGAAAAGCCATGAGAATGATTAAATGATTAGCAAACATGCCTTATAGATATGCACTCAAGATATGCTCAATCTATTTAGCGTCACAAAGAGAAAGGTAAGAGGTGACTTGATCAGTCTATAAATACCTACATGGGAAACAAAAATTTGATAATGTACAATTCTTCAGTCTAGCAGACGGGTATAAAAAGATCTAATGGCTGGAAGATGAAGCTAGACATTTGTACAGCACCTAAAACAATGGAGTCCTGGTCCATGACTGGAGCTTCTAGGCATTAAGAAAATATGAATACTAATAGACAAATTTAGACAAGAAATAAGGTACACATTTTTAACAGGGGAAAAATAATTGGAACAACTTTAAGAAGGGCAGCGGTGGCTTCTCCATCACTGGAGATCTTGATTTGATGTTTTTCTAAAAGATATGCTTTAGTTCAAACAAGAATTAATTCAGGGAAATCCTGTGATACACAGAAGGTCAGACTAGATGATCACAATTGATCTATAAACACTGTTTCCAAAAAGTCAATAATTTAGTGATTCTGATTCTAGTCAGTAATATAGCATGCACACCCACTTGCATAGTACATCATCATTGCCAATGATAAAACATTACACTTTAATACAAGAGTCTACACTAGAGTTTACACTCTTTCATATGTGCAATTAAAAAAAAAAAGCCACCATAATATCAAATGACAGAACATGGAAAAGTCCCACACATTTTGGTTTCATTCTCTATTTTTAAGTGAATAATGTTTTACTTAATGAGCTAACTGATCAGCAACATCTAGATATCACCTTATTTTAGTTACCTTAATGGCACTAGAGATGGCAAAGTCCACTTCTGGATATCATCACCAACAGGATAAAACAATGAGAGCAAAATGCTAAAACAAGTGAAAGGAAAAGGTTACCATACAGTAGATATAGTACCAAATGCACCATGAGAACCCAAAGAGTTGGTCCTATCTTTGTTACATCCATCACATCCACTTTACTCTCACAAACACATTCAGAAATGGGAGTGCTTATTTATTTGTATCTTTCTTTTTGCCAGAAATGTGTGTGTGTCCCCTTTCTAATGCACTGGGTGGGTGTACAATCTGTCTCAGAGGGGCATTCATTCTCATGATTAGAATTTACAAGTCCATCTTCCAAAGCAAGTCTTTCAGCTTGTAGTTAGGTGCTATTTGTCATCACTACTAGATTTCAGACAGCAACTATAGCAGAGGTAGGAAGTTGCGGCTGACATTAACACAGAACCTGTAAATCTGGAGATTTTTTTACACCTTTGATTAACAAACTGCAGATCTACAGTTAATAATACAATAATTCAGTTTTATGTTATGTATACTTTTCTTGGTTGTTAAATTAATTTCCCAAAGTTATTAGAATTTACACTATGGGATCATTCTCTTTGGCTCTCTCTCAACTATATTTTAAATTAATTTAGTGCTTGTGCGTTTGGGTCTGAAATTCTCTCCTATGTACATAACCAGAACAGCATGGAAAGTAGTAGCAGTGCAAACTTCCTTACACTGCTGTGACTGTCACAGACATAACATGGAGGCTCCACACCTCTAGGGTGACTTGGGAGGGGAGTTTATTCTCAAAGGCCTTTTAGGGGTAGATTTCCAAAGGCAGAAAGGGCAGTTAGGCATCTATCCTCATTGACTTTCAAGTGCCATTGAAAATGTATCTCTTAGTCTTTGACCTCCTGCTAAAGCTGCTAACAAAGGTGCCACTTACTGCCAGTGGTGAGGGTAGTTTTGGTGATGACCACTATCATCAAGAGTGATTTAGTGGCAGCAGTCAAAGTCCTCATGCCTTGAGTCAGCTAGATACTGAAGCATGTGCCTGAAGTTCAAGCATATCAGCAGTCTCACTAAAGTCAAGAGGACTATTCATATGCCTAAAGTTGCACGCTGCTTAACTGCTTAGCTCAATCAGAGTCTCACTCAGGATCCATGCCTCATTGCTCTAGGTATGGTGCAAGCACAATACAAAACATAATTCCCACAAAGCAGCCTTTCAGGATGCAACCAATGAGTGTAACCAAGAGGCAAGGGGGTAACAGTAATAAGTTCATGCACTTATATGGGCCAATTCTTGTGCAACTGGATGTTTGAGTCATTTAAAATATTTAACTGCAATTAAATATCAGCAGACACCACTGAGAACTAGAGTGGGGTCATCACCTTATCTCACCCTGGCTCCAGAACAACTTTTTACATAGACCATGAACTGATGACTTCATGATATGTGCCAATTCAAACTTATGAGCTCGAGGTGAAAGGTTCTGTAGTCAAAAAGAAGCAGAGTTGATCAGTTATATCTCAAACACTGAAAAGAGCTTATTTAGAAAATGACTGACTTAATTTAGAAAAGTATTTTTGGCAGGGCTGCCCAGAGGATTCAGGGGGCTGGGGCAAAGCAATTTCGGGGGCCCCTTCCATAAAAAAAAGTTACAATACTATAGTAACATGTATTTGGAAATGTAAAAAATAACCAGTGAAATACATTCAAAAATAATTGTTAATAATTTGAAAATAAACAAAATACATTATTTAAAAACATTAAATGCTTTAATGGTATGTATACATTTGCAATTACATAATGGGCTGTTGCTGGGTGATGGTGATGGTTGGTGCCAATGGTTGTTGCTGCCTGGGGGTGGCGCTACTGTTGCCCAGGGCTGGGTGGGGAGCTGGGCTCTGGGTCGGGGGGTGTCCGGCTCAGAGAGGCTGTGCTCGGAGCTGGGGGTTAGGGCAGTGGGGGGATGGGGTCGGGGGGTGCCCGGCTCAGAGGGGTTGGGCTTGGAGCTGGGGGTCAGGGCTGGGGGGTGCCCGGGCTCAGAGGGGCTTACCATGCCGCTTACCCCCTCTCCCAAAGCCTCAGCAAACCATGTCCAGGAGCTCCTGTTCTCGGCCCGTTGGAGCTCGCAGCCCTGCCCCCTTACCACACAGCTCTGAGCGGAAAGACCTCAGGCCTCGCCCAAGCCACGCCGCTGCAGCTCTGTCCAGGGCCGCTCCTGGATGCGGTGCACTGAGGCGCCGGGGCATGTGGGAAGGCAGAGGTGGGGGGGGAGCCTCCGACATTCTTGTGGGGGGCTCCTGCCGGGCCCAGGGTCTGGGGCAAATTGCCCCACTTGCTCCCCCGCTTCCCCTGGGCGGTGCTGGTAATGGATACCTAACCTTGGGCTGAGTAACTGAAGTCCTCAAATCGTGATTTAAAGACTTACATTTAATTTAAATTTAAATGGGTCAGTATGAGGTGAAAACATCTTTCACTTACTACAGAGCCAATCCAAATTTGAAATAATGATTTAGGATAAATAGCAGTTGGGGGAACAGGATTATTTCCACCCAAATGCTATAGATTTTCTAACTAGAATGACTTTTTTCAGTGATTGACTTTGGAGGCCTAGGACAGCCTATGAAGATGAAAGAGGTGATGGTTCCATCTCCCAGTCCCATTAGTAGTCCTCTGCCTTCTGTGGAAGTTGTCATGCCCATTAATTATTCTGTGATGTGATGCCAATAGTATAACAAGGGACACTCTCCAGAGACTTCCCCCCTCAGCCAGTATGAATTGCCATGTAGCAGGGCTTTCTGGGGATGGGTGAGTAAAGGGGAATTCATTCCTTTTTAAAAAATACCATTAATTTGGTGCAATCTGATACATTCCAAAGGCAAAAATATATCTGTCAGAAGACTTCCCATGAGGTTCAAGAATAAGTTATTTTGGAGAAATAATTTTTCATTATCAAGAGAGGATTAGTATTATAGGCCTGGTCTAACAGCAGCTGAAGTCAGTGGGAGTCTTTCCATTAACTTCAATGGGCACTGAATCAGGACCTGTCAGAGGAAGAGAAATCATTTCAGCTGTCCCTTCAGTGGCAGAATTTTAATAATGCATTTTCATGATCACCTAGGAACCTCCTCCATCACCTCACTGCATAAAATCAAACACCAGAAACTCTGATTGGCTGCAACAGCAATAACTTTGATATGTCTAGTGATGATACCACAGCATGAGAAATGTTGGTTGCTGGATTTTGAGAGTGTACCCACTTTCAACAAAAGAAAGCAATATTTTGTTATCAGCAAATCTTTGGTTTATATTTCTGTAACTCATTCATTTACACTGCCCTGGAATTTATCATGAAGACAAACAATACACAGGTTTAACATGCAAGAAAAAAAGCCGAAGATATCATTTATTTTAATTGAGTTTAGAATTTATAGAAAGTCCTGGAGTATGAAATCCTGTACTTAACAACAGATCCTGTATAGGATGGATAGCGGCTTTCAATATTCACTTACTAATGTTACCTCAACTCTGACTTGGAAGGAGCAGTCCTAATGGTGTAGTCCAATGTAATCTGTGACCTTTTGGATGAAACTAAGAGTAAAGATTATGATTAGAGTCAGTTATGGTGAAGCTCTTTGTGATGTGGATAGTCATCTTATTTCACCGGCCATCAAGTAGCCTTCAAAAGCTAATAGCTAGTGCTAATAACCCCAGGCAACTAGCAAACTGAGGCAAAGTTGAATTGTTCTATATCCCATTATCCTGAAACCTCCTGTGTTCCATATTGTACAGATTTGAAATAAGTTGCAATGAAATGGTAACTGTATCAGACATAGGTTGATGAGCATATCACTGATTTGTTACAAATACAAAAATAATAATAAGGGGGAAGTCAACATATGGGTCGAAAATTGTAAATCCTTCTCAAAATTTTTCAATATGTTTTTGAAAATAAAATTATTCATGATGCCAATGTTGGAAATCATCTCTCTCTTGTTCTTCTAAAAGATCTATAGAAAGGATGAGGAGAAGCTCTAATACTATTCTTGGCAATAATAACCACCATTCTCCATGTATTTTGAATCAGATTTAAACTGAATTAAATAGAAATAAAAATTATCTACCATTGCACCCTAGTGACTGTAATTTTCTCTCAAGCTGTTACTTACAGATGCAGTATGTTGCACCTATGAAATCGTCTCTTCCTTGCTTTTCTGCATCTGGAAGCCAAGGGTTTGTTGTGCATGCTTCTAATCACAAAATAAAAATGTATGTACTTCAGTAGAGAAGACAAATATGAAGGTCAAGATCTGCCAGCTCTTCCAGTCATGGTGGAGGACCTTTCAATTTATATCTATCCATCTGACTTGGCTGCAAATATCTTCATCTAGCAAAATGTTACCACCCAGTCTTCTCTTATCCAGAACTGCTTAACTCTGTCAGGATATCTGTGCAGAACATTTAACTCACCACATAGCTGTTAGCCTGCTTATTTACTGTTGTGGCCAAAATAGCTCCATTATGACTACAAGTAGCTAAACTCTTCAGTGCCAGATGGTATACAAATTGGTCCCATCACAGAGATACAGATGTCACAGTGCCCAGTCCCACAGTTTGTTAGTATTATGAATATACCCTCTTGCTGAGAACTCAGTATGATAGGGTTCTCTTACTTACCCACTAATATGTATCTAAACATAGTCCTGTTAAAATGTACTAATTAGCAGAAAAATTACCATTGCTTCATTGTCAGCAAATAAATGCTCAACTTGAGAGCCAGTGACAAAACTGACTGGGGGATATGCTGGAAGTAGATGCTCATTGGAAATTAAATTAGCTGTCTGAGTACAACTTCAGAGAATGTTAGCTGGATTACCCAGGAGTGGCTTTGAATAGCTCCTCTACCCTCTCCGTAGGAGCATCAGGATATTCATGCCAAATGGACCAGGATAAATGACAACATAACCTATTCCATATAATCCCCTGCTATGCAGGATTTATCATTTCCTTAAATGTAAAACTACAGTGAGTGGTTACTGGAGGGAATTTCATGACTAATGCAAGTTAACAGGAACACAATATTAAAGTATAACAGTGGCCAATCTTTATCTGCAAGAAACAGATAAATATAATTTTGTATTAAACTACATTTGGATAGAAAAAGATTGGTTCAGAAGTCTAAAAATTAAAATTAAAAAGAATCTGTTCTGGTTAACAGGTTATTTGAAAATTTCTGCCTTATCTCTAACTGCAGAATTTTTTCACAAATTGAAATAGGCAAATGACATTCTTCTAGGTTCCTCAATTAGCCATGATTTATCTCTCTATCTATCTAGATATAGAGAGAAATAGGATATTATTAAATCCCCTGAAAGTCCTGTTGCCATCATATGCCTTTTGAAAGATAGGAAATTTTGGAATATTTGTATACATGAGAATGTAACTTAATATGGTTTTGTAAGCGAAGGTCCTGTGCTCTCCTGATGGTGCTTTACAAATGCTAAATAATAATGTAAGTATATTTGGCTGCAGAATAGTATTCCAGCTAGAGTCACTTAAGTCCCATCACTTGACACATTTAAATCTAGACTGGACAAAAGCATTAGAAAATGCCCACTATGGAAAAAATCTTGAGTGGATTTGATAATGTTTTTTGATCTCCAGTGTCTGTCATCCTCGGCGTCTATGATCCCTCCCCCTTTCAGCACCTAACCACTGTGAGATTCTTCTCCAGACAGGCCAGGTCCTTTAAAACTAGTCATCAGGGAAGACATCACCATTTCCTCTCACTGGTATGGCAAAAGACACTGAGAATGTTTGACCACATCTAATAGGAACGGACATGCAACTCTCGCAAAATTATCACAGGAGATGCAATTTCTAAGTAAAATTAAGCCTTACTCATGATCTCACGATAGAACCCCCCGAAATGTCAGGATTTTTTTTTCCTGATGCAGCATATCAGAGTTCATGAGATCATGAGTGAGGCTTAATTTTACTTAGAAATTGCTGTCAGCCCCTGGTGGCCAGGGTTCCCGCTCTCAGCCCTAGCCCCGTGGCTCCCCTCTGTCAGCCCCAGCCACAGGAGGATAGCCGGGTTCCCATTGTCAGCCCCCGAGCTCCTGCTGTCAATCTTAGGGGGCTGGGGTTCATCTGTCAGACTAGGAAGTGGGGGAGGGACTCTACTGCAGCCCCACCCCCCAGGCCTGGGGAGGGTGAAGAAGCTGAAGGAGCAGAGATGAGGCTGGGAGGGCTGAACTATAGCCTGGGAGCTGCAGGGGGGCTGAAGTGAGGAGGGTGGGGATTGATGGGGGGGCTGTATTGATGGTGGGTTCTGAGCAGATGGGGTGAGTGCTGGGAGGGTGAACTGAGGGCAGTGGGGGTTGATAGGATGGGGGGCTGAACTGGTGAGGTGGTGATGATGGGGGCTGGCGGACTGAACTGAGAGGGAGCTGAATTGAGGGGGGTTGGGTGGGAGACTGGGGGACAGAATTAATTGTTGGGCAGAAGAAGGGCAGATGTGGGGGTCAGAGCTCCTGCAGCAGGCACCAAAATCACCTTATCTGGTACCTGTGGGAGAGTGGGCAGCACTAATTGTCACATGCACACACCCTGGGGATGGGCAGGGGGAGTTCAAACATCAAGAGACTGATCTATAAGCACAATAAAATCTTTTTCAATCTCATGATTTTGGGGTGTCCGACTCATGATTTTTGATCTCTTGAAGTTGGCAATGCTGGAGGAATTACTCTGTATAATTGTCAGACAAAGCATATGCAAATCATAGTCAGATGTTAATACGCTATGTAAATCTCCATCAAACTGTGAAGGAAAGATGATTATATTTCAAACCATCACATTTACTGCAAAACACAAAACCTTTTGCTAGGACATGATCCAGTAGTACAGAAGGCTATTGACATTACTAGCACATAATGCCATAAAAAGTTAGCTACTCTGTACCAATTGTCTGAACATTGTATTCAGTTCAAACTATCTATCTACTATTTGCACGAGGAAGGGGGTACATGTTGTTAAACTGATACTCAGATTGGAGAATATAACATGACATGTTAGCACCTTGCTATAACTTTCAAATAACTTTCTAGGTACATGTTTAGCTGTTAAATTATTGAGATTAAGGACCAGATTATGCCTGATCTGGACAGGGGGTTGGAGGTGGTCACAGAAGGAGAGAGTTGCTCCCTACTCTTCCCACACCTTCCACAGTTTTGATCCTTGAAAACTTTAGGGGGGCAGATTGCTGCAGAGTAGCACCACCAGTGCCAGCATCTTGCTCAAAATAGGAGTTTGAGGAATGGGTTACCACACTATGGCCTCATGCCCCCGTATCTGTACCATTGATCAATGTTGGCCCCATCAGGCAAGAAGCACATGCTGCATCAAAGGGTTGTGTAGTGTCCCAGTCTCCTGAAGGCAAAATATCAGTATGAGGCATAATACCTTAAGGAGCCCCTCATGGGCAGTACAGATCAGTACCCATTACCTCCTTTATAATACAAACACCTCGATTTACATAGGGCTTGTTGTGGCTTTTAGCAATAGCTTTGCACTGGGGATAGTGCAGGGCTGGGTTGCCCCAGGCTCACTGGATGAGCTGTGGAGAGGGACATCTGCAATAGCCTTTTAAAGGATGCATAATGCTTCCCTCCCCATCCGTGCGACCAGCTGCTAACCACCAGCTAGTAGGGAGACAGAGTCTCATCTCTGCCTATGCCTCACCACTTGCTGCCCCATTTCAGGCTAGCTGCTGGCAGGCATGGAGCCAGGCACTTTGGAATCAGCTCCTGCACTCAACCCTTATGTAGGCTGTGCAAGTGGAGAAGAACGGAGAGTTTTTATTCCCATCTTTACACTGTGTGGTTGCATGGGAGCTGGACACTGTCTAGCCCGTAATTTTACAGATGAAATAAAATCTTATTTCCACTTACGCTGCTTAATTGTTTAGAATCCGTTGCCTGAATTTGTCTTGCTTTTTTTGCTTGGACTTTTTTCCCTGCAGTTCTAAAGCTGAACTTACGTTCCAGAATCAGGACCCAACATCCTGATCCTACTGAAGTTAATGGGAGAGGCACCCAATTTCTTTTGCTTGAAAATAACCTGAATTTTACTGAGTAAAATATATCCAGTTCCACCTCTTCTTCAGATAAAATGTATTATTTGCTCCTCTGGACTGACATCTGAAACAGAAAGGGTTTTGTTTCCTAAGTAAGAAATATCTTGCTTCAGCCAGGTTTCCTTATAAAATTCTCTTGCTATTATTCATGTCTGTCAACACACCTCCCATTCTTCCTTCCATTTTCTCCTTGTGGAAGTCAATCTCTAGGCCTATTCAGGCCTTCACCTTTTTGTTGAGACTGCCAATAAAGTTGTCAACTCTGGCAGTGTTTTTGATGCTCTGAGCAGAGGTCCAATAAGAACTGGAATGAGATCATCTGTTTCTTTTATGTAGGCATCGATCACCCCAGATGGTGACAATTTCTGATCCTGACCAGACTTCTGCATGACTCAATAGTTTGAGTTCACAGAAGTTTGTTCCAAACCCTCCACTCTACTTTGGTTTGCTTGGTTCATGCCTCACAAATTTCACGTTGTCTTTGGGTTCAAGCAAATTTGAAACCTCAAAGCAAAACTGGGACCAAACCACAAAATCTTAATTAGCTCTCTCTTAAATATCTTGTAAAACCATTACATATTACTCCACACATGATCCAATGCAAGTTTACCAAAAGGTCTGGAAATCTTTGCAAACATGTTAGTGAACTTAGGTCAAATTTTAGGTTTGTATCAAAATAATTAAATTTTCACATAGCTCTAGTTTTTATTGAACTCGATTGGATCCAGGCCAGTACAGTCTGTATCCCATTACCAGTCCCTTTGCCCATCCTTCACTCCGTAACATACCACTTTAAATAAACAACACCACCTAATGATGCTTATCTTAAAGAGTGACATAAATTGTGGGGCTGGACCCAGGCCAGATTATCTGGCCATTATATTACCCAAGTAGAGAGTCTCCTCTTGCATGTATTGCTTCCTTTCCACACAAAGACAGGGGTCAGCCATCTGCAAGGCATGGTCCTCTTCCTACCAGACCTTCTACAACCCCCTTGGTAAAGAGGTCAAGTGAACTGCATGGGACCTGAAGCTAATGCAGAGGTGTAGGCCTCCATTCACCCGCCCCTCCTGTGGCCCCCTGAAATCTCTTGGGTTTGGCAGGCAGAACTGCTGCTGATTCAGTGAGAGGGGAGGGTAACGCCTGTCCCCGAGGGAGTGATTTATTAATTAATAATGATAATAATTTATTATTATTATTACTATTTTATTTGAATTGCAGTAGTGACTAGTAATCCTAGCCATGACCCAGAACCCCACTGTGCTCCGCACTGTACCAACAGAGAACAAAGAAACAGTCCATGCCTCAAAGAGCTTAGAATCTAAGTAAGTAGAACTAAGACATTAAAATTAAGGTTTGTGGAAAACTTCCTGAGGGGACTGTGACAGGGTATATAAATCCTGCACCAGCATGGAAAAGGTTAAGGAGCTGCTTTTGGCTGAAGTGCTCCCACTACACCTGCAAGTCATACCAGGAATAGGGGAGGCTTTAGAAGGAGGACATGCCACACAGCAGTGGGCAGCCCAGGAAGGGAGCAGGTTGCTAAGCTTTCCAGCAAGAGACCTGATAGTGAACAGAGCCTCTGCCCTCACAAAAAGGGAACAGAGATCCCCTGTGCTAAATAAAAGAGGGAAGAGATTGTACCCTATATCTTGTGCTGGAGACCCGGTGGACTCTGGGATGGACTGTAGCATATCCAGTGCCCCTCTGAAAGAAGAGAGATCAATATTTCTTTTTTTATTTTCCTCCTTTGTTTAATTTCTTTTGATGACTTTGAATTGTGTTTGTTTCACTTTTTCATAGATTCAAAGCCAGAAGGAACCATTTTGATCATCTAGTCTGCCCTCCTTCAAAGGCGATTGAACTTCCCCCAAAATAATTCCCAGAACATAGCTTTAAAAAAAAAAATTCCACCTTGATTTAAAAATTGTCAGTGATGGAGAATCCACCATGATCCTTGATAAGTTGTTCCAATGGTTAATTATTCTTATTGTCAAAAATGTATGCCTTATTTCCAGTCTAAATTTGTCTAGCTTCAACTTCCACCCATTGGCTCTTGTTATACCCTTCTTTGCTAGACTGAAGAGCCTATTATTAAATATTTGCTCCTGCCATGTAGATTCTTATTGATTGTAATCAAGTCACCCCTTAACCTTCTCTTTGTTAAGCTAAATAAATAGACTGAACGAGCTCAGTCTGTGATGCAGTATACAAACCCCACACTGGAGAAGAAGGGAGTAAGGGTCATCTGTGGGCCCAAATGGTCTTCCCCTGCTTCACCTGTAAAGCCTTCACAAGCTGAAGGCAGAGCTTAGGAAGGGAAGCAGGGCAGCTCAGAGGGAGACACACAGTGGAAGAGAGCAGACCTGTGCTCTTGGGAAGGAGCACCACTGGAGCTTGTGTGGCCTGAGACCTGACAATACTGACCTGCAGTAGGCCTGCGAAGGAGGGAATAGTGATTGCTTTTGAAGGTCAGAAACTTTATTTTGTATTCAGTTCCTTAACTTACCCTGTGTGGGAAAAAAAGGGGTCTCTGGCACATAGCACTCCAAAGTGTAAAGACTTAGCTGCCCACCATTGGGGCCTGGATCAGAAACTGAGTGGAGCGGGTGGGCCCAGCTCCCCTGGCAGCCCCTCAGAGGGGAACCTAGTTGGGGAAGGCCCTGAAAGCACAACGGTCTAGACCCCAAGTTTCCAACCCAAAGGGAAAGTCCTGAAGTCCTTGCAGGTACCTGAAGATTTCCCTATTATTGGACTTTTTTGTGTGTACCCCAAAAGGGGTGAACTGGAAAGTATTACCTGGCCAGAAGGCTGAGTCACAAAAAAGGGACACACTATAGAGTGGAGTTATAGTGAAAAAGGGGGACAACCAGGAGGAAGATAACCTGCCACCCCCCTCCCTGACCATGGGGCAGCACTGGTGGTGATTATACCCCTACACACTATCAGTATAAGGCAGGTTTTTAAATTCCTTAATCATGTTCAGGGTTCTCTGAACCCTCTTCAGTTTATTAACATCCTTCTTGAATTGTGGTCACCAGAAATGGACACAGTATTCCAGCAGCGGTCACAACAATGCCAAATGCAGAGGTAAAATAACCTCTTGACTCCTACTTGAGACTTCCCCTGTTTATCTCATTGAGACTCTGAAAAGGGGAGAACAACCAGAATGCCTTTGCTGAGAGCCTGCCACTGCAAGACAGATATTATCTGCTCCTGCTAGAAGAACTGAACTTGTGTGAGTGTACTTTCCACGTAACGGCCAAAGGGAGTCCTCTGATCGGGATGAGTATTTGACAGGGACCCCCAGTGGTTTTATTGTCCTGCAGAGCTCCTCCCATATGTATTTCTGTTGGAGGGAATAATCCAGGCTCAGTTCCCAGTGCTGATCAGGAGAGCACTATGGCAGTTAAGCTTAAGTGCTCATTCAGAAAATCAGAATCCGTCAGACTTCACCCACATATCTCTATATTGTGAAAGGATAATTTAATCTCTACAATCTCATATTCACATCTTTGAGTCCAGAAAGGCTCTTACATTAAGGCAGATAATACTAAGAAGGCTAAATGAAACCAGAATTCCCCTAACAACTGGTCTATACCAGGTGAACTGAATCTGCACAGCAATGTGATTCAATGCCAGTGCAGACAGTGTCATGGAGAAATGAGTTAAAAACCATTTGCCTCACGTGGTCCCCACCAGTCACCAAGTCAATATTCTTTTTTTATGCTTCATTCACTTTACTCTCTTACTGAAACTGAGAAGAGGCCTCTGGTTTCAAGTTTCTACCTTGAAATCAATAGTGGCTTTTTTTTTTTTAAGATTCATAACATGCAAGTGTTTCTTTTCAGGTACTGAGTGATTAAGTGCTTGAATTTAGAAAAAAAATTAATATTGGGGTTAGGAGGACAGACTGCAAGCAACTTGTGAATAACTTTACAAAAAAGAAAACCAAATGGCATTTGGATTAATGACACTGTCTTATTATGCAGTTTTATTGTTTCTAATTTTAGTGACTAATGTTAAATATATTTAATTATACAAGTTACATTCAGGAACATATTTTAGAAAGGATAGTATAAAGTAGATATACCTGGCTATCTATAACAAATCCTTTCAACACTACTTAATCATAAGATTGTCTCAAAAGTCTAGTATTGCTTGTATAAATTTGAAAGCAAAATTGGATGCTGCATCAGTATGCTAGCTTTATCTGAGTGTCACATTCTAGGGTGCAATCCAGGCCAGTGAGCGGTTATGTCAGCACCTGTCCTGTAACCTTGGGTGCCTCACAATGCTTTGCTGTTGTAGCTCCCAACCAGAGCTGCTCACAACCAGCCTTCCAGCATGGAGGTCAGACCCTGAGCGTCTGAGGGCTAGCCAGTCCTGATTCAGCAGCTCTGACCCCAGAAGCCTGTCTACAACCCCACTCTGGCTTCCACAAGCCTTGGTTACTACATGCAGGGTGATCCCAACACATTCCCAGCCCTGGATTTCCCCCAAAACACTTGTTCTGCAATGTCCTGCTCTCTCTTGGACAGTTCAGATATTATGGTTCATTGCTCCTGTAAGGACTCAATATTCAACAGTTTGTTGCTATAACCAGAGTTACCAAACAGTTCAGGTTAGTTTAGATTAAAATTAAAACAAGTTTATTAACAAAAGATAGGATTATAAGTGAATTCAAGCGTAAGAGAGAAAGTTTAAAATTGTTACAACAAACATAAGTGAAAACATGCATCAAGGAGTCTAAAACTTAATCTAGCAAATTTTGGCTCAAGGCTTTGTTTAAAATGGCCTTTCTCACCCAAGTCACCCAGCAAGGTGAGGATCTCTTGGTGAGGATCTCTTCCAGCTGCCCAAAGGTGCTGGTGAAAGTGATAACTTAGGGTTTCTGCCCCTTTCTTTTATAGTCCAGTGAACCTTTGAAGAGGAATCTTCTGATGGTTACCCCTCAAAGCAAAATGTATCCAAACAGTGAGGAAGGTGACATGGAGTCTTGTGGGGAAGGAGGATCCATGATCTTTCTTACCCCACTTGTTTGCTAAAATGCAAATTGTTCTGTTTCCTGCCATCTCCTCTGCCTGCAGTTTTGAGAACCCTCTTTACTACTTATATGTAAATTGAGGTAAACACACATTCCTTCGTTTAGAATAGACCTGTTTAACAACTTTTGTCTAAGCAGCACTGTCTGGTTTTTAACATGTGCTAATTACATCACATAACTTAATTCATAACTTTACATGTAATTTTACTATATACATTTCACTGATATTTTGACCAGTGAGTTATTAGTTTTCAAATGCTACCTCACAGGGCATATTTTGTACAAAGATTATTACATTGGTATATGGGATGTGAATAGAGAGTTGCTTTCAGTCACACTAAGACCAAAACATAATATAAATGCTCTAAAACTAAAGAGTATTGCAGCGAACAGATTACAAACTCTAAAAATATAGTAATGTAGAAAGACAAGGTGGGTGAATGTGACGAGTTGGATCACAGAAACCCCCTTGGGAACTGCCAACTGATGTGCCAAGAATACTTCTGCCCCTGATTTCCCAACCAGCTTGGGACTCCAGCACCCTGTCCTGTTGAGCCAGACACGCCAGTCTGCTCCAACAAAGACCCAGGGTCTGAACCACGTCCCCTAACAGCTGTAGGCTTAACTGAAAGCAACTTACAGAAGTGTTCCTGTCTTTAACACTCAGATGTCCAACATCCAATGGGGTCCAAACCCCAAATAAATCCGTTTTACTGCTTATACAGGGTAAACTCATAAATTGTTTGTCCTCTATAACACTGATAGAGAAATATGCACAGCTATTTGCCCCCTCCCCCCAGGTATTAATACATACTCTGGGTTAATTAATAAGTAAAAAGTGATTTTATTAAATACAGAAAATAGGATTTAAGTGGTTCCAAGTAGTGACAGACAGAACAAAGTGAATTACCAAGTGAAATAAAATAAAACATGCAAATCTAAGTCTACTACAGTAATACAACTAAGTACAGAATCTCACCCTGAGAGATATTTCAATAAGTCTCTTTCACAGACTGGAGGCCTTCCTAGTCTGGGCACAGTCCTTTCCCCTGGTACAGCCCTTGTTCCAGCTCAGGTGGTAGCTAGGAGATTCCTCATGATGGCTCCTCTTTGTTCTGTTCCACCCATTTATATATCTTTTGCATAAGGCGAGAATCCTTTGTCCCTCTCTGGGTTCCCACCCCCCTCCCCCTTCTCAACGGAAAAGCACCAGATTAAAGATGGATTCCAGTTCAGGTGACATGATCACATGTCACTGTAAGACTTCATTACCCACTTGCCAGAACACACATATACAGGAAGACTTACAAGTAAAACAGAGCCATCTACAGTCAATTGTCCTGGTTAATGGGAGTCATCAAGATTCCAAACCACCATTAATGGCCCACACTTTGCATAATAGGCCCTCAGAGTTATATTTCATATTTCTAGTTTCAGATACAAGACTGGTACATTTATACAAATAGGATGACCACACTCAGTACATTATAAGATTTGTAATGATACCTTACAAGAGACCTTTTGCATGAAGCATATTCCAGTTACATTATATTTAAACTCATTAGTATATTTTCATAAACTCACATAAAGTTCAACGTCACAGTGAGGTAACATCTTTTATTGGACCAGCTTTTGTTGGGGAGAAAAACAGGCTTTGGGGCTACACAGAGCTCTTATTCAGGTCAGATAGCAAAATTCAGTATCTTTCATTGTTGTCTGGGACCAACTCGGCAACAACAATCTGCAAATGGAATCATAGAATATCAGGGTTGGAAGGGACCTCAGGAGGTCATCTAGTCCAACCCCCATACTCAAAGCAGGACCAATCCCCAACTAAATCATCCCAGCCAGGGCTTTGTCAAGCCTGACCTTAAAAACCTCTAAGGAAGAAGATTCCACCACCTCCATAGGTAACCCATTCCAGTGCTTCACCACCCTCCCAGTGAAAAAGATTTTCCTAATATCCAACCTAAACCTCCCCCACTGCAACTTGAAACCATTACTCCTTGTTCTGTCATCTGCTATCACTGAGAACAATCTAGATCCATCCTCTTTGGAACCACTTTTCAGGTAGTTGAAAGCAGCTATCAAATCCCCCCTCATTCTTCTCTTCTGCAGACTAAATAATCCCAGTTCCCTCAGCCTCTCCTCATAAGTCATGTGCTCCAGCCCCCTAATCATTTTTGTTGCCCTCCGCTGAACTCTCCAATTTTTCCACATCCTTCTTGTAGGGTAGGGCCCAAAACTGGACACAGTACTCCAGATGAGGCCTCACCAATGCTGAATAGAGGGGAATGATCACGTCCCTCGATCTGCTGGCAATGCCCCTACTTATACAGCCCAAAATGCCGTTAGCCTTCTTGGCAACAAGGGCACACTGTTGACTCATATCCAGCTTCTCGGCCACTGTAACACCTAGGTCCTTTTCTGTAGAACTGCTGCCTAGCCAGTTGGTCCCTAGTCTGTAGCAGTGCATGGGATTCTTCCGTCCTAAGTGCAGGACTCTGCACTTGTCCTTGTTGAACCACATCAGATTTCTTTTAGCCCAATCCTCTAATTTGTCTAGGTCCCTCTGTATCCTATCTCTACCCTCCAGCATATCTACCACTCCTCCCAGTTTAGTGTCATGTGCAAACTTGCTGAGGGTGCAGTCTACGCCATCCTCCAGATCATTAATTAAGATATTGAACAAAACTGGCCCCAGGACCGACCTTTGGGGCGCGCCGTTTGATATCGGCTGCCAACTAGACATGGCGGCATTGATCACTACCCGTTGAGCCCCATGATCTAGTCAGCTTTCTATCCACCTTATAGTCCATTCATCAAGCCCATACTACTTTAACTTGCTGGCAAGAATACTGTTGCACCCGAAGAAGTGAGGTTTTTACCCACGAAAGCTTATGCCCAAATAAATCTGTTAGTCTTTAAGGTGCCACCAGACTCCTTGTTGTTTTTGTGGGAGACCGTATCAAAAGCTTTATAAAGTCAAGGAATAACACATCCACTGCTCTCCCCTCATCCACAGAGCCAGTTATCTCATCATAGAAGGCAATTAGGTTAGTCAGGCATGACTTGCCCTTGGTGAATCCATGCTGACTGTTCCTGATCACTTTCCTCTCTTCTAAGTGCTTCAGAATTGATTCCTTGAGGACTTGTTCCATGATTTTTCCAGGGACTGAGGTGAGGCTGACTGGTCTGTAGTTCCCCAGATCCTCCTCCTTCCCTTTTTAAAATATGGGCACTACATTAGCCTTTTTCCAGCCATGCGGGACCTCGCCCGATCACCAGGAGTTTTCAAAGATAATGGGCAATGGCTCTGCATTCACATCAGCCAACTCCTTTAGCACCCTCGGATGCAGTGCATCTGGCCCATGGACTTGTGCTCGTCCAGCTTTTCTGAATAGTCCTGAACCACTTCTTTCTCCACAGAGGGCTGGTCACCTTCTCCCCATGCTGTGCTGCCCAGTGCAGCAGTCTGGGAGCTGACTTCTTCATGAAGACAGAGGCAAAAAAAGCATTGAGTACATGAGCATTTTCCACATCCTGTCAGTAGGTTGCCTCCCTCATTCAATAAGGGGCCCACACTTGCCTTGACTTTCTTCTTGTTGCTAACATACCTGAAGAAACCCTTCTTGTTACTCTTAACATCTCTTGCTAGCTGCAACTCCAAGTGTGATTTGGCCTTCCTGATTTCACTCCTGCATGCCTAAGCAATATTTCTATACTCCTCCCTGGTCATTTGTCCAATCTTCCACTTCTTGTAAGCTTCTTTTTTGTGTTTAAGATCAGCAAGGATTTCACTGTTAAGCCAAGCTGGTCGCCTGCCATATTTACTATTCTTTCTACACATCGGGATGGTTTGTTCCTGCAACCTTAATAAGGATTCTTTAAAATACAGCCAGCTCTCCTGGATTCCTTTCCCCCTCATGATATTCTCCCAGGGGATCCTGCCCATCAGTTCCCTGAGGGAGTCAAAGTCTGCTTTTCTGAAGTCCAGGGTCCGTATTCTGCTCCTGTCCTTTCTTCCTTGCGTTAGGATCCTGAACTCGACCATCTCATAGTCACTGCCTCCCAGGTTCCCATCGACTTTTGCTTCCCCTACTAATTCTTCCCAGTTTGTGAGAAGTAGGTCAAGAAGAGCTCTGCCCCTAGTTGGTTCCTCCAGCACTTGCACCAGGAAATTGTCCCCTACACTTTCCAAAAACTTCCTGGATTGTCTGTGCACTGCTGTACTGCTCTCTCAGCAGATATCAGGGTGATTGAAGTCTCCCATGAGAACCAGAGCCTGTGATCTAGTAACTTCTGTTAGTTGCCGGAAGAAAGACTCATCCATGTCATCCCCCTGGTCTGGTGGTCTATAGCAGACTCCGACCATGACATCACCCTTGTTGCTCACACTTCTAAACTTAATCCAGAGACTCTCAGGTTTTTCTGCAGTTTCATACCCGAGCTCTGAGCAGTCATACTGTTCTCTTACATACAATGCAACTCCCCACCTTTTCTGCCCTGCTAGTCCTTCCTGAACAGTTTATATTCATCCATGACAGTACTCCAGTCATGTGAGTTATCCCACCAAGTCTATTATTCCAATCACATCATAATTCCTTGACTTTGACAGGACTTCCAGTTCTCCCTACTTGTTTCCCAGGCTTATTGCATTTGTGTATAGCAGGGGTCGGCAATCTCTGGCACATGGCTTGCCAGGGTAAGCACCCTGGTGGACCAGGCCACTTTGTTTACCTGCTGTATTGGCAGGTTCGGCTGATCGCGGCTCCCACTGGCTGCGGTTCCCCGTCCCAGGCCAATGGGGGCTTCAGGAAGCGGCGCAGGCGAGGGATGTGCTGGCAGTGGCTTCCCGCTGACCCCACTGGCCTGGGATGGTGAACCACGGCCAGTGGGAGCCGCGAATGGCCGAACCTGCCAATACGGCAGGTAAGCAAACTGGCCCGGCCCGCCAGGGTGCTTACCCTGGTGAGCCGCGTGCCAGAAGTTGCCGACCCCTGGTGTATAGGCACTTAAGATAACTCGCTGATTGTCCTGCTTTCTCAGTATGAGACAGGAGTCCTCTCCTCTTGCGCTCTCCTGCTTGTGCTTCCTCCTGATATCCCATTTCCCCACTTACCTCAGGGCTTTGTTCTCCTTCTCCCGGTGAACCTAGTTTAAAGCCCTCCTCACTAGGTTAGCCAGTCTGCTTGCAAAGATACTCTTCCCTCTTTTCGTTAGGTGGAGTCTATCTCTGCCTAGCACTCCTGCCTCTTGGAACATCATCCCATGGTGAAAGAATCCAAAGCCTCCTGTCCGACACCACCTGCATAGCCATTCGTTGACGTCCACGATTCAACGGTCTCTATCCGGGCCTTTTCCTTCCACAGGGAGGATGAATGAGAACATATAGTAATGTACACTTTTAGTGTATTTAACAAAAGGAAAAGGGATATTTATTAATGGACCAGATCATCAGCTAAAATCAATGGAGCTATGGTGAATTACAATAGCTAAGGATTTGGCCTATTACAGTATCTAACAATTATGTGAAGTATAAGGCCAGAAGGAACCTTGCATCATCTAGCCTGACTGCCTGTGTATCACAGGCAATTAAATGGTACATGGTTATTGCTGTATTGAACCCAACAAACTTGTGTTTGGCTAAAGCACATCTTCCAAAAAGGCACCCAGTCTTGATTTGGAGAGATGGAGAATCTACCATTTTCCCTTCTTAGTTTGTTCCAGCAGTTAACAACCCTCATTATTAAAAATGTCTGCTGAATTTCTAATTTGAATTTGTTTAGCTTCAGCTTTCAGCCTTTGGTTCTTGTATGGCTTTTTCCATTAGATTAAAGAACCCTTTGATACCTGGTATTTTTCCCCATGAAGGTACTTATACACTGTAAGTACGTCACATCTCAATCTTCTTTCAGATAAGCTAAATAAATTGAGCTCTTTAAGTCTTTCATTGTCAGGCATTTTCTACACCCCTTGAATCATTGTTGTGGCTCTTTTCTACACTCTCTCCAATTTTTAACATACTTTTAAAGTGTGCAAGCCAGAAGTGTATGCAGTATTCCCGTATTAGTCTCACCAATGCCAAATACAGAGCTAAAATCATCTCCCTTCTCCTACTCACTGTTCCTTTGTTTACTCATCTAAGGATCACAGTGGCCCTTTTTGCCACAGCATCCCACTGGGAGCTCATGTTTAGTTTTTTGTCCACTATAAACCTTAAATTCTTTTCGGAGGCACTGCTTTCTCAGCTATAGGTTTGGCTTGCATTCCGTGAGCCTAATTATATAACTTTGGATTCGTCTGTATTCAAATTAGTTTTGTTTGAATGGGCTTAGCTAACCAAGCGATCCAGATGACTCTGTATGACTGCCCTGTCCTGATTATTTACGGTTCTGCACATCTTTGTGTTGTCTGCAAATGTTATCAGCAGTGAGTTTATCCTTCCTTCCAGATCATTGATGAAGAGCATCAGATCTAGTACTGATCCCTGTGGAACTCCACTAGAGTCCTAATAGATTTGTGTGTGTGTGTTAGACTACTATTTATTCTGGATATGAAGGAAAAAAAGTGAGCTCACAGAGTAAAAGTTCAGGCTTGTAAATAAGGTGGATAGTTAATTGAGTGATTCTGAAGGAGCTCCTCACTTCTTTCATTCATTTCAGATGTAAGAGCTTGAATCCTATGCTCACTGAGTCAATGGCAAAATTCTCATTGACTTTAATGGTACAGAGGCTAAGAGAAACAACATTCAAATCAAAGAAGCCCATATTAAGGCATTCATTTAGTAGAACTCTGTATTAAAAAGAGAACCGTATCTACAAACATACACACTTTTTAATGATGCTGGCTTGAAATCAGTCCTTTTAGCATTTAACATTATTTAAAATAATAGTTACATTCTCTTTGTTTTCTGAAAATTAAAAATAAAGTAGATTTTCCAAAAGAGGCTTCAAAAATATAATTTATAGTGGCATAGTGTAAACAGTAATCCTCCTGTCCTTATATACTGCAATGCAGAGCACAGTAGCAGAGAACTTTCTTATGGGGGCTACAGACTTCTAATGATTGACTTGATTATGTTGTCCATGTATGATTTCCTCTTACATTACAGCTAGCCCTACATTCCAAGAACTTTAGAGAAAGTAATTAAAAGGTTGTTTGTATGCATTACAATATTTATGCAGAAAGACAGGTTTGTTACATTATACTGTTAATGCCATAGGAAATAAATTAGTATACGCTGCTATATTTTATTTCCTGAGTTCGTGAATAGGTTTGGGAAAGCTCTCAAGTATTTTTAAAGTAAATATGAGGCTTACTAGTTCATCTTTAGAAATTAATAACTAGAATAACTGAGATCAGATGTCCAAAGATGTAAGATTTACCTTGCTAGTGTAACACCAACAGACCCCGGTCGTCATCAGGCGGGATCGAATCCAGGGCCTCGAGATCTTAGTGCATGTGTCTCTACCGCATGAGCTAAAAACCAACTGGCTGTTAACGAAGGCTGTAGAACAGACTCATTAATCTCTCGCTCTCTCTAAGTGGTCTCAGTGCCACTAGATGGGACAGAACACTACACCCAGGAAGTGTGTGAGTTACAGTAGCACAGTATATATGAGGCTGGAGTTACTTGGAGCTGTTCCAAATATATTTGATGACATCGCATATGATACTGGATCATACAAAGGCCTGCAATCCCACTTCTATCTCCAGTGACTGATATATTGTTTACTTTTAAAAAATACTAACAGTCTCCTCTCTTCAAAGACCTGCAAGACCTGATTTGTACTCAATGCATTCAGTGCTCCCGCTTATGCCATGGGGAGCCTAGTTCACCAGTGCCAGGCATCTTGTGTCATCAGTTATTCCAGTGCAAAGTGAGGGTAAAATGCTCCCATTTGCTACTTGATACCACTTTGTACTGGTTAAAAGATGGTCAGTTGTGCCCCAGGAGTTTTGCCCGTAACTGAGCTGCAGGACTGGATCCTAAATCTTCAGAAACTAGGTCCATCAGTGAGGTGAAACGAGCATAACTAGCCAAACAGATAGAAGAAGTAGAGAAAGAACTACTAATGGTAGCTGAAATTCATATAATACCTTTTCTTCTAACGGATCCAAAGCCTGATAGGTAGTTTTAAATGGATATGAAGCTTTTTTTTTTAAAGTAGCCATAACAGACAGAAAAACAAACATTTTAAAGTGACGCTAAAATAGATATCTGCCAGCAGTGTGAATGGGATGATGTAAGAAATTCATTAAGAACCCATGGCTTTCAGAAACCAGCCTGCGGTGTAATAGATGAACTGGTGACCAAAAGCTGCTGTGAGTGATTGCACTTGGAATAATGCCTTTGCAACCTGCCACTAAATGCTTAATTTGCTGCTTGCTAGTATAACCCTCCAGAAGGTCCCAAATAAGGTCAAAACAATATGAACAAAAATTGCTTCTTAATAGCTGCATAATGAGGCTTACAGACTTTTTTACAGTGAGATAAATGTTTCATTTTCATATAGTTCTTCTTTCTCCCTGCAATATTGTTGGCATCCTTTTGTCTGCGAGAGACGGTGGGAATTGCAGCCTATGATATAGATGCTTTTCAATGTCTCATGTGACTGAATAGTCCAATCTGAGATTTGCATGATTTTTGGCAGTTATTGCAAATGTATGTATCTTGCTTGGGGGCTGCTTGCTTCCTACGGGCTCTTTTCTCTTCAAGGTGTAGGAGCCAGCTTCTGTCATGGACTTTGATACCCTGATGGAGAAAATGGTGCCACTTGTTACAATCAGTTGCCAAGATTTTCCATTGGTCAGGATCAATTCCAAATTCCCTGCAATAAGCTACATAAATACCACTACTTTAATTTTTGTGCATTCCTGCAGAATATCAGTGTAACACTACTCACTCTCACCTGTGCATTTTTGGCAGACTATGTTGATTCTTTTTAAATTAAGATGTATATTTAATACAATTTAATGTACCTAAATTTGGGGATAATTTTTACTAAATTAATGATTCATTAAGATTTGCATTCAGTAAAGCCCTTAATCTCTCTGCCTAAATTAATTTTCCACTTCATTTATCACCCATCTACCATCCTCTCAGTAATAAATACTGTACTTTGTGCTTTCAAAGATTTTAAGGGCCATGCAACTTCAGGGTCAAATTTTCATAAACAGTAAGTGAAACAGTGTAGACCAATCCCTGAGCAATGATGGCAAGAAACTTTATGCCCATGTGATGGCTGCCATCTTCACAGACACCAAAGACTGAATTGGAGACAACTAGAGCTGAAGCATAAGTATTGGTTGCTCAAGCTAAAGAGCATGGTTCTGTAGCTGGGGACTGTAACAGACTCACATCCTCTTGGGCACATCAGGGAACATGTAACACACCCACACTAGTGGGCTATACCTGTATTAGTGGGCTATACCAGCAGCTCAGAATAAAAGGTGTATCATGCACACTCTTAGCACCCACCAGCATGTGCCAGCTGGTACATAGAGGTGAGACCCTGGACATTCTCCATAAAAACTGGCTCCCACCAAGCCATGCCTCATTTGGGCTGTGTTGGTGAGCCCTCTTGTGCTCAGGGTGAGCCCTCTTGTGCTACTGAAACTGCCTCCTGTGTAGATGCATGAGATGGGAAAGAAAGGGTTTTCCAAATCCTCACCTGGCTACGCATGAACCACCAAACTGGCCTTTTGATACTAATAAATGCTACATTGACTGAGAAATGCAAAGTAAACTACTGTGGACTGGTAATTCCTAGTGTCTGCTTCACTAATCAGCTGGAATACCTGTGTGGCTTCTGAAATTGTCTTCTGAGGTTATGAGTTCTGAAAGGCATTTAGGAAGCCCTAGACAATCAGCTTGCTAGAACTCCTACGTTTCTAAGATGATGACATGAATTTTCTCCTCAGCAGAAATCGTTAGAGTTTTCTAAATTCTGCTACATAAATACTACATAAGAACATAAGAATGGCCGTACTGGATCAGAAAAAACATCCATCTAGCCCAGTATCCTGTCTTCCGACAGTGGCCAATGCCATCTACCCCAGAGGGAATGAGCAGAACAGGTAATCATCAAGTGACCCATCCCCTTTCACTCATTCCCAGCTTCTGGCAAACAGCGGCTAGGGACACCACCTTACCCATCCTGGCTAATAGCCATTGATGGATCTATCTTCCATTAATGTATCTAGTTCTTTTTTGAACCCTTGGCCTTCACAACATCTTCTAGCAAAGAGTTCCACACGTTGACTGTGCATTGTGTGAAGAAATACTTCCTTTTGTTTGTTTTAAACTGGATGCACCTTACACTCTGTACTGCTCAGGCACTCGCTCGTCATCCCAATGGCTAATTGCCATGCCTCTGTGGGGCTCTGCTCTGGCCCTCTCCACCAGCTTCTCTGCTGGCTGCTTGCCATGCCTCTCCGCCAGCTGCCCTGCTGTCCACGCCTCTCTGCCATCCGCACTGCTGGCCGCACCTCTCCACCAGCCTCCCTGATGTCCGCTTGCTGTGCCTTTACAAAAAATATGTTGACTCTTCCCCAACAAATTGTGTTAATCTATGTGTCTGACAATTTTGTTTTTTACTATAGTTTCAACCATTTTGCCCAGTACTGAAGTCAGGCTTACCGGTCTGTAATTTCCGGGATTGCCTCTGAAGCCTTTTTTAAAAATTGGCTTCACATTAGCTATCTTACTGAAATATACACAAAACTGAATGGGTTAGAGACCAGCTCTTATTATAAAATTTTGAAAAAATGATGGGGGCAAGTGACTCACCAACTGTCACCTGGCTTTAAAATATGGGACCAGCTCTTCACTTGGTATAAATTGGCATAACTCCATTGGACCTGTGTCAGTTTACACCATTGGAGGATATGGCCCATAAAGTTCTTCAAAACAAAGGTATGATTTTCAAAACAAGAGAAGATTAAAAATTAGGCAATATGAATGCAAAAGCTATTGAAAGCTAGTTTTCTGAAAACATCTGCTCAATGTGCAGTGACAGTCAAAAAAGCTAACAGAATGTTAGGAACCATTAGAAAAGGGATAGAAAATAAGACAGAAAATAACATAGTGTCGCTATGTAAATCCATGATATGTCCACACCTTGAATACTGCAGGCAGCTCTGGTCAAAAAAGATATATTAGAATTGGAAAAGGTGCAAAGAAAGGCAACAAAACTGATTTAAGGGTATGAAACAGCTTCCATATGAGGAGAGATAAAAAGAGTGGGACTGATCAGCTTAGAAAAGTGATAACTAATGGAGGATATGATAGAGGTCTATAAAATCATGAATGGTGTGCAGAAAGTGAATAGGGAAGTGCTGTTGACCCCTTCACATAACATAAAAACCAGGAGTTATGCAATCAAATTAATAGAGAGCAGGTTTAAAACAAACGTAAGGACATACTACTTCACACAATGCACAGTCAATCTGTGGAACTCAAATGCCATCGGATGTTGTGAAGTTAAAAGTATAACTAGATTCAAAAAATAATTAGGTAAGTTCATGAACAATAGGTCCATCAATGGCTGTTATCCAAGATGGCCAGGGACGCAACCCCATGCTCTGGGTGTCCCCAGACCTTTGACTGCCAGAAGCTGGGGCTGGATGAAGGGGATGGATCTGTCAATAATTACCCTGTTCTGGTCATTCCCTTTTAAGCATCTGACACTGGCCACTGTCAGAAGACAGGATACTGGGCTATGTGGCCTATTGGCTGATCCAATATGGTCATTCTTATTTTGTTATGAACAAAATTAGATATTTTTATATTTTGTAGACTGCAAATGCTGTTGCAAAGTTATCTAGAAATTGGGAGGCATTTTTGTATCTCCTTTGCCTAATTGATGGGCTATAAATCATCTCAATATTGGACACACCACTTTAAGGGGTTTTTTTTTCACCTAAGATAAAGCCTGAGTTTTTCTTAAAGAAAAGAGAACCATTCAGTACCATACTCTGCTACTGCAGAGTCAATTCTAGTCACCAACAATTCCTATTTTACTTGCAGGGAGAGTAACAGAAAAATTACAAAGCAGAAATTTATAATAGTTTCAAGACCTGATTACCCTGTAATGGGATTTCTATCACTATATTTGTGCAACAGCGACAGCAGAAGTCTTAGAAAAGACAGTGATTATTACACAGCATGATATGGCTTTGTTTTGGGAACAGCTTTTTATAAAGAATACTTTTAGTCTTACCAGTGGTGTAATGGAAATGAGTTGTGCTGCCTCATGGGAAGCCTGTATGGTAAAGAGCCCCTCAGAGACTGCTTGTAAAAGTGGGGGGAGGGGAATGTCTCGCTACTAGACAAATAAATAGCAGCCCTCCATGGACGACCTTGAAAATTGAATAGGGGCTGCTGCCAAGTTTAGAAGCTTGCTACCAAACAAACAATCTCTGAATTTTTAAGGAAGACCAACATCTGTGTCTTGTGGTTTATGAAGAGAGACTATCCCTTGTATATCAGGGCTTCTGAGAGTCATTACCTTTCCTTTCAAACACCTAGGAGGACAACCCCTCTAGTTCATCTTGGAAATTGCACCCTTCTGATCACTTTGCAGACTGAACATGGTGAAATTTGCTTGGCTTGAAAGCATAAAATCTGCATGCACCAATGCTCAAGGTTCTGCCTTCGGAAGATACAAGCTACTGCCGAGAAAGTCAGGTTATTTATGCACTGACATTTTATTTTTATCTGTATATCAAGTATTTATAGTTAATTTGCCGAAGCATATAAGAGCTGCAGCAAAGGTTTTTTTTATCAGTGATGTGACAAATCATTCAGATATCAATTAGAATTCTGTGCATTGGTGCTCTTAACATCAGAAAAATCCATTGTAAGGGCACGTCTTCACTGGCAACATTAAAGCGCTGCCGTGGCTACGCTTTAACGTGTCTTATGTAGTCACAGCACAGTGCTGGGAGAGGAAAAAAAAATACCTCCATGAGGGGCGTAGCTACCAGCGTTGGGAGCATGGCTCCCAGCACTAGTGCATTGTATACTGGCACGTTACAGCACTGAAACTTGCAGCACTCTGGAGGGTGTTTTTTCACACCCTTGAGTGAGAAAGTTGCAGTGTTGTAAAGTGCCAGCATAGACAAGCCCTAAAAGCATGCATGTGTGATGCTCAGTGCCTCGGGGAAACACCCTGCACCCCCATGTTCATCCTTATAAAATGATTGTGTGGTATCCAATGCAAAGTTTGTCATGTCGGGTGTCTTTGGAAAGCTCATGATGCACTGAGCATTGTTACAGTCATGTTATAGGTCGTAATTTCATGTATATAGTTATGAGGCTGAGAACGTGTCCTCATGGCTTAAAACAAGCCCAGGCAAAATTCTCCAGGAGCAGAGGGGCAGTTCACACCTCATCAGGGCATGTATGGGACAAACCCAGCCCAGCCTCACAGCAACAAAGGATCTGTTGGACTCTCAAGTGAGTCATCCCCCTTCCCTTGGTAAGTTCCCCCTTCCCTTGCTCAGTTTCAGACTATGATGAGGTAATGCTCAACTGACTCTGAAGGGGGAAGCAAAGCCAAGAGGGATGAAAGAACATGATAAAAGGGAGAGACACTTGCCATGCTCTCTCTTCCACCTCCATCTACAGACACCACCACCAAGTGACTGAAGCCCTGATCAAAGGGGAGAGCCTGGCTTAAGGGCAACCAGCCAGCTTGTGGTGAGAAACATCTAAGTTTGTAAGGGTACTGAAAGTGTTAAGATCAGCATAGAATGCATTTTGTTTTTATTTCATTTGACCAAATCTGACTACTTGTGCTTTGACTTATAATCACTTAAAATCTATCTTTTGTGGTTAATAAATGTGTTTGTTTATTCTATCTGAAGCAGTGTGTTTGGTCTGAAGTATGTCAGAGACTCCCTTTGGAATAACAAGCCTGGTACATATCAATTTATTTGTTAAATTGACGAACTCATATAAGCTTGCAGCGTCCAGTGGACATTACTGGACACAGCAAGATGGAGGTTCCTAGGATTGTGTTTGGGACCGGAGATATACGCTAGTGTAATTCGGTTGCACATTCCAAGCAGCGACTGGCCAAAAATGCTCACTCGTGTAGCTGGGAGCATATTACATGCTAGAGGCTGTTCATGAACAGCCCAGGAGTGGGGGTTCTCACAGCAGAACAGGGTAAGGCTGGCTCCCAGAGTCAATGATTGGAGTGACCTAGCAGATCACCGGTCCAGATAAAACAAGGGGAATGTCACAGCATGATGGGATGTATTATGCATCAAAAGAATACTGATTTATTTTCAGTACATATTATATATTACCAGTATTTCTCAACCTTTCAGATAGCAGGGACCGGCTTGCTGTCTTCCTAAACTGTGTCAGGGAGATCTCCAGGACCGGTAGTTGAGATACACCATATTAGAAAATATATATGGACACAACATAATGGAATACATACACACTATTAGTATTGTGCATATAATATAACTTTGCAACATTCGTATATGATAAATTGTACCATTGTGAATCATATTATGCTTTTCCCACAATCCTGTTTACTCCTATTCACCCATGCTAAGTATCTCACAACACTTTGCAAAAATGAATACAGCAATATATACAGGAAAATACAAAACCTGTCACAGACAAGATACTTTCATTCTCTGTCCTGGTACAGGTAAAGAGTACTTTCGTGGCCTTTTGGTGCCTGGAATGGACTATTCAAAACAGAAATAAGGAAGGAACTGCTTGATGCAGAAAAACAAGACAAAAAGCCAATTGGCTGGTCAAGTCTTGGGTGATTAATAGAGTGTTCTCTAATTTGTAAATAATCTATTATAAATATAGCTAGTTTTAGATGCATATTTTTGAAGCACACTTTCTGTGTAAGGTGAACTCAGTGCTGCGAGAATTGCTTCCCAGAAGGATTAGTAAAACATTAACTCTGTCCTTTCTGAATTGCACTGCTTTGTCTAGTTAATGAAATTTGACTAACCTTGTTTATTTGGTCTCTTAAACATTTTTAATAATGAACTGCAAGTGTTGTCAACTGGCTATACTTTAGTCAAAAGTATGGTAGCTGTATAGTTTAGAAAGTGAAAAATTGCCCCAACTCACTTGCACATTACACTGAAATTAACATTTGTGAACAACAAGCAGAATACAGGTAATTGTAAAAAACACAGGCTGAGATTTTTTTTTATGGTGCCTGATGTTCTGAGCACCCTTGAAAACAGACTGCTTATTTCAGCCCTAATTCTGTACTGCAACATCTAAATAAGGGAGTCACCCCCATGATTGCACCACTTTTGTTACCTCCACTGGCTTTTGCAGGTGTGGGAGAGGAGAAGCATTGCTCTACTTTCAGGCTGCCTCCTTTCAGACAGCTAGCACCTATGGTTCACTGGCAGGGAACAGGTCCTCCAAATGATGCTGGTCAGGTCTTATATGAGGTCATGAGAACTCTTTGTGCTCTTTCCCATTGAATATCTAAAGTGGAGTCCACACGTATCTGACCAATAGTGGGTACAGCTACCAGGTTATTAGTTTCTATATGTCTTAGTTCCCTTTGTCACTTATTTTAATGAAGTCTGTGACTGACTTGCATCCAAGATCTCTGCAAGTGGTCTTTCAGCAGAATATAAATAAATTCTACAGCTTCTAGAACTGGTCAAAAATCAGAATTCCTGTTTTGTGAGAAATTAATATTTTGTTTCTTTTCTTTTTCTGAAGCAGCCCAAACACCAAAAACTTGATTCAGAAATGTCAAACCACTTCATTTCAGATCTCCAAATAGAATCAAAATATTTCACTTTAGCTTCCCTCAAGATGGACTGTGTCTGCCTGAGCTACCATGGTGCCTCATGTAAGTTGCTGTTTGGGTGTTCCCATTCTCTTCTATTTCCAGCTACACTACATCTCCCACAATGCACTATGGTCATGTAACTTCCATGATACACTGTAGCAGTTCAGCCAGGAAAGTCCATGGTGTTTCATGAGAGATGTAGTCTGGTCAGAGACCCCAGTCTCTGTGAGAAAGGAGGTATGAACTGAATTACACTCCACTATGAGGAAGTCATAAGAGAATAAGAATTTACATAGGACAGGGGCCCTCTGTAGGAGAGGAGCTTAGCTTCATCTCATGTGAAGGTTGTGTGCTAGAACTTGTGGCTGGGGTCAACTCTTATTTAACTTCTCCTGCAGGAAGAAAGACTGAAACTGTTTAGTTAAACCCTGCTGAGAAGGAAACGGTATGTTCTGATTCTATCATGTAGTAAGAAAATTAAACAAATCTTATGGCTAACTAGAAAGAACTATCCATAAAAACTATTCCATGTCCTAAAGAGAAAGGTATTATTGAAGCAGCATTTTACTCTCTTCTAAACACACTCACACTTTCGAAAGTGTTAGTGACCCAAGCCCCTGAAGGTTTGGTAACAACACCCTTCCAGTCATATCCATCATAGAGCATACAAATAAAAATCATTTTTCATTTAGAAATGTGAGTGCTTGAAGACTTAAATCAGTTCTCAGAACCTTAAATTATACAACTAATTATACAATAAAACTTGCAAATGATAGAAAAAAATTGGAAAAATCTGAATTTCAAAGTAGTGTAAAATAAGTAGCGCTCACCATCTGTGGTCTGTGACAACAAGCAGACTATCAACAGACCCATGCACTAAAAACACAACTGCTTCTGCAAGCTTAAACCTTCTGTAAAAATAGAAAATGCATAAAATGTTGACTCTAAAAGGTACAACAAAGATCACAAAAGAAAGTATGTTGAAATAAAGCTGTGTTAGCATAACATTGAGGGACCAACATAAATCAAGCAAAGCAAGGCCATTCAGAGTTAAGCATCAGAAATTCAGTATGACATTTTGTCCTTATCTTAACTTACCCTAGTGTGTGTACTAGCAGGCATTCAGCGATATCAGAACAGTCACTCTCTTTATTGTATAATGTTGGTCTAGAGATACTCCAATGCCTAGACCCAGCATAGGCTGAATATTGGAAGCATGCTTTGACTTCATTTTCAGTCCTATGTTCTTCATACTTCATTCTTATACTCTTCAGTCTGCCTTTAATCAGCTTTCAGAAATTCTTTGAAGTTAAATATATTTGGAGGGTTTTTTTTAGTTTTGAGGTGGGAGGAAACTCATTAAAATTAATAAAGCACTTAGAGAAGACGGAGAGCCAGATTCTGTGCTGTGCAGCAGAGTAGGATGCAGCCCAGAGAGGACAGATTTTAGTAGAGCCAGTGTGGCCCTGGTATATATTAGTGCAGTTGCAACTTACAGCAGCTTCCCCACAGTTGCACCAGAGCACACCTTGCTGCACTGTCCTACCTTTGGCCTCTCCTCTGACACACACCCCTATGGCTGTCAGGAGGGCAGAGCAGAGATATTTCTGCCACTCCAGCATCACCTCTGCACCGGATATGTTCTAAGGAGCCTGCATTTGACCTTTGTATGGCTCCTGAGCAGGGCAGGTTCTGATCCCTTAAGTCCCCAGTAACTTATATATTAAAATAATATGAGATTTTCTTGAAAAAAAACAGAACATCTCCAGATTGACCTATGAGCAAGTTCTTTTTTAAACTGATGCTTGTGATGAAAAGCTGATGCCCTGAATTCACTGAAATGATATAAAACAGATAAAACGGGAGGAGTACAGAGAAAAGCAAAGCCTTCATTAGTCAAACCTCTGATCCTGGTGGCCGGGATGGATAATTAGACAAGTGAGGGGAGGCAAATGAATCCCAAAGAAATGTGTCCTTTCTTGCGGACGGAGTGGAGCACAAGTTGGACAGGTTTGAATGGGAGATGCAGTGTGGAATGGAAGCAAAGGAGTTCTCCAGGTGTCCTGCCCTTTCCTGCTCCTTGACTTCCACCCAAGGGCAGACTGTGGCTATGTTGTATCTGCTACTTTGCATAGGGTTACCATACGTCCTCTTTTTCCCGGACATGTCCGGCTTTTCGGCAGTCAAACCCCCGTCCGGGGGGAATTGCCAAAAAGCCGAATATGTCCGGGAAAATAGCGGCTTTGCTCCTCCCCGACTCTTCGGCTCTGTTTAAGAGCCGGGCTGCCCGAGCGCTACCGGCTTCGGGCAGCCCCCGTGCCTCCGGACCCTGCGCCCCCAGCCGGGCACTTCCCCGCCCGGGCTCCGGCGGCGCAGGGTCCGGAGGCACGGGGGCTGCCCGAAGCCGGTAGCGCTCGGGCAACCCGGCTCTTAAACAGAGCCGAAGAGGAGCAGAGCCTCCAGCCGCGGCGGCTCTGCTCCTCTTTGGCTCTGTGTAACTGACACAATGTAAGTTACGCAGAGCCGCTGCGACTGGAGGCTCTGCTCCTCTTCGGCTCTGTTTAAGAGCCAGGCTGCCCGAGCGCTACCGGCTTCGGGCAGCCCCCGTGCCTCCGGACCCTGCGCCGCCAGAGCCCAGGAGGGGAGGTGCCCGGCTGGGGGCGCAGGGTCCGGAGGCATAGGGGCTGCCCAAAGCCCGAGCGCTACCGGCTTCACGGTTTGCCGGGCAGTCTCCAGACCCTGCACCCCCAGCTGGGCGCTTCCCCTCCTGGGCTCCAGCTGCGCTGGGGAAGCGCCGGCTGGGGGCGCAGGATCTGGGGGCTGCCCAGCAAACCCTGAAGCCGGTAGCACTGGGGCAGCCCTTTCCCCCTGGCTGGGAGTGGAAGGAAGGAGGGGGCGGAGTTAGGGTGGGGAAGGGGTGGAGTTGGGGCGGGGCTAGGGGTGGGGAAATGGGCGGGGCCAGGGCCTGTGGAGGGTCCTCTTTTTTTATTTATGAGATATGGTAACCCTAACTTTGCACAAAGGTTGCAAACATATCAAGGGGGTAAATGGGGATGAACATTTTCTGTCCCCATGCATCTGAAATCTCAATGTGGCAAAATAAGCCACACAGTAGGTAAGTCTAGAATTAAAACTTTGTGCTGACACAGATATGTTAATGAAAATACTCCCTTTTCTCCATATCTGAAGTTTATGATCATCTGCATATCCCAGAATGGTACTCCCAATGTTGATATGGTCTTACATCTTACTGTTATAGAAATTACAGTATAATGAACAGACTCTATCCCTCCATACAAGGTGATGATCTACAGGACAGAAAAGGCTATCCAACCATGTATGTAGAAAACAAAATAAAACATAGTACTTAAAATAGTTTCTTAATTCAATTTGTTTTTTCATTTGGAATCTCCGTTATAGTGAACAGGTGCTTTGAGGGGAGAGTTAGCACCAATCTCTTCAATTAGTAACTTCTGCAGTGTTAGTGTTTTCACCTTGTAGCAGATTTTTAAAGGTTAGCATGTTCTCCGATGGGTTGTTACAAGACCAGTAAGGTTTCATATTTACAACATCAAAAATAAGGCATCTGTTCATTTTGGTAATTTGCTGAGTCTGTTATTTACATCATATAAATGCTATTTGACCATGTAAGATCCAATAAAAACTGATGCCAGTTTTGCAAAACACCCCTCTGATGCATATGTGCCTGGGTGATTACACTCCTATGCCAGGTTATGTACACTGGAAATTACAGTCAGACTTGATTAATCTAGAGCAGTTTACAAATTACATTATGGGAGTTTAAAAAAGGAGAGAAAAAATCTTCAAATTGCTAAGCATTATGCAGTCTAAGGCTGAATTGTAGATTACCAAATATATGCATCAGCCAAAGGGAAAATTAAATTTTATTCGTTGTTCTGTCTCTAAACTTCTCTCTGACATTTAGGGTGACCAGCTTTCCAAAATGCAAAAATGGGACGCATGCAGGAGCCCAGCCCACCTCCATGGCCCTGCCCTCTTCTCCTCCTCTTCCCCCTGAAACTCCACCCCCTGGCCAGGCTAGAAGCTGGAGCCAAGTGATTCTAAGAAATATCCAGGGAGCCTGTGCCGCTGTGAGGAGTCCTGGACCCTCCACCTGCACTGGGCAGGGGGCCCAAAAGCAGCCCCCAGCCCACGTCCCCACCCCCAGGGATATACTGTCTAGGGCAGGTGGAGGGTCTGGGACTCTGGGTTCCCCAGAGCAGCCCAGGATCCCTGAGTGGTTCTTACTACTTCCTGGCTCCAGTTTCTGGCTTGGTCAGGGGCAGGGGCAGGGCCAGGAGAGAGGAGGAGGGGGCGGGTCCTCCTGGCAATGTGGGGGGCTAAGGCTCATCTCAGCTCCCCCCCCGTACTGGGAAGAGGCTGGCACTGCCCCTGAGCCTCAGGCATGGAGCGGCGCCACAGGGAATCTGAGACAAATGCTGCCCTGGAGTCATTCAGCCCGGGACCAGGATTTGAAATGTACATTTGGAACTGTCCCACCCTATTGACATTAGCAAGTGCCTCAAACACTCTGTGCTTTAATTTCCCCATCTGTAAAATGGGGATAATGCTTTTTTTAACCCTCCAGTAGTGTTGAGATTTAATTAATGTTTGTAAGCTGTCTTGAGCCCCAAAAAATGGAAAATACTACAGCAGACTGAAATATTATTTATCCTTCTTTGCTCTGAAAACAGATTTTGCTTTCTCTTTGACTTCCCTTTGAACACTGTCTTAACAGAGTAATTAACCTTCTCCAATGAAACCTATAAATGAACTTCCTATTCAGAGAGGAGTTTATGCACAATGCATGCCTGATTTTGGCCCTGTGACACACATGCTCTCCACAGTATGAGTGCTTATTAAGACCCAGAGACTTTGAGTGGATACTCAAGCCACAGTTAATGATCAGTGTCAACTTCTGCTAGTTTTGTCACAGGGGTTATTATGCAGTCATAAAGTAGTGAGTCCAAGTGCAGAGGCTCCAGAATCCATGAGCAGGCTCAGCTTATTTGTAAGCCTCTGTCCTCACTCCTTTCTGAGGGGAGCATGTGAAATAAACTCCACAAAAAGATGCTCACAGTTTCTTGGCTTCTCCCCCTCTCCCCAGGATTCCCCTGTGGGCAGTAGTGATATAACCCTTAAAGTGGAAGAGAGTAACTGTAATATTTATCACTCTAGGTACTATTGTTTCCAGCAAACCTACTCTTTTCCCTGTAAATTGACATCCCAGTTGTTTTCCCCCAAGTTATTTGAGGGGAAAAAAACACCCTGCTTGTTGCCACCAGAAACCAGGATGTAAGCATAATATTTGAGACTAGGTTACAAGATATCTTTTCCTGTCATAAAACACTGATATCAAGGGAAATAAAATTTGGGCTATGAAGAGATTTCAATTTGCTAAGAGAACTTGGCAAACGAAACTCACTTTTCTATCAGTTCTGCACAGGGAAAGCTTGGATAAGGTGCAAATGGTACAACATAACCAAGTATAAAAATCTCATATCTTTACACAAAGTAATTCATTTTCAGAAGGGCTGTGGCCTGGCCTTTTTTGTTACCGGGGGAATAACTGCACCCACAAAATTTTCCTTTGCACTTTTGCATCTGCAAAATAAATAGCAGGCACAAATCAGACTACTTCTGTATTTACCTGATTTTCATACACAGCCAGCCGCAGAGGTTCAAGCACTCAGATTGAGTATACAGTTCTTAGATTCAAAGACTTTAAGGATAGAGGGGACCATTGTGATCATGTAATCTGACCTCCTGTCCAACATCAGCCATAAAACTTCCCTGAAGTAATTTCTGCTTGAAGTCCAATAGCTGTTGAACTAGAGCACGTATTTCAGAAAAACAGACAATCTTGATTTAAAGATTTCAGCAGTGGACGCTATTTTAAATGACTCGGTATCTACTTAGAGAGGGTGAAGCTCAGAATGGATAAAGGTGTATTTATTCCATCCTCAATGTCCTGTGTAATAGCATGCTAAACTGTATTATACTGTTCTGCCACTAGGTGGCACAGTGTATAAAATACCTAATTAAAACAAACCTCAGCCATACCTGGCAGAGTATTAAAGGATGTTGTGATGAACACATGTGGTGTGTATAAGCAAGCTTTGTGACCAGTACATGTGACATGGTATCAGGAGTACACTAAAGAACAGAAACAGAAGAAACAAATTATCAAAAGTTTGCAGGAGGTCATCAACATGCCACTCTGCAATGCACCAAAATACTTCAGCTTTGACAAATCTTCAGAATGGAAAGCCTGGAAACAATATTTTGCAAGATTTCACAGTGCAAACCAACTCCACAAATAAACTGGAGATATACAGGTATCTTTAATTTATGCTGTGCAGAAGCAGGCAGAACATATCTTTAAATTCTTTGACTTTACTGAAGACAGTCACAAAAATGACTATGAAAGGGTTCTGACTATGAAAAAGTTGGTGCCTACTTTACACACCAGAGAAATGTGGTTTATGGAAGAACATGTTTTCACCAAAGAATTCAAGAACCAGGGGAAAATGTTGAATGTTTATAAGAGCTCTGCATGCATTGACTGAAAACTGATTTTGGGATTGCAGAACATGAAAATATCAGAGATAGGTGGTTATTGGGTTAAGATAAAAACCTTTCACAGCAGCTACATTTGAAAAGAGATTTAATCTTAGCCACAGCTATACAGATAGCAAAGCAGTCAGAATTAGTCAACCAACAGAACAAAAGTCAGGAGCAACTTGAAAAACCTGAAATTATCTTAGAAGCTGTGAACATTTGAGTCATTTGAGTCATTTGAGTGTTAAAAGTCATTATCATAAAACCCCTGAGGCAAGGAGAGAGAGTTTCCAAGCCAAGAGGGACAAGTTCCAGCCTACAGAGACAAGGTGTGGAAAGTCAAGAGATGATGCATCTCCATTCAGAGGCTCGCAGTGTAATACTTGCACAAAATATGGACATTTTGCAGCTGTTTGCCATACCAAAGCAGTCAGGGATTTGATTCATATTACAGATAATCAAAAGCCACTGTTTCTGGGGTCTATCATTTGTGATGACATAGAAACTGTCTTGAGAGTGAAACTGAATATTCATGGCAAGACTATTGACTTTAAAATTGACTCAGGAGCTGATGTCACAGTCATCTCAGAAAGGACTGGCAATCACCTTCAGCCCCACCCAGAGCTGGTCAGCTGATATGAGCTGGTCAGCTGATACAGCTCTGACTAGCTCAGGAGGTATTCTGAATTGCATGGGCCAGTTCACCACAGAAACAATTACAAAGACAAAAGCTCTGCATGCTGACTGCATGTGATCAACAGACAACGGACCAACAACCTTCTTGGCCACATTGTGGCAGCCATGATGGGCCTAATGAAAAAGGTGGAAGGACTCGGAAGATTTGATTATGTTGGACTTTCAAAAGGAGCCCCACTGCAAATCAACTTAAGATACAATGCTGAACCATACAGTGTACAAACACCTCTACCAGAGAGACCTTAGAAGAGATTAGCTGCAGATTTATGAAAATTCAGAGGCTATCATTACCTGGTCATTGTGGACTATTTTCCCAGGTATGTAGAAATAATGTACACCTCTACCCCGATATAACGCGACCCAATATAACACGAATTCAGATATAACACGCTAAAGCAGCGCTCCGGGGGAGTGGGGCTGCATGCTCCGGTGGATCAAAGCAAGTTCGATAGAACACGGTTTCACTTATAATGTGGTAAGATTTTTTGGCTCCTGAGGACAGCGTTATATCGGGGTAGAGGTGTACTTGAAAGTCATAACATGTTACAGTGTTATCAAGAAACTGAAGTGCACTTTTGCTCATGTCAGTATTCCAGAACAACTAGAGATGGACAATGGACCACAATTCACTGCAGCAGAATTTAAGTCATTCTGCATGAAATATGATTTTGATCATATTACTAGTAGCTACAATACCCACAAGCTAACAGACAGGGTGAGAGAGAGCTGTACAGACAGCCAAGAAAATCTGACAACAGGAATATCCATTCCTTGGTTTTCTGAATTACAAAATGAGAGCTGCACTGTCAGTTGAGAAGCAAGTGACAATTGCACTGTGGAAACTTGCAACACCAGATTGCTACTGGTCAGTCAGGAGTCAATATGGAGTTGCGAAATCCACCAGAGGGGCCATTGTAATGCAAGTGTGCAGGGCCGTTAATTGTCTCCTGATACATAGGACTGTTACTTTGGGCAATGTGCCAAAGTGGATGATTTTGCAGCAATAATTTTCCCAAACTGTAGTGGAGCAACAGATGGCATGCATATCCCTGTTTTAGCACCAGACCACCTTGACACAGAGTACCTCAACAGAAAGGGCTACTTTCCTATGATAATGCAAGTGCTGGTGGATCACCAGGGTTGCTTTATGGACATCAGTGTGTGCTAGTCAGGGAAGGTGCATGACATACACATCTTTAAGAACACACAACTGTTCAGAAAACTGCAAGCAAGGACTTTATTTTCCAACTGGTGGATTACCATTGGGAAAGTTGAAATGCCAATAGTGACCCTAGGAGACTCAGTCTACCCCTTGCTGCCATGGATTATGACCACCTCAACAGCACCAAGGAGTGCTTAAACTACAGGCTCTACAGGTTCAGAATGGCAGTTGAATGTGTCTTTGGTCATTTGAAGGGTCGCTAGGGTTGTCCTCTGAGATTGGATTTCAATGAAAAAATATGCCAATGACCATAGCTGCTTGCTGCATCCTGCATAATATCTATGAAGCAAAAGGGGGAAAGTTTCCACAGGAGTGGAGGGCGGAGGTGGAGTGTCTATCTGCTGAATCTGAACAGCCAGATACAAAGACAATAAGAAGAGCTCAATGCGGAGCTATATGGCTCAGGGAGGCTTTGAAAGACTATTTTAATAGTGATCCAGAGTAGTTGTATGTTGCTATAGTGTTCTATAGCTAGGCTTGCTCTTTTGAAACCAAGTATGAACCTTGAAGTGAGTACTGTATGTGTAGGAATAGAACATTGACAATGCATCTATTAATATCATCTGTGAATGATGTTATGGGTTCTCTGACAAAATGAACTAACAGGAAATTGGTAGGTGTCCGACATGCTCAGCGCTACCCAGCATATGTTGTGACCTAATAAAGATGAATTATGTTCCAAAAATAGAATTTTATTCTGTAACCAGGCAATTAAAGAACATTTAAAACTTAATATATTAAGGGAACTGAACTTATGAAGGGGAAAGAATAGTCATTTCCATTTCAGGTACACATACACCAAGCGTGTCTTTCATAGGTGTATGTACAACTGTGATTGTCTTTAATGTCCCCTGGGGTGGTGTGGTAGTTATAGTTATAGTTAATTGCCAAGGATCATGAGGAGGGGGCTGAGCTTCACACCCATCTTTTGGGGCAACCATATTGCTTTTTTGTGGGTTATCACATTTTATTCTTCCCCTTTCTCAAACATTGTTAGCTTTCCCTAATGAATTCCCTGTTTGTTTTCAAAGCATACACCTCTTTCTGTCTTTCTTTAAATCTGTTACATACCTGGAGGGAAGTGGGTGGATTTATTTACTCTCCAGGTGATAGATACTGGAACACCAGTCCAAGAATCTGGCTACTGTTACTGAGACCACATAACACTCTCTCTCTCTCATACACATACACTTTCACTATGTCTGATTTTAGTGTTGCAGTTTCATACATTGCTGAGTATGAAAACAATTTACAATCAGTGAAATGCAATGCTAGCTTGTGTTCCTTGATTGAAAAAACGTTATTGATGATGAAAAACAATTTGAAAGTGAATGGCCATAATGCAATAACTTAGGCATTTCAGTGTCATTATTAAGTTTCAGAGGGGTAGCCTTGTTAGTCTGGATCTGTAAAAAGCAACAGAGAGTCCTGTGGCACCTTTAAGACTAGCAGAAAGGTGCCACAGGACTCTCTGTTGCTTTTTACAGATCCAGACTAACACAGCTACCCCTCTGATACTTGACACCATAAAAAGCACTGCATTTAGCCGTATGGAATGGAAATCTATCAACCTCCTGAAGAGACATGCACAAGTACAGACAAAAAAATCATCGAATTCTTGGATCAGTGTGATCCAATTATAGCTGAATATATAACCCAATATTGCATCTGCCCCTGCAGACAACATTGGTAGAGGCAACCCATTGGTCTTATCACCAGCTACAATCCATGAGTTTTATTAATGAAACATAAGGTTAATCAGTGATCATCCATGGATTTAAACCAAAATATTGTTCTTAAATCAGTTTTAGAAGATAGATCAGCAAGTGCTTCAATGCATAAAACAAGCCTGTAATAATCTCAGCTGCCATATTCCAAAGTGACTTACGCCTAGCATCTAAATTTGCATGCACAATTTTTTAGTGGACACACAAATCAAGTAATAAATGTAAGATATTACGCATGCAAAAATGTGCGCATACAAAATTGTGGGCACAAGTTTCTCAATGATCAAAGTAAGTTTTATGAGCCTTAATGAATTTAGGCTCATAACACCCAAAGGAGTTAGATAAGCCTTATTTCTTCCCATTTCACAAATGGGGAAACTGAGACACTTTTAAATTAGTCAAAAATATCCATTGATTTGGAATGCTTCTATTTTTGGATGTCCAATATGAGACTCCTTGAGCCTGATTTTAATAAGTCCTGAGCATCCACAATTTCAGACAAAACTAATGCAAACTGAGTGCACTCAGCCCCTCTGAAAACAATAAGGACTTAGTTGTTTCAAATTGGGCACCCAAGAATTGAGGCACTCAAACCGACTGGGCACTTTTGAAAATATTGGCCTAAGATTCTCCACAAAAGAAGCCTATGCCAGAGTGTCCAGGGGTCTGCTACTCACTGCTCAGCAGCTCCTCTTTGCAGCTCATCTGGCGAATTAGCTTGCTACTTTCTGTGCCTCATCCAGTGGTCATTCAGCCCATTGCCCCAGGCATTCGTTCTGCAGCCGCTCTCCCACTAGTCTGGAGCTGCAGCATCTCTCCTTCATGGCTCAGCCCTCCAGCCAAGTCACCATTGACCTCCCCTTTCAGGGTAATATCAGAGTCGCTTTCCTCAAAGTCTCAGGCAGTCTCCATCTCCACTGTGCTGACTGCATCACTCCCTCAGTGGCTGGGTAGGGGAACCTGGGCCCAATCTCTATACTAGGTTCCAGTCCAGGGACCTTCAAACCAGCAGTTCAGGTCTATACTCCCTCAGACATTACTGTTCCTTCTCTGGACATAAGAACGGCCATGCTGGGTCAGACGAATGGTCCATCTATCCCAGTATATTGTCTTCCAACAGTGGCCAATGACAGATGTTTCAGAGGGAGTGAACAGAGCAGGCAGATGGCAGTCATCAAGTGATCCATGCCCTGTCATCCACTCCCAGTTTCTAGCAAACAGAGGTTAGGGACACTCAGCGCATGGGGTTTAATCCCTGACCAATCTGGCTAATAACCATTGATGGACCTATCCTCCATGAACTTATCTAATTCTTTTTTTAATCCAGTTATAGTTTTGGCCTTCACAACATCCCGTGGCAAAGAGTTCCACAGGTTGTCTGTGAGTTCTGTGAAGAAGTACTTCCTTTTGTTTGTTTTAAACCTGCTACCTATTAATTTTATCGGGTGACCCACCGATCTTGTGTTATGTAAAAGAGTAAATAACATTTTCTTTATTAACTATCTCCAAACCAGTCAAGATTTTTTGGACCTCTATCATATCCCCCCTTAGTCAATTCTTTCCAAGATGAAAAGTCCCAGCCTTTTGAATATTTCCTCATACAAAAGCTGTTCCATACCCCTAATCATTTTGTTGCCCTTCTCTGTACTTTATCCAATTCCAATACATCTTTTTTGAGGTGGGGTGACCAGATCTGCATACAGTAATGAAGATGTATCATGGATTTTTATAGAGATATTATGATATTTCCTGTCTTATTATCTATCCCTTTCCGAATGATTCCAAACATTGTTAGCTTTTTTGACTGCTGCTGCACAGTGAGTGGATGTTTTCTGAAAACTATCCACAATTACATCAAGATCTCTATCTTGAGTGGTAACACCTAATTTAGACCCCATTATTTTGTATGTATACTTGAAATTATGTTTTCCAATGTGCATTACTTTTTGCTTTTATCAACACTGAATTTTGTCTGCCATTTTGTTGCCCAGTTTTGCGAGATCCCTTTGTAACTCTTTACAGTTTGCTTTGGACTTAACTACCTTGAGGATCTTGGCCTCTTCCTACCCTGCCTTTCTCAGGTTCCTAGTCTCTCTTTCCCCCACCTCCATTATATCAGGGAGTATATATACTGCAAGCTCACCTCCCAGTAGCCCTCTCCTCAGCTTCCAGGCTTTATAGAAGCCTCTGCCTGATCCTACCCAGGTGGGCTTCATTCTCAATCAGTCTCATTGTCCCTTTGCTCCCCAGCAGGTAAAGCCTAAGGCTAATTGGCCTCTCTTCCCACTTTAACCCCATCTGTGGTAGTGTGGGGTGAATGCCCCATCACACAGAGCCAAGGATAGAATCCAAGTCTCCTGCCTTGTACCTGGGTGTCTTAATACCGGGCTGGCGTTCTTCCTGAATGTAAAGGTCTCCGCTGACAATTCAGTCAGAGATTCATGAAGGTAATCTTTTGTCAAGGTGGTTTCACCTGCTTCTAGTGTTAGGCTGTAAAGCCAAATGGTTGCTTTGGGTTTCTACAGTTCATACCCATACTAGGTGAAATTCTTCACTGGGCCATTGACTTTAATGGAGTCACACTAGGACTAATTTGGTCCAATGTATTTTACTAATGGATAGTCTTACATTAAAATTAAGCTCAAAACAAGACACTGTACAGAAGACACTGTACAGTACAAGATGATTCTGCTACTATCAAACTGTCAGAGTTCATCTCAGTCAAACCCAATAAAGCATTAAATGTTCTTTAAAAAAATTGCCTTATAAATCAAAAATCTGATACTGCCCGTAAAGCCCATTCCATGATGAAGAAGACTAGCTGGAGAGCCTCCATGGTTGGTGCACCTTTTGGAATACTGTTTTACCAGGGTGCAACAAGGATAAATCTGCAGGAATTACACCATGACAGGAGAACTAAAGTCAAGACACTCAGCTCCTTAATAGCCTTCATGAAAAGGCTGCATGAAGAGTCTGACTATTTAGAATCCTGAGCCAAACCCACAGTGATTCCATCCCACAACAAGTGCTGACCTAAAAAGATGATGCAGTAAAGTACTGGCTGATTCCAGACAGCATAATCCCACTCTACAAAGTCTGTTCAAATTTTGCATCAAAGTGTCCAGCATTATCATTGACAAACTCATCACTGAGTAACAGCCTTGCCAGGAAGTAACTTTGCATTTCAGACAGATATCAGTTGTTCACCAAATACCAAGAGTATACAGACTGCTGATGCTGCTAGTCCACAATCCAAACACACAAAAGCTTTGCAGCCAAAATCAGCTCACAAACGGGTTTAGTTTTGTGACTCCTGTCACTAATTATAAAGGAGAAACATCTTTCTTTATATTAGTACTGATCAGAAACAGAATGGGCTAAACCAGAGAACAGAGAGGAAAATGGGCAGATTGAAAGTGTTTGGCTTCAAAAGCTGGTTTTCCAAGATACCGTAACTGCTTCTGCAGTTTCACAAAGCAATGAACACCTGTGAAGCAATTTTTGCTTTACTCAGTGATGTCGCAGTCTACAACTGATTTCTAAAAAACACCTACAGATCACAAATTGTACTTGCAATTACTTGATTGTCTGTCAAACTAGGAACAGGAGGGCTCAGGTCCAGGTAATCAACCATTCTGTCTCACTCTGTTCAGTGGAGCATTTAATATGCCCTCACAAAACACTGTATACTATGCAAGTTATATCTGCAGGTCCAGTAAGATTACCACTTCCCGATTGGGCTAAACTCCACTAGTGAAGCTACAGACCCTTTTAGATTCTAATTTATTTTTGTCTCCTGTTCCACCAGAATAAAATTTCAATGGCTCTGTCAGACAAGCCACTCCCACAAAGCTATACCATGAGTTGGCTTGTGTCATCATTCCCTAGTATAGGGTGAGGAAGTCTGTTCACATCCCAATCCCACCCTTGGAAGCAGACTGAGAGAAAACACTGTTCAGGGTCCGAGGCACCCCCGACTACCCCGCAATAGGATAAAGAGCTACAGCCTCATAGAAGGGCTTTGTACAGTCTGCATTAAGCTTTCCCTGAGTCGGTCATACAGTTTTAAGCCCCTTTCTCTACTACCTGAGATTTTTTTTACACTTTTCTCCATTTTTGTGCATTTTGCATGACTTTCTCTAGACCAATCAGCAAGCAGCACCACAGGATGAAATTCAAACTAAATTCAGACTCTCGGGAAATTGTGCGTGCTGCATGAAAGCCAAGAAAGGGTTTTTGACACATGAGGGGACCAGCAGAAGGGTCTGAAATCTAGTAAAAAATAGAGGTGAGTGGCAACTCTGAATTCCAGCTAGCATGTATCCCCAACCTGTCCCTCTGTCCTGTCCCTCAGAGAAGCTTATTTTGCCCTTGGTTACAATGCTATTATAGGATCTATTCTTGGGTTAAGAATTGCATAGAGCTTATATCTCCTCATTATCAAATCAATAAAGGTGGGATGAAATATTCCCTATATTGAATGGAGTGGAGAAGATTTCATTTTCAGAAACTTACCGATGGTCAAAGCAATCAGTTTAAGCAAGTACCAATCTGAGTGTTGTTGGTCAAAAAATATTCTATCGAGGCCTCTCTCTTTTTGAATCAATGGACAGGAATAATTGACAAAATGTGCCTTAACCCTAATAGCTGATTCCTTGCTTGCCTGCCCTGTCTCCCTTTAAAGGTTGCTACTTGTTCATGTGACTACAGCTTTTCTTAGACAATGCAAACTACATTTTGCAGAGGGGGTAAAAATACTTTTATTCTGAAATTACGGTATGTCTTTTCCATGATGCTTTCATACCCTCTGTACAGTGTGCAATTAGTTAATACAGAGTTGGATTCTTCCTCCTCTCTTTAACTTTTATTTTATTTTATTGAATTTGTTGAATTTTTATGAGGAACTGATAGCACAAGCTAAAGTTACAAATAATGAGACAGGCACTGTGCAAACCTCGTCATACAGCTCAGCCAGCTCTTGTCAGTACTGACCTACTTGACAGTTTAAATGATAAAACTCCACAATAGAAATACTTATTGTACTGACCAGGGAGTTTTGAATTGATCCTATATATGTCAGTTCACTTGTTGCATGCTCCCAGAATAGATCCAAACCCTTAGAAAAACATGTTCCTACCCTAGCCAAAGAGTTTTTATGATAACAGCATTTTTAAGGAAAAATTGGAAGTATAGGGGAGCACATAACAGAAGAATTTATTCATGTTACTGTACAAAAAGAACATAGAATGAGAATATAAATGTAAAGAAGAATTAAGGAGATTTCTCAATGTCTTTCCAAATTGCTGGGCATCTGGATCTTAGGCTGATTCTCTTTCCAGCTTCTGTTTTTGTGAGTGTCTTGCACAGACACAGTAAGACATATAAGCAAGTCTAAGAACTTTCTCCTGGTTGCATTGGCAGAGTTATACAATTGATGACAGTCAGGCTTTAATGTCAAAATCTCTTTATTTGAGACCATGAGACTACAGCAGGCAATGCGTGTTGCCCAGGGTCTGTGTAAGGGTATGTGTGAACTTGCCTTTGCTTGCATTACATGCATGATTTCATTGACCTGTTTCTTGTGGGTGTACTAAAAGTGAGGGTTTTTTTAAGCTAGGGCAGAGTCTCTTGAGGAAAGTGGAAGTCTTGTCTCTTGAATAATTAAAAGCAAGACCAGCAACAGCACTTGAGAATATGCTGTATGGAATAAATCTGCTTTGACAGGAGATATATTTATTGGTACTTAAAAGATCCTCATCACCACAGTATCACAATCTAATGAGTTTCATCTTGACAACCCCCCTGTGCAGAAGGGGCACATGATCTCTGTTTCATGGATGGGGAGCTGAGGCACAAAGTAGATGAAGTGACATACTCAGAATTGTACACCAAATCCGTAGCTGAGCCGGGAGCTGAATCCAGGTGTCTTGCTGCCCAGACTAGTGTTCTATCTGCCAGCCCACCCCCTCATCCAAAATAGCCTTCTATCATTTATATGGGGAATTGTTGGGTGAAATCCTGGTACCATTGAAGTCAATGTGAGTTTTGCCATTGACTTCAAAGGAGCCAAGATTTAATTTATAAATCCCCATTGGACAGATTGTGGCCAATTGTGTGCAGGGAGCCAGCCACAACTATAGTTCTTGGGCTCTGAGAGCACAAAGCACCCTCATACCTATTATCTATAACAAAAAGGTCAGAGAGGAGTCCGAGTCATGAGTAACACCTGACCTGTAAACCAGATGCCAGAGCTAACTGGTTGGATGTATATACTTCATACTCTTTAGTGGTGTCACCGTAGATGCACTCCCCCTGTGCTCCCACTAGGTTAGTGGGACTTTCCACACTTACAACACAGGGCAGACCCTGATAGGCAGGAGTGAGCCCTGTGTCCCTAATGTAAACTGTTAGGCCACATCTATTCTACACATCACGGATGGAGGCATGTAGTGTACGTGTAGCTGCACACCACAGTGAAAAGCAGGCTGCATCCACATTGTGGTCTGCAGCTACACCTGTCAGTCAAAGGCTCTGGCAGAGGGGAGGTAGCTGGGAAAGGCTTCAGCAGCTCCCCACTGCCAGAGACTTTCACTGATGCAAGGAAAGGTTCTGGCAGGAGGGAGGGAGCTGGCAGAGGCAGCCTTTCCCAGCTGCCTCTCCCCTGCCAGAACCTTTCCCCATGGAAGGGAAGTGCTCCAGCAGCAGGTAGCAGGCAGTGCCTTTCCCTGCTATCTCCCCTGCTGGATCCTATCCCTGCAGTGGGGAAGGGATCCAGTGACCGGGAGCTGGCAGCCTTTCCCCCACTGCCTCCCCTCGCCAGAGCCTTTCCTCACTGAGGGAGTCTCCTTCTGCCGAGGGGAAAGGGTCCTGCAGCAGGACACTACCCTCCAAAAAATAGCAATCTGGATGAGGAAGCCTGGATTGGGCGAGTGAAGAGCACACAGGATATGTACTCAGATACACACCCACACTCTTCAGGAGTGTCTCTGCTCTTCTTGCCTAAGCTGTGCCTCTCTGGCCACACTGCTATTTATAGCAATGCTGGGGGAGCTATGTGGGTATGTACTCCATATGCTGCTGAAAGAAGCTTGCAGTGTAGACTTTCCCTTAGAGTGAAAGCAGTTCTATTCAGCGTGTAGGAACAGATTTAAAATAATCTTTTAAAAATTCAGCACATCATTCTATCTTCTTTATTCCCCCACGTACGGCACTTGCAAAACTTTGGAGATGCCCTAAAAAGTCAGTGTACTGTAAAATGTGTGGCTTATGAAAAGGGTGTATTGTTTACATTTGAGGTATTTTTACCTGGAAACACTTTCACTAATACAGTAACCGTCAAATGACTAAAGACCTGTGTTTCCTCCCTAAGTAAAATTATGCAAAGGGATGCACATATGTTCAAAAGCCCCAAATCTGCCTTTGTTGAACTGTATTCCCACCCACAGGGGCAATGGCTGTGCAGTAGATGCAGAGAACCAGGGTTCCACTGTATACACTGCTCTACAGCCAAAATGCTTCTGAAATAAACGTAGTCAAACTTTACTAATTCTGGGTCACTGAGAACGAAAATGATGCTTAAAATTGTTGATTGGCTCTAGTTTTCAAGATATGCTATTGGATCAGTATATATGACCCTTGACTTGGGAATGGCGGAGGATAAGTGAGTTATAAAGGGAAGGGATCTCAATTTAAACCAGAAATGACTAAAATACATCTTTGACTGGATCTATGAATAAATCTATGACTGGGTTTGGACAGTACTTGCTTTTTAGGCAAAACAATGAGTGATGCAATCTGAAGCTGGTATTGCGTTATACATGATATGAATTGCATCATGTTATTCCTAGAAGTCATGGATGATGCAATCATAACGAAGCTTAGATCACTCTGCTGAACAAATTGCCCTATATCAGCTCTAGAAAGCATACAGTGTCATGCTCTCTTATTTGTCAGTGTTTGATTTTGCAAAGGGACACATTTCTGTTTAGCCAAAGTGAGCAGAGATGCCTCGTACTTGTGTGAACAGTGCAGATAACTTCTGCTATGTTTGTGGTGAAGTGACTTTTGCATCACAAAAGCGCAGTATAACCACTACGGTTAAGAAAGCCTATCCCCTTTATTTTGGCTGCAAAATTGGAGATCAGGACAAGAGGTGGGCCCCAAACATATGCTGCAACACTTGTGCAACAAATCTTCGCCTGGTTGAACAGGAAAAGGAAATCTATGCCTTTTGCAGTGCCAATGATTTGGAGAGAGCCAACAGATCATACCAGCAATTGTTACTTCTGCATGGTGCCTCCAGTTGGGAAAAGTGTGTCAAAGAAGAAAAAGTGGATTGTGCATTATCCAAACATTCCGTCAGCTATACGCCCAGTACTCCACAGAGAAGGACTGCCGGTTCCTGATGCACCAGAATCATTCTCACTTGAGTCAGACGAGGAAGAGGATGAAACTTCTGGTCCTGAACCATCAATGTCACAGGACCCACATTTTCTCCCATCCTCCTCCTCTGAACCAAACCTCATAACACAAGGTGAATTGAATGACCTTGTCAGGGATTTGGAACTACTCAAGAATAAGGCAGAGCTGTTGGGCTCCAGACTACAGCAGTGGAATCTCGTGGCAGGTGATGTTAGGGTTTCCATGTTCCGTGACCGTCAAAAGGATCTTGTCCCATTCTTCTTCATGGAAGGTGATCTTGTAGCCTGCAACAACATTGATGCTGCGATGGCAGCCCTCAACATCGTTCACGATCCAGATGAGTGGAGACTGTTCATTGATTCATCGAAGAGGAGTCTTAAAGCTGTTTTACTGTATAATGGCAATGTTTTGCCATCAATTCCAGTTGGTCATGCAGTCCATATGAAGGAAACCTATGACAACTTTTGAGGTGCATAAACTATGACCAACATCAGTGGCAGCTTTGTGGCGATTTGAAGGTTGTTGCTCTCTTGCTTGGTCTGTAGACTGGATACACAAAGTACTGCTGTTTTCTCTGCGAATGGGATAGTCGTGCAAGAGATTCCCACTATATCAAGAAAGATTGGCCACTCCGACAGTCATTGGAGCCTGGGAGGAAAAGTGTTCAGCATCCACCACTTCTTGAATCAAGGAAGATTTTATTACCACCCTTACACATCAAGCTGGGTCTGATGAAGAACTTTGTCAAGGCCATTGACAAAACACAAGCAGCTTTCAAATACCTCCGTGGAAAATTTCCAAAGTTAAGTGAAGCTAAGATAAAGGAAGGTGTCTTTGTTGGTCCTCAGATTCGTGAACTTCTTCAAGATGATGTATTTGACCATGCACTGTGTGGCAAGGAAAAGACGGCATGGAAAGCCTTCCAGTTAGTGGCAATAAATTTTCTCGGAAACAACAAGGCAGACAACTACAGGTTGTTGGTGGAAAACCTCCTCAAGGCATACGAAAGCCTTGGTTGCAACATGTCACACTAAAGATACATTTTTTGTACTCTCATCTAGATTTTTTTCCACCAAACTGTGGAGCAGTGAGCGACGAGCACGGCGAGCAATTTCACCAGGACATTGCAACAATGGAGAAACGCTATCAGGGCAAATGGAGCCCATCAATGCTTGCAGACTATTGCTGGACAGTGACAAGAGATGGTCCATTTAATGAATACAAGAGACAAGCCAAGAAGCGCCGAGTAGACACTGAATAGGACTAAACTATGTACATAATAGTTTTTTGCCTTTTATTTCATAATAAATTTTATTTATATAACCCTTTTGCTGATTTTTAAAGTGTTACATAAACAGGACAGGTGAAATATTATCATGTAAAGCAACCGTAAACACATGAAAAGACCTAGGTTTGCAATTTATGATTAAAACTCTACTATCTACACAATATACATAGACATAAAATGTAAAAACTTAAATAAAAACAGTAGCCAATCAGTTGTTTTAATTGTCATATTTGAATTCAGCACATCAAAATACATAATAAATAGCACATTTTCTCTCTGAAGCAGACGACTTCTCAAAAATTGTAGACCACTGATATCGTCGCCCCTAGTCCCTGGCTACCAGGACCGGCTCCAGGGGTTTTGCTGCCCCAAGCAGCGGGGGGGGAAAAAAAAGCCACGATCGCAATCGCGATCGGCGGCACTCCAGCGGCAGCTCCACCACGCTGCTTTCTTCTTTGGCGGGAATTCGGCAGCAGGTGCTTCCCTCCATGAGGGACCCGCCGCCAAATTGCCGCCGAGCAGCCCGACGTGCCACCCCTTCCCCTTGGCCGCCCCAAGCACCTGCTTGCTGGGCTGGTGCCTGGAGCCGGCCCTGCTGGCTACATGGTCAGACATGCATTGAGTCTCCCATTCCCCATGCCACTTCGCCACACAACCTGTGAATCTGCACGTACACATTCAGCAGTGGCAGCATAGCTGGGTTCAGGGCCAACGCAACCCATTAGGCAACGCGTTAACATTTGGGGGGCGGCAACCGCGGCAGCTGGATCTTTGGCCACCCCGGTTGTCTGCGGTATTTAGGGGGTGGGACCTTCCGCCGTCTCTGTCGGGGGCGGCATTTCGGGGGTGGGACCTTCCGCTGCCTAGGGCGGCAAAAAAGCTGGTGGCGCTCCTGGCTGGGTTGGTCCCTCCAAACTGTTTTTTTTTTTTAATGTAAACAATAGTCCACATAAAAGAATATCCCACACAGAACAGCTGCTTCTCATCTCCTTCTCTTGCTCTTTGGCTACTCCATTGTTTAGTTTGCAGCTAATGAGCCATGATGAGTTTCTGCACAGAGGACATTTGTGCTAAGTGTTGTGGGGAACATATCACAAATCTGCAGTTTTCCTATGTATAGCTCTCTTGCATTATCATAGAATCATAGAATATCAGGGTTGGAAGGGACCTCAGGAGGTCATCTAGTCCAACCCCCTGCTCAAAGCAGGACCAATCCCCAACTAAGTCACAATAGCCAGGGCTTTGTCAAGCCTGACCTTAAAAACCTCTAAGGAAGGAGATTCCACCACCTCCCTAGGTAACCCATTCCAGTGCTTCACCACCCTCCTAGTGAAAAAGTTTTTCCTAATATCCAACCTAAACCTGCTCCACTGCAACTTGAGACCATTACTCCTTGTCCTGTCATCTTCTACCACTGAGAACAGTCTAGATCCATCCTCTTTGGAATCCCCTTTCAGGTAGCTGAAAGCAGCTATCAAATCCCCCCTCATTCTTCTCTTCCACAGACTAAACAATCCCAGTTCACTCAGCCTCTCCTCATCTTAGCCCCTTTTCCATGAGATCTGGGTTGTTTTTCACTCTTCTGAACTAAGCAGTGGAGAGGAGCATATAGAACTAAGTGAGTAGCATTAATATTTTTGAATTAGGGCCAGATTAGGGAGCTAGGCACCAAATACCTTATAGACTCTGGCCCGAGGATGATCATAGCCTCATTATGTTTGGGTGAAATGAGGCATATTAACCTTGAATTAACTGCAACCCTGAAGTTTAGGAAGGTTAGGAAGGAAGGTTAGGAAGGAAGACCAAAAGAAATTCCATTTACTGGAGAAAGAGTCAAAACCAGCTACCTGCTTTAATGTTGAGGAAGGTTTGGGTGACAAGTTTTCTAGATGACCCAGTGTTAGGGAGCAATATGAGAGGAAGGGCATTCAGTTTGCCAGTTGGAAATGTTCTTCCACCCCATCTAATATTCCACAGCTGAGGGCTTTCAGGTCCTTTCTCAGAAATCCTATTGACACCAGCTGCCCTTCAAAGGAAGAACTCCAGAGAGACACCCCACAACTTTACATTTACCATGGTTTATTATTGCAAAAGTGTTATAATAGGAAAAGAGAGTATGAGAGAAATGGAAGAGAAGCGAGTGTATCAAAATTGAAAAGGAGAAGAAAAAAATATCTCACAAAAAAGAAGAGGGATTATAAAACAGATTCTGGATTAACCAATGTACTAAGCAAATATTTCTCTATCCACAAAGTTCATGCTTTCCCTGACCTCAGATGTTTGGTATAAATGGAATAAGTTCACAATTATATTCCAGCCATAAGCAACCTACAAATCCAATCATCAAGTCCTGGGGTGTTGCCCTTGACAGAAATAGATGTGTATTGTGTATTTTAAAAATTGGGCCAAATGCAGCCTTGCTGCAGCCTCTTTCTCCCTCACACACCAAAAATAAATAAATAAATCTGATTCTGCCAATTAACATCTTACAGGTATGAACATACTGCACATTTCCTGAAAGAAAAAGGCTCTGGGGAAATATTTTGGGGAGATGACTTAGGGAACAGGGACTGAATTTCCTTCCCCCATAAAACCTATTTCCTTATAACTTTTTACTTTAAAAGGAAAAAACCTCTTCTTCTTTCATTGTACTTTTGTCCCCCATAGTCCTCTTTTCCCAAGCAGAGGAGGGGGAGGTCTGGGATTGTTATTTTGCAGTCAGTCCGCACAACTCATTGAACAGACAGTAAAGTAGTTTGATTATAGTTTATAGGCTAAAAGTAGTTAGCTTGCTTACCATTATCTCCAAGCTATTTCCCATTTCTGCCCACCCAGGCATTAAAAACCAAATTTATTACTGGATTCCTGTTTCCCATAAGGAACGGCATCCTCCACTACCAACCCAGCTGGGACTGTTCTTTTACAGATCTATTAGTCAGGCCTCTTTTATATTAGACCCTATAAAGCATGCTCAGAGTAATTGCTTTAATCTTTCATTTTAGGTCATGAAATAAGTGCTCAGAATAAGGGATAAGGTTTTGAATTACATTCATGCATTTAGTTTTGTAATCTTTTCCAGGCAATGATGCAGTTTATGGAAGCCAAAGCACCAAATAAAGGTAAAAATGCATTCAAGACAGAGCAGGTAGGTAGGTTTTCGCTGTCTGTATATGGCACTACTCCTGCAGGTGGGGACAGAGGTGGGAAAGAGATGTATTTTGGCTTGGCTTTCAAAACTAGCTTTTTGGAGATAAATGCACTTTGAAGATAAGTGTCGCTATAAAAACACATAAGCTATAAAGTTAAAATGAATTTGAAATTCACACAATGATTCAACGTCAGAGTGACCTTTATGGTTACTGTGAAGAAAGAGTGAAAAATGTAGGACCAAAATCAGCCTTTATTGAAGCCAGTGTAACTCTACTGAAGTCAAAGGAGCTATACCGGGGATGAAATTAGCCCAGCTTTGAAACTACTTTGACCATAAATCTGCATATTTTAAACTTTCCTCTTTGATCTGTGTGATGAATCTTTTGATGTCAGTTCGGCTGCCTCTGTGTTCATATGTGCATCTGCATTTGTGTACAATCAGTGGGAGTTTGGTGCATATAGGGAATGTTACTTAGACATCTAAAGTTATACTATACAGTTTGTAGGAGAACTTAGTCCTCTATATGACACATTCAAGTCCATAGCTCTATCTCACTGGGATTCTGTGCACTGGAGTCTCTTCTGCCTTCAGTGAACACAAGTGTAAGCAGAGTCTGAATGGGCTCTCCCCTGCCCTCTACTGATGAACTGGGGGAAAAGACCACATGATCCAGCTGTATTTCTATAGACATACCTATTTTGCCTAGGTGATCAGCAGAGAGACCTTCTTTGCCAAAGTGATCAATTTTGTCCATGCTGGGTTAAAATTCACCTTAGTCTTGGACTCGGGGTAATTAAATGTTGTTATCCTTACTGTATGACTAAAGAGTAGCAGAACTGTAATTAATATTCCCTGAGGGTGTCACCATAACTGTAATCTCATTCACTTCACAGGGGGTAATAATGTAAAATCCAAGCAAAAGTTAGAGAAGGTGGGGATAGGTGTTCCTACCAAGTGGTATGGAATTGTTTGAAGATTCCTAGATACCATTTGGCCCTCCCTCTCTTTCAACACAGAGCTGATCAGACTAACAGAATATCAGGAACTGTTAGGAAAAGGATAGATAATAAGACAGAAACTATCATGATACCACTATATAGATCCATGGTAGAGCCACACCTTGAATATGGATTGCAGTTTTGGTGGCCATATCTCAGGAAAAAAGAGAAATTTGAATTGGAAAAAGCACAGAGAAGGGCTACAAAACTGATTAGTGGTATGGAACAGCTTCCATAAAAGGAGAGATTTAAAAGACTGGGAGTGTTCAGCTTGGAAAAGGGATGACTAAGAGGGGATGTGATAGAGGTCTATAAAATCATGAATGGTGTGAAGAAAGTGAATAAGGAAGGGTTATTTAGCCCTTCACATAACACATGAACAAGGGATCACCAAATGAAATTAAGAGGCAGCAGGTTTGAAACAAACATAAGGAAGTATTTCTTCACAAAACACACAATCAACCTGTGGAACTTGGTGCCAGGGGATGTTGTGGAAGACAAATGTATAAACTGGGTTCACAAGAATTGAATAAGTTCATGGATGATAGTTTCATCAATGGCAATTAGTCAAGATGGTCAGGGACGTAACCCTATACTCTGGGTGACCCTAAACCTCTGACTGCCAGAAGCTGGGACTGGATAACAGGGGATGGATCACTCAGTAAATTGGACTGTCTCTTTTCACTCCCTTTGAAATTCTGGCATGGGCCACTGTCAGAAGATGTAGGGATATTAAAGAAGGTACTAACAGTGATTCCCCCAAGTGACAGTGACCCCTTCATAATTTGGCCCCCACACTTTAAAATCCAACAGTTTCACCAAGTACAAAAATCTCTTGGGTCTTCTGTTAAAACTTGTAAGCTACTGTCTGTAGAAACCATTGATTATATCTATCCTGTGACTACTATGTAAAACTTACAAACAAGTTAACTGACTTTGTTATACAATGTAAACAAACACTATAAGCTGTTAAGTGTCTTTCACAACTGCTCCTAGGACAGACCCCCCACCCTCTGTGATTAAAGGGCCGGGAGTCTCAAATGAATTAGCACACACTCTGAAAGTGGTGGAGACCATAAATTAAAATATGGTTAAGGGATGGAATGTATGCTGATGAATGCTTGATATACATGGATGGTTAGGGAGGTGCCAGCCTAGAAAAGGAGTATCCACCGGCCGAAGAATGTGTCAAGTGGATGACCAGAAACCCCCAGAGGGTAAACTGGGACCCACCCCATCACCTGGAAGGATGAGAAACACAAACTTTGGACAGTGTGGAGCCACCAGGAATGTGCCACTTTGGACAGGAATGTGTGCCATCTGCTGATTGAGTCAGCAACAGCAGGATGAAACAGCTCCCATAGACTAACATAGGAATTAATTCCTATAAGAAGGGACTCTAAAGACTGATGACTTTGAGTCTCTGGTTCTGCTGCCAGCCTCCAGGAGCATCAGGTGCACCTGACACAGACTCGGCTCCATCCTCATGACCAAGATACCTGGCCAGTAACTTGGCATGAGCAACTTCTAGGCTGGTAACTATAACACCTATACAGAACTTGAATGAATGATTGTGTGAATGAATCTCTCTCTCTCTCTCTCTCTCTCTCTCTCTCTCTATATATATATATATATATATGTGTGTGTGTATGTGTGTATGTATAAGAAATAAGTAGTCAAACAACGTTGTTTACTTTTATCTTTTGCTTTATCAGTATATTTACAATAAATGTGGCATCTTTGCCTTATCCCTCTTAATAAGATCCTGCTGGTTTTTATTCTATTGGTATAACATTTTGGTGGAGAATTGCGAAAGGGGGAATATTGGTAAAATGCCTCAGTTATTGTGAACATTGGTGTGCACACAGCCGGCTCTATAGAGAGCGGTTCTATTTTTGGTTAACCAAAGCCTACTGACCTCCGGTGGGTAGAGGCTTCATAAAAGAGCTCATAGAAACTTTAAGCTACAATTAATCTTATCCAAAGTGTTCACTGAGAAATCAGGGGTAACAAGAGCCTATAGGGCAAGGTAAAGCTGCTCGCTGAACGAGATCAGGGGTAGCAGGATAAGATAATTTAGGCTGTGTCACTCGCTGCAAGGGTTCAGGGGTGACAAAGGAAACTATACACGTGTTAAAAATGTTTAAGAAAAGACAAGGGAGAACAGGAATGGAGTTTGAAGGAGCTCCAACCTCACCTTTTGTAAAAGAAATAACATCCTTTAAACAAATCCTTCAGAGATATGGGCACAGTCCTTGGACTGAACAAGCCCTTGCAGATGCTTGCTCTATTTCAGACCTGGAGGATAGATTGGCCCACTATATCCTCATATGTAAACCCCCAAATGCAGCAAAAAGAGACGCTGCAGGGATCTGGCTGCTGTGGGAGGCTTGTAATGACAGCTACCTCCGCCTAACAGCCTGTACAGAGGAAAACTTACTGTTTCTCGCTCTGATCCTGGGAAGGATTTTTATATTTGGTGGATGAACCCTCGGTGGTAAAAGCTCGAGCAATACAGAGGGAAGCTTAGCATCTCTCCCTCTGGCCCAAAGTGGGTTAAAATCATAAGATACAAATCTTGTTCTGTTAAACCAAACTCTGAAGAATATAGGAGTTTGGGCAGTGTAGTGTGGTTTATGTTTGTTTGTTTGTTTTGCTTTGTTTTGTTTTTCTTGTGAGTGATATTGTGGTCATTTCACAATATTGAAAGAAATGTTTAAGGAAATGGACCAGGAAGGGTGGGGGCTGGTTGAGAAGCCCACCCTCCTTGCTAAATTGGTAGTGGAACAAAGCTTGTGCCCATGGAAAGGAAAGGTTCTTTGGAAAAAGCAGGATCAGGCCCAGACAAGCAGGCAAGAAATTGGTTGGAAGCCTTAAGGGCATAGTGGCAGGAGCAAGAAAGCAGTAAGTACAGGCATGAATCCCTGGAACAATACTTAAAATGGTAAAATCTAATTGATAAAGGTGTCATTTTGGGAGATAAACAGTAATTTAAGGAAAGACCCTGAAAAGTTAACTCTACAGAGGCTGAACAGAATTAAGCAGTTAAACTTTGTGAAAATGCTAAAAAGTACCATGTTAAAGAGAAAAGGAATTCTTGGTTCCTTTGCAGCCATTCTGAAGGAAAAATGGGCCCTTTTCCAAAGGAATGTCTGTAAATAATCCAGGTATTTGAAATAATTTGACTATGAACAATTTAGTCAAATTTGTTAAAAACATGAGGGGATTCTATTGAAACTTAACTGACCCAAATGTATGAAGGGAATATAATCTATGTACAGCTATGTAAAAACAGCAATGTAGAAAAGATGTTAAGGGAAAGAAAATGTGTATGTATCTATTTGTCTGTGGAAATATGTAAAGTTCTAAGAACCTAAACCAACACATCTGGTTTGTAAAACTCCTGTTTTGTAGGTTTAAGATACATTAGTTTTGTTTTGTTTTTAATGTGTAACAAAATAGCAAATGAGAGCTGTAGTAAAAGAATAGGAAATTAACAGTGCCCCTCTGAAGCAACAGCAGGAGTGAGGTGCACAAAACAAAAAGAAGCACTGCTAGAAACACTGAGCCTTAAGATGGCTCTGTGTAATCAGACTGTCACTTTGACGAGGGTACATGAAAACTCTGTAAAAACAAAAGGAAGCAGCTGCAGTTTGGCTTCTATGGAAGACCTGTAACAAGGTATTCCTTCAATTGGCTACATGCAAAAATAAAAAACTGCACCAAGATTTACAAGCCTCTGCTGCAAAAGCAGAGAAATAAAATGTATGTCCAGCAGTCACACTAGAACAGAGGATAGCACAAGCCCAAGCACCCCCCCCCCCGGAAGAATTGGATACCATGGGTCAGGAGAGACATATTTGGTACACCGATGGCAGTTCCATGGTGGTGCACGGTAAAAAGAGAATCAGATATGCAGCCATTAATTTAGAAGAAGAGGTACTAAAGGGGTATTTGGATCATGGCTCAGCACAACATGCTGAACTCCATGCCATATACCCAGTCCTAAAACAATATGAAACAGAGAACTGCCCCAAGACTGTATACATCTATGCTGACAGCAATTACTGTGTAAATGGGGTGCAATATTGGATGTTTGATTGGCAGAGGAACAATTGGAAAGCCGCAGACGGGAAAGAGATAGCATATATAGATGAATGGAAATGGATTTATGCCTGGGTTACCTCTCATCCCAACCAGCTTAAAATCAAACATGTCAAGGCACATGGAAAAGGCTCTGCAGCTGAAACAGTATGAAATAACTGTGCTGATGCCATAGCCAGAGATTATGAAGGGATTGCAGCGGTGACCCGAAGGCAGGAAAAGAAGGTATTAGAAGCAGTCCGCGTCCCAGGAAGGATTGAAAGACAGGAATTGGTCATAGCTCATCAGTTCATGCATGAAGGAGTGGAAGGGATGCTGGGAAGGTTAAAGCAAGTGGCAGAATGGAAGGGGATGAGAGATGATGTGGATACATGGGTCAGGAATTGTATACAGTGTGCCAAAGATAAAGCTTGTCCTCCACACCAGCCTCAGATGCTACATCAAAGAAGGCTGGGACCCTGGCATAGAATCCAAATTGACTTCATTGATAAATTGCCAAGGAGTAAAGAAGGATTTCGATATCTACTTGTAATCACAGATTCCTTTTCAGGTTGGGTGGAAGCTTTCCCTACTAGGAACAATAGCGCCTGCACAGCCGCTAAGAAACTATTCTCTGAAGTGGTTTGCAGATATGGGACTCCCGAGATTATCGACTCAGACAAGGGAGGATCCTTTGTGGGAGACATATTTACACTACTGCTTAAAGCATTAGGGGTTTCACACAAACGCCATGTCCCATACAGACCGCAGTCTTCAGGACAAGTATTTCCAGGCCATGGCAAAATGGCTGGAGATTTTAAAACAGAAATTTTTTTTCTAGATGGAGTGTTAACGCCCTTTTACTGAGAGAAAGGGAGGATTTACACTCACAAGAAATGCACCACTTAATTAGCATTTGTGCAGCCCCAAATACCAAACACACTGTGGCAGAGACCAAGCAGGTTCTGCCAGGGTGAAAGCACTGTGCTAATTTGTTTCCAAGCTTCTATCTTTCAGGCTCTGAACCAGAACATCAGGAGAGCTGGTACCAGCTGAAGAGTTATAAAAGACCATGGTTATAGTGTTGCGACAAATTCTGTGTTCAGTGTTGCATGTTCTGTGTCTGTCTCTAGTGGTGTCCTGTGCTAGCATTGGGTCCAGAGAAAAAGGGGATACTACACTAGACAAGACAAATGTCTTTTCTTCTACTTCCCCCATATCCATCCAACTTATCAATCACCACTTGGGTCCCCAGTGCATCAGGTTTATTTTTTGTTAGGTTCTCTAATAGTCATTTTGTTGTTAATTTTTGTTATTGATACATTTGTATTGTTAGTTACATTTGCTTGTACTGTTAATTCCACACTTTCCTCTATGCACTCTGTATTCTACTTCCCCAAGCCCTGCAGGGTAGTTCTTGGGCCCCCATAACCTGTAAGACCTTGGCCCATAATTGTATGGCCCCATCTTTCAGGTCCCCAAAAACCTCTGAGAACAACTGTTAGAAATAGGGGATTCTGCATTAAAAAGGTCCTAACCTCAGTAACTTTTATTGTTTGATGACTATTGCAGCATCAAACTTGGACCTCATTTTATTTGTCAATGTACTTAATTATTGTAATGGTTTTAGGTTTTATTGTATTCCCAATTATTATAATTATTTGGTTGCATTTCTGTTTATATTATATCTGGTGTTTGGTCAATTGTAATGATTTTAGTTATACTCACCTGCTTAAAATTGTTTGGTTTGTTTACAACAGATCACCTGTGCCCTACAATGACAACTACTGTACTGTAATGATCATAGATCAAGGGGCGGAGAGTTGTAGGAGCAGCACTGATCTGTATGCAAACGGCTATAGCTATGGGATGCACTGAAATGCAGATACTTGCCCTATCTACTTTGGAACACAAAATGTTTTGGGTAACTTTGGGTAATATTAAGGTTTTAATGCATTTGTTAAAACAAAGGAAATGATCTCTGTTTGATACTTACCAATATGACTGGATGCAGTATGTTTCCAGCACTGTGAAACCAGACTTGTTAATTGGGGAAATAATTGTAAAAATAGCACATCAACAGTCTCTGGAGGCAAAGGTATGGAAGGTTAGCCCACTCCCCATATTACACATGGGATCATTCTGGCTGCCTCGGACCTTGAGCCAGTGGGCTGGGGAGGGAGGAAAACTATTGGACACTAGAGGTTGTACCGAATGGACTCCTCAAAAGTGGGGTATGCCTCACCTTACCGGTTGCCCCAGAGCCTTGTAGTAAAGATGTTTCATTGGAATCATGTATGTGGGATGAATTGGATAATGACACCAAAGTATTGTACAATGGACAATGTGTATGTATCCACTCATGGGAGGAAGTATTTTGGGAGGATGGGAGTGTTAGCAACCCCCCCAGTAGATGAATGTAAATGATTCTCTGGATGGTCCCCGACTACCACTGGCATCCTATCAGTAATGCTACACCCCTTGATAGTAGTCTTGATATTAAATTGTATTTGTATAATTGGTATGTATGGCATGTGTTTTCAGATAAACAGAATGTATGCTAAATTGGAATCACAAACACATGTTGCCTCACAGTACCTTCTCTTAAACAGGTTAAAAAGAAAGTGACACTAACGATTATATAAATATCATAGTGTCAAAAGGGGGATTATGTAGGGATATTAAAGAAGGTACTAACAGTGATTCCCCCAAGTGACAGTGACCCCTTCATAATTTGGCCCCCACACTTTAAAATCCAACAGTTTCACCAAGTACAAAAATCTCTTGGGTCTTCTGTTAAAACTTGTAAGCTACTGTCTGTAGAAACCATTGATTATATCTATCCTGTGACTACTATGTAAAACTTACAAACAAGTTAACTGACTTTGTTATACAATGTAAACAAACACTATAAGCTGTTAAGTGTCTTTCACAACTGCTCCTAGGACAGACCCCCCACCCTCTGTGATTAAAGGGCCGGGAGTCTCAAATGAATTAGCACACACTCTGAAAGTGGTGGAGACCATAAATTAAAATATGGTTAAGGGATGGAATGTATGCTGATGAATGCTTGATATACATGGATGGTTAGGGAGGTGCCAGCCTAGAAAAGGAGTATCCACCGGCCGAAGAATGTGTCAAGTGGATGACCAGAAACCCCCAGAGGGTAAACTGGGACCCACCCCATCACCTGGAAGGATGAGAAACACAAACTTTGGACAGTGTGGAGCCACCAGGAATGTGCCACTTTGGACAGGAATGTGTGCCATCTGCTGATTGAGTCAGCAACAGCAGGATGAAACAGCTCCCATAGACTAACATAGGAATTAATTCCTATAAGAAGGGACTCTAAAGACTGATGACTTTGAGTCTCTGGTTCTGCTGCCAGCCTCCAGGAGCATCAGGTGCACCTGACACAGACTCGGCTCCATCCTCATGACCAAGATACCTGGCCAGTAACTTGGCATGAGCAACTTCTAGGCTGGTAACTATAACACCTATACAGAACTTGAATGAATGATTGTGTGAATGAATCTCTCTCTCTCTCTCTCTCTCTCTCTCTCTATATATATATATATATATGTGTGTGTGTATGTGTGTATGTATAAGAAATAAGTAGTCAAACAACGTTGTTTACTTTTATCTTTTGCTTTATCAGTATATTTACAATAAATGTGGCATCTTTGCCTTATCCCTCTTAATAAGATCCTGCTGGTTTTTATTCTATTGGTATAACAAAGACAGGATACTGGGCTAGAAGGACCATTGGTCTGACCCACTATGGCCATTCTTGTGTTCTTATGACTCAATTGAGAGTCTTTGTTTCTGCTCAGTGATCACTAGAGCTGAAATCACTAATGAGCAACTGTAGGGGGCAGGGCTGGCTTTAGGCCAATTCCCCCAAATCGGGCCCCGCGCCTAAGAGGGCCCCGCGCCCAGTGGCAGGGACGCCGGGTGGGGGCAAGTGGCCGAGAATCCCTTTCCTGGCTAGAGGCTCCTTTTTAATTTTTACTCACCCGGCAGCGCTCTGGGTCTTCGGCGGCACTTCAGCGACGGGGCCTTCACTCACTCTGGGTCTTTGGCAGCACTTCGGCGGCAGGTCCTTCACTGCCACTGAAGACCCGGAGCGAGTGAAGGACCCACCGCCAAAGACTAGGAGCGCCGCCCGGTGAGTACAAGCCCCACGTGTTTTTTACGTGTTTTTTTTTTCAGTCATCCCTGCCGGGGCCCCGTCAAAATTGTTCGAATCGGGCCCCGCACTTCCTAAAGCCAGCCCTGGTAGGAGGCTGAACCTTAGACAGGGTGTGGGGACAGTGTTGTGAAAGACAACACAGAGGATACAGTAGCAGTGAGGTTGCCCATTACCTGTTGAAATCACTGCAAGCTGAAATCACTAAGAACTGCGCTGAGTGGTGCAATCTCAGAACAAAACATCGCCCCTAGAGGCAGCGGTGTGTGAGCAGCTGCACAGGTGGCCATGACAGGGCCAAGCAGAGGCAGAGGGATTGCTCAACTCCGCTTCAGGGGTGGGAGGTGAACACATATGAGCATACCACTGAATTCCATCATTATGTTTGGTGGCTGCTGAATAAGCATAAAAGAAGGCACAGTTTCAGACCTCAGGAAGTCACACTAACTAGCTAAACTAGGCAGTGTAAATACAGTTCAAATATATGAATCGTCATGATGAGCACCTTGATTTGGGGCAGACAACTTTGAGGGATCACAAATGAAAGATTTAGAGGAAGAAATGGGTTTATGATGAGGAGAGGGGTATAATCTAGCTCAGCAGAGACAGGGAAGTCTAAGTATAAGGGGTCACATAGGAAAAGCCTTTAAGACAACCACAAGGAAAGATACAGTGGGGATGGTAAAGCACAAGATTGAGAAGGGGAGATAGCAGGCGGGGAAGTAGCGAATGTGCACTTATAAGTGCATTACCTCAGTTTCATCTATCCAAATTTAGAAAAGGCATTCATCATCTTTAATTAATTGCTTAAACTCCATGGCTGCCATGACAGGAATCACATTTGGCAAGCACTAGCTCTACTATTTTAACCACAAATCAAATAAATATCTTGGAGGTGAGGTCTGTCGATCAAAGGGTAGATTACATTTGCTTTGACGCTTTGTTCAAAATTAAATCAATACTCACACGATCAGGATGCTGACACTTGTCTTTGCTTCAACTGTTATACAGAAAACCTATCTAATAAAATCAAGAGGCCAGAATCAGAGCGTCCAGTACTGCAAAAAGTCAATAGAACTGCTCACGTAGGTAAGGGTTGGAGGATCAGCCAGAGTATTGGGATAAGCCAAGATGGAAAAAAAAAAAAAAAAACAACAAGCCTGAATATTCCCCCCTCAAATAAATAAAAAAGCACTTTTATAAAAGTTCTGTAAACCTTAAAATTATGTGCATGTCCCTGCACATCCTGGCTGGGGTGGATTCCTGCAGTATTTCTGACCCAAACAGGAATGTATTGGGAAGAAACACAGGGTCATGATTAAAGAACTGGAATGGAATTCAAGTTAGCTGAGTTCTTTTCCTGTCTCTGCCACTGACTTCCTGTGTAACTTGTGGTAAATCCTTTCATCTCTGTGCCTCAGTTCCCTATTTGTAAAAGATAATTCCACCCTACCACTCAAGGGAGTTTCAAAGATAAATTTATAAATGTATAAGTTGTGCACAGATATACTTCACATGGGTTGGGGCTCTCCTTCTTCAAGACAATTGCCCATCTTGCTTTAACCTGGTTATTGGTTTTACCAGAAAGACCAGTCTCCATCACTGAAATTCACATGATTCAGCATTAACATGAAGTTCTGTAACTTAATGTTCAAAAATCTCACTTGGTAGCTAATTTCTTATAAAAAAATGTACCTCTCTTAAGTCACATTCCTGAGGGGCTCGCAGTAATTTGAATTGTTTAAACAATTTTGTCTGTCATTTGGCAGTTCCTTTTATGCCCCCACTGGAGTGTATTGTAGATCTCCAATGTGGCTGTGGCCGCCACAAATAGGAGTGTGGAGGATTTCAACCTTGCCAATTTCTCTGCAATACCACTTGCTTCCATAAGTATACAGAAACTCTGCAACTACCTCCTCCAGTTTTCTTGCAGGTTGCCTTCCAGACATAGGGTTCGTTTGAGACTGATAAAAGTCCCATGTTTTACTTCCTTGTCCCAGTCCAACTACAAAAGATTACAGAAGGTTAAGAAAAGTGTCAAAAGCCAGGGGCAGAATCCTCAGACTTCAGAATACATTGAAGAATCTACATTTTTGGATTTCATGATTTCTGACATACTTTTTATTGAATATTACTGATACCCTTAAATTATGAAAACAATATATATCCCAGATTTAATACCTAACCTCAAAGAATTAATGGAATTGTGAGCCAAGTGCTGCAAGAAGTGAAAGAGAAGCATAAAACACTTGAAGAAAAAAATAAATGCCTTTTTCATAGAAGACTTATCCAGCATCATTTGTCTTAATCTGAAACAGCCTTAACCGTGAACATTTTCGCATAATATAAACCGCTGTCACACAATAAATTATATGGACGTCTACATATGGATCTTAGTTTAACAATTGTATATTTCTTTTTTGTAGAGTAATTTGTTACATTTCGGCCTTGCTTTGGAAAAATTGCACATTCTGATAATAAGAAAACACTGGGTAAAGATGCATCGATGGCATAAGCAACACACACAAGAAAAGGCACAGAAAGTACAATTTAGGCTTCTCGTTACTCACACATGCACTCATCTGCAATAGTGATATGAGTTCACCTCCAAAGCAGCAGATAGCATTGACGCACATCAAATCTATCGAAAAGAATGGACTTACTGCCTGAAACACCAGGTAACGTGATATATCACACAAATAGATTATGTATGTGGCCATGTTTTTAGTCTACATTAATTATTTCTGTTAAAGCTATTTCTAAATATTATAGTTGCATAAAAGTGAGATAGAAGCTTATGGCCAAAAATATGCTGCCATCAGAACTAATGAAACTAAGCTATGTTTTATCATTTTAATGTCATCAGAAACTTAATACAGTTTTACTAATATTGATATTAAAAAACTTCCATAAGAAAGATGCTTTTGAGTTTAAAATCAGTACAGGGCTGCTTTTTTTTTTCATGAACAGTTAGCAGTTGTAGTTGTGTCTCTTTAAATATCCAGCAGTTTCAAAGTTCCATGCAGACTTTTCACATAACAGCCAGAGCCAGGCTTTTAAGTCCTGAGAGGCAGGAACTACACCATCCATGACTGTTGTAGCTTGAAATGCTTGTTTTCACTGGAAAATTCATGTCTGTAGTGACATGTTTTCCTCAGTAATATTGAAAGCTTAAAAAAACTCACCACTGGGTAAGGATAAGGATAAGTAACAAGTTGCTAGTAGGAGAGTGACTATGCAAATGAAATGATACGTTAGTGTTGCAGTGACTATGCTAATTCTTGTGTTAAATTTCTGATCCTAACCAAGAGTTAGTCTGGAGTAAGAAAATAGCTCAGATTGGAAAACCTGTCAGTTCTTTACCTAGTTTGGAAAGGACCAATGTGAACTAAAACTTCCAGAAGCATAAGCAGACTCAGAATGAACTTGTTAAAAGAACTGCTCTGCTTTGTCTCCTGACAAACCTGATCTCTGGGTGGTTACTAAATATTAGGGAGGCCCATGTTTATATATTGTGTTGAGGGGTACAAATACTTTTTCAATTGTTCTGGAGACTTTAAAAGCTTGATTTTCATTGTGACCTAAGTAACAAGAGGGGACTGAAGAATTCTTCCTTCTTCTAGATCAGGGGTCTCAAACACGCTGCCCGCGGGGTTATTTTCTGCGGCCCGCGAGCCCCTCGCAGACCCCCCAATACTCCCCCAGTGTTTACCTAAAGCGGCTCCGGACGGACGTGCACTGGGGGCAGGGCAGGCTCCCTGCCTGCCTGCCCTGCCCCATGCTGCGCTGGGAAGAGGCTGGAACGTGGGGAAGGTGGGGGCAGAGGGGCTGTGTGTTGCTGTTGCTTCAGGCAGCGCCCCCAGCAGCTCCAATTGGCCGGGAACGGGGAACCACGGGGAAGGGGTTGGGAAGAGGTGGGAAGAGGAGGGGCAGGGCCGGGGCCTCATGGAAGGGATGGAGTGGAGGCGGGACCGAGAGCGGTGGTGGGGGAGGTGTCAGTAATGCGGCCCTTGGGCCAACGTACTAGTCCTCATGTGGCCCTCATGGTCATTTGAGTTTGAGACCCCTGTTCTAGATGGACTAGATCCAGATCAACTAGGGTGCCAATCCAGAAAGCACTTAAGCACATCTCTAATTTTAAGCCTGTGAGTAGTTCCACTGAAGTCAATAGAGTTATGCCAATATAAACTCAGAGGAGAAGCTGACCAATAATGTTAAGGTGAAATCTGAATACTATATAGAATAATATAATGCAACGGTGTAACCGTTTCAAAGGGTTTTTTTTTTGTTATCTGTTAAACAGCAAAACACAGACAAAACTATTTGTCAAGGTTATGTCAACATCCAGGATATTAGATCCTACACCAAATATAACACTCCTATCATAGTTTTCATAGTTATTCTGATGGCATCACTCCTGGATAGCTTTTTATTGCATTCCATTTCTCTGATTAGTAGTGGATCCAGCCACAGGCTTTATTATTTCAGTTACATTGTATTACAGTGTGTGGGGGGGTGGGAGGGAGGGTAATGTTCAGGATAGAGAAAAGATTTGTTAAATGCTATTAAGAATATATTGTGACGGGTTTAGTCACAAAGACTCCCCTCGAGACTGTCACTCGATGAGCTGGGATACCACTGAGAACAACCCTCCTGACAGAACAGGGGCCCCTCCACTCCTGTCTTGCTGAGTTAGACACTCCAGTCAGCTCCAGCACAGACCCAGAGGTTGGGCCATGCCTCTCTGCAATTCATTGAACCTGAGATTCACTCAGCCCAGGGGCTTCTCAGTTAACAGGGACTTTCCCAGTGCCCAGTGTTCAGCCTTTCTGGGAGCCAGAACCCTAAATAAATCCATTTTACTCTGTCTAAAGCTTATACAGGGTAAATTCATAAACTGTCTGCCCTCTATAACACTGATAGAGAGATAACAGCTGTTTGCTCCCCCAGGTATTAATCATTTACCCTGGGTTTATTAATGAACAAAAGTGATTTTATTAAGTATAAAAAGTAGGATTTAAGTGGTTTCAAGTAATAATAGAACAAAGTAAGTCACCAAGCAAAATAAAGCAAAAACATGCAAATCTAAGCCTAATACATTAAGAAACTGATTAGAGGTAATATGTCACCCTCAGAGATGTTCCAATAAGCTTCTTTCACAGATTAGACTCCTTCCTAGTCTGGGCCCAATCCTTTCCCCTGATACAGTCCTTGTTAGTTCCAGCAGACATCTCAGGTAGTAAGCAGGGGTTTTCTCATTACTGACAGCCCCCTTTGTCCTGCTCCACCCCCTTTTATAGCTTTGGCACAAGGAGGGAATTTTTTGTCTGTGCTTGTTCCCACCCCTGCCTCATCAATGGAAAAGTACAAGGATTAAGATGGATTCCAGTATCATGTGGCATGGTCACATGTCACTGTAAGACCCCTAGTCTCCATTCTTCCTGGGTTGGCCCACACGTACACAGGAAGGTTTGCAGGTAAATAAACCATTTACAACCAATTGTCCTAGTCAATGGGAGCCATCAAGATTCTAAACCACCATTAATGGCCCACACTTTGCATAATTACAATAGGACCTCAGAGTTATACTTCATATTTTAGCTTCAGATACAAGAATGATACATGCATACAAATAGGAGGAATATATTCAGTAGGTTATAACCTTTGTTATGATACTTTACAAGAGACCTTTTGCATAAAGCATATTCCAGTTACATAATATTCACACTCATAAGCATATTTCCATAAAACATATGGAGTGCAACATCACATATATATTGAGTCACTAAATAAAAAATTCACCTATTCATTTTAATTTTGAAATACATAAAGCACAACACATATTTCTCATAGCAAAAACCAAAGTTATCAGTATTGTTAAAGATGAAATGTAATGGAGAACTGGATGATTTGGAAGATTAGTATGAGTCACCAGTTCAAAGATGGCTCAGGTTCTGTGTAACCAAAATATGTTATCATCTGATGCTTGTTTTGTTGCCTACTGAATTGTGTTTAAAATGAATTGCCAATGTTCTTTTAGTCCTGTTAGTGGACAGATGTCCACATCACAAACAACATCATGATGGCAAAATCAAATCATGCTTATTTCCCTCTTTGACAAGGATAATGGCTTAGTGGATGGGGAGAAGCAGTAGCTATGATTGATCTTAATTTTAGTAAAGCTTTTCACACTGCCTCACATGACATTCTCATAAGCAAACTAGGGTAATGTGGTCTAGATGAAATTACTATTAGGTGGGTGTCAAACTGGTTCAAAAAAATGTACTCAAAGAGTAGTTATCAATGGATTGTTGTCAAATTAGGAGGACATATAGTGGTCTGACAAGTCTAGTACTGTTCAATATTTTCATTAATGACCTGGAAAATGGAACAGAGAGTATGCTTATAAAATGTATAGATGACACCAAGCTGGAAGGTGTTGCAAGGACTTTGAATTCTAAAGTTAGAATTCAAAAAGACATAGATAAATTGGAGAATTGCTCTGAAACCAACAAGATGAAATTCAATGATGACAAGTGTGAAGTACTTCATTTAGCAAGGAAAAATCCAATATACAATGGGGAATACCTGGTTGGACAGTAGTACTGCAGAAAAGGATTTGGGAGTTATAGTGGATCACATATTGAATATGAGCCAATAACATGATGTAGTTGCAAAAAAGACTAATATCATTTTGGGATGTATGTCATTGTGCATAAGATACGAGGGGTAATTGTTCCACTCTACCTGGCACTAGTAAGGTCTCAGATGGAGTACTGTGCCTAGTTTTGGGTGCCACACTTTAAGAAAGATGTGGGCGAATTGGAGAGAGGGCAACAAAAATGTTAAAAGATTTAGAAAACGTGACATAGGAGAAAGGTTTACAAAATGGACATGTTTAGTCATGAGAATAGAAGACTGGGTGGGATGGGAACCCGATAACACTCTTCAAATATGTTAAGGGCTGTTATAAAGAGGATGGTGATCAATTGTAGGGTAGGACAAGAAATAATCAACCTAATCTGAAGCAAGGAAGCTTTAGGTTAGATATTAGGAAAAACTTTCTAACTATAATGGTAATTAAGTACTGAAATAGGTTACCATGGGAGTTTGTGAAATCTCTGTCATTGAATTTTTTTAAGAACAGGTTAGAAAAACACCTGTCAGGGAGGTTCTAGTACAGAGGTCGGCAACATTCGGCACGCGGCTCGCCAGGGTAAGCACCCTGGCGGGCCAGGCCAGTTTTATTTACCTGCTGACGTGGCAGGTTTGGCCGATCGCGGCCCCCACTAGCCACGGTTCGCTGTCCTGGGCCAATGGGGGCGGCAAGAAGCGGCGCGGGCGAGCGATGTGCTGGCCACGGCTTCTCGCCGCCCCCATTGGCCCGGGATGGCGAACCGTGGCCAGTGGGGGCCGCGATCAGCCAAACTTGACGCGTCAGCAGGTAAATAAAACTGGCCCAGCCCGCCAGGGTGCTTACCCTGGTGAGCCGCGTGCCGAATGTTGCCGACCCCTGGTCTAGTAAGTTCTTCCTCAGTGTGACGGAATGAATTAGATGAATTCTCAAGGTCCTTTCCAGCCCTACATTTCTAGGATTTCTATAACTATTGCTTCTACTAGCAAGGGTTGAATGGACATGTTGACTGATGTACCCTTTCAGAGTTGATACTTCCACATCATGGTTTGGGCACATTGGTGGGTGAGCACAGAAAAGCTGTCACTGATGCTGCTCATCCAGTACCTGGATAATGGATAAGAAAACACTTTCACTTTCCATTAGTAGCAAACTGGCACTTTTCACCAGAACTAAATTCACTTACAATTTTATTTTCAAAAGCTGGAACATAAAGAGATATGAAAATTAGATTTAACAAGTATATTTTTATCTTGAATTTCCTCAAACCCTCCTAAAATGCTTTAGGAATGAGATAAAAGTTTTGGATTCCAATATCTCTGTAACAACATTTTTAATAAGTTGCAACTTTTGTGTATCTCGGATAAAATGTTCATATTAAATGTTACAGTTTAGCCCTAAAATGGGGCAGACATGCAACACAAATAAAACTTAATCTGCAATCCTCCACATTATTTAGTTTCCAGCCTCAGCTAAAAATATATATGGAACTATGCATTACATTTTCCTCATCTCAGATACCACATTCAACTTACATTGCTTTTTGTTGCCAATCAATGCACTTAAAGCAGGTGGAAAATAAATTCCACATCTGAGCACCATTCATATAATACAGTTGTGACTAGACATCACAATGTTTATTTTAATCCAACAGGAGTTCAGAAACGCCATTGCTGAATAGACATTTCGCTCACTTCTTATAATCAGTTTGTATTTTGGGAAAACCAGTCAAGCGAACAAGCATGGTTTAAAGGAAAATGCCCCTTTTAAAAAACAAAAGCAATATACTGTAGATTGATAAATATATTTGTAAAAACAAAAGTTCATGATCCAGGGCTGCATTCTGGTTGTTTTGCAGCATTCTCCTGGCACAAAGTGCTCCCGATAATGAATGTCCTTTCCTCTTATTTGTCCTGTATGTACTTCCATTGCTGGGCAGACCCCATTTATGCTGTATTCTCCCTTGTCACACCAAGAAGCCTTGTTTATTTGTAACAGGGCAAGCTAGCCTTTTTAGGCAAGGCTACAGACCCAGCACAAGGGAATTTTGGCAGTTGTAATTCAGAGGTCTGAGGAGAGTTAGTGGCAAAGCAGAGGGTCCTGGAAAAAATAGCCCATCTTATAGAACAGGAGGAAAATGGGAAAGGAGGAAGACTTGCTCTGAGTCAATATGCTACGAGGTTGTCTAGGAAAGGGGCAGTGGCTCTGTCTCTTTCCGGTCCAAGGCCCTGGGAAAACCAAGAAGAGTCTTTTGAAGAAGCTGGTGAAAAGGTCCAATAAAGGGCCTAAAAAGACAGCCAGAGGGCTAGATAAGGTAAGGGGTGTTGCTTGGCTGAGAGAGCTAAGTCCTGAGAGGATAATTGAAAGACTGTGGTAGAGCATAGGAACTAGCCTCATTGGGAAGAGAGTCAGGAAGAGTTTTGGTCAGGCCTTATTCCCACTTCATTGTTGATGGTTCACAGAAGAGGGAGAGTATGGGCTCTGAGGGGTCTGCAGAGATGTTCTGTTATACCCCAGAGATGGATGAAGTTCAATAAAAACCCACTCAATGATTGTGATGCAGGGTGAGAGACTGAATGAAGGTTTGGACATTGATTTGGAATTTTGGTTTGGCTAGACAAATTAACTACCCATCAAATGAAGGGAAACTGAGGCAGAGACCATATCCAAAGGGAGAGGGTGCTATCTGGTGTTTCTCTTTTCCTTGTGGTAAGTTTTCCTTTGCTGCATCCTGCACAATGCTTCCTGACATGTCTGTTTGTATATCCTTCTCCCCACCTCTCTCATACATACACACTTGGCAAGGGGAACCACATAAGGGGCAGGAAAGTCCATAAATCTTTTGTCCATACGTCTTTTCTGAGATATCCAGTAGATTTTTCTCTTGGGAGCAATGAGTTCAGAGGTCCCCTCACGCACCCTGGAATAAGCAGTGGGGTTTAGTCCCCAACAACTGTGGATCCCTTGAGATCCATGAAGCTGTCTGGGGATACACCAAGGGCCACGTCTCTCTTCACAAAGGCCCTGTGTCTCCATAACCCTTACAAGGCTTTACAGCAATCCTTGTCAGCAGAGCTACAGTGGAACCATAATGACAGGGCATTGTGTGCAGATTTCCCCTGAACACCTTCTGAACGGGGTTATTCCACAATACTGAAAAGAGAAATACCAAAATGTCACACTTTGCTCAGTTGAGAGTGTGATGTTACACCTCATATTCTTCATAGAAATATGGTTATGATATGAATATGGCATAACTAAGATATACTTTATGCAAGATGGCTTATGTAAGGTATCGTTGGAAAGGTTATAAGTTACTGAATGTGATTATCCAATTTGTATCCATGTATCATTTCTGTACCTAAAGTTAGGAATATGAACTATGTAACAATTACAGCTGGATGTGTATTTGGGAGACACCCACCAGACAAAATCAGCCTTAATGGGCCGTTAGGAAGAAACAACAAGACTGTGAAGTTACTAATCTCTCTCCTTCCTGAGAGTCGTCCTGGAACATAGCTGTGATACTACTAGGTCAGGTGGTCCTGTCACCTGGTACTAAACACTATCTTGGACCTCTAGTAATTTTCCACTAACAGGAGGGGGAGGTCAAGTTTGGGAAACAAAAGATTCCCGCCTTCTGTAACTCGTATTTAAGGCTGGGGAGGAAGGCAAACAGGACTCTTCTCCATTGCCTACTCATGAAGTAAGACTGCTGAAAGTACCTGAAAGGACAAAGGAACTAACCTGAGAGGAAAGGCAGGGGTGAGTCCAGACTGAGACAGGGGTCTAGTCTGTAAGAAGAAATAACTGGAACTCTAAGCTACAGAAACCCTGCAACTTGCCTAAAATCATATTTAGGGTGAGAAATTACTTATTGAAACCAGTCTCTTTAAGATCTTAAGTTTAGTATGTGTGTTTTGTTTTATTTGCTCAGTAATCTGCTTTGTTCTGTTTGCTATTCCTTATATTCACTTAAAATCTGCCTTTTATAGTTAATTATTATTAAACCCAGTTTGTGCAATTTCTAAGTGGTGGCGGCAAGAAGTTGTGCATATCTCCCTTCACATTGAGGGCGAAGGCGAATTTTTATGAGCTTGCACTGTGCAGATCTTTTTATACAGCGCAAGACAATATACCTTTGGGTCTTCTCTCCAAGGAAGGTGGGCACCTGAGTGCTGGGGCAAGACCCTTAAGCTGAGTCTTCTCAGAGCTGATCTCAGTGTCTGTGTCTTTCTGCAGCTGGATGTGGCCCTGCCTGTGTGTGTGCTAGAGGAGGCTTAAGAGCCTGGCTCATCAAGACAGGGTAAAAGGGGGCCCACGCTGGCAGAACAGGCAAGCTCAGTGGTATCCCAGTATATCAGGTGGCACCTTAAAGGGAGCAACCCATCACAGAGAGCAACTCCTACTGGTTTCTCAATGGATGGAGAGATGATGCACTTAGTGTCCCAGTCCTCCTGTTCCTGCCCTTTCAGCACCCAGCTTTGCTCCTCCCTACCTGAGTATCCTGACCTTGCATTGGGTTTACATTTCACTTGGAAAACAACAGTAGAAAGAGGGAGAGAGAAAAGTTCCAACAAAAAAAATAGACCTGAACTATACACCATAGATAGTGCCCCAAAGTGAACCAGACAGCTTTTGAAGGCTCCTTCTTTCAAAGTACAGCACAGGATACCCCTTAACTAGATTTTTTTTTCTAATTGGGGAAGAAAACTTGGGTTTAAATTAAAAATTTAAAATGTCATTAATTCAGAAAAGTTCATCAAACTTCGCAGGCCCCAAAACTCCAAGATAGTCACACATCCCTGTGACAGAGCGGCCCTGCCCCATTAAGGCCTAAGGCCAGCTAGCCCCATTCCATTAGCCTCATCCTGCCACACCTGAGCAGGGTAGAGGACTTAAAAGGAAGAAAAGCCCAGCAATAGGAGGGTGAGTGGGGAAGGATGTGGACTGACTGTTTTTCCCCAAGGCTTGGAGCTCTTTGTAGATGGCTGGCTGAAGAAGAGACCCAGGAGAAAGAAGGGAGTTTTTCCACCAGAAGACCAGAGGGAAAACAGGTATAGTGGTTAGGCCTCTTTTGGCAAGGAACCTGAGTAGCCTAAAGTAAGTAATAAGTGAATGTAAGGCCTGTGGACATTGGTACCTTGGACGGGGTGGAACTAAATGTGACTTAGCTGAAGGGTTAAGGCACTGCAGCAACCCGAAAGGCATTGGTGGATGGCTGGAGTTGTGGAAGACCAAGGGAAGCTGAAGCAAAGATGCTACAATGCCCCACTATGCTGTGAAGGGGGTGCTCTAAACAACGAGTTTTGTAACAGTCTCTAATTAGAACTTTTATGCAAATGTGTTTTAGGACATTTAACTAGCCATATCCTATAATGCAAGAGTAGTTTCCACTAATAGGTAAACATATTTTGCAGCTGTTGCCATTATATACTGATTTTACGATAATCAAAGAACAGCAAATTTTGTATCTGTCATTATTACACAGCTTGCAATGATCTCAGTGTAGTAAAAGCTAAAGCTGTTGCTAGTGCCCACTGACAATTAAAAAGAAATATGTTGACAAGACTCGTGTCAGGTATGTTAAGAACTTCTCCTGGCTCATAACTCCCTTGAAAGAATTCAGTCTATAGTATTTGTTGTGCATGATAGGATTTTTCAGCCCCAGAGCTGACTCTAACTACACTCCAAGAAACAACACTAGAAAAGTGCTATTTCAACATTGCCTTTTTAGTGGACTTCCTGGCTTGAAAAAAATAAATGTATTGTTTTGTTTTCCATCTTAATGAAAGAAAAGCTGTGTTTTGATACGTGCACAAATTAAAGTAACATTTAAGCAAGGAGTTAAATGTAATGTCTTGTGGCATATGCTGGAGTTTCCATGTGGGCTGAAATCAGACTTATATTTAGTCACTAGTATACACATTTGAAGAGGATGAAATGAATATGTTCTTTCCTTATTGAACCTCACTAATATTTCTCCGATATTTATATACACTATATTAAAATTGTGGATTCTATCATGATTATAGGAACCAGAGCTATATTGGATGGGAAGCAGAGTAGGTGATCTGGGCTGGTAGAGATAGTAGGAGATATTAAACTTATAGAAGCAGGTATGGGCCAAAACGTGGGCCCTAAACTAGTTATGTCCCTAAGTTCATATTAAGGGACTTAAATAAGTGATCTGATTTTTTTTAAGAGGTTATGGATGTCGATAGCTCCCATTGTGTTTATACTGTACTGTGGGTGCTAAGCACACCTGAAAAATCAGGGCTTTATTTAAACAGAGATTTAGAGGCCTAACTTTAAGCATCCAGGTTTAGGAAGGTTTGCTTTAATGCCTCTGAGGAGAGTGGGGGCCAGCAATAGTTACTACATTAATGTGGAACGGCCTCCCTTCAGCACTGTCCCACAGCTGTAAGTGGGTCCATCGGTGGGATGGAGCTATAGCCACACTTTTATTATTATTTATATTGCGGCAGCACCTAGAAGCTTCAGTCATGGACCAGGACCCCTATGTTCTAGATGCAGTCCAAGCAAAGAACAAAAAAGTCCCTGCCCCAAAGACCTTGCAACCTAAGTACAAGACTAGTTATAGATGGGGGAACACTAGGAAACAATGAGACCACACTGGCAAGCATGACAAGCAATGGTATCAGCACATCAGTGCTCCCTCTACCAACTACGCTTGCCCCTCTTAGGCCATCCTCCCCCTCTTGAGCTTTGGGAGTGAAATTCCTCCCTGCTCAGCAGGCCAGCACATAGCCTAGTGCAGGGATTCTCACATCAAAATTTTTGGTGGCCTCGAAGTCCAGCCACCAACTCTTGCTGGTGGCTGTGCTGACAATTTTTTTCCTAAAATACTTAATTAACTTTAGGAAAAATAAATAAATATGCACATACATCATGTCCAAATCATTGTAATTTATTGAATCTTTTGCAGACTCAATAATAAAAATAATGTAGTTGTCTCTATTCTTTACTGACTCTAAACAGAACAGAAACACAAATAAGGTGCCCTGCAGGTTCTTGTTTTGTTGTTATTGTTCTTTCTTTTGCTTTTTTGTTTGCTTTTTTTTTTAAAAGACTTGGTAGCTAGTAAGACTGCTGCTGTGAAAAGTGATATTAACAAACACAAATATCACTTTTCACAGCAGCAGACTTACTAAGTCTGGCAAGTCGGAGGACTAATGAAGCCTTGGATGGGGAGGTTGGTAGGGGGTAAGTGGGGAGGTGGGGGGAAAAACATGATGGGCTGGCGGAGGCAGCGGGGGCCAGGGGCAAGGGGGGGTGAGCCCCGCAGCTGGGGGTTGGGGCCCCGTGGCCAGAACCTGCTACCCGCCACCCCAGGTCTGGAGCCTAACCCTACTGTCCCCAGGAAAGTGGGGAACTCACTAGCTGCCTGCTCCTTCAGCATTTGTCCCTCCAGAGGGGGGCAGGGTCCAACCTCTGCTGGTGGCCCTGTGGGAGGGACCACTGATTTGCCCTCCCCCATCACTGCCCAGGAGGCTGTGGCTGTAAGAAAAGCCCCTGGTGGCCGCATTTGAGAAATGCTGGTCTAGTGAATAAAACATGGGAATGGGGCTCTGGAACTTGGGTGTTTTAGTCTCAGCACTGCCCTTGGTTTGCTGGGTCACTGCACCTCTCTGTAGGCTAGTTTCCTCATGTGTAAAATAAATAAATGGGAATAATGACCGCTTCTGGAAAGCTCTTTGAGATCTACTGATGAAAAGTGCTACATAAGAGCTAGGTAATATTATTACTTTAGTCCTTGAAATAGGACTTAAGTCGTATTTAAATAAGGAACAAGCCTTGTGAAGAATTCTGCTCTGAAAGTGCAACCATCCAGATTACAGCGACTGCTTGTGCAGCTTCTGTGAAGGGAGGGGTTCCTTGCACCCTCTCCTCTAGTAAGTTGTTGTTGGCCCAGGTACATGGATGGAGAATTTTTCCATTTAATAGAAGAGCATGATACCAAATAGCTGCTAATTCCATTTTACTCTTGATTTTCTTATGTTCTATTGTTAACGACCAGTGTTAAATACTGGTTAGAAATGGATTTTCCTACTCATTTAACTGTAAAATGAATGAAGACACTAGATGCGGCCATTATGATCCTGCAAGGTGCAGAATACTCTTAACACCCTCTGACTGAGTAGAGCTGAAGAGGCTCCACAGCCTTCTCCAAGCAGTTAGATTCGTAATGCAGCTGCTGAGGTGGACAGGGGAAGCAGGAGGCTACCATCATAACTAGATAATTTTTTTAATACGATGACTTCAGATTCTGTAAGTATTTGATGGATTAGTTAAATATCCAGTGCTAACATAGGAACTCTAGTTAACTAGCCAAAATAATGACACTAAATTAGAAACTTCCTTTCTGAGATGCAGAAAAGGACCCAGCATGATGACAAATATGTAGTCAGGGGGCATGTTCACTAGTAGACTTCTGAGGCAAAAGGTCACAAAACTTTTATTATTCTGTAGAGGATCTTAATTAATACAAAATAGCTACTAACTTAGCAGCACTGATACATGATGCTGTAATTTGGCATGATAGAGGTTTATAATACATCAGAAAAATTAAAGTTGTGCCTTTTACCCATAATGGTTAGCTCAGATTGTGAAATAATATTCCCAAAAGGATCCTAGTTACAGCTCTATGAACTCAGGAATCTCTATATGGTAACCCAATTAGGAACCAATTCTGTGAGGCGCTCAGCACCTTCAACTCTCCTTGAAATCAGATTCTCAGGAATAGAACTGGTCAGGTGTTTTTTAACAAAATATACTTCATCAAAAATGCTGATTCATCAAACTGAAACTGTTCACGGGATGTAGTGTGAAGACATAAACACAAAGAGCCGTACTTTAAGCAGTAACTAGAGAACCTTCTGACTAAGAGATTCTCACATTTATGACGCTCTCTTCTGCTACACATCCTGGTCCTCTCTGTAACTCTATAACCAATCCATATCTCCAAATATAAGCTTAAAACTTGAATTGTAAACCAATGTATATATACACAACAATTCAGAATAAACTTCAAATTCTTTCAGGATGAGCCAATTTGGTTTAAGTTGTTTTGGTGCCACAGTTAAAGGCATCCTTAATTGTTTTCCCATGAGAAGTTCTGCAGGAGATAGTCCAAATGCAATCAGTATTCACCGATATGGTAGGAGTTCTTTATGTATGTGTCTAGTGACTTTTGCAGGAGTCTTTTTAAAGTCTGCATTGCTTTCTCCACCTCGCCATTTCTCTGGGGGTAATGTGGACTACTGTGGATTTTGTACAATGTGGATTTTGTACAGTGTTCAAAATCAAAGTCCTGTGCAAATGCAAAGAATGTTTGAGGAATAACTTGAGGCCCATTATCTGATGTGAGGACTTCAGGAGCTCCATGCCTTGGAAATTTTGACTTTTGTTTCTGTGCCAGTGAAGTCTGTCTAAGTATAGCCAAGTAAATATATAGAGAGAAGTAATCAACTGCAATCATGTATGTGTGTCCTTTCCAGAAAAACAAATCAATTGCTACTTGCTGCCAAGGTCTGTCAGGTGGCTTTGTAGAGAGTAATGGTTCTGACAATGGTGGGGGGGGGGTTGTTTTTTTTTTCCTTATTACATAGCCTGCAACCCTCTACCAAGGCCTGAATTTGCCTACTCAGATTGGGGCACCATATAGATTGTTGTGCTCATGCCCTGCACTTGTATATACCTTGGCGTGCATCATGGATTTTGGAGAGCTCCTTTTTCTGAAATACCATAGGGATAAGAATCTGCTGTCCTTTCAGAAGCAGGTCCTGTGAAGGTCATTTCAGTTCTACCAATATGGTATTAGGTCTGCTGGAAGTTGATTCCTTTAACCCCTCCCTCTTTGGCAGAGTTGAGTCAGTTTTTTGCAGGTTTGATCCTTTAGTTGTTCATTTCTAATTTGCTGAAATCAGCTGGCAGGTGCTGGAATTGCTGTCAGAACAAGATCAATGCAGAATTTGACATCTCTAAAGTCTCTTCTCCTTTCATTGGTGGCTGCTTAATTGGGGCTCTAGACAGAGTGTCTGCTACTATGACTGAGCACACACCAGGGAAAGCAACGTAAGAAAATTGCATCAACCATAGTAGAAATCTTTGTATCCTAAGTGGAAGGTCATCCATTGGTTTTGAACCCTATAATGCCACTAAGGGCTTGTGGTCTGTTTCTTTGTTAACATCCAAGCTGAACAGATAGGCACCGAGCCGTTCAGAGGCCCAAGTGACTGTTAGATCTTTCTTTTCCATTTGAGCATACCTGAGCTTAGAATCTGAGACTTCTTGGTTTGAATCTGACATGTCTCTGGTGTCCTTCTTGCTACTTTTGTGTGAGCACTGCTCCTAAACCAGATGAAGATGCATCCACTGTTACCACTGAATAGTTTCATGGGTATTGTGCCAAAACAGGAAGCAGGACCAGATTAACTCTCCTGTGGGCTTGGGGCTATTAGCTTTTGCGGGGCCCCTGTATACAAGTCTTTTTCCTAATTTAAAACAAAATTATCACAATTATGGCATCAAGGCTATTAACACTATACTACACTTGCCTTTTAATTAACACAAAGCCATTCTGTGGGTACATTTCAGTCTTAAAACATGTAGAATATAGTTAAGTTAATTCAAAATAGCATACTTCTTACCTTAGAACAGCTGTTATATTAGTTTCTTTCTGGGAGGGAGTTTGGGTGCAGGAGGGGATTCTGATCTGGGGCAGGAGGGGGTTGTGGTTCAGGAGGGGGTGCGAGGTGCAGGCTCCAGCCGGGAAGTGCTTATCACAGGCAGCTCCCAGCCTGTGGAGCAGCAGGGCTCAGGCAGGCTGCCTGCTTACGTGCCGTGACCCCACGTTGCTCCCAGAAGCAGCCAGCTGCTGTCATATCTCTGCGTGCCACTGTGGGGAGGGGGACAGCATGTATCGATGAGCTGCCTGCGCCCACAAGTGCTGTCCCCACAGCTCCCATTGGCCAGTTCTTGGCCAATAGGAGCTGTGGGGACGGTGCTGGGGGCAGGGGCACCGCATGGAGCCACCTCCCCCCCGCCAGGGGCCACAGAGACATGCCAGAGATGCAGAGACGTTGGGGCTCCCCTTAGCCTGGGGCCCTGGGTTGCAACCCCTAAAGTCCCTGCGTTAATCCGGGCCCTGACAGGTAGAAATGTCAGTAGTTTTTATTTTATTAAATGAATTTTATTGTGTGCTCCCACAGATCCACATACTGTGATCTCTCTAGGATTTTCTTAGGTGAGCTACATTTGGAAAGAATTTCCCAAAATGATTTGTCATGTCAAGGAATCTTCTTACACCAGGATCTTGGGATTTGAGTAAGGCAAGTAATGCCTTCAGTTTGTCTGAATCCAGCTGAATTCCCTGTTTGCTAATTATGCATCCTACAAATTGTATCTGCTCCTTTCCAAATTCACATTTCTCATTCAGAGTGAGACTGGCTCGTTGGAAGCACCTCAAAACTGCATGTAGTTTATCATATTTATCTCTGCCATATACCAACACATCATCTGCATGGCAAAGGACACCAGGCAAACCTGACAGGATCTGAGAGATTTTCTTTTGGAAATGTTCTGGTAATGAAGATAGCCAAATCGAAGACTTTTGAAACAATACCATCCAAATGAGGTGATGACTAGTTCATGGTATAAATTCTCTAGCAAGGGGATTTACCAGAAGCATGCTATAGCATATCTCTTTTTGAGAAGACTTTAGCCTCTGATAACTGAGCTAATGTTTTGTCAACGGCTGGAAGCATGTGCATAAGGCCCACACATCTGGATTTTGCCACTGGGCTTTGGTACTACTGTAGTAAGATGAGGCCCTGAGACATAAACCCTTGGTATCAGAGGCCCAGTATGAGGCCTGAGGCCTGAACTGAAGTAATGGTCAAGACATTGCTAACATAAAGCAAAGCTAGGCTGTGAGCCAGAGGCAGGCCCTGCTCACAGAACGTTGGCAAGAGGAAGACTACTAAAAGAACGTGTGACAGGATGGCACCAGAACAGCCTGGTACAAACACAGAGATAACAAGGAACAGGCAGACCCAGCCTAAAGACAGGGTCAGAAGGACAATAGGATGGATAGACAATATGATGGATGGACAATATGAAAGGACAATAGGATGGATAGACAATATGATAGATAGACTTGTTTGTTCTAACCAACCTGTACCAGGAGAAAGGCAGCACCCTAATAAGTAGAGGGGCAGTACCTCAATGCGTTCAATTATGTGTAACCTGTTTGTACCTGTGTATAAGAATGCATCCCTGAGTGGATGTCTTTGTCTGGCCTAGGGAGCAGTGGCAAATCCCGCCACTGACTGAGCCGGTCCATTGTCAGGGAGCACATGTCTGCGGGAGCTATTACTGTGCTTTGTTTGACAATAACCTGGCAGGGTGCCTTTGTACCTTATTAGAGTCTGTGGTCATTGGGGGTTCTCTCGGGTTTGCTGTGTCAGCGATCTGCAGAGCCGGGGCAGCACACAGAGGGAACGCACACACACAGCTGACTGATATCAACATTGAACAAAGCAAAGCACCACACCGGTAGCATCTGACAACAACTACAACCATTGCTGCACACCAATCAGTGGGTTCTTCTGTCTGGGAAATAACCCCAATATCTTCCATTCACTTTCATTCTCCTTTGACTTTCCCTAGCAAGGGTAGAAGGCTGTGAAATGGGGTTGTCAAAGCAAAGGCAGTTCCTGATAACACCGGTCTTATTTTGCACTCCCCTGAATTTTCCTAGCCCTCTGAAGATGTGTGGATATATTTCCTGTACATTTTTTTTACCATTAATTCATTCCAGTTGCTCTATCATTTTTTGGGAGGGTTGGGGGGGGGGTTACTTACAGTTTATGTATTACATATATTATTTGTTGAAGAACTTTCTGTCCTTTCTCCAGTTTCCCAAAGGAATTGGCCACAAACATCCAATGTAGTGTTACTAGCCCCACGTAGAATTGTATTTGATCTTTGCAGAACCCCATCCAGGGATTGATTTATAATCCTTTTTGAGGAATTACAGTGACTGATCCCCCAGTATCAATTTTAAACTTATGAAGATTTTGACTGTTCAAATTCCTGTTTGTGTCCCTAGGTGTTGTCTGTTCTATGGAGCATACAGTATCTAGAAGTATGGACTCATTGTTATCCAATAATAACACTCACTCTTGGATTGTTTCCATGGCTCTTAGTGACCTGCATGCAATTGCAAAATGTTCCATTTTGTGGCATCTCCTACATTCTGCCTCTTTTGCAGAACACTATTACCAGCTGTGTTGTGATGGCTTGCCACATCTTCCACATCTTTTCCAAGTTTCCCTCCTATTAAAGTTCTTTGGTCTCCCACTCTCTAGTTGTGCACTGTTCTTACGTTGTAAATTTAGTCTAACTGCTACTTATCATATTTGGCTCTTTCCTCTTTACTGTGTCACTATTGCCTGATGCAGTCTCCCCTATGCTGGTAGCTTCTTGTATTCTCACTTTTGCTGGTGTGAGATCTGGGTCTAACTGAAGCTATGCTGATAAATTGGTGTCTCCTATGCCAACAGCTATCCTATCTCTTATTAGTTCTTTTAATGTCTTATTTGCAAGACTATGAACTGCAGTTCATAGAAGTCTTAGCTGTTTCCCCTTTTAACCTCCTATTAAATTTGGCTCTTTCATATATAATATTCTGTCTGCCTATGAAATGGGCATCAAAAGCCTTTCACTTTGTTATACTCTTTCTTTTCCTCATCAGTGAAGGGTAAGGCACAAAGGAATGTCACCAGCAGCATCACCCACTGCAAACAACATAGCATTTACCTGGTATTCTTGTGCTTGTTCAGTTAAACCAGAAGCCCTCTGGAATTGCTCAAATCTTCAGCTCCAGAAAGGCCTGTTGCCTGAGTTACCAAAATCAAACTTCTAACAGAGCCAATTGCTCTATGGACTCCATTACTGTGCTGAATCAGGGCTCTGCCTCCTTCCTGCTGCAGCTTTCACAGGCCTCCTCCCTGATTTTGCACTTTCCCCATTCACTCACCACTCTGACAATCCAGAGTCTCTTTTCTTTCCAGCACTCCTTCTTTAGAGAGAGAGAGAGATTTACTCACGAATTACACTATGTAGTGTGAGGACAAACACAGCCATGCTTTAAGCAGTAACTGAAGAACTCTCTCTGCCCAGGAAGTTCCTATGTTTATTAAGCTCCCCACAGTAACACAACTTGGTCCTCTCTGGCAATTGTGGGACAAGGAATTGTGTAACCATTCCGCACAGGAAAGGGTTGGTTTTGATAAATGTATTGTTTTGGAGGGGAAAAGTGTTAAAATGAAAAAGTTCCACTTTTTTGGTTTGAAATGGCTTTCCATTTTGAAATTTAAGATTAGCATCGTAAACATTTTTTAAAAGGACAGATCAGAATCAACATAAAATGTGTTGAAATTATCTAAACAAAACCTTCTGATTGACCTGAACTGAAAATTTTCAGATTCAAAATTTGTGAAAAAAATTGAGATGTCACCTTTTTGCCCCTATTCAGGAAATTTTTTTGAAATCTTGAATATTTTCTTGGAGTAAAAAAGCCATTTCTCACCCAGCTTTACTCGACACTAATGGGGAAAGGAGAGTGCTTATAACTTACCGGAGATGCTCAGCACAGTGCAGGCCTGGGATCATAATTATCTGTAATAGTTTGAGAGTAACAGCCGTGTTAGTCTGTATCCGCAAAAAGAAGAACAGGAGTACTTGTGGCACCTTAGAGACTAACAAATTTATTAGAGCATAAGCTTTCGTGGACTACAGCCCACTTCTTCGGATGCATATAGAATGGAACATATAATGAGGAGATATATATACACACATACAGAGAGCATAAACAGGTGGGAGTTGTCTTACTAACTCTGAGAGGCCAATTAATTAAGAGAAAAAAAAAAAAACTTTTGAAGTGATAATCAAGCTAGCCGAGTACAGACAGTGTGATAAGAAGTGTGAGAGTACTTACAAGGGGAGATAGTCAACGTTTGTAATGGCTCAGCCATTCCCAGTCCTTATTCAAACCGGAGTTGATTGTGTCTAGTTTGCATATCAATTCTAGCTCTGCAGTCTCTCTTTGGAGTCTGTTTTTGAAGTTTTTCTGTTGTAATATAGCCACCCGCAGGTCTGTCACTGAATGACCAGACAGGTTAAAGTGTTCTCCCACTGGTTTTTGAGTATTTTGATTCCTGATGTCAGATTTGTGTCCATTAATTCTTTTGCGTAGAGACTGTCCGGTTTGGCCAATGTACATGGCAGAGGGGCATTGCTGGCACATGATGGCATAGATCACATTGGTAGATGTGCAGGTGAACGAGCCCCTGATGGTATGGCTGATGTGATTAGGTCCTATGATGATGTCACTTGAATAGATATGTGGACAGAGTTGGCATCGGGGTTTGTTACAAGGATAGGTTCCTGGGTTAGTGGTTTTGTTCAGTGATGTGTGGTTGCTGGTGAGTATTTGCTTTAGGTTGGGGGGTTGTCTGTAAGCGAGGACAGGTCTGTCTCCCAAGATCTGTGAGAGTAAAGGATCATCTTTCAGGATAGGTTGTAGATCTCTGATGATGCGCTGGAGAGGTTTTAGTTGGGGGCTGAAGGTGACAGCTAGTGGTGTTCTGTTATTTTCTTTGTTGGGCCTCCTCCTACAAGTCACCTCCTACAAGACAGGCCCAACAAAGAAAATAACAGAACACCACTAGCTGTCACCTTCAGCCCCCAACTAAAACCTCTCCAGCGCATCATCAGAGATCTACAACCTATCCTGAAAGATGATCCTTTACTCTCACAGATCTTGGGAGACAGACCTGTCCTCGCTTACAGACAACCCCCCAACCTAAAGCAAATACTCACCAGCAACCACACATCACTGAACAAAACCACTAACCCAGGAACCTATCCTTGTAACAAACCCCGATGCCAACTCTGTCCACATATCTATTCAAGTGACATCATCATAGGACCTAATCACATCAGCCATACCATCAGGGGCTCGTTCACCTGCACATCTACCAATGTGATCTATGCCATCATGTGCCAGCAATGCCCCTCTGCCATGTACATTGGCCAAACCGGACAGTCTCTACGCAAAAGAATTAATGGACACAAATCTGACATCAGGAATCAAAATACTCAAAAACCAGTGGGAGAACACTTTAACCTGTCTGGTCATTCAGTGACAGACCTGCGGGTGGCTATATTACAACAGAAAAACTTCAAAAACAGACTCCAAAGAGAGACTGCAGAGCTAGAATTGATATGCAAACTAGACACAATCAACTCCGGTTTGAATAAGGACTGGGAATGGCTGAGCCATTACAAACGTTGACTATCTCCCCTTGTAAGTACTCTCACACTTCTTATCACACTGTCTGTACTCGGCTAGCTTGATTATCACTTCAAAAGTTTTTTTTTTTTTTCTCTTAATTAATTGGCCTCTCAGAGTTGGTAAGACAACTCCCACCTGTTTATGCTCTCTGTATGTGTGTATATATATCTCCTCATTATATGTTCCATTCTATATGCATCCGAAGAAGTGGGCTGTAGTCCACGAAAGCTTATGCTCTAATAAATTTGTTAGTCTCTAAGGTGCCACAAGTACTCCTGTTCTTCTTTTTGTAATAGTTTGCACACTGAAGATGACTAAGCTGCAGAAAACTGAACTGGGAATCTTAGGGCAGCAGAGAAAGGAAATTCTATAGCAGCAGAAGCGATAAAAGAAGAGATGGGGAAAGAAATATTGTGTTGTAGAGTTTGGACTATTCTTCCAATCTGTTCTGAGTATATCAACAGTCATGTGGTGTATGTTACAGTTTCAGGGTAACTGCACCAGTATTTCCCCCTCCATGGTCCCTCAAAGACCCCAACCTAAGATTTCATCTGTCTCCTCTGTTGGGTGGAGACCCAAGACTCTCTCCCCACAGACCAGAGGTTTTAAGGCTGAATAGGCCCCTAACATTCATTGTGATATCCCCAGCAAGCAACTCTCGCTAGAGGCTAGATCGCAGGCTTTGCTTTCTCTCAGAGGACAACAATAAGTCTGTGCCACCAGCAGTTACAAGTTACCACACATCTATTCCAAAGCAAAATACATTCATTCTTAGGGCAAAAAACGTTACAAAGAAGACATATAAAAGCAATAAAAGTTTACGAATAAATGTACCAGAAATCACCTATCTTCCACATGGGGAATCTGATAGACCAACATCCCTTCCAATCCTTCAGCAAGGGGTGGGGCCTTTCCTTGGACAGAAGGTCTTGTCCCTCTACTGAATCCAAAGGGAGCCCTGGATCTGTTTTAACTCAGCGTTTGTTTGTTTTTTTCAAAAGTCTCACTTTGTCCCCCAACCTCCTGAGAACAGGTAAAACCATTCCCCAGGAGCTCAAGCTTCAAAGCTTGGGGAATTTATATAGCCAGCAGTGGAATTTTGCATAAATTGTCCCTTAGTGACTCCAGATTCTAAAAGAAAATGCACAGCCCAACAGCCTCCCCGCAGTGAGCCAGGAACACACAAATTGCATCACCTGTATTGATAGAAAAGGCTATAAATATTCTGCAGCTGATACTGTCTGGCCTATCTCAATGAAATAGCTTGTTGAGGTTTTCCTGCTTTAAACATAAATTATAACAAGGTCCCCAAAGATACTGCCTGTGGCTGCAATATCTGTTATGGTGTAGAGTATTCTGCACCTAGGTCAGTAGTAGAATACATGCAGACAAGATTTGCAAAAATGGCTTCCTAAAGTTAAGCCACAAAGGCCACATTTAGGCAACTAAATAATACATGTCATCAGATTCCTTTTCTTTTGTGTTAAATTGTTAATATTGTGTTTTGAAAACAATATTGACACAGTTTGTTGCCCTTCTACAACCCACGATTAATAATGCAGGATCCAATTTTATCAAAAAAAGGTTTTGGACACTGACTGTCTATTCTATCTTTTAGTCATATTCCCAACTTCTCTTCCTTGCATTCAGTTACTTTATCTGGCCCTTAACCATTCTTTGGAAAAAATCAAATTGCAATGTCAATCCTTATTTTAAGGTTAAGGATTGTTTTCTCAGGACCACAATAATGATGATGACTATCACAAGTATTTTCAGATAATGCTTTTCACTCATGTAATTCAAAATACTATGCCCAGAGCCTCAAAGGTACTTAGGTATTGCTCTGTTCAGCATTGCAAAAACTTACCCTTTTGGCGGCTTGCTGCCTAGTCGAATCCTCAGCCCTGAGCTAGGTGACCAGGCTCTGAAACTTAGGTGCCTCAACAGTTGACCTGATGCACATGGCTGATGGGCTAGAGATAGGCCTCTCCTTCCACTCTGGATCCTCAACTGTAGTCCCTCTCCTAGAGTTAGGGTCCTAAGCTAGGAAGGCATTTAGGAAGCCCCTGCCCTAGCAGCTGAAATGCTGTGTCCTGCTCACACTCAGTACATCTCCTGTTAAATCCTACTTTTCTCTATGCCAGGGATCGGCAACCTTTGGCACGCAGCCTGTCAGGGAAATCTGCTGGCAGGCTGGGACAGTTTGTTTACCTGCACCGTCCGCAGGTTCGGCCAATCGCAGCTCCCACTGGCTGCGGTTCGCCGTTCCAAGCCAATGGGGGCTGTGGGAAGTGGCGCGGTCCGAGGGATGTCCTGGCTGCCGCTTCCCACAGCCCCCATTGGCCTGGAAAGGCAAACCACAGCCAGTGGGAGCTGTGATTGGTCGAACCTGCAGACGCTGCGGGTAAACAAACTGTCCCGGACCACCAGCGGAGTTCCCTGATGGTCTGCAGGCCAAAAGTTGCTGACCCCTGCTCTATGCTCTCAGCTAACTTTTGTGGGGGTACAATGTTGTCTTCCCACTTGTCGGGGGGGGGGTTCCAGCCAGCCCTCCTGCTGTGGGATCTGACAAGTATCAGGTCTTAGTCATTCTCAGAGCATACCTCAGGATCATGTTCCACTAGCAAGATAGGTTTTCCCTCACCTAGTTTGAGAATCCCACTCCTTGGTCTTCAGTGCTTTGACTTGAGTTAGTGTTAGTTAGTGGGTTAGTTTAGTTTAGTTAGTAATCAGAAATTTAGGCACCTAGTGGACATAGATGCCTAAGGGATTAGGCAGAAGCTGAGCAACATTTTGAAAATGTCAGTGGCACTTAAATGGTGGACTTACCTGCCTAGATAGCTGAGAGACAAGGTGGATGAGGTGAAAGCTTGTCTCTCTCACCAACGGAAGTTGGTTCAATAAAAGATATTACCTCACCCACCTTGTCTCTCTAATATATCTAAATACCTCTGAAGACTGGGCTATGCCCATAGATTAAACTACTTAATTTTTTTTTAAAAAAACATTGAATATCAGTAGAAAATCCTATGTGAAGATAGGTCTACACTTGCCAACTTGGTTACCTACAGTTAGAAATGTAAATCCACATTTGGGGGCCTAAATAGAAGTTCCCTTATTCTTATTTAATTTCTTTCTCTTTGTGATGCTGGTTAATGCAGCATTAATTATCTGGAATCACCTCTGAATTGGGCCTACTGTCCTTTTAATGTTTCATTCAGTAGGCGAGGCAGACCTTTATTGCTGGAATTTAATATCACTGTTTTTATAGATATCCTGTTCTTCTCACAAAGTGCTCCTTTGTTAGTCATTTTGTGTAGTACTTAACATATTGTAGCAGTAGCCAGCACAATATTATCAAGAAACTATTGTCTCTCCCTGACTGGCCATAGAACTGAAATTAAATATACAGGCCCCACTGAATGAATTTAAAAGTTTCCTCTGGGTGGACCTTAATCCACTCATAGAATCATAGAAGATTACAGTTGGAAGAGACCTCAGGAAGTCATCTAGTCCAACCCCCTGCTCAAAGCAGGACCAACACCAACTAAATCATCCCAGCCAGGCCTTTGTCAAGTCGGGCCTTAAAAACCTCTAAGGATGGAGATTCCAACACCTCCCTAGGTAACCCATTCCAGTGCTTCACCACCCTCCTAGTGAAATAGTTTTTCCCAATATCCAACCTAGACCTCCCCCACTGCAACTTGAGACCATTGCTCTTTGTTCTGTCATCTGCCACCACTGAGAACAGCCGAGCTCCATCCTCTTTGGAACCCCCTTTCAGATAGTTGAAGGCTGCTATCAAATCCTCCCTCACTCTTCTTTTCTGCAGACTAAATAAGCCCAGTTCCCTCAGCCTCTCCTCATAAGTCATGTGTCTCAGCCCCCTAATAATTTTTGTTGCCCTCCACTGGACTCTCTCCAATTTGTCCACATCCTTTTTATAGTGGGAGGCCCAAAACTGGACGTAGTACTCCAGATGTGGCCTCACCAGTGCTGAATAGAGGGAAATAATCACTTCCCTCAATCTGTTGGCAATGCTCCTACTAATGCAGCCCATTATGCCATTAGCCTTCTTGGCAACAAGGGCACACTGCTGACTCATAAGAATGTGTTGAGCTGAATCTGTGCTCAGTCCACACTTTCTCTTTTAATCTCTGACATTCCAGGCTCAGTTCATTCACTCTTGTACATTAGGCCTGGAGAAAGCTTTTTCACCAGAGTTAAAATTTCTGACAAACAACCCCCTGCACCTGTAAAATCCTTTTAGTAAAACTCAGCTTCACATAGAAGAGTTATAATAAGGGGCTTTCTGAATGGTACCTTCCTAATAATGATTTTGTAACAATTTTATGATGGTACTAGTGACTGTGAGAAATACTGTGTTGTCTTTTCTAGCACATTGAAAGCTCCCCCCACCTTTATAGATTTATAAGAGGGTGATTGACGATTATGCTAGGCTGAAACATGATACAGAGATGCAAGCCTGGAAACAATTTTTTCAAAACAGATTTTTATCTATAGGAATGATTCAATCTGTTTTAGAGGCTGATTTGTGGTATTATAACTAGAACTAGAGATGGACTCTAACAAGATCTAAACTTTGCAGTTAGCTCTTTGTACTTACCAGATACAATGGACCACATCCAAACCCAATATCCAAGCTATGGAAATCTGGATCTGAACTTTCTGTTCCAGGCCTATCTCTTCTCAAAAGAAATGTTATATTTTAAGATAATTCACAGGCTTTCAGTTCAGCATGTGATTGTGAATCTTAAATCTTGTTTTGCTTTTGATTTTTTTTAAAGGGTTGGGTTATTAACATTTGTTGTCTGGCTGGAATGCATATGCAGAAGGCTAGGAAAAATCCTATTGTCCAACACCGATATCTGGAAAAGTGACATCTACTGATTGATGGCCTGCTGGATTTATTGCTGACTTGCAGTTAAAATGCCTGAGTGCATTGACTGAGTGGTGTGCCCACCCTGAAGCTGGCAATGAATGCTTGTCTTTCCACTAAAGCTTTCTTATAAATACCACTATGTCTATGCTGCAGCTGGGAGCAAGTCTCCCAACACGGATAGACAGATTCGCGCTATAGGGTGACCAGATAGCAAGTGTAAAAAATCGAGACGGGGGTGGGGGGTAATAGGTGCCTATATAAGAAAAATCCCCCAAAATCGGGACTGTCCCTATAAAATCGGGACATCTGGTCACCCTATCACACTAGCGCATTAAATATAGCAATGTGGACATTTTAGCTCGTGCTCTCAAGTCCACCTGTTCCCCTAGGCTTCAGAACCTGATTTCCAGCCTGAGCCGGAATGTCCACATTGCTATTTTTAGTATGATAGCTTGAGCCCTGATAGCATAAATCTATCTACCCCAGCTGCAGTAGAGATCTACCTTAAAGGTCAGAAGAAATGGTTGATTTTCCCACTTGCCTACCTATTTTACTAAATCCTTCCTCAGGCTCTGTTCAGCCAGTTATATCCCATACAGAGAAAGTGAGCATGTGCAGTCCCCAAAGTACAGAATGGAAAGCAGCTGTTGTTTGTTCCTTGTAATGCCATTGGAGGCCAGGAAACAGTTTTTGTTTTCAGTTCTAGGTTAGATATGGCAGTCACTAAACGCACCCAGTGCTTTAAAATGCAGATCAAGCTTGTCCTTAAGGAATGAAATCACTACACAAAATATACAGCTATTATTCTTCCACTTTGAGATCACTTTAACACTGGGGATTTCCAGACTGTTATGAGCAATTTCCTACTTTCTTTGTTGGCACCATAGCCCTCTCTTTGTGATCCTCTCCCTAGTGTCAGTTTTGCTTTCAGTATCTCTCTCCCTTAATGCGCACTCACACTTGGGAGGTCCTGTCACCACACACCCCAGGGTTGTGTCTGAGTAAAGGTATTGTACCAAGCAACAAGGAATCTGGTGGCACCTTAAAGACTAACAGATTTATTTGGGCAAAGAAGTGAGGTTTTTTACCCATGAAAGCTTATGCCCAAATAAATCTGTTAGTCTTTAAGGTGCCACCAGACTCCTTGTTGTTTTTGTGGATACAGACTAACACGGCTATCCCCTGATACTTGTACCCAAGCAAATATAGAAATGATAATGGCTTACTCCTAGAGTGGGTTGAAAGTTTTCCATCAAATATTTCTCACCAGAAAATGGCATTTGTTTTCTAAAGATTTTCCTTTCATTCAAAATTTTCAATTTTTTTTTCAGAAAAACTAAAGAAACCCCCATTTTTTGTTTTTGTTGGTTGCTGTTTTTTGAAAGCCAAAAATTGAATTTTGTTTTTAAATCAATATAAAAATTCAGCTTTCAGGTAGTTTTGTTTTGTTTCTTCATTTTGGTGAGTGATTGTTTTTGTAAAAAAATTGCATGAAATCAATTGAAGAATGACATTATTTTGAAATTTCCCACAGAAAAACTATGACCAACAAAAACCCTGAAATTTTATGACTAGCTCTACTTACTTCATCTTTTCTCTTCACCTGCAGCTCTGATGGTGAGTAGTTCGGGAGAGTCAGGGCAAGATTAGTGCTTTATATATTTTTCTATGTACAATTAAAACAATTAAGTTCGTTCACAGTGAAAGAAATGACCGAGGACTGAAATGTTTTGGTCTAACATTTAATTGAATGGCCTCTGATGTGCAGGACATAAGACTAGATGATATTTTCTGGCCTTAAACTATGAAACATGAACCACACATATTATTTCTTGAGACTATTAATGATTGTATTTCTATTGATTATATTAATAGACTAACTTCTCCCCATCTGTCTCTCAAGTGCATCTGGAATGCTGGACATGTGGGAGGGGCTCAGGGCTGGGGCAGAGGGTTGAGGTGCAGGGGGGTGAGAGTTTCGGCTGGGGGTGCAGGTTCTGGGGTGGGGCCAGGGATGCAGGCTGTCCCGGGGCTGTGGTTGGGAGAGAGGACAACCCCAGCCCTCTCTTACCGCAGCTGCTCGGGGTCAGGGAAGAGCGCGGCAGCTCCAGCGGGGCCGGGCTGGGCTGGGCTGGGCCAGGGGAGAGGTGCCTCTCCACGGTCGTGACAGTTCCAGCAGGGCTGGGATGGGCTGGGCCGGGCCGGAGGAGGGGCACCTCTCCATGGCCGCAGCAGCTCCGGCGGTGCTGGGCTGGGCCGGGGAAGGGGTGCCTCTCCCCACCTGCGTGGCCCTTAATAGCCTGCTGCATGGCCTCATGACTTAGAGGGCACTTAGCTTCATGGTATGGATGACGACACTTAAATTCCTGGTGGGTTGTTCCAATGGTTAATTACCACAACTGTTCTACTTTGGAGTTTTCTGACTTTAACTTCCAACTTCAAAAACAGACTCCAATGCAGAATTGGAATTAATTTGCAAACTAGACACCATTAAATTAGGCTTGAATAAAGACTGGGAGTGGATGGGCCATTATACAAAGTAAAAACTATTTTCCCATGCTAATTTTTTCCCCTACTGTTACTCACACCTTCTTGTCAACTGTTTGAAATGGGCCATCCTGATTGTCACTACAAAAGTTTTTTTTCTCTTGCTGATAATAGCTCACCTTAATTAATTACACTCATTATAGTTGGTATGGCAACTCATTTTTTCATGTCTTCTGTGTATATATATCTTCCTACTGTATTTTCCATTGCATGCATGCGATGAAGTGGGTTTTAGCCCACAAAAGCTTATGCTCAAATAAATGTGTTAGTCTCTAAAAGGTGCCATAAGTACTCCTCGTTCTTTTAACTTCCAGAGGCTGGATCTTGTTAAAACTGTTGTCTCCAGAATTAAAGAACCCTAAAGTACAGATATGTTCTCCTTATGGAGGTACTTGTAAATCACAAAAATATAGCCTTTTAACTTTTCATCTTTGACATTTTCTGTATGAAATCAAATGATATTACAATATTTATAGCCATTTTGGTCCTTGAGATAAAGTGGACAAAATAGATAATGAGATACCATTACTGGACATATATACATAAGTTTCCAAGTCAAAATATTTTTCTTCCATATACTGGCAGGTTAGATAAATGTTTTAGTTATATTTTGTACATTGCACCATATACTGTTTTCATTTTAATGGGTTTTCAGTACCTGAATAAGGCTCATTTAGGGACCCAAAGCTTTTATTCTCCTTTCCCCATAACTTTCTTTTTATGTAAAAGGCTTGCTTTGTTACTCTGTCATGCATTGGGAAATGCTTTTGAATGCTGGCTTATTAAAATGTATTTAAATTGAATCCCTGTTAATTGCTCATATCTTCTCATACTGAGTATTTTGTTGGTGTTGCATGTTAGAATTTGTTGTTTTATCCCTTGGCCAGTAATGTTGCTATTGTTCCATCTATCTTGATTTTTGTCATGTAAGACTGTGTCAATTTGATTAAAATAAATCTGCAAAATGAAGGCTGCACTTGTTTTTTCATAGGGGTTCTGTGAGTATTGGGTTTTTGTTAATTGTTATTTAAGTGTTCCTGAGCGAGATAATATCTTTTTCTAATGTGAAGCAAGGGGGTATGTATCTACAATATTTACTCCTCGGGGAATTCTGCACCAAAAATTCAAAATTCTCCACCAAAAAAGGCAAAATCCTCCATATTTTATTTTTCAAAATAATGCAATATAATCACACCATTTTCACTGATTTTGGAAATTTATTTAAACTACCATACAGGGAAAAAATTCACAGTAACTGTTCAGTGAAGGACATAAATCCACACCGTGTAGAGGTCAAAGCATAGGGGTTTATTACACACAGCGCTGGCGGAGTGTCACCTGGCTTATTAGGCTCAGAGACACTGTCAATCAATTGATTACAATGAAATATATAGATTTTCCATGGGCGGGGGAAGGTGACGGGGTAGGCAGTTCCACACCCCAGGATAGGTTTTGCAGCAAGACAAGATAGCACAATAGCCAATTGTTAAAAGGTTACACAATGTCTCCGCCCATGGTCTCAAGTTAGCAAGTTAACATTTGATTAATACTTTGATAAAATGTTATTAGTATAAAATATATATGTTGAATTCTGATTTGGGGTCCATAGGAACGGAGTAACTCCTTTGATTGTCCGACAGGTACATGTCTAGGGGATAAAGCAAAGAAACAGTGAAAGCATATGAAAATAGAGATTGTCTCCTTTATATCTTAAGGCAGGGCATTGGTCCCATGGAAGGGAGGTGGAAGGATGCCATATCATTATAGTGACATGTGCCAATATTTCATAAACTCAAGGTTGGATCTGTGGGAAGACTGTTTTCCCTTCAGGAGAAACACAATAGGAACAGGGATCCTTTGTTCAATTTGAAATATTGGATGAAACATAATTATTCAGTTATTGCTTCAACATCTGGCATTTCTACTGACCAAGCAGATCTTAGCAAAGGCAATGTTATTTTGTTTACCCCAGCTTTCTCGTAGCTGATCACTATTAGCTAGGCCTCTGGTCTCCAGACCAAACTCTGGACTTTGGGTCTGGAAAAGAGCTGGCATAATTCATATACCAGGTTCTTTATATAACATGCACATGGATTTTAACCCTTCATTCAGCATTTCCTAAACACATGGAAGTTAAGTTACAAATACTTGGTAAGCAATCCCATGCATTCTAGTTATAATCCTGGATTTTCATTTAAATTACATTACTTTTATTTTGGTGTTTGATGTTCTGCAAAGTAGAATATCACTTTAAATTGCTCAGACTTTTACACATGAAAGTCATACAGTTTTGCTAATCATTGTCTGGCATTTTTTTTTAAATGGATAAGTAAAATAGATCCTGAGCTAAAAGAATAAGGATCTAACCCCATTGTGCCTCCCTGGTACAGGAAAAAAGGCAAGAAAGCACATAGACCTTCCTAGCTGAGGATTCCCTTACTGTCATTTACAATAAGGCTACTTTACACCACTCTGGCAAGGTAAGGGAGCCTTAATTGACTAAGAATGGGAACAACTAACTAACAGTGGGAACATCAGCAGCCTGCCTGCTTAGTTGTTACATTTCTGCTCTGCCTCAGGGACAGAGCCTGCTTCACACAGCCCTACCTCTAAGGCCTGGTCCACACTAACCCCCCACTTCGGACTAAGGTACGCAAATTCAGCTACGTTAATAACGTGGCTGAATTCGAAGTACCTTAGTCCGAACTTACCGCAGGTCCAGACGCGGCAGGCAGGCTCCCCCGTCGATGCCGCGTACTCCTCTCACTGAGCTGGAGTACCGGCATCGACGGCAAGCACTTCCGGGATCGATCCAGGATTGATTTATCGCGTCTAGACAAGACGCGATAAATTGATCCCAGAAGATCGATCGCTTACATCCGGACCAAGAAGTAAGTATAGACGTACTCTAAGCAAGCAAGAGGAACAGAGTGAGTCTCTCTCACTCCTTTGCACGCAGGCACACACCCAGCCCCACCCCCTTAACGTCTCTCCACAGAGGCACACACGCCCAGGTCACCCAAGTTCCAGTCTTGCATGCGCTTGACTGTATCATGCTGCCACCCCAATCACTTTGCTCAACTAGCGACAAAAAATTCATTTGATTTTAAAGCATTATCATTAGGCTGTAAATTAGTCTGATCACCTCCTCAGTGGGCAATTTTGAAAATAAAATTAATGAACCAAATTCTAACATTGGTCATATACATACTTTGCTCACTGAGAATTGTCCACATCACTAATGGCGCAGTTCTGCAGATACTTAAGGCCTTGCTTTGGCATGCTCCCATTCATTTCAGTGGGACTTTTCATGTGCTTGAAGTTAAGCATGTGCTTAAATACTTCCAGGATCCAAGCTTTGTCTCATTATTATTATGATGGTGGCAGCCTGACTTCATGTTCAGAACTGTTCTCATGGCATTTGCATTGTATTTAGTGTTTGCATTAAAGAAACAAATTTGTAAATCATTTGGGTACAAAAATATCCAGACACAAATGTTGCCTTTTTTTTTAAAAGTCCATAACTTTTGCCTTTTTCACTATGTCACACTCATAATTCCATAAAAAAGGCATGATAAAATCATAACCCTAATATAAACATCAAACTACCTGTTATATCTATATCTGAACAGGTCAATGATGGGGAAGTTTCACATTTCACTCATCGCTGCATAGAACGGTAACTTGGGTAGCCTGGGAGGCAACTTGGGGTAGCCATCCAAGTACCCAGGGGGCCCAGCTAGGCTTGTATTCAGGCAGCTACCCCAAGCCAATATCTGTGTTACCCCAGCTACACTGCTATTTTTAGCATGTCGGTTCAAGCAGAGCTAACGTGGGTATGTCTGCATATGCTGGGAATCATACACCCACCTTCAAGTGTAGACATACACGTTGACTCACTCTAGTCAGTATTATCAGACTTTCCTAATCCTTGGTTTTTAATCTCCTTTTATTTGTGTTTTTCTAATGTACAGATGAATTTAGGTACATGTGACACAGATGGCAAAGGGTTCATTATTCTGCATCAGCAACTCCTTATAGGCCTGACAAACTCATGAGCCCCAGCACATTGCTATCATAGTATTTATCTATATAGATAAATGAGATCTTAAATGAAAGCCAGGATCACAACAAACCTCACAATCATTGTGAAATGAATGTACTGGTGATATTTTAAAAGTTATGTCTATGTACTGATGGTCCTTATATTTTGTATCAACATGTTACTCCCCAGCAGAGCTGACAAATGGATTTTTTCCAGACAAGAGATAAGTCGCGTATCTCTCTGACATATGTAAATTAAGCATGGTAAATCAAACAAAATGGTAGCTAATCTGCATACAGAGTAAGCAAGGGGATGGAAAGACACCAGAGATTAAACCAGAGGCAGCTGTCCTATCTCTGGGATGCAAAGACAATGAACTTTGGGGTATAAGAGAAAGGCAAAATAATCCTTTTTTATCCTGCATCTTGAAGAAATAATTGGGCAGTGTGATTATATTCCTGAAAACGGGATCAAATCTGACCTTTTTGGAAATGCTACTAGGAGCTTGAGGTGAGAAACTGCTTTAGACAAGTTTTTTAGCCTGCTAAAGTTAAGTTTAGCCTCAGAAATGTGTTATATCTCTTGTTTAATATGTAACCATTTGTTTCCACTGTCCTTTCTAAGTATCTCATACATTTTAATATTTGATAATAAATTTATAATTGATTCACTAACTGAGTACTGAAATATATTTTTATAAAGGACCTGATACTGAGTTGTACCAAACTGTTCCCTTGGGAACACTGAACCTGGTAACTGCTGAGTGTCAAGTGACAGCTGATGGACACTACAGGGGATGTTTCAGAGGATCCCAGATACTGGGGTGCAACAAGTGTTAACCTTCAAGGCAACATAAGGACTGTCAGAGCCCTGAAGATGTTGTTTGAGTGTCTAACAGACTGGGGGCATCAGGGAGCTAACATCCAGTTTAGCACCAGCAAGTCTCTCTCTCTCACTGAGGCAGGGGGGATAACACAGTGAATCACAGTCCTGGATACCCTAAGTGTCACATTACATCACTGTATTTGGGGGGGGGGGGGGAGGTTACATATGATCGATAAAAAAACAGTATAATCAAAATTTAAGATTTTTAAAGTCTCCTCAATCATGATGGACAATGTTCCATTATTCAAATTTGGATATTATTCATAGACAGGAGGTCCAACTATTTAAATGTCATTTGACTCTGCAGGTATTTCCACCCAGATCTGGGATAAACCCTCCACACTCTCCTACAGTTAAATTGCTAAAGTGATAGGGAATCTACAACCTTCCTCACATCCTTTGGGAGACATTTCCACAATCTAATAAACCTCAATGCTAGGAAATTTCCCCAGACTCTTAAACATTTTCATTACTTCAATTTAATCCCATTGCCTTTAAATAATCTTTAAACTATTTCTGTTTCCTTTGTTCCAAAATCCAAATCCTGAACCCACTTTCAGAGGCATATTTAGTGCTAAACACAGGGGGGAAATGGTATTTTCACTCACTGATGGGGCTTCAAGCTGTGAAATAGGCCTAGTGCAGAGTTTCCGTATTTAGCTATCTGGAAAACAATCATTCCTTTTTAGTAAATAAATAAATAAATTGATGTTTCAATATTTGTTTCTGTTCTTCATTAGAACAAAAATGAGACCTTTTGAAATTTTTCATGGGAAAAAAACCACAAGAGTCTCTCTCTCTCTCTCTCTCAATCTCTCCTGTTGGGGCTGTTAGTAAATACAATAATTAAATATTCATTGGGCCAGAAAGAAAGAGGCTACTTCAATTGCCTGGTGGTCAGGACTCTCAGTTGGGATATGGGAGACCCAGGTTTAAGTTCCCACTCTGACTCATGCACTTGGTTATTCTGGAGTGAGTTTCTCTCAATTCCCCTATGGAGATGAGAAATCAATACTTTTTTGTGAAAAGTTTTGTTTGACAAATTGGCACTTTTACAACAAACAACAACAACAAAATGTTGTTAAAATTCCTGATCTGCTCTACTCTGCAATTCTCTGAATACTGTGAAGAGAGCTACGATGGGTCACTGGACAGAATAGTTTGTATTAATACTATGAATATTTGTGGAATGTGGCTACATGGGTCCAAAGGTCTAATGTATTTTAGTGAGTAAACAGACATACTTTCTCAATAGGGGAACTGGTGGCTCCCATTTCCAGAATGAACTGTTACTGTTTAAACATTATGCCCGTCCCCTGAAAGAATAGAATGAACATTTGTTGAACACAAGGACTTGCTTCTTCTAGAATAATGAAAGTCAACGCAATGCACCATGAAGGGTGGGTGAGCAATGGATTCATGCATAGCACAAATCTAGAAGGGCTAGGTTGGAGCAGAGTAGTGAGCTGTATTTTTCTCATGGATCTCAAACCCTTGCTTTGTTTCCTGTCCTCTCCAGCAGCTCACATTTGCACTTTCACTTGTTCTATCAACTGAATGAGAAATTCACTGACAGACGAGTCTCATAGACCTGTTGATTACTCTGGCTGCTTTGTTCCTCTTCATGGGTTTTGTGCAGGGAGGAAATTTATGAATGAATTTAATTACAAAATAATGAATGAATTTAATTACAAAATAAATAATTAATAATAATTACATTAATGGGATTCTAGAATTCAGTTATTGTTCTTCAGTACCATTCCCTACCTAGAATTCTCCTGAAAAGAGCATTACTGTATAATCAATTAACAGTAACATAAATTAGCAGTGGTAGTTTGGTTTATGGAAAGCCCAGCTACAATTCTGTGCCCCAGCATAAACTTGGTGAACTGGACAACCTTTATTGCTTGAGGATAGGATGCCTGAGTTGTTCACTCTTATTCATATACTAAGTGTGATATTGAATTGTTTCTTTAGAGTCTTTTTAGGTACCTGTGTGTGGAGGAAAAAACTATTTTTAAAACTATCAGTTGGTGGCTGAAAGATGCCTTGCATTTCAATAGAATGCCCCACTTATTAGTTTTCATCAAGGTAAATATAATATGTAATAAACAATATTTGTATCACTTGCTTTCTGATATACACAGAATGGAAGTTCAAATGTTTTAATTAAACTACAAAGCTTCTCAAGTATCTCTTACATCCTATTTTGTATAATAGTTTAATGACATTGG